>NC_081299.1:80337500-80961093 GCF_030435805.1 Mustela lutreola | reverse complement strand
GTGGGGCCACATATGGACGTTGTAGGCAGCAACCCTGCCGAGGTTCCCGCAGAGAGCCAGCATCCACTGCCAGCTATAGGGATGAGCCCCTTCAACCCGGTTGAGCCTTTAGGGGGCTGCAGTCCCAATTTCTACCGAACAGCCTCCACTTGAGAGACCCCACACAAGAACTGCCCTGCTTTCTTTGTGGGTTTTTTTTGTTTTTTGTTTTTTATATCATTAAGAACCCATTGAGTCAATGGGTTTCAATGGTCACAGTAGTTATTCTAACTGATGATCAGAATGCCACATTTTTAGCCAATGGGACAAACTTCATATTGGTTACTGCGTTGTTCTGACATGTTGATAGATTCGTTGCTTTCTGACCCAAGATTACCAGAGTTATTTTTTTCTAAAGATTTTATTTACTTATTTATTTGTCAGAGAGAGAGAGAGAGAGAGCAAGCGCATAAGCAGGCAGAGTGGTAGGCAGAGGCGGAGAGAGAAGCGGCTCCCCGTCAAGCAAGGAGCCAGATGCAGGACTCGATCCCAGGAACCCCAGATCGTGACATGAGCCGAAAGCAGAGGCATAACAGACTGAGCCACCCAGGTGTCCCCAGGGTTATTTTGTTGTATGCAATACTTCAATATGTAAAACAAGTTCTAAATTTTAGTTTTGATCCCATTTTTGTAATATATAGTTATACACAGAATATTTTTGACTTATGCATTCACACATAGGAAAAATGCAGAAATACACTTTTCAGTGTAAATGGTAATTAAGTAAACATAAATAGTTATCTCTGGGCTGAGGGACTAGGACATTTTTTCTTTTTGCTTGTCAATGTTTTCTAATCCTCCAATAAAAAATGAATGGCCTGTCTAATTAGTTTTTTCAAATGGCCTCCACTTATATATTATTTTTCACAGCTTTTAAAACTACAATGTTGTGGGCACGTGGGTGGATCAGTTGGTTAAGCAACAGCCATGGTTAAGCTCAGGTCATGATCCTGGAGTCCTGGGATGGAGTCTGGCATTGGGCTCCCTGCTCAGCAGGGAGTCTGCTTCTCCCTCTGACTTTCCCCCTCCTGTCCTCTCTCTCTCATTCTCTCCCTCTCAAATAAATAAATAAAATCTTTAAAATCACAATGTTGTTATACAGGGCCTTAACCACTGCTTTCTAAATATGTGCTTGTGGTTCTTTTTCTACCCTTCTGAAGTTCTCCTTTGCCTCTTGTAGAGGATACTCCTTTTTCCCCCCGTCCCTGACCCTGCCCTTGACCACACTGCCTCCACAAGATAAACCTACTTCTAATGGCATATGGGCCCCTGGAACAGCCATGCTATTGCTACAAACCTCAGAGCATCTCCAAGTTATCTTTCTACCCAGTGTCTCCCATTTCCTTTCATAGTATCACACTCCTCTAGTACTCTGGGTCATTTTGTCCCCTTCATTCCCTTCATTCTCTGAAATCCAAATTAGCCACCGTGCTCTACTGATTATAAAACAGGTTTGAGATTTTTCTTCTTCATTAATAGGACCACCACCATAAGCACCAAAATTAAATTCTTCATAATCTATCACCTGTATTTCACCCTGATAACCTCCTACAACACATCCTCCCCCGTGCCGTATTTTTCCTAAATATCATCATCAGCTTTACCTTCCTAATATGCCAACTGCATCAAGTTTTGTTTGTTTTTGTGGGGTTTTTTTTGTTTGTTTGTTTGTTTGTTTGGCTAAATGTCCTACAAGCAATTCTGTGGGAAAAAAATGCAAGGCTGGTGAGTTGGAATGTTCATTCTGTCAGGTGACTCCATCTTACTCATCCAAATGTACAACCGCTACCAGGCACACACAGACCCCATACCCTGAAAACTTGAGTCCTTACTACCTCCCCTGAAGATCTGACCTCTTCTCCTCAGTGATTTTCCTCATGTCTTCTGACCTTGGAAGCTCTCCCCTCACTTTTTGCTGCTGATCTAAACATAATTTTTTTTTTTTTGCAAAAGCTTTCTTGGAAAATTCAAAAAAAATCATAAATACATGTAAGAAAATTTATGCACAAATGATATTCACTACAAGAATATACATTAAGTAAAAATGGCCAGTCAGCTCAGCTGGCTAGAGTGTGGTGCTAAGAATATACATCAAGTACTGTCAATAGTTACCTCTGAAGAATCAGACCTAGAAAACATTATACTTACTAAGCATTGTGTTTCAACAAACTCAGAATTTATTTACAAAGATCCATATTCAGACAAAAAAATTAATAGAAATTAACACACCCATCTTTCCAGTTCCTAAATTCCTACAGCATCACTGATTTATGGGGGGGGGGGGGGTGATGTACTCTTTGAATTTTTTGTTTAAAAAATTGCTAAACTCTTAGCTACCTAACAGAATCCCACAGGTTCTATCATATCCTCATCCCCTACCTCCCAGAGCTCCTTAGTTCACAGTCATACAGGGGTTCAGTCATCTCCCTTCTCTATTTTCTGCTCCTGTACATCAACGACTGGCTACCTGTTTAACCCAGCACACCTGTGACACCATTAAATGTGGCATGTACTTCTGGGGACATAGGTAACCATTAGATAAGCTTTGGGTTACATGTAATTCTTCATTACTTGACCCCCTCCCCCACTCAAGATAACCTATTACACTACAAATGAGACAGATGTTATTAAAGGGAGAGATGAGAGGTTTAAGTCTAATATTTTTAGACAAATGAATTACAAATCTTGACACTTTACTGTTAGTGAATTATGACAAAACTCACAACTCACTTCTGGCCAGTATGGGGTTTCCACCTCCTCTACCATCTATTTTTAAGAAGCTTTGCCTACAGTAAAACTCATACTTTTCTTGGCCTCCACACAACTCTGTGAGGGAAAACAAAAACAGGATTTGTCTGATCCCTTCCGGAGCTTTAAAAGAAAATTCTCCTTTTAGCCAGTGATTTTGAAAATCTGGATTTTCTTACCACGGGAAATTTTGTTTTCTTCAGCTGAAAGTAGTTAGGGTTAGGGCTTTAGAAGGTAAGGTAAGGGATAACTAAAATTATCACAGCCCTGCTACTGTTAGCATGGTTTTATATACTGTGCCATCAACTCCCTGGGGCCAGGTGGGCTCCCGATTCCACCACTAGGGCTGGAGAGGCATTTGGGGCATCCCCAACTGGACACTGGTATAAAAATGTGGCTGTGTTCGGCAATAGCAATAATGAGGTGCATTTCCATAGGTTATCACACTGCCCCTGGAGCCTTAACACATTTCCATGGAAACCCTTTTCAGAGTACCATCAATCTAAAAATGAGATTTGGGAACAAAATCCATTCTCTATTTAATAACTATTTGCTGAACTTTAATCATTCAAGGCTTTTGATTATTTACTTACAAGACAATGGAAGGTCTGAGCTAACAGAGAGGACTGGATTGTCAAACCAGACTCATATGAAACCATGATCTTATCTAGTATTAAGCTTTACTAAATGTTCCAAGAATAGAGGCCATCAAATAATTCAGAGGACACAGAGAGAGGTGGGAGCATCAAAGGCAGTTGGCAAGCCAGATCCTCCCTGTGTTGAACAGACAGCTCTGGCCCAGAAGAAATGAAGGTTCATAAAGTTCTCTACCCGGTAGTGAGAGTTCAACTTATAAAACATCTCTGTCCTCTACCCCCAGAAAGCTGTACAGCTGACATGACATTCTCCAAGGAGGCAGGCCTCACAGCTCCCAGGTGTACAATACCATATAATCTCTTCTTTTAAAGATTTTATTACTTATTTATTTGAAAAGAGAGAGAGAGAACCTAGAGGGAGAGTGAGGGGGAAAAGCAGACTTCCCGCTGAGCAAAGAGCCAGGTGCGGGACTCAATCTCAGGACCCTAGAATCCTGACTTGAGCCAAAGGCAGACCCTTAACCCACAGAGCAGCCCAGGTGCCCTACATTACCATACCATCCTCAGCCAGGGACATCTTCAAGGCATTTCGGAGTTAAGGTCTCTTCCTCCTAACAGACGTCAGTACTCTGTTTACGCAGAAGTCCTGCTGAACAAGATTAGACCGGAGTCACCTGCCCTCCTTTCTTCTAAGAAGCAAATGGATTTGCAGGCCCACTGTTTTTACCCCTTTCATCCAGGGTTACTTAAGAACTTGGTGACATAAATTAGCTCTTTCTTACTTGCTCACTAGCTCCCCAGTAATAGAACCAAATCAAATCATTTTAACAAAACAGATGAATCACAGAATATCAAAATAAAACTTCAAAGATACTTTAGTGTAAATTCCTACCCAATGTTTCTACTTACTATATCTATTTTCAAGTCTACCTGATTGAAGATATCTTATGGTAGAACTATTTTAAAACACCATTGCTAGAATCATCTTATTTACTGGGGATGTCTCTTCTGCAAAAGAGAAGTCTGACCTACCTCTCTTTTACTGTCCCCAGAGCTCCCAGTTCAAACACCTGAATTAATCCTGAATGAGTCTACTCTTCTTTCACTTAATAGTCCTCTCACAGGCCCAAGGGTATTTCAAAACTATCACATCCTACAATTTATCTTTTGCAGGCTGACCTCTCTGGGTCCTTCAATTGTCACAGGTCAATAGCTTCCTAATCTAATCTCCACTGTTAACTGGCAGCCCCTCCCCCACCACAGGCATAAACCAGGTCCCAGACACCAGATAATGAGCTTGGGTGTGGTCTAACCAGGAAAACTGTCGTTTTTGTTTGAATTGGATGCTCTGCCTCCCCTAATAGAGTCTAAATTTGAAATCAGCTTTCTTTTAAAGCAGATGTGATGTGCTATTGGTACAACTGAAGTTCTGGTCATTTATCACCTCTGGGTCATTCCTCCCTTCTTACACACTGTCACACCTAAATGCAAAACCTAACATTATCACTGTGAGGTTCCATGTGTTTGTTTCTGCCTATTGCTCCAGCTTAAAAATGTAATATATCATCCAGCATATTATTAGTTCTCCTTCCTAGCCTTGTTGCAATCATTTGATAGGCTTGTTTAAAAAAAAAAAAAAAAAATGATAGGCTTGTTAAAAAACAAACAAAAAACCAAACACACACACACACACACACACACACACACACACTTAAAAAATTAAAAATTTTTGAAAAACATTTTTTTTACTGTGGTAAAATATACATAACATAAAATTTACCCATTTAATTACTTTTAAGTGTTTAAGTCTCCAAAATTTTTCTAATCCCCAAACTGAAACTCTCACTCATTCAACAGTAACTTGACCCCCTGCACCCAGCCCCTTGTAACTATCCTTGTCTGTGTCCATGGATTTGACTATTTCAGCATATCATATAAGGAGGCTCATATTATAAGATTGTTTTTTATAAAATGTAATTCAGAACAAAATACTGACTTTGAGCAGACATGGCTGACATCTATTTTATCATCACACATAAGTCCAATATATGAACTGTTTCCTTTTCTGGTGCTGAAAGGAAACAGGGTTCAAAAACCAAGCCAGGTTAGAGAGAGGAAGGGAGACAGTTCTAAGATAATTCAACGAAGCAAATCTGAGGAAATGTTCTGTGCCCACAAAGACCATGAAGCAGCAACCACAGGGTAAGGAGAGAAGAGCCAGCCCTGAGCTCCTCCTAAACCCAAACAGAGGAAGGTCATAAGGAGCGTGGTTATGTTCATGAAGTATGGGGAATGGTCACATCAGATATTCTATAATAAAAAGCAAATATTAAAGCAAATTCCAAAAATCCAAACACAATATATTATACATACAGGTCTTCACATATATGCACAGAGGTATATAACATATTTTTTTAAATGGCCACTTAACATTTTTACCACAACTAATCCCTCAATTAGTAGTAAGAGTTATAAGCTAATTGTATAACTATGGTTGCATACAGATTTTGAATAAGTAAACTATACAAATATTAATAAAAATTTCTAAGACTGACTTCCGCCCATCTGTTGCTCATTACAATATGAGAAAAGCTGACAATCTTTTATTTCAGTAGAAAAAAGGTTAACATGTTATCCCAGATTTAAAAAAATTTTTTTATTTAAATAGTTAACATGTTTTATTATATGTAAATTTAGTGGGAAACAGAAATCACACAGACCTTACTACTGAATCTTCATTAGTAAGCTACAGTAGGTGGCTATTTTAATACTTACCCAGTCAACAAAAGTGTTAACTTTTGAAATTTTATTATCTTTTGAAATGTTGCTCTAACAGCTATGATAGTTACTTAAATTTTTCTTTAAGACTATTCTAATGGGAGAAAAAGAGGAAATACATTATTTATATGTAACTGAGAACAGGCAACACTATTCAAGTCATCTTCAAACATTTGAACAGTTTAACACAGTTAATGATAAATTGTTAGTGAGTTATGGCATTTGTTTCATGGTACTGGTGTGGAAATTATTCTTTAGACTAAAGCTAAGACCAGTATTTTTCTAATTCTCATGTTCTCATGTACATTACAGTTTTCCATGTCTTATATACAAGTCTTTCATTTTTCAATAGGACTTCATATATACTTACTTGCAAAATGTTTTTCAAATGGAGACACTGGGGTATAACATTAAACAAGAAACAAATTCTTACCCTCAAGGTATCACATTGCAGCTAATTCCCTTTAATAAATGTACTGACAGCCCTGGAAACCAAATTTTCTTCCTAAATTGCTGCTGCATGATTTAATGATTAGATTCCAGGGTAGCTGAATAATGCAGAAGAGCTGGGGAAAGTCGGTTTAGGAGTGGTCTTCTTTTCAAATTTAGAAGTTTTCCAAGTATACTCTTTTTTCTGGTTGGGGAATGTGGGTGATCCTCAAGAAACAGAAAAAAATGAAGGCTACCAAAGAGATCAAGAGTACAAAAGACAATGGCTTATCCTTAAAAAAAGGGAATCAGAGCATAATTATATTCATGTCCCTTATAATAAGAAATCATCCTATCACATTTACCCTCACTGAGGAGGGAAAAGTGAATTCTAGGAAAAAATCTGTAGGGTTTTTACCTTTCTATATAGACACCAGAGAAGATTCCTTAAGCTCTAAATTACTCCACCAGAGAATTTTAAGACTCCACTAAATATACGAGAGAGAGCTACAAGAATAGTGATCAAGACGTTATATAACCTATTTAATAACCTAAATTTAAAAGGATCTTACTTTTCAACCATTTAGTAGAGCATACAATTAAAACCTACAGATAACTTGTCTCTAGTTTTCATTTTAAATTTTAGTTACAATTAGACAATCTTTTGGGGTGTCTGGCTGTCTCAGTCAGAAGAGCAAGAGACTCTTGATCTCAGGGTTGTGAGTTCAAGCCCCACACTTGGAGGGGGAGAGAAAATTTAAATAAATAAAGTTTAAAAAAAAGAGAGAGAAAAGAAAAAAAAAGCAAATGTTTTAAGAAAAGAAGTTATACAAACACTTAAATAGTTGCATACTTATCAGGTCAAAATGCTTTCCAAATATCACTTCTCATAACATAAGTGAAGAAATTCATAAAAGTTTATACAAAATAGTAGTAGTAGTGGTAGTTGTTGTTGTTATTTTGTTAGCCTTACGTAAATTGCACAAGACGACCTGGGAATTCACTGCATGGAACAACAAAAGTTTTTCTATAGTTAAACAGAAATGTAAAATCCATAAAGGACAAAGGTTCACTACATCTATAAGCATTTATTTATTTTCTAATTTTTTTCCTGTTTCCCTCTGAAGAGATTCACTTTATTTTTTTTTTTTTTTTTTTTTTTTTTTTTTTTTTTTTTTTTTTTAAAGGATGTTTTTTTTTTTTTTTTTTTTTTTTTTTTTTTTTTTTTTTTTTTTAAAGATTTTATTTATTTGCCAGAGACAGAGGGAGAGAGAGCGAGCGAGCACAGGCAGACAAAGAGGCAGGCAGAGGCAGAGGGAGAAGCAGGCTCCCTGCCGAGCAAGGAGCCCGATGTGGGACTCGATCCCAGGACACTGGGATCATGACCTGAGCCGAAGGCAGCTGCTTAACCAACTGAGCCACCCAGGCGTCCCAAGAGATTCACTTTAAACAGATAAATTTACCACATACCATTCATTTATTTCATACAATAGAACATAGGAAGACACCAAAAAAGCAATCATTCCTAGAAAACACAGCACTTGATTTTCTTATCAATAAGACAAGAGTTAATTTCTTTGCACTTTAATTTTTTTTTAAATAAAGACATAAAAGTCCAAAGAGAAAACAATATTCATCCCACATAATTAAATACTCAGCCTACCAAACCACGCACAGCCAGCCCTTTGCCAAGCCTGAAATTCAGGGGTCGAGGGAGAACAGCAGCTCATCCTATTCACATTTCCAAATGCACGTAAGTGACCTGTTATCTTTCATCAGCTTGTATTCTTTTCACAACAGAATGGTTATTTGTGACGCATATTCAGAGAACATTCTTCTACACTGAAGCATGATATTAAACTCACGTGGGCACCCACACATTCTTCCCAGACTTAATCAGTATTTTGTTAGTCAGCTTTCATGTTTTTTAAGCAAGTGTTTAGGAAAAAAGTGCTTATACACTAAAAATTTAAGACCTGTAAAAGGTAAAAGTCTATATTTTATAACTACCTATAATCTATTAAAATCTAAAAAGAAGACAAATAGTAGGAAATGCCAGTAAAAATAGCCTATTGGTTGAGGAAAAATAAAGTGATTAAGGATACATTTTGGATATACATAATCACTTATTTATAGCATGAAAACAAGCATAGTTTTTGAGTACATTTATATTAATTTATGACTTCAATGGGTGATAAAGAGAGATATTCTGATATATCTAATTCTTGCAGAAATAATGCCAAACTGACATCTTCACCAGCTATCTGTGTGTGGATCAACATAATGAAAAGTGGAAGATCACTACTAATACACATTTATATTAATTTTTTAAAAACCCTCCAAATAGTCACAGATGTCTAATAATGTAAGGATTTTAGTCATACCAAATAAGAAAAAAAAAAAAAAGCCAGTGGTTATATTTAAGTTTTAAAAAGAAGAAAACATGGAATGGCATACCATCGCTATTACATAAAATTTGTATTATTCTAGGGACACCTGGGTGGCTCAGTTGATTAAGTAAGTGGCTGACTCCTGATTTCAGCTCAGGTCATGATCTCAGGGTTCTGAGACTGAGCCTCATGCTGGGCTCTTCGCTGAGCGTGGAGCCTGCTTAAGATTCTCTTTCTCCCTCCCCCTCTGCCCCTCTCCCCTGCTCTCTCTCTCTTGTGTGCAAGTACACATGCACACACTCTCTCTCTCTTTCTGTCTAAAACAAAAAAAGATTTATTATTCTAGTTTACATATGTCTATTATTTCCAAATATCTACTTGAGCCTTGTTGGCATATCTAGGTTGAAAAACAACTGAATGTGGAGAAACTTAACCCACACACAAAGGATATAAAATTGCTAATTTACAAATACATAGTGTAGAAAAATAATTGTTGATGTAAAACTTACTATGCATTACTGCCTGAGATTTGCTGTGAGTACACTCTATGAGCTCAGTCTTGGAATTCTGAAGTCTCTGAGCAAGACTCTCCCACTGCTCCAGCCTACTTAAATGTAATTACATATGTACATGTAACTGGATGAGAATTAAACAGAAAAGAAAGTCATAAATGCACCTAGGAAGACAGGCAGATATCAATAGCTACACGATCCTAAAGGTTCTAAGTGAAAATTTAAAAAATCGAGGTCATCTACCTTAAATTTTATGAATCCAAACAACACTAACACAAACACACATCATTATTTTTTGTTAATAAACAAGATAACACATCACCACAGTGACCCCTGAATGCCTCTGGAGTTGGTCTTTATAAACTGGGGACTGTAGGTTTCGATTTCTGTTCACCCCTAAGTCATCACTCCCAACCTTGTCTACTTGTCAGGCTACCGTAAATCCTGGCACTCACCAGTACAAAGTAGTATGCATACAGCGCTGCACAATGGTGAATTATAAAATATTTGTCACCAATCACTTTCCAATACAAAATGAGAATCAACAAATCTGAAAGAAGGAAAAATAAGTGAGATATTACATAAGAAGAAGGCTGGACTGTTTTTCAAGTGTATCTAACTTTCCCCTTTAACAGCCTCTCACAGGCAATACTGAGCCCACTGCACTTTGCTCATGCTTTGCTAGTCCCGTTACCACCTTATTGTAAGGTATCTGCTCCCACACGACTGTGACCTCCGCAGGGTGAGGACCACGTGTGGGAATCCAGCACAGTGCCCACCACACAGGTAATACATTCATTGAAAGTACAAATTAATAACTTACCAGGGTTAAATAAAATGGAAATGTTATTGATACAAATAATTTTTAAATAGGCTGAAATTACTGATGTTTGTGACTACAACAATTCACACAGATAAGATGGTTGCAGAAAGGGTGCAAAATGGCCAACTTATTTATAACACAAATCCAACAAACAGTATTTAAAAATTAACAAGGGATATGATTAAATATTAATTCAAAATAGCAATAAAAACAAAAACAAGAACTAAAACTATTAAAAAGATATGCAAAGCAAGAGGTCAAGGTCTCAATTTCTCCTTAAAAGATCCCGAATATAAACACCATGATTCAGAAAATAGTTTTCCCTTAACAAAACAATCTTCTCAAAATGTTAACACAACTATGTTCTTTACCAAATGGCTAAATGTGAAAGTTAGACATGGAGGTAAATGGCTATCATGGGTGGAAACCAAGAGAGGATGCAGGTTTTATGGGATTGGAGCTTATATGAGAACCTTCTTGTATATATAAAAAAAATGAAAACTGCTGATATAAAACTAGATGTGACTATTTATTTAAAAAAGTAATCAGATTACCAATTTTATGGAGAAAACAAACAGTACAAATCAAGTACAGTGGAAATCAAGAAAATATAACACTATTAGTAACTGACTGCATGACAAACCTCTCTAGATACATTTTCCCAACGTATTTTGGCCATACACTGGTCACCAATTTTTATGATAATGACCTTGTAATATTTTCCATAGAGAGAATAAGGAGAATTCACTCTTCATTCAGCTTGGTTTAGAAAAGTCAGTTTCAGTTCATAATTCTTATTTTTAAGTGCTTCAGATTATTATCTTATTTGGGGAAACCTTTATCAAGCTTCTTTCATACAAGACTTTCTGAGTGGTCACTACTCTCTGAACAGACAATGTTCATGAAGCGGTCTGTGAGGTGTAGTATAAATTGTGTCAGGCGAACGTGATAACCACTACACTACGGAAACTGTACTATAAATTGTGTGTCATCCTTGTCCACAACAGCATTTTGTACCAAACAAGCAAATCTTTTTCCAGTGTATTCACACGATTCACTCTTCTTGTAAATGGGCCATTAGATAATCTAATCACCTATTCATTATTTTAATTCAAAATTTATTTCCTCCTCCTAATGAATTACTGTGTTTTGGTATAATTTAATCTTTTGTTACAATTCACTTCTTGATAGCAGAAAATTTTCTATTGAGTCCATCACTCATCTTTATCACTTTGGTTTCATATCCCATTATTTTTATTTGGATTTTGCAGTTATCTATTGAATTTGAAAATTATAAAATAGGGTTCCCTATATAAAATGTCCAAATCGTCTGTTATTTTTCTCTTGCCTTACAGAGATGGTCTAGAATGTCTCTTCAAAAAGTTCAAATCGTATATTCTCACTTAATTTCCCCTTTATCTCATAGTATAAAAGGCTATTTCAACCCCATCCCACAGGAGGAGAAATATGACAGAGGGAAACATGGAGTAGAAAGAGTCCATGATCTTAACTGATTATGGCTCAAACAGTTTCCCTTTGCGAACTTCCCCAAACAATATAAAACGGCAAGCACAGGAACCCATTTCAAGGGCCCTTGCAAGTGAGAGAAATCTTGATGCTTAAACCTCATTAGCTTCCCAGGAATTCCACCTGAGAGACCGTTCGGGGCAAAAAATGGACCATTGCTAGTAAAAAAAAAAAAAAAAAAATCAGGCCTTACTGAGGCCCCACTCTGCTGCTCTACCATCAAAGAGAACCAGACAGCCAACAGGAAAAATGTTTCATGTTCTATCATCACAGCAGATAAATCTTCCTCTTATGGGTCTACAAGTGGCTTCACAAATAAATAAACTGAAAGCATAGACTATGTATTCTTTGTAAAATCCCATGAGAACTGTAAAAAGAGACAGTGGCCAACATATCACATACCAGAAATGAGGTAGCCTGTAGCAATAGAGATATTCACTTTCACAAGCGATGAATCACCCCTATAAATATTAAAAAAAAAAAAAAACAAAAGATTCCCTTTTTTTAGCACATGGGTTACAGATGACAGCTACATTTTTTTTTCTATTGAGAAACATAATTAAAATGATTTCTATAGATTCTTGAACAGTAAATTGTCATTTGTACCACACCCTGGGTTAGCTTGATATACTTCTAACTACACAAATAATCATAATTTCTTATATTAACTAAAAGTTTATATAAATAATTTTACCAAAAGATAACATTTTATAAATGTGTTCTCAAAGGATTTATTTGTGAAAAGATTCAAATAGATTTCCAGATGCTGGCTCGTTTTGTTTTTGTTTTTATTCCTTTTTCTAAATCAGAGATTCAAATACTCAAGAAATCATCCAGCCTGCCCCTGATCTTGAAGCAATATACTGGTGAGTATCACTTTACTGATGACTAGAGAGATCTGTCTATTGTCATATAACTGGAAAATGGCAGGAACAGGACAGTTTAAACCTGCGGTTTCAACATGTATACAATATCAAGTCCCTACAATTTGCCCTAATAACTGTCTTTACTCCAAAAAACAAATATCTGGTTTATAATGTAAACTACTGGTGAAATGAACACAAAATTAATCTGATAACAGCTAAACTGCAAATGGGAAGGTTTAGCAGAAGTCCTATCTTCTTTACAAATTTTGATCTGCAAATATGACCCAGGAAAACAGAACCTGAAATAAACTGCAGGACCAAAGAAAATGTAAAAAGAGAAAAAATCATACTATGTAAAAGTCTGATAAGGACAAAAATAGACCAGTGAAGTAAATCTTTGTCATAAA
This sequence comes from Mustela lutreola, assembly GCF_030435805.1. Classification (NCBI taxonomy): domain Eukaryota; kingdom Metazoa; phylum Chordata; class Mammalia; order Carnivora; family Mustelidae; genus Mustela; species Mustela lutreola. The sequence goes on along the minus strand of NC_081299.1, from coordinate 80,947,978 downwards.
ATTTATCTCCCAAAAGAACTGGTTCTGTTGACCATCATTATAACAATAAAATTAGGAGAAAAAACTTAGAAATGGTTTCGGTAGATTACATAAAAAACCTCATCATGGAATTACATTCACTAAATTGATTCACTTTGAAAAATACCTATTCCTACCAAATAAATTTGGTATTTATTTAATAAATACCAAAATTTACCAATACTGGTAGAATTCTAACGGGCATAATTCCATATTTATCAAAATGGCATTACTGCAAAAAAAATGGTCAAAAATTACATTGTCCCACATCCTCCAGAGCCCACATCTACTACATCCTTATGCAGTGCTTTCTGAAAACATACCTTATCTCTCAAACTAAGCCGAACTAAGCCTTCTTATATAAGGCCTGGAAATACAGTTTGCAATATCTCTGCCATTGAAATGACATTTAAAATTTTCAAAAAGAGTCATCTTAGAAATTATCTATTATTGCTGAACATTATTATTAGTATTTCAAATCTTCTCATGTGGTACTAACTTCCTCTTACATGGACATCTTTAATCCTCATTTTTATACCTTTTATACTTTTATACAAATGATGGGTTCAACACAAGACTGAGTCTTTAGATTATTATCCAAGCTGACTATCCTACTCAACAGTTAACTCATTTTTGCTCTGAACAGTGGTTACGACAACTTGGTATTACTCACTAACTCAGTATAAATATATACATCATCATCATATTCTCCCTGTCCTGGGTAACAATTGGGATACTAGTACAAAGTGGCCTTCATTATTTGTATTCAAATCTAAAATAAATCCTTTTATTGCACCTTGCTGAAGTATGTCTGAACACAAGCATTTTAATAAACCATGCACCATCAATATATTTTCCATTTTGAAGTAGGAGATGTTCTTATTAATAATTAATATCAAAACATAAATCAAATGGACTATATTGGAAAGAAACAGCTTACCAGAGTGGATCAGCCTTTGCAACCTCATCAAAAAACAAAATGTATAGGCCGAAAAGCCCAACCACCAAAGAATGGCATGTAGATCCTACCCTGAAATGAATCAAAATACATACAAAGATTTTAGATTCTTTGCAATAAACTGTAATTCTGGCAAGACATTTAACATTTTGAAGAAGTTAAATCTGGAAGCATTTAAATATAGGAATGGAGTATATCTAAGAGTATAATACAAAAATATCATTTAGAAATCCAAGGGCTATGACTTTACTTTGGAACTAATAGCAAGAAGGATGCCCCTGGGTATTTACCCCAAGGATACAGATGTCGTGAAAAGAAGAGCCATCTGTACCCCAATGTTTATAGCAGCAATGGCCACCGTCGCCAAACTATGGAAAGAGCCAAGATGCCCTTCAACGGACGAATGGATAAGGAAGATGTGGTCCATATACACTATGGAGTATTATGCCTCCATCAGAAAGGATGAATACTCAACTTTTGTAGCAACATGGACGGGACTGGAAGAGATTATGCTGAGTGAAATAAGTCAAGCAGAGAGAGTCAATTTTCATATGGTTTCGCTTATTTGTGGAGCATAACAAATATCATGGAGGACAAGGGGTGTTAGGAGAAGGGAGTTGGGGTAAATTGGAAGGGGAGGTGAACTATGAGAGACTATGGACTCTGAAAAACAATCTGAGGGGTTTGAAGTGGCGGGGGGTGGGAGGTTGGGGTACCAGGTGGTGGGTATTATAGAGGGCATGGATTGCATGGAGCACTGGGTGTGGTGAAAAAATAATGAATACTGTTTTTCTGAAAATAAATAAATTGAAAAAATTTAAAAAAAAAAAAAGGATGCCCAGGTCTATAATTTTCTGCTAGAAAATTATGGAATCACTTATTTGTTAAAAATTCCAAAGCAGGGGTGCCTGCATATCTGGTGAGGCAGTTGACAGCGTTTGATATAGACAGACTGTGACCGGCAAGTCCACTAACCAGCACCCTGCTCCGAGTTCCAGCCCTAACAGCCTCACCGCAGCATTAGTTTCCTGGTCCAGTCAGTGAGGAGTATCTTCCACATCTACTGACCTTAACCAATTCTATAGCCTTGAATCAGAATTTGAATGGATTGTGAAATGAAAATGTATTGCCTTGGAGATTTCAGTGTTAAATGCACATTCACATGCTTGCTGCACTTGATTCCTGTAACCAACCCATAAGAAAGCTAGAGCAGCTATTATTAGTCTCTTTTTATCATTATTATGAAACCACTTCTAAATAGAAAAATTGAGGACCATGAATTTGTACAGAAAATCTATTTTTAAAAGAAACACTCAAGTGAAAGCAAAATGTTCACGAGATCCAGGCTGAATTTTCTTTTATAGAAGGAATAAGGTTTAGATGGAAAACATCAGTTTCTGTGAACATATCTTGCTAGTTATTTACTGGATTCAACCAACACCCAAGCTCTCTGATATGCTACTTAAAGAAGTGTACACAGGATATAATATATTTACTCACACAATGAAAAAGTTTACAAGTAATGAAATTTCTTTTCTCTTCATTAGAATAAAGGATAAGAAGGAACAGCAAAATTTTTTTTTATAAATTAATAGGATGTAAAAAATTTCTGTCTAAAATATGATCCCAAACCTTTAACAGTGACATGTATCAACCAATATGAAGTTTGATACTAGAAAATCTTACTGTAACTTGAAAAATCAATATGCTGGATCTAATAGATGATGTGGACCTAAATAGATATATCATATTAAATGCTCAAAGATCCTCACTAATTAAAAGGCACTGAGAAAGAATACTTTGCAATACCAAAGAATCATTTTGAAGTGTGAATAGTTAACCCCAATTTATCTGGTTTACAAGTCTGGAATTTTCATGCCAAACGTACCTATATTCCAAACATGGCTGTTTAAGGATATAAGTTCCTTTACGTCAAGTAAGACAGTCCATCTAAATAATCATACAACCAGCTTTCTAATGCGATTCAAAAAGTCTGTGAAAGCAGAAAGCTCGCCCTCTCACTGACTTGTTTTAGTGTTTAATAAACTTACATCAAAAAGCTTCCCCTTGGAAAAATGAGAACTTTTTGTTCCTGATACCCAGCCCTCAAACTCTCTTTGTATTTGAAATGTTACCTGGTAAATGGGAAGAATTACAAGCCCTTAACTGATGGAAATGGCATATAATTCATGAGAGAAAAGTTAAATCTTACTTGGATCAGGAAAAGCAAATACCCTGTGCTTACCTACTCTTCTGCATTAAAAGTCTCTATGTTCAGAGACTTCTGTTTAGTAAACATTTCACAGTCTATTCTTTAAAATCGGATTCTTGGCAAAGCAAGATGTAGATTCCTTACTGTCCAAAATGAAATACCAAGATGCTACCCAAAAGAAAATATTTTTTTTCTAAGAAGGTTAAAAAGAAATGTTTGTGCTAATAAAAAGACAGGGAGATAATGGAAATAAGGACCATTGTAGAACAGCAATTTAAAGTTACTGATTCAATCATTCCTATGTAGTAGGGGTATTACCAATAGAAATAATATAGTTCAAACAGGCAAGAGTTAAAAATTAGAGAAGCAGATTTTAAAATTAAGAGTATTTTAACACAATAGGACTTTCTATACCATAGGAAAACAAATGGATAGAAGAAAATGTTTTTTAATTATAAGATATAAATAATACTTGTAAATATGTTTTTTTTTCCTGAAAATACAACAATTTAGTACAGTAATTTATCACTTATGCTTAATTAAACTGTCACCTCTCAGGTGTAAATTTTCTGGTGAGTTGTTTTTCCTCCTGTACTTCTTCTGCAGTAGGGTTTAGACCACTCATTATTCAGAGACTTTTTCGTGATTATTAGTAAGAATTATATGGGTTGGGGCACCTGGGTGGCTCAGTGGGTTAAGCCTCTGCCTTCGGCTTAGGTCATGATCTCAGGGTCCTGGGACTGAGCCCCATATCAGGCTCTCTGCTCGGCAGGGAGCCTGCTTCGCCCCCCACCCCCACCCCGCCTTCTGCCTGCTTCTCTAGCTACTTGTGATCTCTGTCTGTCAAATAAATAAATAAAATCTTAAAAAAAAAAAAAAAAAGGAATTATGTGGGTTGTGTTGATCTGGGTGTTTCAAGACTGGAAGCAGGATTTCAAGACATATACATGTATTTTACTCAAAAAGTAGCCCATCTTTTCTCTTTCTTTATACTCCACCTCACAGCTTAAATCTCATGTAAACCAAGCTGGAGTGGGAACAGGAGTAAATTTGAGAGAGAAAGAGAGAGAATGCCATTTAAATAGGGTAATGAATCTTCTATAATCCCAGACTCCTTTTTCAGCTAGGAACTCGGTTTCCCAAATAGCGATTCTGTGCACCGCAGAATGGCAGTGATAAGACTGAATAATGCAAAGTATTTTTCAATTTCATACCATTTCATTTTCATCTTGCCTCTATCTCTCTGTACCGTCCTTATTCCTCTGGCTTGCTGCTCTCCCAGATTCAAAGGCCCTTACCTACCTTGACCATGGTGAAAGGGAAATGAAAATAGTTCAAAATTTACTCTCAGAAAATCTGTTCCCCATCCCACTCCTCACCCCTTCCTTCTCTTTCCCTCTTCTACCTATCTGCATCTGAGAAAGGGTTTTTTAAAATTATGGTTTGTATCCCACTTGTGAACAGCATCTTAGTACTGTTCTTCAGACCAAAAAAACCCAAAACTTATTTTTCAAAACTACATGGTGAAATAATTCCCACTTTTGGGCAAAAAGAGCTATAGCATGCATGAACCAGACAAAGGTGCAAAAGGAAACAACTGAAGTCTTATTCACAGTCTGAGTTATAAAAGTGCATGCCTGCAAACCATTTCGGCTCAAAGACAGGACACTTCCCAGTCAGATGGGACCATTCTCAAATAAATACTTAGAATTTGGCAGAACTTAATTCTCAAAGGAAATTGCAATGAAAAATAATTAAAGCAATTTTAGAGACCTGCTGAATTCATTTTATAGTCAGCATTAACTTCAAGTAAATTAAAACAAAAAAAATACATCCACAGCTGCTCCCATTCACTGCAGTGTGCAAAAGCACGGTGACATCCGGGTGAAATGTTCACAAGCACATGAAGCAGTCACCAGAGTCATTTTGTGTTTGAAACACTGAAAGGTCAATGAGTTGCACACACAAAAAATTTGCAAGCCAACTCATTAAAACTCCCATAGATTTCTATACCCTTAGAGGTACTATTCGTTTTCCATTTATTTTTCTTCTGTTTTAAATAAAAATCTAAAAAGCAGTTTTTAATTTAACAAAAAAATGGGTTCTGATGGCCTCTGAATTATAATGAAAAGTTCATTAAAACAGAGATACAGATGTGCTAACCAGTAGCATGTAAGTGCCCTCAGTCTGGCCAAGCCAGCTCACACCATATAGAGGCTGCTCACAGACCCAGCTAACATTCACTTCTGTGATCACTTCCAGAGAGCATATGTTTGTTATCATAAACGTTTCAGAGGAGAACACAAAACAGGACTCCTCTGCAGTCAGCTGGAGTCTCCTTAACCTTCCCACGCCTCCCCAGAAAGTTCAGTTTTTCCTTACATCTTTCAGGAGAAGAATTTTTATAATTTTCTTGTATGAGATCTATCTACTTACTTTCCTTTTATTCCTAAGGTCAAATTAAAAAACAAACAAACAAACAAACAACTGACCTTCAACTTTATTAGATCTTAAATGAAAGATTTTGGGCGGGGAAATACTTTTAAAAATTTTATTTCATTAAACTAACTTTTTAAAATCCGTTACATTTTCATATGCTTTACCTTGAGTTCCATTCAATCTTCTTCTCATAGCTGAGACTATTAAAACCTGGAGAAACTTTTGCTGAAAACCAGAAACTTATAAAGTAGAAAAGAAGCTGAAAGGTGAAAAAACTGGTAATAACACTGTTGAAGACCAGTTTGGTGTTGGTGTCCATATTTCTTCAACCTGTTAAGAAAAAAAGATGGGCATCAATTGCTTTAAATTGCTCATAAGAAATCTAAATTAATTATTTTTATTTTAAGAATACATGCTTATATTTTTAATAATTTATCTTAATTTAGCACAAATATAAGAATACAAAGAAACTAAAGGATTTTTAAGTCTTTATTAGCTATTTGTCATGTATCTTGTATTTGTATTTAAAATAAAAGGGAAAAATCATCCTAAATATCTCACTATTATCAATTTTAGAAGGCAAATTTAACAGCATGATTTTCAACATTATCTAAGTCTTAGGAGTTTAACATTAAGAGTGCATTTCAAGTACTATAACTGAAGGTATTCTTTTAGTAATATTTTTAATTAAATGTAGGAAAAATCACCTGATTTCTCTATGCTTCAACTACCTCATCTATGAAATGAGTCCATTAGATAATTTCTAAGAAACAATTAGGCCAAAAATAATAATAAAACTAAGATTAACTACATAGCAAAACAAAAAATAATTACACTATAAAAACTAATTGTACAGTGAGACAAATGACATTTTAAAACAAAATTAAAATCTTAGGAAGAAGAATACCATCTTAGAAAAGAACCATACCACTGTTGCTGCTTTAATTAGTATTTAACTTTTAAAAAGTATTCTGCAATCACACACATCCTTGGACCAAAAATCCACCATGGCTTTTTATCTTTAAAATAAAAGATTTTTATAAAAGAGCTTCAGGTTTTAAGGGTAGAGTTAGAAGAACAGCAATATGCATATATATAATATGCATATGTACTCATTCAAAATATGTTTTCCAGCTCACTGAACTGAACTTTATTTGGATTCTAAAAATCTTAGGAACATTCAAACCAAAAGAAAGACACTAAAGCATTTGCTCATATCCAGCAAATATAGCATTTCTAGAAATGGCTCCATCTTTGATACAGCTGACCCTCAAATGAAAAGGAAATGAATCAATACATATTTCCAGCTGCCTAATGTGAAGAAATAAAGTCACCTACTGAAGCCAATTCACTAGAGAAAAAGCAAGTCATTGACTACACTAGCAATAACCCCACTTCATTCCCCTCCAACCAGGACCTTGTAATAAGAATCAGGCTCCCACAGGGCCCCTTCTGACAGAACTCATGTGTCTGTAATGAGTTCTTTCCCCATTCTTTCTTTCTTGTGTGTGTGCTCAGTAAAAATATTGATATTATAATTCTTCTCCGTGAGATTCCATTAAATTTATTGCTCATTTACTTTTTTTTTAATTCAACATGTGTTTTAGGGTATTAAAAATTGAATTTGTGATCTTTTAGCCTAGGTTTAATATTAACCAAATAATACATAAAAGTTTTGTACATAAATTAAATATCATTATAATTCACTAAGTGAAATGTAAAAGGGAAAATGTTTTTCTAAGATTAAAGCAAATGGGGATCTGGAGGCCAGGTGGGCAGATAAATGAAGAAAATGAAACCAATAACCAGAAAAGAGTAGAGAGTTTAATCTTCAATGTGAGAATGGTTTGCTCTGAAGGGTTCTGTATGTTCTCTGCTAGTCCTGGAGGGTGGCTGGACATGAGCTACTTATTTACTTTGGTTAAAATTCAACTTTATAGTGTGAATTTGTTTCATTAATGTTTGCTAAAGGTATATATTAAAACATAGTAGGTATTACACAACATTATCCATTTTATGAACTGTTAACCAGTACATTAACAAAAAAAAGGTTAAAATTCAACCTTATAATGTGCATTTGTTTCATTAATGTTTGCTAAAGGTATATTATAAAACATAGTAGGTATTACACAACATTATCCATTTTATGAACTGTTAACCAGTACATTAACAAAAAACACGCAAATAAGTTGCCATTAAGAAATTCCTCATTCCTAGTGGAAGAACAAACATTATTAAAATGCCTTTACTACCCAAGGCAATCTACCCATTTAATGCAATCCCTATCAAAATACCACCAGCATTTTTCACAGAGCTAGAACAAGCAATCCTAAAATCTGTATGGAACCACAGAAGACCCTGAATAGCCAAAACAATCCTGAAAAAGAAAAGCAAAGCTGGAGGCATCACGATTCTGGACTTCGAGTTATATTACAAAGCTGTAGTCATTAAAAAGTACAGTACTATAAGAGACTCTTAATTTCAAGAAACAAACTGAGGGTTGCTGGAGTGGAGGGGGTTTGGGGAGGATATATGCTATGGTGAGCACTGTGAATTGTATGAGACTGATGAATCACAGACCTGTACCCCTGAAACAAATAATACGTTATATGTTAATAAAAAAATAATTAATTAAAAAAGACAGTATGGCACTGGCACAAAAACACACATACATCAATGTAACAGAATAGAAAACCCAGAAATGTACCCCAACAACTATATGGTCAACTAATCTTTGATGAAGCAGGAAAGCATATCCAATGGAAAAAGGATAGTCTGTTCAACAAACGGTGTTGGGAAAACTGGACCACTTTCCTATATCATAGACAAAAGTAAATTCAAAATGGACCAGAGACCTAAACATGAGACAGGAAACCATCAAAATCCCAGAAGAGAACACAAGCAGCAACCTCTTTGATTTGGCAGTAGCAACTTCTTACTAAACACATCGCCAGAGGAAAGGGAAACAAAAGCAGTAATGAACTACTGGCACTGCATCAAGATAAAAAGCTTCTGCACAGTGAAAGAAACAATCAACAAAACTAAAAGGCAGTCTATGGAATGGGAGAAGATACTTGCAAATGACGTATCAGATAAAGGGCTAGTATCCAACATCTATAAAGAACTTATCAAACTCAACAGCCAAAGAACTAAATAATCCAGTTAAGAAATGGGCAGAAGACATGAATAGACATTTTTCCAAAGATGACACAGATGGGTAACAGACACATTAAAAGATGCTCAACATCACTTGGTATCAGGGAAATAGAAATCAAAACCATGATGAGATACCACCTCATCCCTACCAGTAGGGCTAAAATTAACAACACAGGAAACAACCGATGTTGGCGAGGATGCAGACAAAGGGGAACCCTCTTACACTGTTGGTGGGAATACAGGCTGGTGCAGCCACTCTGGAAAACAGCATGGAGGTTGCTCAAAAAGTTAAAAATAGAGCTACCCTATGACCCAGCAATTATACTACTGAGTTTTTACCCAAACAATATAATGGATACTGATTTGAAGGGGCACAGGCACCCTGAGGTTTACAGCAGCATTATCAATAATAGCCAAATTATGGAAAGCATCCAAATGTCCAACAACCGATGAATGGATAAAGAAGAGGTGGTAAAGACACACACACACACACACACACACACACACAATGGAATATTACTCAGGCATCAAAAGAATGAAATCTAGCCATTTGCAACGATGTGGATGGAGCTAGAGTGTATTATGCTAAGCAAAAGAAGTCAGTTAAAGAAAGACAAATACCATATGATTCACTCATATATGGAACTTAGGAAACAAAGCAGATGAACATATGGGAAAGCAGAAAAAAAGAGAGAGGGAAGCAAACCATAACAAACCCTTTTTTAAAGATTTATTTGAGAGAGAGAGAGGAAGAGAGAGAGAGTGTGTATACAGGTGCACAAACAAGGGGCGGGGCAGAGGGAAAGGGACATGCGGAGCTCAATGTGGAGTTCAATCCCAGGACCCTGAGATCATGACCTGAGCCAAAGGCAGATGCTTAACTAAGTCACCCAGCCACCCCACCATAACAGACTCTTACAGATAGAGAAAAAAGAGAGAGAGAGAGAACAAACTCTGGGCTGAAGGAGGGAGTTGAGTGGAGAATGACTAAATGGGTGATGGGAATTAAGGAGGGCACTTGTGAAGAGCACTGGGTGTTATGTGAAGGGATGAAACACTAAATTCTACTCCTGAAATAAGTATTACACTATATATTAACTAACTAGAATATAACAATTTGGAAGAAGAAAAAAAAAAAAAAACTCCTCATCCTTTCAAAAGGTAGTTTTTGTTAAGTCTTTATTATACTGGCTATTTTATATTTCTCACAGAAAGACTCTCATTTAACTGGGGTCTTTGGAATACATGTTGAGCCTCCCTTTGCAAAAATGTTTCATTTAAAACTAAAGAGCTCCATATAGTCGAGTTGTGGCTTCTATTAAAGGCTCAACGGACAGAAGCTAATTAAATTGTTCTACTCCCAGCTTTGCTTCTTATTAAGCAGCTGCTTGCTTCATCAGTCCTGCCAAAGCAAGGACAAATCCAATGATTTTTTTTATTTTTTCTATATATTCCCCCCCCCTCCAAAAAAAACAAAGCTTCTGGTAGAAAGCAAATGCCAGTCTTCATTCACTGAATCAGGCAAGAAGCAAAGGAAATGGATAAAACCAAACAATTCTCATTTCTGACATAGATTAAGAATCTTGGAGAGTTAGGTGACTATTAAGCAGAAGAACACACAGTAAAAATAGGAAAGTATTCGACCTGGGTCATGTACCTCTACATGTGGCTGGGATACTACCCTAGGAAGGAATAGCCAGAACAAAAGTGGGAAATATTTCTGTGGCAATTTACAAGGGAGTGTCTAGACATGAACTTTACAATGTCATTAGCCCATCTTGATTCACACCCAAGAAACTCTTCCAGAGGCCTCCTGAATACAAATGATACTTGAATGTTTTCTCCCAAGACAGTTTCCAAAGACTTTAATTCAAGCAGTTTTCCTAGAAGAAAAACATAAAAAGGTCTGAAGTACACCTCTCCACCATTAGCTTGTAACAGCCTTTCTCCAGCAGGACTCTCAGAGGCAGGGCCACGGGAAACAGCGTAGCCAGGCTGACTCTGCCTTCACTTCAGCCGACAGTTCATCCGACATCTGTCACGTGTCCACCAGACCAGCCCTGGGCCAGAACTCAGAATACTAAATGGGGAACATGCTTATAGGCCAGTGGGGAAGCAAAGAAACCGATAACCACCACACAGAGTGCCAAGCTCATGGTGCTAAGGGGATATTCCCTGCTTTCAGCATAGTAACTACCCTGCAGAGAGGACCCATGAACAGTGAGGAGATATCGAGGGTATTCAATATAAACCAACAGGGCATCTTCTCTTCTATTAAAATCCCCAAACCCTTTTTTTTAATGTTAATTATTATTTTATTAGTATCCAGACTCCAAAAATATCCCAGTAAATCCGTTTACAGTGGTGATCTTTACATATAGTCTCAGACAGAGATAATAAGCTAGTCGTTATGTGGATCAGGAAACACAGAACTTCTCCAATGTTCTAATGTGGTTGGAAACTATCAGGTAACTTTATAGTATGACATAATTTATTTATGAAATAATGACATGTTGAATGTCCTGGCCATCTTCTCCCTCAGTCCTAACTCTTAAGAGGGGATACATATTTGGGATTTTCTTGATACAAATGGGAGTAACCAAAAATCCCCAAACCCTTTAATGCTGAAGTGTAAGACTCCGTTCCACCAGCGGAGTCTAGAACCACTGACTTGGGAAAACAAAGGTAACTCTCATTTCCCGTGTTCATTATCCCCTTGTAATACAAGGGCTTCCCCAGGGAGTGTGTCAGAACTGCTAATGCCATCTCCAGACACAAGGACAACCTCACTCTGTTCCATTCTGATACAACATGAACCACTGCATAGTGGTTAGCAGTAAAAACATTAACATGAAGAGGGAAAGGTCTTCTGGGGTTGTCCTTAAGGGCAGCAAGGAAGGGGAAAGCTGGGAAGAATTCTTCGTGCGTAGGATTCCTCTTCCCACCTTTCCTGAGCTCCCTTTCCTGTTTCCCACACTAATTCCACACACTCACTGGTCTCAAATCTCCAGTTCTCTCTCTCTTACAAAAGATATAGTTTATTATTTGACCAAAAAATGGAGGCTGTCGAGCATGAACTCCCTCAGTGTTGCAATGTCTACTACCTCCCCTGCCCCAACACAGAACCTCTTCTTTGCACACTATAAACTCTGCCTAGGTATATGCCCCACACCTTCAACATGGCTTCAGCTGTGTGCAACCAAACATCCCCCAGCATACCAGTCCTGGATGGTCACCTTCCCTCCGGATGGCTCCATATGGGCATCCTGGAGGCCCCATAGACTCTATATGATCTGAGCCAAATTTAATCCCAGACTAGTCCTTCTGCCAGGGTTCTGTATCTCGGAGAACGATACTATCATCCACCACACTTCCCCCACCTTCCAGTCTAGAAGAGTTCAGTCACTCTAGTCCCCTTCCTATCCTTTATTCCCATAATTAACTGACTGCCATATCCTGGCGGATTAAAGATCAGCAAATGGAGAATAACTTAATTCCAGGAAAGTTCTGGAAGTTCCTCATGACAGCCTTATGAATAATATAAACAAACGTGGCTGGAAAACAAAATTAGGTAAATCCGGAACCAGCTGAAAAACTAGAAGCAGCATGCAGATCAGTCATCTGAAACAGACCTGAGAAATACCTTCTGCTATCCTATAAGATTCTCTCTTTTTGGTCTGCTATTAGCAACATTTTTTACAAATATTCACATGGTACTCAATCTGCATCTAACACAGAGCCGGGAAATATAACTAATATAATGGGTTAACAGAATCAGGTTTCAGAATTGTCTTCATAAGCTGAAATAGTCCCAATCAGAAAGAAAAAGTATACTAGGAATAAATGTTTTAAAGGCAATACCTAAGTACAGGATTTGATGTAATAGCTATATACCACCCCCCCCCCACACACACACACACATGGGAAGCCTGAGAATTTTAAGTTACACAAACCAATGAGAGATAATAAAGTAATGAAGATACAAATAACAAAAAACAAAACAAAACTTCAGGCTCATTTATAGTCAGCATAAAAGCATGCCTTTGGATCAAGATACTTATCAGTCTTACTTTACTCTGAATTAATCACATACCATTGGGAACAAGATTACTTAGAAAGGACTCAAGAGCATTCTTTAAACATCTTCATTTTGGTGTGGAAAAGTGAAAGAGGGAACTTATTCTGCATTATTCAAAATGGCACAAGTGGGTGCTCGCTTCGGCAGCACATATACAAAATGGCACAAGTGGGCAAAAATTACAGGGAGGGAAGAGTTCAGCTTAATTTAAGGAAGAACCTTCTAATAATTTAGAAGTGCCCAAGCATCCATCATGAAGTGGTAAAGGGACCTCAATGGGGTGGACCCGGGTCTCTGAGAGCATCTCAAAGATAAGATTCTGGGATTCTAGGACTGAACTGATCTTTGGTATCTAAAAAGCCAATTTTGCATTCAACACTACATAAGCTTCTCAACAGTCTATCATTCAGGTTTTTAAAAAATCAAAATTACTTATGTAGGAAAATAATAAGTACATGTTAACTCGGTGGAGTGTACATAGACTTGGTTACAGGCTTGACACTAAACCTCCTCCCACGCTTGCTGTGTGACCTGGGACGGATTACTAAATGAGCCGTACCTGAACCTCAGTTCCCTGAAAAATGGCGGTAACAGTAGTAACTTGGCATGGCTGTCATGGGGCATAAACCACATGTTTGTTGGACACTTAGAATAGTACTTGGCATGTGGTGCACATTAAGTTTCTGCTTCCACCATCATCTGTCCCCAGTGGCAAGAAGGCATGCAATTGCTGGGTCTGTCACCACTCCAGCCAAGGGCAGTAAGACCACTATCTAGCCACTAAAGACCCTAACTCATCCCTGTTTACATTAGTCAACACACACATGCAAGTGGACCCCACTGCAGAAATCCATCCTCTACCACATGACTATCTCTGTCACGCTCTTAAGTTCTTTCCCAGCAGCCACCTGACCCAGCCCTTTATTCTGTGCACCTCCCAAATCCTTTCTAGTAATCCCCCAGGGGCTGCTGCTCCATGCCCAGGAAACAGATCTCTATCCTTTGCCTCTCCTGTATGCTCTGAGGACCACCTCCCTTCCCTGCAGCCATCTCAGGCCGTGGCTGGCTGCCCGGTCTCCCACACTTTGGAGTCAGGAGGTGGCCCTATGTCCTCTTGGTTCCTCACACTCTCCTTCAGGCCCTGCTCCTCCAGTAAACATCCAGCAAACTTTGGTCCTGCTACTTAGTTATACCACCTCTCCCTCTCCTCACTGGTATTGTGTTCCAACCTTCTGGACGTTTCCCCCCAGCCAGAGACTTTGGTCTCCGTTCACTAGTATCTTCAAGCACTGATACCATCCTGAATGACTTCTGCTGAATGACTCTGCTGAAGGTACAGGTTTCCTTAACAACCCAGTCCCTCTTTCCTTCATGGGAAATAGCACCTCTTCCATGCCCCCTCAACCACTCATGGACATTTACTGTCCCATACTCACCATTTTCTGCCTTGACAGTAACATCCCAAGTAGTCCCCTGCTGACCTTCCCTTCAAGTGTGCTCAGTATTACAGTATTTTCGAGTCCACTGACTTCTTGGCTCTGTCCCAACCTGCTAGCCCTTTCCTGTGTTTTACTTCCCTCTTTAATCAGCTTAGATCCTTGAGCCCATCATTTCAGTAATACTCTTACTAACACCCTACATTCCCTTTCCACTGCCAAGAGCTGGCAAAACTCCAACCCCAGAACTGCTCAACTATTTACTCAGCAATGAGCCCTAAACAATCAGAGCACTGTTGGGAAGTGCCACACACCGGAAGGGATTGGGGCTGGTGAGTGAGAAAGGGCAGAGGGATCAGAGGGCCCTCAACACTGCACGGCACTCCCACCTCACTGCCCCAGCTGCTCCTCTCACACACCACCACTCATTTTCCAAGTCATCCCCAGGTTTCAAACCTCTAACCATCCACCCCCATTCTCAACAGATAACCCCCCATCCGACCTCACAAAATTACAGAAGCCAATATATGAAAATGGGATCACACTATTAACCACACAAATTACCTGCATCTTCACCCATCTGTCCTTCCACCTCAAGCCAACTTCTCCAACAAGTGCACTTGGGATCCAACCTTTCTGGTTGCCTTGGGAATTTTCTGCTCCCCAAGATCCTTTATTCTCTGCAACTAGATCTTTCTGTTGGCTTTTAAACAGGCTCAAGTTTTCAGTAGAAACAAAAATCAACAAATCCACCAGCTCTTCTTTAACCCAACAGTTTTCACTCTTGCCCTCTCTTCCCTTTCCCCCATTCCCTTTAAGGACAAAGTTCTAGAAAGGTGTATCCATACGATCATCATTTCTCATCTCTCTTGATCTTTAGCCCACTCCGTTCTTGTCCCTACCTTCATTATGCCCCCTGAAATAGCTATTACTAAGGTCAACAAGGATGCCTTCATGTGGCCTTCATGTTACCTGAACTCACATTACTGACCACTTTCTCCCTGTAATACTTCCTTTCCTGTGCTTCCCTAACACCTTGCTTCATCCTCTCTCCAGCCACCAAGTAACAGAATTCCCTAAGGCTCAATACCAGACCCTCTGCTCTCTACTTGTTTCCTATGTGATTTCACCTATACCTGTGACATCAGTAACCAATTACATGCAGAAAAATACCACGTTTAACTGTCCATCCCAGATCTCTCCTCTAAGCTCCTGATGTACACAGCCAACTGCCTACTTGTCAGTACGACAATTTCAAAGGCATCTCAAACCAAGCTCATGACTTGACCCCAAAACTTCTAGGTTCTTCATCTCACTGAATGATAGCATTGTACATCCACATTTCACAGCCAGAACCTAGAAGCCATCCTTTAATAACTTGTTTTCTGTACATTCCTACTATGTGCCATAATCCAATCCACTGAGTCCTATGGTAGAAATTCTACTTTTTAAAGCATCCATTTTTCTCTAGCTTATGACCATCACTTTTCTGGACTGTCAGCAAACCAGAAGGCTATCTGTAAACAGACTGGAGGACTCCATGGGAATCTTCACGAAAAGCTGCTTCTGATTATGTCACCTCCACACTTACCCACAACTTAAAACCTTCAATGGTTTCCAAGAGTTCTTATGAGGATCCTACTTTCTCCAGCCTCAACTGGTACTTGCCCTCACTTGCTAAACTCCAGCTTATGTAACCTTTCTGTTCCTTACAGGTGCCATGTTCCAGGCCTTCACAAGGCCTTTGGAGAACCTATCCCTCACCTCCCACCCTGCCCCCCACTCCCAGGTTAACTCTCATACTTATTCAGCTCTAGATCAACCCTCACTTTCTCAGAGAGGCCTTCTCCAGGCTTGGGCACCAGATAAGGTACGCCCTTATCTGCTCTCAGAGTGCCAAGTTCCTCCCCTTTATAGCTGCAATTTATTTAAAAAAAATTTTTAAGTATACTGACACGCAACATTGTATTAGTTTTAGGGGCAGAACACAGTAATCCAACAAGTCTGTATGTTATGCTATGCCCACTACAAACGGAGCTCCCATCTGTCACCAGACAACACTATTACAGTCCACTGACTGTATTCCCTACACTGTGCTCTTCATCTCTGTGACTTACTTACTCATTTTGTAACTGGAAGCCTGTGTCTCCCACTCCCGCTCACCCATTTTGCCCACCCCCACCCCCCTCCTCTGGCAACCCTCAGTTTGTTCTCTGTATTTATAGGTCTGATTTGGCTTTTTGTTTGCTTTTTTATTAATCTGGTTTCTTTAGACTCCACATGAGTGAGATCATATGGTATTTGTCTTTGTCAGTTAAAGCTGCAATTTACGGGGCACCTGGGTGGCTCAGTGGGTTAAAGCCGCTGCCTTCGGCTCAGGTCATGATCTCAGGGTCCTGGGATCGAGTCCCACATCGGGCTCTCTGCTCAGCAGGGAGCCTGCTTCTCTCTCTCTCTCTCTCTCTCTGCCTGCCTCTCCATGTACTTGTGATCTCTCTCTGTCAAATAAATAAATAAAATCTTTAAAAAAAAAAAAAAAGCTGCAATTTAAATGAATGTCTCCTTCCCCCAGTGAAATGTGAGCCTCGTAAAGGTGGGAAACATGGACATTTTCCCCCTCCATACCCATACCTAACACAGGCCTGCTACATAGCATGTGCTCAGTACATGTCTATTAAATAAAATGATAATAACAGGCATTCATATCCTTACATGGGCTTTCCATTCTGCTGGTATCTCATCAGCAGCAGGTCTTTCATTTTGCAGTATGGTCAGAATATTGGAAAAAGAATATTCTAAATCGACAACTCTTGTATTACAGCATGAAAACATATTTACTTCTAAAGGATCCTCACCTCAATGGCCAGAGCAAAGAGTCCTGACCAATATTATAAAATGAACTAACACTGAATATGTGTTTTAGTCCATTTGTATTGCTCTAACAAAGTACCACAGACTGGATGGTTTATAAACATCAGAAACTTATTGTTGCCCACGGTTCTGAAGTCTGAGATCAGGGCACCAGCAGCGTTTGGTGAGGACCCACTTCCAGGCCATAGATTTCACATGGCAGAAGGGGCAAGACAGCTCAGTGGGGTCTCTTATAAGAGCACTAACCCCATTCATGAGGGCTCCAACCTCAAGACCTCCTCACTTCCCAAAGGCCCCACTTGTTGCTACCACCACCTGTGGAGGTAAGGATTTCAACGTAAGAATTTGCTGGCAGGGGCGGTGGGGGGACACATAAACATTTAGACCTTAGCAGTAGCATATATGGCTTCTCCATCCCGAATGCCTTATAATAAATGGTATGTGTTCAAAGGTTTCATAATAATTACAATCTGCACTGTATTTTCACTCTTATCAAATACGTAAGTACTTATTTATTGATTTAGCTACATCAGTAGGCCTAACATGTTAAAGTACTTTAGAAGTCTCTATTTGCAAACTGAGAGCTATTTATAAATGAACACATGACAGCAGAAGGCATTTACCAAACCAAACAAACCAAAATCCTATCAAAAAAAGTCATACCTACACCTTACCCAATCATTCTAGGTGCTGAAATTTTTTTGTTTTTGTTTTTTTAAGATTTTAGGTATTTATTTGAGAGAGAGCCAGAAAGAGAGAGAGGAGAAAGGGGCAGTGTGTGCGCATGCGCCAGAGGGAGAGGACGAAGCAGGCTCCCCAGTGAGCCGGGAACCCAACGTGGGCCTCAATCCCAGGACTCTGGGATCATGACCTGAGCTGAAGGCAGACGCTTAACCAACTAAGCCACCCAGGTGCCCTCATTCTGGGTTTTGTTTGCATTTTCATATGGGTGGTACACTTCAATTATCTGTCCAAATGCTCATAAAACATAATTAACCAGAGACAATAAACCATCCTCCCCAGTAAAGAATAACTATCACACTACCCACTCTTTTCTTTTATTCATGTAAAAACCATTAACCATCTAATCAAATACCTATAAAGCTCCCAACTAACTACAGTTACAGTTTTGGGGTTTTATTGTCATTACTATTATTTCAATTCTATATTGAGATCTATACGAAAAAAGTTAGGAAAATTATGCGCAAAAAACATTCCACCTCTCTTCCTTTTCTGAGCATCATGTTCAAGAACCATTAGCACTAGTGTAAAAGTCTACAGGAAGCCAGCTGCATAAAAGTTAACCTAACTTCCATAAATCCCCCAATATTCATGGTACTGCTTTTTAAACAGACACAATGGGAAGAAAATGGACACTAAACCAGAAGAGGCTAAGGAACCCTACATTCGTATGATTAAATCATACTCCCTTTCTCACAGATATGATGTCACTTAAGGTCTAATAAGGAACTGCTCATGGTGATAGCAAAGATTTCTCTATGGTTCCTCCCTGTCACTTAAGATACTAAACTTTGAATAAGGGTATCCTTTATATTTTTCCCATTCCGTCAATCCTTTTTCTTTCAAGAGCATTTAACAGAATTCAAATTGCAGACACTCTTTGATTCTGTTACACACGCTGGCAATGCAATGACACCACTTTGAAATAATTTTTTGAATTATAAATCATTTTAATGATAGCAAAAAATAAAATATTTAAGGTTATATATTCATCCATTTCTAACTGGCCTTTATTTTCCCCACCATCCTAAGTAATAATTACAATCACGGCATGTATGAAAAGGAGGGAGGCCGAAATTCTGTTCCCCAGCTGGTGCTGTTTGGGGAACCCATTCAGCAACCGTGGGGTGGCCCCATCTTGCTACACAGCTCAGAGAACTATTGCTACAGGATCCCTTTAGGACAAGATTTCCCTTTTATCTGTCTCCTTACATCCTATGCTAAATGTCTTCTAGATCTTTCTCTGGTCCCTCTCATCCAGTGTTTTTTTAATTTTCATATCCCAGAGATTCTCCCTGCCCCTCTCACATGTACATAATACTTTCTCTGTATATATTCTTATTCCGACCAGCCAAGAAGATTCTGTAGTCTTCCCTTTTACAGTCGGTGGGGGGGGGGGGGGGGGGAGGGGTGGTAGGGACTGATATTTTTTCCATAGAGCTCAGAATCCCCACCAAGATATTCTGGCACAGCAAGTGGGGGAGAGGAGGGAGGGTTATCCCGGCTTCTTAGGCTCTCCCTGAGAAGTCTTGCGCTTTCAAGAAATAATTTCTCTCCTGGTTTCCCAGAGCACTTGATCAGGTTTCCCTTCTATTACAGGTATTTTTAATTAGGATTTTAATAAAACGTTTATTCTTATTTTCCTAGCTTATGTTTACTTAAACTTTTTACATGTTCTGGCTACTAACTTCAAAATAAATAAAATGAAATCTAATACAGTTAATCTATGTTGTGTCAACTTTTTAAGTTTTTTGTCTTATTTTTATATTTCATTTTACACTGACTCTCTGATGCGGGATTTGTTTTTACAAAGCCTAACAAGAAGTGGGGCTGCAAGGGAATGACAGTGGGAAAAGGCCACCTTCCCCAGTTCTCCCCACTGCTCTGTTGATTCCTGACCCCCAATGCATTGAGAATTCTCCCCTTAGAAATTCAGTCCGTTTTCTACAATCTTAAGGCTCAGAGTACAGATAGCACATTTTATTTACTTGGTAAACGTTTTCTAGCATCTCGTCCTACTTAAAGCTTTTATAAAGAAGTTTTTGTTTTGGCGCCTGGGTGGCTCAGTGGGTTAAGCCTCTGCCTTCAGCTCAGGTCATGATCTCAGGGTCCTGGGATCGAGGCCCGCATTGGGCTCTCTGCTCAGAGGGGAGTCTGCTTCTCCCTCTCTCTGCCTGCCTCTCTGCCTATTTGTGATCTCTATTTCAAATAAATAAATAAAATCTTTAAAAAAAAAAAAAAAGAAGAAGAAGTTGTTTTTGTTTTGCAAACCTAAGAGCTCCAATGACAGCCACTAGATTTCGGATAAATCAGAATGCCTTAAGCCAGGAGACAATAGTAACTGGAAAATCATACATATACAGTACTTGACACATATAATAAGAGGTTGGAAGGGTGTACAATTTGAGGGCCCATCTTTAAGGAAGTCAACATTTCAAATACAACACACTCCCCAAGCCTTAGAAGAGGTTACTGAGGAGCCCTACAGCAGAAGCAGAGACCAGATGGCACCATGTCACCTGCAGGACTCGGGAAGAGGAAAGCATTCCTGCAGCCAACCTCTACCCAACCTCTGATGTCCTTACTTCCTTGCAATTCCCTTCCTGGCAGGGAGCCTCTTGGCTTGGGACATCTCTTGGCTTTCTCCTAACACTGTGAAGTCAAGGAAAAGCTGGACAGAGCAAGATTTTTCCAAATGTGATTTGTTCTTTTGCTAAAGGAATCACTGCCACGCAAGCTGGGAAATCAGAACCTAAGAAGACAGAAAGGTCCTTCTTATCTTTCAACTGTCCATCCAATTACCTCTGAGAGAGTCCTTGGGATGCAGAGCATCTCTTTTTGGCTGCTCCCCACAGGAACCAGAAACAGCACTGAATGGGTTAAAGGAGCTGAAGAAGAATTTTGCAAATTTCTCTCACCTGTTGAGTCTTAAAATGCATTCCATTCACCTAGGAGAAACCTAGAATCAAATCCTCCTCCCATGGTTTATCAAGTGGCCATGGGCAAGAAGAATATGACCTTTCTGACTTGCAAGTCCTATGAAAGGGGACAAGAATGCCTATGTTGCAAGACAGTTGTCTGGCTCGAGCGAGATGAACTAAATGTACCCAACACAAGGCTTGGCACATGTAGCCACTTGCGATAACTCCTTGTCACTGCCACTCCAGGGGTGGAGTCTATGCGTCGGACCCCAGGAATCTGGGCTGGCCTTGCGCCTGCTGAGAAACGATGAGTAGAAAAGAGGCTGTGAGAGTCCTGGGGCCTCAGGAGGCCTCAGAAGACCTAGTAGCATCAGCCTTTTGCTCTCTTGAGTGTTGCTCTAAACCTGCCGTGTAAAGAAACCAATCTAGAATACTGGAGCATAAGCGATCACCTGGAGAACTGAGACAGCCAGCTGACAGCCAGCACTCAGTACAAGCCACCAGCCATACTGGCAAGCCCACCCCCATTTTCCAGCCCAGTGCACCCTCCAGCTGAATGCAGCCATATGAATGAGCCTATAACCAGCAGGGTAACTGCCCAGCCAACCACAGAATCATGAGAAATAATAAATCATTGTTTTAAGCCCTTAGGTTTGGGGGTGGTTAATCACGATTACATCAAAACACCACTCAATAAAGGATTGCACTGGTTATCACCTTTTCCTAACGAAAAAATGTTACACCCACTGTGTACCAAGTCACAGCAGGATAGGATATTGGGTATCCAGAGCAATGTGATCATTTCCCCCTCCTTTTAACCTATGGCTTAGGGGCCCTACAGCTTGTTTACACCTCCTATACAGGTGGGAGATATGGTGGCTTCAATGAGAAAAAGCCAAGGAGTTTCTAAATTCTCTAGGTAACCTTTTATTCTGTTCCCTAAGGGTCACCCCTATCAAGGTACACGGAGAGTGGTTTCTCTTCTCTTCTAATATCTTCCCATAAGATTGCCTTTGTCAGCTGCACTGTTTACCAATAAACATATTTATCAGCATGATGATATATCTGTTTGACACTTGTCAGGCAGCCAAAAAATCTGAACCCGGTGACACATTTCCCTGAACCATGTCTCAGGCTAGGAGGTGCTGCTCAAAACAATCACACGAAGCTTCGGGTGACCTCAAGGTTAATATTTACTATAAACCTGAAGTTTAAATTCAGTTAAAATCCTGTAAAAGTACCTCAGCTTGACCCATAGACTTGGTAATAAAGAACTGTTCTGAGTCAATGCTCTGAGGTAAGACTTGAATGAATGTGGCCATGGAAACACAGACCTAGGTGGTTCATGACACTTGAACTTCCCCAGCTTCACTAAATAAGGTCACGCCACCCCAACCTGTAGATCTCGGAGTCCTGCTGACACTCTCCTATGGGACAACCCGGAAATATTGAAGAGCTCAGAGAAGTGCTCAAGATTTCTTGGAATGGTGGCTCAGAGCCTCTCTCACTCATGGAGCTCATCAATGTGAACATGTGCCATCCTTCCTGTACGGCCCAATGACAGACTTGTGCATGCGTGTTTTTAAGAGGAAAAGATTTCATCCATTGTTATAGTTCTGATACACTGGTGGTGGCTGAGAGGATGGGTGAAACAGGTGATGGGGGAATTGAGGAGTGCACCTGTCGTGACAAGTGCCAGGGGCCGTATGGAAGTGTTGAATCACTACACTGTACACTTGACACTAACAGGACATGCTGTATGGCAACGGGAATTTAAATAAAGTCTTTAAAAAATAAATAAATAAACATCCTCACTTCTTGCTTTGTAGGTTGGAAGCCTAGAAATCCTGGGCAAGCGGGTTCTACTCACAGAAATTCTACTCAAATGATACATTCAGTACTATAAAAAAAAAATTGTCTAAGAACAATATCAGATTGCTGTTTTCATCTGTCCTCTTATAGCACCCATGGACTTCCCCCTCACCATAATGACCTTTCATTGAGGACTTGCGAAGGCATGAGACCCCTGACTAGCACGGAGGAACATGGTATGAAACAGCAGCATAAGACAAGGTGCTAGGTTTTGCTGTACAACACTACAACACTGGGAACATTGTTGAGAATGCCGGCCATTGCAGATGCAGTGTTTTCTGGCTGAAAATCCAAAGGGGAAATTTCTCTCACCTCCTAGAACCAGGAACAGATGGATTTCTCCAATCTGGTTTCTCTTTGGGACACTTTGAAGCTCTTTGTGGACTGCTTCCTTCTTCTCTTAGGCTGCTGGAATACTTATAGCCGGAACGTCAAAGTACACTAACCAATTTCACTCATAACTCCCTCTTATTTTCCTTTGGCTTATATTTCTTTCTCATCCTAAATTTACCGGATCTTGTCCTATTGCATGCATCTTTGTAAGCCATCCCAAAACACTTTTGGAATTGGGTAGGTATAAGTAAAACTAAAGATACTATCAGCAATGTGTATGCTTAGTTCCCCTACTCCAAATGATGAGCCCTGGTCAGCAAAGGCTGTGCACTGCCCTGCTAGGAAATCCTTAGAGTGTCCAGTGCTATCATTTCACTGCTGAATGGATATTTAGGGAATTAAATAGTAGAATAAGTAAATTTTGATAGCACTCTGTTAACTGAATTTTAAAATACTATTGAAGTGTACTTTAAAATACTACTAAAGTGTACTTTAAAGTCTACTAAAGATTTCATCTTTTATCCTCCAAACAGGAATGTGTCAAAGGAGGCATGTGCAAGGGTGTTTCCCACAACATCAGAAGCAGCTCTCAGGGTCACTGATAGGGGAATGATAAAATACGCTGGTGCGGCCAGCCACACTATCACAGGCTAAACAGACATTTAACTAAATGAGATGATACCAAAGGGCATTCACCCATCACATGCTATGGGGTGGGGGAGAAAAAAAAAAGAGCAGGAAGTGAAATAATACATTTTTTGTAAATAGCTAACTGGCTTTTTTGACATTTGTAAAGAAGAAGGACTAACTGGCTGTATTTGGGAGTGAGATCAGGGAAAATGGGAGCTGGAGAAAGGGAAAGAGGTAAACGGTCATCTTCTTAAGTATTGGTTATTTTCATGGTTTTTCTTTATGTTATTTATAACAAGAACGTTTCACTTTTGTAATTACGAAATAAAAAACACTGATGAAAACATGCAGTGACTTCAGGTTGTAAAGCATTCTGGAATCCTCAAAATGTCCAATGTCTCAAGGGTTGGGTTGGGAAATACTATGCTGGGATCCTCCAAACAAGCAGTCTTGGCTCTGTGGCTAGGCCTTCCCTATGAACAACTCAGCCTCCCTCCCTTAGAGCCTTTATTCTGCCATGGATTCCTCCACAAAGCAGGGAAGAAATTGATCTGTTTAGTGACATACACACAGGTTGCTAAAATATGGAAAGGCAAAGGATCTTTCTCAATCAGAACACAGCTGCAGTCTTTTTAAGTCCTTAAAATAGCATACAGTAAATTATAAAGCATTTAAATTCTTAATCATCTCCGTGTTTTTCTTACATGTGTTAGAGCAAAACATGTTAACTGAGCAAGACTAGTTTGGTGATCATGTCCCTAAAATGTTAAAACTTTGTAAAGGGGGAGGGTGTAGTTGTTCTAAATTTTTCACCAAATGAAAATTCCTTCTTCCCCCATTCCACTCAATAAATACACACCAAATAGGGAGAAGTTTTCTATGCCTTCAAATGTACTTTTGGAAGGTTTTTTAAAGCCAATCTGGAGAAAGCTAATTAAACTGACTTGACCAGGACAGATTCTCCATGTCCCCAAAATGTAAAAATCAAATCAAAACCAATGTATAAACTCATCAATGAATGGTTACTTCCTAGGTGGCCCCGGCGGGATCGGGCAGATACCGGTGCAGCATGGGCCAGGATCCCCAACACTGGACTCTACAGGAACAGTCAGGTGGATACCATAAGTCCAGAGCTCAGAGATAACATCAGGGAAAGTTCAAGATATACACAGGACAGCCGAGGAGAAGGAACGAGAAGCAATGAAAACATATCACCTAAGGTAAGAAAATCAGAGCAAGGATGGGTCAAAGAGAGCATCCAACTAGACAGAATGTGGATGATAAACACAAGCAAGTAAACAAGCAACCCCAGTGAACTGTGACACTTGTGCACACTGCCCTCCACGCTTTGCTGTGTTCATTCACTGGTCACAGGGCCAGGTGTATGAGTCAGGTGTTAATTGTTATGAAAAGGCAACCAAAGGCATGCAGATAAACGTTGCCTTCGATTAACTCCAGGTATGGTTACTGGACATTTCCTCAAGGATGGTGGATGCTGGCTTCTGCCTCACCTAGCTCCCCAAGAAGCTTTTGAAGACGACGAATAAGGATTCCAGTTCGATGGTGAAGCAGGCATCTAAGGAAGCTTTGATAAGCTAACCCTTTCACACAAGGTAAGGAGAATACATTCCAATCCTCTGTAAGCAGCTAATTTCCTAATGAGCTTCATCAGCAATAACACATCCCACCCGCTTCTGTTAAGAACTTCTCAAAGCTGTAAGAGGAATTATGAACCCACACACTGCACTATGAGCCCTTCTGTTCCCTATCCAGCTGATGAAAGTGGACATGGCCTAAACCCACCAGCCAGTCTGTTCTGGATCCACTTGTCCTCTTCACCTACGGAGAGAAATCTGCTCTAAAGACACTGTTTTCAAATCCCAAGTTTACTCCTTCCATGCTTCCTTTTTCCTCAAAACCAACTATTTTGCTTTCAAGTAGATAGAATCAGCAGGAAGTTTCCCCTTTGCACTTGTCCATCCAGCTGCCTACGCCAGCGTCAGTCCTGCACCCATGTGACACCAGATGAGTCCTCACACCACCTCCTGTCCCCAGCAACAGAGGTCCCGATTTCCCAGTCAATTCTGTGTTCCCCTCCAGCATCTCCAACCTGAATGCAACCTATTTATCTACTCATTAGGCAAATGATTTCCAAACAGTGGACTCTGGTCTACTAACAAGTGAGGATTTTTCAGAATACTGAACAGGAACAGAAAGCACAGAAACAGAAAACAGAATGCTATACAGTAAGGGTGCATATTGTTTCATGAAACTGGTTTCAGATGCACCTATACTTACTTATGTCCTGGGTTGCAGTGCAAAAAAACCATTTTGTACTGTGTTGTAAAATCCAGAAACGTTTGAAACACTGCTTTAGATAAGCCTTTGTCCCCTTAGTCAGACTACCCCCTTGCTCTCCGTCCCACTGCTCAGCAACTCCCTTCCTCATGCTGGCCCAAGCTCTGAACAGACTTCCAGCTGTCTTCTTCACCCGCTGTTTTCACAAACCTTGGCCTTTTACAATGATTCACAAGCTCCTTCTCATGTATCCAAAGGATTGCCTTCTCCTTGAACAGACCAATGTTCTGAGGGGAAAAAAAAAAAAAAAAAAAAAAAAAAAAAAAAAAAAAAAAAAGATCCTTTGCTATTCCTGCCTTCTTTTCAGGTCTGGGATCTGCTTGCAGAACATCCAACTGTCTCACTCTGAATAACAAACCTCAGAGCAGTAGGACTCCGTTTCTTTGTGTGCTACCTTTCATCTCCAACAAGAAAAACACCACCAAAGTCGCTCACACAATACCTTAGGTTTTCTTACAAAATGAACCTCACTTTCCTGATGTAATGCATTCTCTGGTGTCATACACTTAGTGCCTGATACCGATGCCAGGTGAATGCAGCTCAGCCCGAGGAGGGAGTTAAAGTCTGGTTCCCGTCCTCGAGAACAGATGGTTACCCCACCTCCATATTGCCATCTTCTTCCTCTTGCAAGGCAAATGGAAGGAGGGAAAGCACAGCAAGGTGGCTGTACATGCGTGGGGGCATCCTTTCCTCTCAAGGACGAGGGCACAAGCTGTCCGGCACAATTCTACCACCCCACCCCCGCTTCTGCCCTCCCTTGTCCACCCTCCCACAATTCTCACCCAGACAATTCATTCATTCTCTCCTGCCACAGAAAAACTCGTTTTCTGTATCTTTCCGTAGACTGCTCAGTTTACTTTTTTCAGCCAAAAGACCTATCCTACTTTTTAACCTTCCAAGAGATATCAAAGCTAAATGGAGCCTTCATCTGTAGGATACGGGCCACTAATTTGAGAAGAAGGGAACAGGGAGACACCGAGGTCTGAAGGTTTCTTAGGAAACCTTGGTTTCTGCTCATACTTGAGATGCCGGCTTTCAGGGTAGAACATAAAAGTAGGGTGGGAGGAGAGGGCTGCACTAGACTCAGAAGGGCAAGAAACACACTCAGAGGGAACTAGGGAGAAGGGGAGGTCTCACCTAGGGCACATTCCAGAATTGGCCTGGAAGCTCTACTACTAGCCCCTTTCTGCAATCCAAGCCCTTTCCCACTTCCTCGTGGGGGGAATACAGGGCTCCTTCCCTAGCTCTACGATTGCCCGATTATTAGGCAGGCCCTCCCTCCCTCCCAGGTCACCATGGTCCTCCTCCCTACTCCTTTGCTGGGCTCGTTCTTCATCCACCTAGCACGGAGTTAGGTCTCTGACAGCTCCAGCTCCCAAGGCCTCTGTTTACCTTGGTGATCAAATGAATCTCTCCCTCATTAAGATTTCAGAGGAGGAAGGAAAAGAGAGGCCAACTCTGGCATCCACACTCCAGGGTGTACTGAGAAGACTCAGCTTCTCTGGGTTAGCTTTGGCCCTTGACCCTTGCCATTCCTAGGCACCTCCAAGTACGCAGCTTTAGTGACGAAAAGCCATTATTCTTTCCAACAAGGTCAAGAGGCTTAGAGGCAAAGGAATAGGAACAGAAAGCTCATAGAGTAAACAATTACGACTAACTGAGCCACTGGTTGCCAAGTACCCAGCTCCAGACAGGTAAAATGTGTACAAGATCACACAGTAAGGATTCCAGAGCTGGAGGGAGGTATTGTGGCCAAAGGAGTTGCAGGAGTAAAACGGAAAGTAGCACTCTGTAAATATATTCTCAGGGTCATCTGATGGCACAGGAGGGGGAGGTGGCAAGTCGACTAAAGTCCACAGTTTCTGGAGCCATTCTTTCCAATTTTCTAGCATGGCAGGAGTCCACTTTTCTAATTTAGTTCCATCCCTACAATTTAAGGAAAAGATTAACACAGGGGGAAAAATTCTCCACTTCACACTTAGAAGGGAACTGAGATTCTCTGTCATATTACCTTAACTGGCTACAGAAAGATAAAGCTGCATTCCAACCTATACCACGGGCTCACACAGCAGTATCTCTCTCAACACAAACACAGAACAAGATCGATTTTTCTCAACTCCATTTATGACTGGTGAAGATTTTACTAAAATGATATCTTGTTTCCTGCCTCACACATCAACTCCTAATAACCACATAAACTCTCCCATCTTGTCCCCAAACTGGTACTGGATTCATTTAAACACTGTCAAAGATCACTCTTTAGGAACAATTTTATAATTTCACATAAAAATGTGTGCTACATTAACAATCAGATTATACAACTGAGCGGGGAAAACGTACTGGCCATCAATAGTGACCCTTTAGTGAACTTCAACAACTCAAAGTACTTTCACAGAGGTTTCCCCACCCTCTTGGGGCTGCAGGAATCCCATTTCATGGCTGGGTAAACCGAGGTTCTCGGTTTAATAAACTTGCCGGGGTTACAATGGTAGAGCTGTAAATAGTGCCCAGTCCCTTTCCCACTACTATTCTGCATGAGGTGGCTAAAAATGGGACGCACTTGAGAACTACAAATGTGAATAAGAGTCTTGTTTTATTTAGATGGGGGGGGGGGGAGACTTACCCACTTGATGCACCTGTGTACCGGCCTCTAACAAGAAAGCTTTCCCTGGCTGTCCCACGCACCCACCCCTTTGGGCTGAGAGCCGGGAAGCTCCCCGGGCAGACCCAGCAGCACGAATCGCGCACCCGGGGGCGCCAGCGGAACGCCGGGCGTACGGGCGGCGCGGGGCCGCGGGCCCCGGGACACCGTCAGCGCCGCGAGCCGCGCGGGAGCCCGCGGGGCCGGGAAGATGCTGCGAGGCCGCACACACCTGCTGCAGCCCGCCCGGGCGCCCCGGCCGCCTCTGCTCTCGGGACGCCCACCCAGCTCCGGGCGCCGTAGCCCGCGGCCGCGCTAGGCCGGGGGCGGGAAGTCCCGGCGCCCCCTGCCCGCGGGCCGTACTCGGCGGCGCTGGGGAACCGCGGGGCAAAAGCGAGCCCGCCCTTTTCCCCGAACCCCCTCCAAACAGCGTCACCTGTGCCGGGTCCCGGGGCGACTCGCGCGCGGGCGGCGGCTGCACGGGGCCGGGGAGGGCGGCGGGCGGTTACAGAAACCTGGTCATCTGGCCCGGCCCAAGGGCTGGCGCCGGCCAGAGTCGCCCCGCGAGATGCTCGGCGGGAGCCAGGGGAGCCGCGGGGCCCCGGGCCGCTCGGAGAAGCAGTCACAGAGACTACAGCTACCGCCGCGGCCGCCGCGCCCGCCCGGACTGCGGGCTCGGGTTACCGCAGAGCGGCTCCTTAAAGGGGCCGCGGCCGCTCGGGCTCCGGCTCCGGCTCCCACTCCGGCTCGTGGCGGCTGCGACCCGCGGCCAAAGTGGGCGGGGCCCCGAGGCCGCTGTAGGGCCGACCTTCGCGAGCTGGACTTGGGTGCCGGAAAGGGCTCCGAAACGGAACACCCAAGGAGGGCTGCGGTGGGATTCGGGAAGAACACACCTCGCCAGGGACCGGGCGTGCGGTTCCTCCGCTTCCCAAGCAAGGAGCAAAACTAGCAAGTGGGGAGGAACGGTCTGAGTCCGGTTCCGCCGCGGCCAGTACCTGGGCTCGCCACGTAACCGAAATTCTTTTCAGATTATGAATTCGTATTAATTAATAAAAGAAAGGGGGTGAAAAGACAGTTGCAGATTTTTCATGCCACGTCTGGCTTGGCCAAAGAAAGCCAGGTCCACCCAGTTCTTGCTAGGGGCTGCAGGTGCATTCCAAACTGGGTAGGGGGCGTCTGTGAAACAGGCCCGTTCTCTTGGAGCAGCCTCCTCCGGAATCCCTGAAAAATACCCTAGAGTGCACTAGCACTCCACCTACACCCAACATGGGAGCCCCTCTGCTGCCAGGGTGGGGTAATGGGATTTGAATTTTTGATGCTGGTGGACGTTTCCAAGTTGCCCAATGCCTAAAGTTTGCCATTCAATAGTAGCTCTTCTGACCTGCTATGAACAGCCTCAAAAACCTTCAAATGTTCTGGATTAACAAGACGGAATTGGTTTGAATAAAACAAAATGATGAAGAGGTATATTTAGGCTGTTAAAATTTGCGAAAAGTATTCAACAAGTTAGAAGATGTGGCTTCTAATGTTAATTAGTAAGCACCACTCTTAATAATGTAGGGCAGTTATTTGTAAGAAATGCCTGTCAGTGGGGCTAATATGTTTTACCTAATATTTACATACACACAAATACATGGTAGCTAACCGAACCTCACTGAGGCTCCATTTCTTCATTTCTCAAATGGGGATAATAATTCATAGTTACCTCTGGAGACCCCAGTCTCAGTAAACGTACCCCAGACTGACCTAGAGAGACAAACCTATTCTGCCCTACGGACAACAGCCTGCTTGCAGTCAAGCAGGGTAGAAGATTCTGTAGGCCCCAAGTGAATTTCTCCTTTCTCTCCTCAAGACTCTCAGGAGTGCCCTTTGACCACAACCTGTTCCACTGTATCTTCTTCACAAGGTCCTCCGTCCTCGACAACTTTGGTTTGCCCCACACCTGCTTTACACGTTCACATGGCTAGAACATAACTCTGCAGGGACAAGATGTCTGTGTGTGCTCATCTGTGGGGTGAACCCTAGGTGTACAGACTGCACATGTCAGCTCTGGACTCTGCCTCCACATATCACCTCCAGCCCCACATATCACCCTGCGCTTGTCTCCAGTGGCTAATAGTTGTTTTTTTTCCTGATAAATACACCATCATTATGTTTAATATACGTATTTTCTTACACCCATAGCAGCATCCAAAACCCTACAAACCCACAAAAATCCGCTCTATACTCTATGTCCCACTATATTCCTTCACATAGGCCTCTACACACGCACCATTAAATCTGCAGGATTGTTGCGAGATTATACAGAGCATGTAAGCGAATACATCAAGGACAAGGTCTGAGATAAGGAAAGGAATTCAGTAAATATTAGTAGAATTTTGAATCTTTTAAACTAATCAAAACTCAATGAACTTGGGAGGTAGAACACTGTATCAGCTGCATATTTTTTTATCAAAATTGTAATGCAGCTTAATTTCTTTAAAAATATTCATTTTATTATTCACATTTAGATTTCTAATTATTCTTTTTTTTTTTAAGATTTTATTTATTTATTTGACAGAGAGAAATCACAAGTAGATGGAGAGGCAGGCAGAGAGAGAGAGAGAGGGAAGCAGGCTCCCTGCCGAGCAGAGAGCCCAATGCGGGACTCGATCCCAGGACCCTGAGATCATGACCTGAGCCGAAGGCAGCGGCTTAACCCACTGAGCCACCCAGGCGCCCCAATATTTCTAATTATTCTTAACTTCATTTTACCAATCCTCTCTTTCCAAGCGCAGTTTCCCCAAATTCTTTTATTTACTGTCTTAAGTTTTTCTGCTTGTTAACTGTGAGATATCAAAGCTGAACTGCACTTCTTATACTTTTGCTCACTGAAACAGTTCAGAGAAATGAAATTATTTTTCTTTCTTTAAAAAGAGAAAAACTGGGGCACCTGGGTGGCTCAGTGGGTTAAGCCTCTGCCTTCGGCTCTGGTCAGGATCTCAGGGTCCTGGGATGGAGCCCTCCATTGGGCTCTCTGCTCAACAGGGAGCCTGCTTCCCCCACCTCCCTGCCTGCCTCTCTGCCTACCTGTGACCTCTCTCTGTCAAATAAATTAATAAAATCTTTTTTAAAAAAGGGAGAGAGAGAAAAGGTACAGAATTTTTGAGGCAAATTTTCTGATAAAAAATTTTTTTGCATATGCTCTAGACAGGAAATATGGTTTATTATATTTATTCCTATGTATCTTGTTTCTGTGTGTTTTGAGTTTTTTTTAATTCCAATATGATTAATATACAGTGTTATATTAACTTCAGGTAAGCAATATAGTGCCTCAACAATTATATACATTACTCATTGTTCATCATAGGTGTACTCTTAATCCTCCTTACCTTTTTCACCCATCCTCACAGACATAGATCTCCTTTATCCATTCATCTATGGAATACCTGGGTTGCATCCATATTTTGGCCATTGTAAATAATGCTGCAATCAACATAAGGGTGCATATATCTTTTCGAATGAGTGTTTTCATACTCTTTGGCTAAATACCCGTAGTGGAATTACTGGATCATACAGTAATTCAGTTTTATTTTTTTTGAGGCAACTCTGTACTATTTTCCACAGTGGCTGCACCAGTTGGCATTCCAATCAACAACGGACAAAGTTTCCTTTTTCTTAACATCCTCACCAACACTTGTTGTTTCTTTTGTTTTTGATTTTAGCCATTCGGACAGGTGTGAGGTGATATCTCATTATGGTTTTGATTTGCATTTCTCTAATGAGTGCCATTGAGCATCTTTTCATATGTCTGTTGGCCATCCGGACGTCTTCTTTATAGAAATGTCTGTTTATGTCTTCTGCCCATTTCCTAATGGATTATTTGGGTTTTTGGTGTTGAGATGTATATGTTCTTTACGTATTTTGAATACTAACCCTTTATTGGATATGTCATTTTTAAGTATTTTTCCCATTCAGTGGGTTGTCCTTTAGTTTTGTTGACCAGTTCCTTTGCTGTGCACAAGCATTTTATTTTGATGTAGTCCCGGTACTTTATTTTTGCTTTTGTTTCCCTTGCCTTAGAAGACATATCTAAAAAAATGTTGCTATGGCCAATGTCAGAGAAATTACTCCCTGTGTTATCTTCTAGGAATTTTTATGGTTTCAGGTCTCCCATTTAGGTCTTTAATCCATTTTGAACCTATTTTTGTGTATGGTATAAGAAAGTGGTCCCGTTTCATTCTTTTGCATGGAGCTGTGCAGTTTTCCCAATACCATTTGTTGAAGACAAACTTTCCTCATAAATTTGTTTCCAAAAATTTCTAAACTAAATAGAGACAATTGTTTAGAAAACTAAAACTAAAAGCTGCTTCTTTCTAAAATAACGAGATAATTAATGCAGAAGTATTTTGGAAGATTGCCTCAATTCTCCACCCTTCTCTGTTAGTGAAGATAACAAAACACCAAGCATTTTGATCAAAAAGATTGATTTCAAAATTAATAACCCCAGGCACTACTTTTTAAATTATTGTTGATTTTAATGTATCAAGAACTTGTGAGGTTTTTTTGTTGTTGTTGCTTTGTTTTGTTTTTAGTATTTAAAAGTTCTTTTGGGATGCCTGGGTGGCTCAGTCAGTTAAGCAGCTGCCTCTAGCTCAGGTCAGCAAGCCCTCACCACCCATCAGGCTCTCTGCTCAGCAGGAAGCCCACTTCTCCCTCTTCCTCTGACTGTCACTCCCCCTGCTTGTGCACTCAAGGCCTCCCTCTCTCTCTTAAATAAAAAAAATAAAATCTTTAAAAAGAACGTCCTTTCATTTGCTTTTCAGAATTTTTCAAGAAAAAACTATTTCAGGATATTACCAATGGTTAGCTCTGGGTGGGTGAGATCCTTAGGTCTTTTAGATTCTTTTTCGTATCTTATTTTACGCGACTTTTTCCTGTAATATGTAAGTATTATTCTTGTGTGCATATTTTTTTTTCATTTTTATTTTTAATGAAAGTAACATATAAGTAAAAATTCAAATAGTTCATAAAGGCTTATAACAAAAACATTCGAGTCCGATCAGCCCCTTTTCCAACTTCCCCCCACCTGGCTTCACCCCATGTTCTACATAACCCTTCTAGGTTATTTCTTAACAATATGCTTATACCAGTGCTTCCTGACTTTCACTTTTAGACATTATTTATTGACTTCTTGTCATGGTATTTGAGGATTTAGCTCTTTCACACTTATCACCATCACCACTTTGCCCTCACCCCTCCTTCTCACACACCTACATCACAACTTCTGTTCAAATCAATAATTTGTGTTTTTATCATCCTGTCAATGTAAATACAGTGCATTGTTGAATCAAGTAAGGTGCCATGACAGTGCTTCTCTTGAAAATCTCTGTTGTTCCTGGAGTTAATAATTGCCTTCCTTTTTCACTTATTTTTTTTTTAATGTATCTTACCCAAATTTTATCCAGATGCTTCAACGTATCTAACAAATGCCCTTGTATCTTCCAATGCCCAAACATTAGAAATTCACTCTCGTGGGACACCAAGGTGGCTCAGTTGGTTAAGCAACTGCTTTCAGCTCAGGTCATGATCCCAGGGTCCTGGGTAATAATCTCATGTTGGGCTCTTTACTCAGCAAGGAGCCTGCTTCTCCCTCTGCCTGCCGCTCCCCCATCTTGGGCGCACACACCCGCTCTCTCCCATAAATAAATAAAATCTTAAAAAAAAAAAAAAAAGAAATTCACTCTCTTATTTTGCTAAAGCACAGATTTCAGTAGTTTACTCAGAGCGTGTATATAGAAGGTAAATTTTTTTAGCGTACTTTGCATGTCTGAAAATGTCTATATTCTATTCTCATCCTCAATTGATAATTTGGATAAGCTGAAGATCATTTTCCCCCAGCATTTTAAAAACACTGTCTCAAAAAATAAAAAAATAAATAAAAATAAATTTTAAAATTTTAAAAAATAAAATAAAAGCACTGTTCCATTGTCTTTTACTTCCAGCGTTGCCCCTGAACTAAATGCTTAATGCCTTTCTGGTCCCCCTTCTTCTGTATCTGGTCTATTCTTCATTCTAGAATCTTCCCATTAACTTTATAGTCTGCAATATCACAATCATGTGCTTTGTGCCTTAGAATGGGCCTTTTTTTCTTGAATTGTGCTAGACCGTCAGGGGTGCTTTCAATCTTACCTGCGAATCTTTAATTATTTTTTTTTTGCTAATTTCCTCCTTCTCATTTACTATATTCTCTCTTTGTGAACTCTTAGTCAGCAGGATGTTGGAACTTCATTATTCTTCAGATTGATTGTCCTTTTATCCCACTGATTATCTCTACAGCTTTCGTTTCGTTTCTTTTCCTTTAATTTAGGTAGACTCCACACCTAGCATTGAGCCCAACTCAGGGCCAGAACTCAGGACCCTTAGATTAAGACCTGAGCTGGAATCAAGAGTCAGATGCTTAACTGAACCATCCAGGCACCCCATCTTTTCTATTACCTAATGTCCAAGACAGAGGTTCTCTACTGGGGTTGGGTGGGAGGTGTTAGTTCTTCCCAGTCCAGCCATTTGGCAATGTCTGCTGATGCTTTTGGCTGTCATCACAGGCAAGGGGGTCATGCATGAGCCCCTAGGGAGTAGAGGTCAGAGAGGCTGCTACCATGTCACAATCACAGCCTCCCACAGCAAAGAATTTCCAATCCCAAATGTCAGTCATTCCAAGATTAAGAAATCATGGACCAGGAGAATTATGCAGCTTTACCTCTGAAGTAGGTTTGTATTTCAAACATATTTTTGGCACAGGATGGCAGTGTGCAGTGGTTTAGCGTGGGAAAAAGTCTGCAGAAGCAGTACCCATAGCAAACTGATGAGGCCTATGACAGACCAGTGATGAAGGGGAGCAAATCACTGATGATGATTCTGTTTCTTCCCCACAGATTGTCTAAAGCCACAGGGAAAATGGTAGGAAATTTACCAGCACCATTACCAGAAAGAGCGATTTATGGCTTTGTTCTTTTCTTTCTTTTTTATAAAGATTTTATTTATTTATTTGACAGAGAGAGAGGTCACAAGTAGGCAGAGAGGCACAGAGAGAGAGAGGGGGAAGCAGGTTCCCTGCTGAGCAAAGAGCCCGATGTAGGGCTCGATTCCAGGACACTGAGATCATGATCTGAGCCAAAGGCAGAGGCTTAACCCACTAAGCCACCCAGACGCCCCTTTGTTCTTTTCTTAAGCTCCCAATTTGGCTTCATACTATAGGTTGTGTGAGCTTTTATTCCTGAACCTTGGCTAAACTCCTTAGGCTTAACCTATTGGCTTCAAAAATATTGCGCGGTTGCACTGCCTGTCACTGCCTGTCCACCTCCTCGTTACTACAATGATCAGTTATGTACTCTTATCTGGAATAAACATGATGAGTACCTCTTCACTGAACTCCGTTCATACAATCATAGGTAACTATGCTAAATATCAACAGTAGAAGAAAGCCAGAAAGTAGAAGAGGCCATTCCAGCATTAAGAGATATTCCTATTAGTGAAGTAAACCAAATGTTCTTTCTTGCAGCCAAAGAACTTTGTGCTAAAAATGGAATTGTATGTAGACTAACATCAAACACTTATTTTAAGCTTTTTTAAAATTTTTTGATATAATAATTTTGACCACAATTATTTTGACTATCTCTCTTATTAATAATTGATACTGAAATATAAAAAGCTTCTCTTAAGTTCCATTAATCTTATAAATTTTCTCGCATTATTAGTTATTAATAGAATAAATAAAATACTACAGTACCATTAAAAAATACGCATCTTTTCTTTCCCATTCTCTGATCAGACCTTTTGTTACAGGAACTTTCCAACAAAAGATAAACTCCTGGGACGCCTGGGTGGCTCAGTTGGCTGGACGACTGCCTTCGACTCAGGTCATGATCCTGGAGTCCCCGGATCGAGTCCTGCATTGGGCTCCCAGCTCCATGGGGAGTCTGTTTCTCTTTCTGACCTTCTCCTCATTCATACTCTCTCTCACTGTCTCTCTCTCAAATAAATAAATAAAATCTTAAAAAAAAAAAAAAAGATAAACTCCTTTCTCCAGAAAAGAAACTGCATACTTCACAGAGGGATTGTATTAGTGATAGTACGGAAGGTACGGAATGCACAGGAATGCACAATGGCTGTATGAGGGGCAAGAAGAGACCCAATGGCATCCAAGAGCTTTGTAAACAACTTCAGGACAATTCTCCTTCTTCAGGCTTGTACCTCACCCCTGCCTTCCATGGTACACTGACAGCCAAGTGCTAAGGCTCCTCCAAGCATTCAGATTAGCCCTTCTTCCACTTTGTCAAGTCAATTATTTCTACTCCATCCAATTTCTGGTTTCCAAAATTTACTGAAATCTCTTATCAACTGTGGACTTTTCTCCTCTTTTCTTTTTCCTTCTGGATTATATCTTGTAAACCTCTTTTTACACTATCTACACTATGAGTCCCACTTTGCGAAAAATAAGGATAAACAAAATAAAATTTAAATAACAGAAAGGGATCCAGAACAGAGAAAGGGGAAAATGTCCATCTATTTTTCTTAAATTTCTAAAGTGTTTTTTAATTGCGCCAAAATATTTTCATGAATTTTTAAAAAATTTTACAGATTAGTAGAAATTGATATTAATACTCAATAGTTTATGTCCATAAATTTTTCTGTTCTATGTGCTGGACTCGTAAATTTTTCTCTTCTATAATCTTATTTATTCCTTTCTTTTCTTTTTTATTGAAGCACAGTTGATACACAATGTTACATTAGTTTCAGATGTACAACACAGTGATTCAACAAATTTATACAATATGCTATGCTCACCCTAAGTGTAGTTACCGTCTGTCACCAAATGACACTATTATAATACCTTTGGTTATATCCCTTACGATTTTCATTTCATAACATTCATTCAATTCACCTTTCATTGCCGTGACTTATTCATTCCATAACTAGAAGCTGTATCTCCCACTCCTCTTTTTTTTTTTTTAAAGATTTATTTATTTATTTTATAGACAAATTATAAGGAGGCAGAGAGGCCGGCAGAGAGAGGAGGAAGCAGGCTCCCTGCTGAGCAGAGAGCCCGATGCGGGACTCGATCCCAGGACCCTGGGATCATGACCTGAGCCGAAGGCAGAGGCTTTAACCCACTGAGCCACCCAGGCGTCCCTCTCCCACTCCTCTTCACCCATTTTGCCCACCCCCACTTCTGGCAACCATCAGTTTGTTCTTTGTGTTTATGGATCTGGTTTTGCTTTGTTTGGTTGGTTGTTTCTTTTAGATTTCACATGTAAGTGAAATCATATGGTCTTTTGTTTGTCTTTATCTGACTTATTTCACTAAGCACAATACCCTCTGGTCCATTCATGTTGTCACAAATGGCAAAATCTCATTCTTTTTTATGACTAAGTGATATTCCTCGTCTTCTTTATCCATTCATTTATCAGTGGACATTCAGGTTGCTTCCATATTTTTGGTTACTTTAAATAATGCTGCAATAATATATTTACAACTTTTAAGCCAGTTTGTTGAATATCCTCCCAGATACCTTCCATGTATACTTGCATATACTTTTATTTTTTTTAAACAATAACAAAAAGGACTAAAACATACACATTATTTTGTAATTCTTCAGACTATTCCATTCAAAGGATATGCCATAATGTATTTTACCAATCCATTACTGCTAAATATTTATGGACCTTACTGTTGGACCAAATTGTCAGTTTTCCAGGTAGAGCAAAGCAGTAACATCTGACTAGAAATTAATTCTAAGATTCAAAGCTAGTTTAGATTGAATAGGGAAATATTGGAGGGTTCCTGTTCATATCAAGAAGAGAACAAGGGGATACCCACCCTCCCACTGCTAATACAGAGATACTTGCAGTATCAGTCAAGGGAACTAATGAAAGAGAGAAGGTAAAAACATAACTATTGGGAAAAAAGAGAATGCAGTTGTCATTTTTTTGTGGATTGTATGATTATACGCCTAGGAAACCCAAGAAAATCAACTGAGAAAACATATAAACAATAGAAAATTAAGTATGGAAACAGGATACAAAATTAATTTATGACAATTTATGAAATATATGTAAATGTGTATATATGTGTGTGTATATATAAATACATACATATATGCACATACACCCTTACAAAATGAAAGAAAAGACTCCCCTTACAATTACAGCAAAAAATGTAAAGTGCCTTGGAATAAATTTAATAAGAAATATGCAAAGCTTGTATGAGGAAAACTTTAATAAAATGTTCCTGCAGAATCTAAAAGTAGACTTGAATAAATGAAAAGACGGACCATGCTTTTAGGAAAAGTCAATGTATGTCAATTTCCCTTATATTTTAATTTTTAAATTTATTGCAATCTTAATGAAAATACCAAGAGGCTATTTTCTGGAATAGGACAAGTTGATTCTAAAGCTTATAAGAAAAAGTAAACAAACAAGAATAGCCAGTAAAACTCTTTTGAAAAGGAAGAACAGCTTTCTATATATTTAAACAAAAATTATAGAAACTCAATAATGGAACATTCTGGGATTGCCATTTGAATAGTCTAATGGAATTGAATAGAAAACCCAGAAATAGGTCCAAATAAGTGGTATCTCAAATCAGTGAGATATGATGGACTTTTTAATAAATGTGTATTATCTGGAAAAAATTAAGTTAAATCTATATCTCATATTGCATGAGATAAATTCCAAATGGGTCAAATATTTAAAGTATGAACACTCAAATGTACTATAAGAAAATATGGCTGAATTCTCTTCTTACTTTGGAACCGGAAGGTCTTTCTAACTATGATTCAAAATCTGGAAGGTACAAAATATTAATAAATCTAACTAAGAATAAAAAACCATTATGAGGTCAAAAAATAACAAGAATAACATATACAAAGTTGAAACACAAATTACAAATCGGGAAAAAGAAGATCTGGTGTTCAAATCACAGGTAAAGGGCTAATCTCCTTAATAAATAACAAGTTTCTAGAAATTGAGGAGAAAAAGACCAGTCAAGAGAAAAAGGGCATTAATAGACAAGTAACAGCAAAAGAAATATAAAATGACCTGTACACATTATAAATGGCCCTCATTCATATAAGATATGTAAATTGAAATTAACCAACCTCATCCCAGAGACAGATTGTTATTCTATTTTCCCACTACTCTGACTTTGGAGCATTTACTTCTCACTACATTCTCTTCACACTGGCACTACCCACCATCACTTTGGGGGAAAGTAGGAAATTTATGAAGCTGTGTCTTTTTTTTTTTAAATTCTAGATCTCAAACACTTCATTAACAAGGCAGATAGACCTTAACCGGGTAACAGTAGTGTATTATCGCTTATCAAAATAAAATTTGAGTGCTGTGAAGTGTGTAAACCTGGCGATTCACAGACCTGTACCCCTGGGGATAAAAATATATGTTTATAAAAAATTAAAAATTAATAAAATAAAATAAAATTTATACTTGATGTTTTGAAACATGAAAAACCCATGTATCATGATGAAAATCAGAATATTCCCTAACCTATTCCTATGAACAAGTATGTTTTTTAAAAAATAAAGTCAATAGTTGAATAATTCATAAGCCGTTCCCTCGGGCCTTATAGCGAAATATAATTTTAGAACTTAGAAATATTCCTTAGTATAAACATCTCCTACCCCATCCATCCTCGGACAAACATATTCAATTCCAAATCAAATTTCTGTAGTGATGTAAATTTACTACTTCATTGGTCACATATGTTCACATGTACTACTCATATGATTTATCCTAAAAATTACTAAAAAGAGAAAAACAAGAGAAATTTTTGTGAGACCATTTTTAATATATATATTATCCCCCTTACATGTCCCAATCAAATTGATTTCTTAATGTCATTATGATGATTTTTCATACAATATAGTATTATTCTAATGAATCCACTCCCATACATCTAAATCATGTTCATCATTAAGTTCCTGTTTTTAGACACACTATATACAAAGTTAAAAGCATCAAGAAAATGTATATCTGCACTCAGATCTCCCACTTAATCTTGAGGTCTGTGTTCTTTTCCTTTTGGTAAAAACAACACATTTTTGCCCTCCAGGAAGGAAGTTTTAAAAAATTGCCATCTCTTTTCAAAATACTTTTAATATACTTTACAATATACTATGAATTTTTTTAAATAAGTTTTAAT
The DNA here is from genome assembly GCF_030435805.1 of Mustela lutreola. Lineage (NCBI taxonomy): Eukaryota > Metazoa > Chordata > Mammalia > Carnivora > Mustelidae > Mustela > Mustela lutreola. The sequence continues at coordinate 80,907,116 of NC_081299.1, read as the reverse complement.
TAAAAAGAAATCATCTTGTGGAATTGTATTTTCCACAAGGAAAGGAATGGTTCTAGTCCCAGATTTTAAAATTCTCATTGGTAGAAAAGACAACATAAAAAACAGTTTTGAAAGACTGTTACAATATCTTCAAATTTTGTCAAATATGTTTCACAACAACATGTGGCATTTCCCCAAATGCTAACATAATGTTTAAGAACCAAAAAGTAGGAAGAAATGGATTGTGGGGTAAGGAAAATGTTTACCATTAGTACCAATTACTATAACATATTAGAAACTACAATATCAATAACGAAAAGATGATCAGGATATTTAACTTAATCAATGAATTCACCCCTCAAAAACATAAATCAAGCATTTCACAAAAATACTATATACACCAAATTGAAAGAAAATGTCCAAATTTTTTAGCATAAAAATTATTTCTTTTGATGTAAATAGGAAACTTGCTTTACTCCCTAAATATTTAGATCTAAGCTGAAGTCTTCAGAATTTGTACCTTTGGCAATAACCAGTCTGCAGATGGAATACTACCTGCAGTGGCTCTCAATCTCTCCGTGAGGCTACAGGACCCTCCAACAAACCAGTCCCCTCTGATTCTATTCCTGCCCCACAACGCATTCCCCGTCTGTATCGGAGCAACCAGCACCATCTAGTCTCTTTTGCTCCAGGCTTGTTCCTGCAACTTCTAATTTACCTCCATTACAATAAATATTTTCTGAATTTAGAAAAAAATCAGACTATGTCTTCATCCCAAGTCCAGCAGGGTTCTGGACAAGTACCTCATTATCAAAGCCCAGCACCAAAGGAAAAGGCAATATTATGGTCCATTAGAGTCCAGAGCACATCTAAGAGTCTCACAACTGTGTTCTAGGACTTCAATCACTAAAGATATCTGGAATTTCAGTGGCCTGGGGACAGAGTGTCTATCTTGTGTTTCTTTGCACCTAACGCCACACCCTGCCAAGGTCACGTGCTCTGCATGTATTCTCCCTCACATATCTTCCCCCCTTTCCTCAGCTTGCCAAGGACCTCCTTTCAGAATTCAAAGCTCTACAGCTCAGGGAGAGTCATAACTGATAATCTATATCAACACAGGGAAAGAGCAAAAGAATGATATACTTCCCCTCATTTTTATCCTGAGCAATTCCCCAAAGGTAATAAAAGGCAATCAAGTGATTTAAAGAACTGCTTTGCCTTTCCTTTTAGAGCTCCTACAGAGGAAACCGACCTCTGGTTTGCAAAGGATGCCCCGTACCTGTACCAGTTTAAAAACTATCAGGATTTGGCTTTTAGCAGTTTTTTATGCACTCAGTATTCTACTGGTACAGAAAGCGAAAGTAGTCCCTTGAGGTATGAGTGTAGAGGTGAGAGGAATTCAAGTTCAATTCACTCTGTCTTGATCATAAAATTATCAATTCTTTCAACAAGGAACGCCCATTATAAGAGCATTGCAGGGGGTGGTAATTAGGGCACCTGGGTGGCTCAGTCATTAAGCGGCTACCTTTGGCTCTGATCATGATCCTGGGCGGGAAACCTGCTTCTCCCTCTCCCACTCCCCCTGCTTATATTCCCTCTCTCGCTGTGTCTCTCTCTGTCAAATAAAAATTTTTTTAAATTTATAAAAAAAAAAAAAAAGAGCATCACGGGATACTGCATGAACAACTGCATGAATTCTGGTCACTAGTTATACAAGAAATCCTTGAGAAATAAGTAGCTACAACCAACAGTTAAAAATACCAGCTGTTTATATTCAACATTTGTTATATTGATTAGGAAGGTGGAGGGGACAAACAAATAGAGCTAAAGATCAAAACCACTTGTCTCCTAAACAATATAGATGTGGGTTTTGTTTTGTAGATCTACCCTTCTTCAGTGTGTAATGACATTACAACAAGAAAAACTAATCATTCTTTGAATTTGGAAATCAATATAAAAGTACAAAGCATTAATTCACTGACATCCCTGTCATCACTTCATCATCCTGAACCCAGAACTCAGCCCTTCCACTAGTTTCCATAGAAAGTTATCTCCCAAGAAGTTTGTGATTTTTCCCCTCAAATCTACCTAAAATTAAGGAGTTCCTGGGGAGTAGGTTGGCCTCCCGCAGCTCTGTGTTCTACTCTCTCTTCTTCCCTATCTGGGACTTTAAGGAGCATCTTCTGTTGCTTAAACTCCTTGGAGTTCTTGCTTGCCTAAAGTAGCTCTTCCAAACAAATGCAGCACTATCCCTAAAATAAGTCCTGGGAAACACATTCTTCAACTTGATCCCCCTGCTGTGCTCTCATTTCTCAATAAGCTCTTGCATTCTCCTAGCCCTTGACTTCTTATCTCTAAGTTTTGATGACTCTTTGCACCCAATAATACATGGGCTTTTCTGCTTAGTTCTGAGCTCTAAAGTCTGCAACTAACTTTGCTCAATTCACTTCCACCCACTCCAGGCAATGACCTCATCCAATTTGGGCGCCCTCTCAGCTTTGACTTACCTCTGTCCTCCCCATGCTCCCAAACACTAACATGCATCTACTATCAACTCAACTTACACAATACCTGTCTAACACTTTCTTTCTTGAGCTCCAGATTTTTATTACCAATATCCTACCATGTGTTCCAGGGTTCATCAAATGCAATAAAATAGAACTCATCATCACCCCTCCCCCCCATACTCTTTTTTCTCACTTTTCTCAGAGTCATCATGTCTCTGATCACCAAAACCAAGAAACCTCCATTTTCCTAGATTCTCCCCACATGCTTAGTCCTTTGTACCCATGTAGACACCAAATTCTGTCAATTCTACTTGCTGAAGATCTTCCATATATTTACCTTCTCTACCCTTCCTTTTTACTCCCCAAGTTTAGGCCTATATATCTTCCCAGCTTCCCAGATAATCTCTGATGTCTCTCTGGCAACTTCTATCTTTGAGCCTTTGCATACCAGGATAATAACTTCTCTTCCCATCTTCTCCCAGTGCTTAGTACCACATGTTTCACACACAACAGACCCTAAATAAATATTCATTAGTTAGGGAAGAGATTTCAAATCCTTGTGATCTCACCTCTTTCCTTTCCTTGGCATTCAGAGATTGCCTCTATCTCTCCAACCTCATGCTTCTTCTAAATTGAAGTTGATTATTTTCTTATTCCTTCATTTTTGGTCAAAGCTTTCTATTATTCTTTATTGTCTATTAAATAAATGAATGGCATGGAAGTCTTCCATTCTAGCTCAAACCTACCTTTCCAGCCTCATGGTTCATATTCTCCCTCTCACGTTCTTTGCTCAGTCCAGCTAAATCCAGTCACTAGCCATCTCACAAAAATGCTGTGGATTTTCCTGACTCCTCGCTTTTGCCCATGCTCCTTCCAAAACATAGAATGTCTTTCCCTCCTCTCTTTCCCTGTCAAAAGTATTCCTTGTTGTTGTTGTTGTTGTGTTTAGGTTTGTTCTTTGTTTTTGTTTTTTTTATAGAGATTACAAGTAGGTAGAGCAGCAGGCAGGGAGTGGTGGGGCGGGGGGGCGGGGAGCAGGCTCCCCGCTGAGCAGAGAGCCCCATGTGGGGCTCAATCCCAGGACCCTGAAATCATGACCGGAGCCGAAGGCAGAGGCTTAACCCACTGAGCCACCCAGGCACCCCAAAAGTATTCCTAGTCTTAAGACACGCTTTCTTCACAAAACTTACAGATTCCTCCAGACAATTTCTCTCTTCCTCTTCTCTCCTTCTTTGAAACTTAGTTTATAATTTGCTTTGTACAAGTGTTTTTTTCTTCTACTAAAAAAGTTGTTCAAAGCAGTGTTTTTCAGACCACCTGGAACAGAATAACTGGAGTCTCGTTAAAAAAAACAAAAAGGAAAAAAAAGAAAGAACAAAAACAAAAACCCTCCCGAATCAGAGTTTCGGGAAGGAGAACTAAGAATGCTGCAATCTGAAAGCAAGTTCACCAGGAGAGTACGCAATGAAGCTGGAGACCTTGGAGTTGCAAAAATGGGTCTTGAAGTCAGTCAGACTAGAAGTTGCATTCCAATTATGTGTCTGATAAAAGTTAATTCTCAGGAAAAGCTAACACAACTATGAGTTTGATACAGATTGAAAGGAAAAAAAAGTTGAAGATTTTACTTAACTCATTCGGTGAGGTAACCAGCCAAATGTCATAACCTGTTCAGAAGAGAATCTGAAAGAAACATATTCATAGAGGGTTGTAAAATGGCTCAGACATGACGAAAGGCTACCACAAGAGAATCCAGAAGGATGTGCAATAGCTCAAAGACAATTAAAAGAGTCAGAGGACCTCAAAAACACCATTTAGGCAATGCAGAGTGTTCTACTGAGACATAAGGATTTTTTCTATACCTCTTGCTAGCCGTGTGACTTTGAGTATGTTACTTAACTTCCCTGAGCCTCTGTTACTTTTCCTGTAAAACAAGATTTCATAATTAAAAAAAAAAAAATCTTCATGGGATTTGAATGCTTGCCTAATACCGCTATTGTGAGAATTAAGTGAGTTAAGGAGCAACCAAGCACACAATGCTGACTTTTATCATACTCGATAAACATGACACAGTAGTACTAGTACCAGGAGTAGTGCTACCCCTAACTATTAGTTTCTTGACCCTTTCTTGTTTCCTAATGAATGTATTCATTCAGTCAATCAACCAACATGCATAAAATACCTATTTCATGCTAGGTTTGGGTGGACAATAAAATGGTCCATGTCATCAGCGAGTCTAGGCTAGCCAAGGAGATGAGAACCTAGGTCAGTAATTATATGGGATACAATCAGTGAAAATAAAAGTAGGTGAGCACAATTGACAACATGGCTAACCATGTGTGGAATGTATAGAATGCTTATAGAAAAGCATTATCAAGGGGGATATAAGCTTAATCTTGAAGGAAGAGTAGGAAATCACTACGCACAGTGTGCTAACAAGTATCATGCTAGATCATCACGTATGTTAACCTTATTTAACTCACATAAGAGCCATAAAATAATAGCTCACTCTAACTGAGTACTTACTACGTGTCAGGTGCTATTTAAAATAACTACCACTATTTTATAAAGAAAAAAATCCTGAGGCTTAGAGAAATCAAGTAAACTTTTTTTTTTCTAAAAATTTTATTTATTTGACAGACAGAGATCACATGTAGGCAGAGAGAGAGGGAGAAGCAGGCTCCCCACTGAGCAGAGAGCCTGATGCGGGGCTTGATCCCAGGACCCCGGGATCATGACCTGAGTTGAAGGCAAAGGCTTTAACTCACTGAGCCACCCAGGTGCCCCTCAAGTAAACTTTCTTAAGATGATATAGCCAGTGAGTGGCAAAACCATAATTATTGCCAGATAACCTCTTTCCCAAATGCAGGAAATCACCTCAATTTACTAACTGAAGAATCAAAACCTAAAGAGATGAAATCTCCCAGAGAAACGGATTAGAAATAGCATCCCTGGTTTTAAAGGCCAGGCAAATGGGAAGGAAGAGTACTCCAGAAAGAGGGAGAACATACAAAACCCTGGAAGCATGGAGGAGGTTAGCATGGCTCCAGGAATCAGAGATGTCTGGAACTCAGTATGCATTTCTGGAAAGAGCAATCAGAGTTAAAGCCCCGGGGGGCACCTGGGAGGTTTAGTCAGTGAAGCGGCTGTCTTAATCTCAAGGTTGAGTTCTACAATAGGTTCCCTGCTCAGTGGGGAGTCTGCTTCTCCCTCTCCCTCTGCTGCTCCCCCTGCTTGTGCTCTCTCGCTCATGCTCTCCCTCAAATAAATAAATAAAATCTCAAAAAAAAAAAAAAAAAAAAGATAAAGCCACTAAAGCAGGCAGGGACTGTGAGAAAGAAATTACACCATATTAACTATTGGCAGATTCCGCTCAGGAGGATATAAAACTATGACAAGCAAGGGAACAAGATCAAAGGTTTAGAAACTGGAGGCAAGGCAAATAGTTTGAGACAGCAAAGACTAATATTATTGAGATCAAGAGTTTTGAACTCCAGCAACCTGCCACTTATCATAACCTCAGGAAAGAGAACCTCTTTGAGCCAGAGTCTCCTCATCTGTCAAATGAGTATAATAATAGGGTCACCACAAGGCTTAAATGAAAGAAGGTAGATAAGCACCTGCTAAGGTGCTCTGGTCTCACAGGCATTCAATAAATGATGGTGGTCATATTAACAGTAGTTTATTGCTAGTTTTGTTTTGATGCAAATACACTGAGATACAGTTTAGATCTTCTTGAAGGAAGAATATGTTAAATACTCTTCTACCTCAGTTGTCTGATTTGTTCAGACATAGTAGATTGATCTGTTCAGACACAGTAGACTGATTTAGACAGCAAAGTCCCAGGAACACAAAAAAAAACAGATTTCAGGAATGGCATGAGGTTAAGGGTTCAGTTTATCAAACACTTCTTGTATCCCTACTGTGTGTGTCTAACACTGTATTAAGTGGTCCATCTAAAAATAGTTCAGATGCAATCTCTTTTCACAAGGAACCATCAGTCTACAATATTTTGGTTGATTTCCTTATCCTTGTTGCCTGGCCTCCTCTCTTATTTACAACCTCACCCTCTCAATGTCTGATATTTACACTACTTTTGTAGAAATGATCTTGGTTTCCCTACTTGGTCACCTGCCCTTCTCCCCCACCTTGGATTACTTCCTTTCCTGGCTACTCCAGCTGGACATGTCAGATTATCCAAACCTATTATCACTACTCTGCTTTAAAGACATCCTGCTCCTACAGTGAAGTTAAACCAATTTTCTCAACAGCTGGTTCTAGAATTCTTTTCAGAGGAAAACACCTCGATGAGTCATTATGAATAGAGGGTATGACTGAAGAATGAGATTATAAAAGACAAAATGTTCTACTTCAGAAATTCACCTGGGGGAATGGAAGAAATGGGAAGAGAAGAGAAGAGAAAGAGAAAAGAGATGGAAGACAGAGGAACTTCATTGAATACCTAAAATACTTTTTAAAATGTATAATGCTCTACCTTATTTGCATTTCTTTGACTCCCCTCATGTCTTCCAAACCTTTAGTAAGCCTTTCATAATCCCCAAGCCTCCACACCTACCCACAAACACATACACAATGTAAGTAGGTTGTTGGGGAGAGGTAAGTGAAGAAATCATGAAGCCAAGTGCCACTGCTAGAAGACAGAAGAAGTAGAAATGGAGACAGCACACCCAGAACAAACACAGCCCATCACCGAACGCAACAGTAGGAGCAGGGCCCAAGGTAATGCTAAAATCACAGATGTCTGGGAAATCGGCAGAACATATGAGCAGGTACTGTGCTTTATTTAAAAGTTGTGTAATAGGGGCCTGAACCAACCTTAACTAGTTAAAAAGCAAAACAGATTCTCCCAGCTGATACCTGGGTCATGATTTCTTCAGTGTCATTGATGATTTGGCACCAACTGCTTTTCCAATGTACCTATTGCCTTCCTCAAAGGTGGCCACCACTGTCTTACCCAGTTACTGCAACAGTCTCCTTGGGATCAGCAAACATTTTCTTTCTCTCTCTTTTTAAAAACATTTTCTTTATTTATTTAAATAGAACAACTAGGGTAGTGGAGGGAGAGGAAGAGAGAGAGAAATGTCAAGCTGGTTCCATGCTCAGAGCAGAGCCCAACTTGGGGCTTGATCTCAGGACCCCAAGATTATGACCTGAGCCAAAATCTAGAGTGTGAAACTTAACTGACTGAGCCACCCAGGAGCTCCAGCAGACATCTTCTTAAAGGGCTGGATAGGCAGTTACTCCATTCTGCACTGAAGGCCTGGAAGCAGCTATAGAAAATACGTAAATGAATGGGTTTGGTTGTGTTCCAATAAAACTTAAAAAATCAGGTGGTGGACTTTCTGTCTTGCCCCTTCTGTTCTCTACATTATAGAGTCCTCTTTCAGAATGCTACTCCTCCGAATAAACACCTGTTTGTCTTCCCATTAACCTTAGGATAAAGTCCAAATTCCTTAACAAAGTAAATAAATTTCACACCATTATCTCTTCTCTAGCCATTTCTGGATTCAAACTCAATTTTCAGCACTACTAAACTGCTTTAAATTCCCCCAGGTTCCTGGTTCTCTCTTCCTTCCATGCATTTCTTTATGCTGTTCTTTGGCCTGGAATCTTCCTCTCTTCCCCCACTCCCCTGATTAGTTAATTCCTACTCATCTAAATTTCAAGTTTCACATTAAGTCTAACTTCCTCCAGGAAGATTTCCTTGATCCCTAAATTCTCACAAAGTGCTGAAGTTATTGGTTTGTCTGAATCTCCTCTTAGCTTGAAGGTCTGTGAGGACAGGAAACTTGTCTGCCACTCACCATTGCATTCCAAGGTACTCAATAAGTAACTGGATCCTTGACTGATGAGTTAAGAAAAAAACCAACCTAAAAATGAAGGGGACCCTCAAAGGCTAATTGGTGGCACATAAGCTGACATTTGTTTGAACTATTCCCTTGAATCCCAAATCTGCTCCTAAAGCATTTTTTGCTCTGCTGATATAGCCTGCAGAGAAGTTTAAGAAATAGACATTACATCGTCCACACTTCCTGATGCGGGAACTGAAGTCCCGAAGGGTTTCACTTCTGCCTTGGTTTCCAGACTTCATCTATTTACCCTCTCCTTGGCATCTGATCTCTTACCTCATGTCCTGTTAGCTGTCTTGCATACAGTGTACTTTATATCTGATAATTATCCTTGCAGAGAAATCTTGGCTTTCCTTTTTGGCCAATACTCACATTTCAGATATCATGTAAGGGGCATATTCTATATGCCAGGCTCATGGGGCTTCCTCTATAAGCCAGACCTACTGGACTTAATCATTCAGGACTCAGGCTGGCCTCATAATGATGTTCTCAGAGGTTTACTTTTATTATCTCCACTCTATGGTTGACAAAAGGAAGACCTAAAGGGAGTAAATAACTTCCAAAAGAAAATGGCAGAGCTGGGACAGAAGGGAGGAATGTCTGACTGCTAAACTAGAGTTTTTGAGCTCATACTACTTTCCAGTTCCTCTGGGACCACACCTGCTTTCTTCTGTGAGTGCTGCTCCTGTCCAAGCCCCAAAGTCTTCTGCAACGCTCCTGCATGTCTTATCCTGAATCTCACGGACAGTGTAGCTGCATTCAAGGCTGTCATAATCACGGATACTTCTAGAGCGTGGTCACTGTGCTTGTCCCTGTTTATGTATGACCTCATTTATTTTATTTTTTTTTTAAAGATTTTATTTATTTATTTGACAGAGAGAGATCACAAGTAGACAGAGAGGCAGGCAGAGAGAGAGAGATAGCGGGACTCGATCCCAGGACCCTGAGATCATGACCTGAGCCGAAGGCAGCGGCTTAACCCACTGAGCCATCCAGGCGCCCCCTGTATGACCTCATTTAACCTGCACAGACCCTAACATGAAAGATAAGGTTAGCTCTGTTTTATGGAGATGGAAGCAGAGGCACAAAGAGGTAAAATAATATATCCAAGGTCACATAATTAGCAATGGGAGAACCTAGGATTTACACCTAGACACTCTGACTCCACAACCTGTGCTCCTAAGCAAGAAGAGAATACACAGGGAGGTAAAAGAGAACTCCTCGGGCCTCACAGGATGACATGAAAAGTATGGGGGAGGTTGAATGATTTGGACTTTAATCACCCCAGATATGAGATCATTAAATAAGGCTGTCTAAGTCATTGCTGCCTAAAACAAACTACCACTAAACTTCATGGCTTAAAACAATAATCATTTACTAGCTAACAATGCTGTGGGTCAACACTTTGGCTGGACTTGGTTGAGAAACTTGCTGGTTTTGCCTGGGCTCACTCATCTGGTGACAGTCAGCTGTGGCAGCTTGGCAAGAGCTCAATGGTCCCGGATGGTTTCTCCAGGGTGAAGGCCAGCTTCACGGGCATGCAATCTCTGTGGTTTATTGTTCTGCTATTCTTGTCTACTTAAGATTATCTCCTGAGATTATGAATAATTATGAAACAGGGGGGCTACTGGGCCTTGTAAGTTACATTGCCAGTCATATTGGTGGTTGATGCTGGATGCCAGCCAGGCACCTTTCTCCACATAGCCTCTCATCCTCGAAGAGGCTAGCTCATGTTTCTTCCCATGATGACAGAAGCTTTCCAAGACAGTGATAGCAAAGGCTTCTTCAGCTCTGGGCTCACAATTCCCACATCATCACTTCTGCTGCATTTTACTGATCAAAGCAAGTCACAAAGCAAACCCAGATAATAGGAGATGGAGATCCAGAGTCCACTCCTTGATGGGAAGAACAGAAAAGTCACAGTGCAAGAGGGCAGGTATGGTGCAGGTGGGCCCAGTTTGTGACTATTAATTGCATAGAGTAGGTACTTGTTGAAGTAAAAAGAACTTCAGTCTCAGACATGTTATGATTAAGATTTCTCCTATGGTCAGTCCATGCAAAGGTATCCAAAACAGCTGACCCTTGAACGGCATGGGGGTTAGGGACACCAACCCCTATGCAGTCAAAAATCTGCATATAAATTCTGATTCCCCAAAAACCAAACTACTAATAGCCTATTGTTAACTGGAAGCCTTACCCATAAACAGTTGATTAGCACATATTTTGTACATTATATGCATTATATACTGTAATCTTAAAGTAAGCTAGAGGAGAAAAAATGTTAATAAAATTGTAAGGAAGAGAAACTATGTTTACAGTACTGTATTATAAAAAAAAAAATCCACATATAAGTGGACCCATACATATTGTTCAAGGGTTAAAGGTTAATTGTTAAGGGATAACATAAGTCTAGAACATAAAAGAGAATCCTCGTTGGACATACAAATTTGAGAGCTGTCAACATGCAGGTGGGTAAGTTTCTGAATAAATAAATCAGAACCTTCAGGAAGACTGCATTAATTAAGGCAAAGATAAACAAAAAGATTCACTCAATCCTTCAGACTACCCAACTGTTTTGTTTTGTTTTGTTTTCAGACTACCCAACTGTTTGAGTGCTCTCTTCTTCCCATGTATCTCAACCTCTCTCTCTAAGAGACCATCCATGGGCGTATCCAGTTTCTGTAGCCAACTCAAAGCCAGTATCACTGGGGAAAGTACAGCCTTCTCTGTTATGTCTAGATGTGGCTACATATCGTCCAATTATTATAAACTAAAAAAAAGTTACTTGATGCCCACACTCAACCCAATATGCAATGGTAGAGCAGGAATACAATTAACCACAATAAAAACTTCCATTTCTAAAAGGTCAGAATGGAAAACGTGCAACAACCAGCAGTCCTTCATAGTTTTCTTTCTAGGAAGAAATTCCTGCCTTGGCCGTGGAAGAAATTTCCTGATTAACCGATCTGCATGTCTTTGGGTATACCCACAGTACCCCTGGGTTTACACACTCCGGGAGATTCCTCCTTGTCCATTATCTTCCAGGTTCAAAATTTAAGTGAAAATTGGGAGAGTATGCTTTCCTGGAAATGGCTCAAGGACACATTGATTGGCTTTTGCAGTTTGCAGGTCAGATTTCTGGTTTCTTTAGCAGTACAATTTCCTCAAAATCTTTGTAGGCTTCTATGCTATTCATCTCCAGTCTGTTACATGTGACAGAAACTATACCCAAAGTTCTTTTCTGCACCAAGCTCTTAAACTTTCTTATAGTATCTATGCTTTACTCCTTTCTCTTCTCATTGTTTTAATGGTGGCTACTTTCAGGTAATCTTTAAAAACTAAGTTAGGGTAACACAGCTAATCTGACCTTTGCTGCAAGGCTAGATCTCTTCGGCTGAGGAATCTTAATGGATGGGATTTAAGTGTCTCAAAAACAGTCTTCTCCTATTTGGACCATAGAAATAATTGGATTTTCTAACCCTGTGAGGCCCCAATTTTCTATACACTCTATTTTCTTCCATCTTTCCTTGCAAACCCATCATTTCTTATGTGAGCTCATTTCTTTCTTGAAAAACCTTCCTAAACTAGCCAATGAGCAACAATTACATTCATACTCTGCTTCTTTCCAAATGCTTCCCGTAAAATTCAGTGATATAAAAAACGCGATCAGTCTTCCAAATTGAGGTGAGATTGTTACCAAACATCTTGCAATGGCACTACAAGAATGACTAGTTTCCCAGCCTGAAAGAGCCCGTTCCTTGTTGGCAATGGTCTGACCACTTAAGTAATGCTATCCGTTTTAAGCCTTTGTTAGAAGTCCACCATTTCCAGGTATCAATTTTTGTATTAGAGTAAAGGCTAACTCGCTGTAACTGAGATCCCAGAAAGCAGTGGAAGTGGAAGTAAAGAAATGAAAATAAAGAAGACAAAAGCATTTTTCCCTCTCACGTAATAGTTGGGCCAAGACTGACAGGGTACTCTGTTTGATGAGGTCATTCAGGACCCAGATTCCTTCTGTCTTATTGTCCCACCCTCTCCTAGGATGTCTTCCTCATCTCCATGGTTACAGATGGTCACAGACACATCCATAAAGGAGATGGCAAGCAGAGCAAGACAAGTTGTCTTTTTTGCAAAGGTAAGGCCAAAGTTGTACTCACTGCTTCTAGTTACAGTGCATCGGCAAGAATGTCCCCACAAAATCATACCTAGCTGTAAAGGAGGGCAAGGAGTCTCCGGCTGAGCAAACATGCACCAGAGGGAGGAGAAGAGATGTTATGGTGGCAGCCATTTATCTGCCATGAGAAGAAGAAAAGATTCCCCAGGTTAAGAACCCTCAGAGATAGAAAGACCCAAATGGGGCAAATAAGGATTTTGTTTCTTAGAGGTAAAGAGAATGACAGTGTGAAAAAAGAATACAAGAAAGGGAAAATCTAGCTGGCGGTTACTTAAGTTTCCACTTTATTATTTCTAGCCCTTTTTTTTTTTTTTTAAAGATTTATTTATTTATTTGACAGATAGAGATCACAAGTAGGCAGAGAGAGAGGAGGAAGCAAGTTCCCCACTAAGTAGAGAGTCTGATGTGGGGCTCAATCCCAGGACCCTGGGATCATGGCCCAAGCCAAAGGCAGAGGCTTTAACCCACTGAGCCACGTAGGCACCCCATATTTCTAGCATTTTCTAAAAATATTTCATAAGTTTATTTTTTTTAAGAGAAGTAGAAAGAGAAAGAAAAACTAAGAAGAATATCAAGACAGAATAATAGTGATGTGAGGAAAACCAGAAGAAAATGGGAGTAATGAAAGTCAATGGGAGAAAAAAATTTCACTTGACTGACAGAAGACAAGAGAGGCTAGGAAAGGAAATGCTCTTTGGACTTGAAAATCTAGAGGTTACTGGTGAATAACTACAGGAGAAGCTAGAATGCAGCAAATTAAGAAATGAAAATGAACAAAGAAAAATGGTATAGCAAACATGGACTAGTCTCTTTTTTTTATAATTTTTTTTAAAGATTTCATTTATTTATTTGACACACAGAAAGAAAACACAAGTAAGGCAGAGAGTCAGGCACAGAGAGAGGAGGAAGCAGGCTCCCTGCTGAGCAGAGAGCCCAATGCAGGCCTCCATCCCAGTACCCTGAGATCATGACCTGAGCCAAAGGCAGAGGCTTAACCCAGTGAGCCACCCAGGCTCCCCTTGACTAGTCTCTTTTAAGAACACTGAGTTTTTAGGAAAAAAGAGATAAGATGGTAACTTAAAAAAAAAGAGATAAGATGGTTATGACTAGCTCCACTTGCAAGTAGACTAAGATGAGAAGCAGCCTCCAGGGACCAAGTTGGGGTATCAGGTTCTAGAGACTAGGGTGGCCCAGTTCTAGCTGCCCAGCATATATATCATGTGTAACTTGAACAGCTGGCATAGCAGAGTGCTCTACACATTAGGCTGGTCAAGTTTTCCCAAGTTGGGAACCACTCTTGGATATGGTGGTTGCATCCTATAGTCATGGGGTCTTGGGGTCTCCAGAGACAGTGCCTCTACCTACCTCCAGTCTCATAGTCAGTGATTGCACTTCTGCTTGGATAGATGGCTTGTTCATCGGACAATCAGGGATCCAAGCTGGGTGTGGAAATGAAGGACCCAAAATTCCTTGGCACAGCTGGAGTTTGGGCAAAACCCCCCTCTTTAAAATATCAAAGGAGGGGGGCAATAAATCCATAAATATGAATGGACAAAAGAGACATGAAGCAGCAACAGTAAAACATAAACTTTGGGCTTTTTTGTTTGGCAGATTAAACTGAAAATAGGACTCCCTGCTATCCCAAACTCCCATAAAAAGAGACCCAGAATTATCAAAGTCTAATTAAAATTGGTGCTGTTTCTTTAAAGTGCCAGCGAAAGTAGCAATATTTGTTCCAATACCATAAGGCCAAAATCCTTTTAAAAAAATGAATATTTCATGGAGAAAGGATTGGATTGGATTGTCTCTGAGAAAAATAATTGCTGTTGCAACACGTGCTTATATTTTAGATGGCACAGAGATCACTGTGGGGGGAAGACTGAACAATACTGGGAGATTTACCTTCACCCAGTCATGAGACTTAAGCCCATTGTCCTCTGGAGTCCCAAATGACTGAGGGGGGAAAATCCTCATTCAGATTAAGCTGAGGCATTGGGATATGGAAAAAGAAACCCAGGGATAAAGTATCCTTTAGTGGGAAGTGGCTGAATATTTCTGAAGGATGAGAGGGATGAGGAGACCGAGAGATTAAGAAGAAATGCAACAAAATGGGGAGGAGGCATCTTTAAGTTCCTTTCTTGGGCAGTTTGTTAGGTCTTTTCAGAAAGTTATTACAGAACAATATGGTGGTGGCTGACAGGGAAGATTGGCTAAGATAGAGCAAACCAAATGTATCCCCTTTATTTGCAAGTTTTATCAGAGGAAGGCTCTGTTTCCTTTTGCAGGAACCAGTCAGGTCAGCACAAATTCAACCAAGCTCTTAAACACTCAGACACTCTTTGGGTCGGTATATTATACAGGTATCCTTTATGCATAGGACAGTGTCATTCTAGGGCAAGGTCTATGTCAGTCAATACCTATTTCTGTAGTGTTGAAAGGGCCACACTTCCTCTTCACGCTGAGAGGAACCTCCATATGTTAGGAGTCCACCAAGAACTGGCTGCCTGGCTACCTGCTCAGATGACCACCTCCCAACACCTGAAATAGAACTTTGCTCTGTGCTCACCAGAGGCTTCAAGAAATAGCCCAATTGCATAAGATAGACTGGGAATGGAAAAACACTCTGGCAAAAGCATAAAGGTGTGGTTAAAGACTAGAGTGCCATTTTCATGTGGTTGGGCTGTGCCTGGCTGGTAGTTTAAAGGAGTTATGCTGAGCCACACTGATTGAGGGAGGGTTTTATTGATTCTGCTTTATTTTTTAATGGGGGAGACTTGAGCATTACAGGCTAAGGATAAAGACACAGCGAGAGTCAGTGGTTAGAGTGGTTAGAGATTCAGGAAAGAAAGGGCATAATTAATGGAGGACACCAACCATAAGAGGTTTGTTCAGTGTACAGCATCTGTTCAGAAAGGGAAATTCGGAGATTCTTTTAAATTTCTAAGTTAAGAAGCAGGCATTCCACAGTTCCCTAGGTAAATATTCATCAAGTATTACAAAGTGGTAAGACTTTTTCAGGTTCATTTAAGTTGTCTATTAACTTACTCCAAAACAAATATAACCAGCAAAGATCCCACTGGAGTACTGGTATGGAGAAGGGAAGCTTAAGTCTGGGAAATAGCTAAGTCATTTGAGCTTTCTATCAAAAAGTGTCATTGGTAAATTAACAAGCCTGTCTGTAAGCCTGTCATTGAGAAGGGATTCACAATAAATAGGGCACCTAATGTTGATGAAAGATGAACAAGACATTAAATCAAGCTTGGAAATGCAGACAAGAAACCAGGTAAAGGGCACAGCAAGAGTAATTTACCTGCTGTGGTGAAATGTATTTATATACTATGTACACAATAGCTGCAAGAGAAAAATAACACTAACCTTTAAGTAGCACATCTGCATATTTCGTTCTTCTTATCCTCTTCTTAATGTAAGATGTTTTCTGCAGTAAGTACCCTCCCTAGGTAACATCACCATATTCCTGAGGCCTCTAGACGGCCACAGTACATCCACAGGAAGTCAAATTAAAGAAGCAGCAGCAGTGATGAGTTAGCGTGGTAAAGCCTCAACTTCCTCACCTACAAAATGGGGATAATAATAGTACTTAAGTTCACAGGAGGCTGTGAGTGGTGGTTGAGAAAGTTTATAAATGCCTACTGAATGGTAGTCTGCATGTTTTATCATGCATCTGAAATTCATAGGAACAGAGTATAGTCCGATAAGAGAGAGGTATCATCAGTGTGTTTCTACCAAGGACAAAGAGCTCTGTGGCAGCAAAAAAGGATCTGGGAAAGACAGGGTAGAAAGGGCAGGTGTACAGTGAGGAAAAGACAGACCTGATAGGCATGCCAGGCAGAGGCTTTGCGGGGATGGAGGGTTCGGATGAGGAGAAAATTAACTCGCAAGATTCAAAGACAGTGTTTAGTGCAGACTTTATAGGTCTAAAACTGAAAATATGGGGCGCCTGGGTGGCTCAGTGGTTAAGCCGCTGCCTTCGGCTCAGGTCATGATCTCAGGGTCCTGGGATCGAGTCCCGCATCGGGCTCTCTGCTCAGCAGGGAGCCTGCTTCCTCCTCTCTATCTCTCTCTGCCTGCCTCTCTGCCTACTTGTGATTTCTCTCTGTCAAATAAATAAATAAAATCTTAAAAAAAAAAAAAAAAAAACTGAAAATATGGTAACTGAAAATTAAAGGAGCCATTATTGTTGTGGTTGTCATTAATAAACAGTATGACGTGGTATGATACCATGACAGTCTGGGAATTCTTTTTTTTAGGATTTTATTTATTTATTTGTCAGAGAAAGAGAGCACAAGCAGAGGGAACAGCAGGCAGAGGGAGAGGCAGGCTTCCTGCTGAGCAAGGAGCCTGAAGCAGGACTCAATCCCAAGACCCCAGGATCATGACCTGAGCCCAAGGCAGACGCCCATCTGACTAAGCCACCCAGGCAGCCCTGGGAATGTATTTTTAAATAAGATTTCAATGTCTTGCTAAAGTTGGAACTGATAAGGCAGTTTGTATGTATATAGGGCTGGAGCTGAATTTATAAATATCTGGAAAGATGTACCTGAGATAAAGGAACATAAAGAGAATAAAATTAGTAAGAATAAAAAGAATAAAATAAAAGAATAAAATCTAGTAATTGCTCTGTAAATTTATTTTAAACAAGGCATGAATCAAGAGTGATTATATACAGAGAGACAGAGAGACAGACATGTCTATTTAATCTAGTATCCTTTTAGAATGCACTTGGATAAAAAGCTAGAAAACAGAAAAGCAATTCTTAACTGAATAATGAAAAAGTCACTTTTTTTTTTTTTTTTTTTTTTTTTTGGTAGGCTCTACACCCAACACAGAGCTTGAACTCACAACCCCTAGGTCAAGAGTCACATGCTCTACCAACTGACCCAGGCAAGTGCCTCTGAAAAGGTCACTTTTTAAAAATCCTTTGCCTCCTAGTTAGCTCTAATTTTATAAAGGAAAAGTCAGTCATTGTAAAGTATATTTCTATCTTCCTTTCTTTAATATATAGCACAACAGCTGGTATAAGTATATGATAAATTCTTTTGATGATACTGTAGAAGGGAAGAGTATGAGCTTTTTGGAATCCTGACTGCCAATCCCTGGCTTTGTGACCTAGAGCAAATGATCTCTCTGTACCGTAATATCTTCATTTGTAAAAATGGGATCGGTATAATGTCTACCTCAATAGGGTTATTATGAAAATTAGTTTATTCAGTTCTAAGTGCCTGGCATACTAGTAAGTACACAGTCAATGCCAATTAAATATTAACAATGGCCTTAGCCTTCAAGTGTTAGCATTCAAGGAATCCTAGCAAGTGGCTTTATCCAGGAAAAGGTTGCAACTTAAACATCTATTAGTATATTTGATAAGGAAAAAAGAAGTCTTGTCTATAGTTTTGGCTTTTACTGGGACAATTTGTGTCACCTATCCTACACTTTCCAGAAGATCTTTAATGGTAAGGCATACAACCATGAGAACTGATAGCCACAGTTCTGTCTATGGCCCAGACTAAAAACTCCCTTCTAGCTTTACCTTTTCACAGGCACACATAATGCTGACCAAAGTGGTGTTCCTGGCTCTTGAAGAGCTTCAGTCTTTATCTGCACTTTACTACCTTCATTAGGACTGAAGATTGTTGACCTCTGTTAGTAAGGTGCCTACATGCCAGGGTCCCTAGTGGCCCACACTCCAAGGTAGCCCATGAAAGCAAGGGTTGGGTGGCTTTTCTCTAGGAGGCCCTGTTAAGAGGTATGCAATTCACATAGTCAGGCTCATTGTTGAGTCACTGCTAGGGTATTAACTGTTACTGCCTTACCACTGTACACCAGGACCTACCCCAGTGAGCTGTACATACTAGGTACTCAAAGAGTTGAACTGAAATGAACTGAGAGGCTGCCCTCATCCCTATTTATTCCAAGCCCCTGAAGCCTCCCAGACTAGCCATTATCATCCTGATTCTTATCTCCATGGTTACTTTTAAAATCCCCTAATCTGACCCAACTCTCATTCCTCACCGTCCTTCAAACCCTTTCACGACATACTCTGGATCTCCTATTCTGTCACCCGCAAACCTCCCCTGTATCTTCAACTTCATTTTGAATGATTTCTCTACTTCCCTGCAGAAGCTGAAGACTTGCTCCTTAATAGGTCTCTCAAATGGAGGCCATTTGTTTCTCACATACCCACAGGAGATGGGATAACTCTTGGTCCACATCCCTGCTTCCAAACTATTTTCTCCTTCTTTCAAAAACTCCAGCTCCTTTGAAGTTCTTGTCATGCAGTTATACCACCCCAACAGGAAATAGATGGCACACTTCTATTAAGTTGAGGATGATTTAATAAAGGGGTGATTTGCAGAAGTATGAATGAGGGAAGGAAAGCACAAGGGATAGTGCAGTCACTGAGGGCTAGTAACAGTGGAACTGTCATCACCCCTTGGCCTGAAAAAGGAAAGAAAGGGAGATCTGGGGCCCTGGAGAAAGAGGTGTAGAAGCCATGCTAAAGAGCAGAGACCACTCTCCCCCATTTCAGGGACACAGGCTCCCTACATCAGATCTGCTGAGGCTCCCCATTGGCCAAATTCAGCCAGAACCAGACAGCAAGGAAACCGCTGACTGAATCCATAAGTTTCAGGTCCCATGGCTGCATGGCATAGAGAAGAGTGAATCTTGAGGGACTCATGGAAGATATCCTGCTTTTGCCCCAAGTTCTTTTTGGTTGCTATCATCTTTCAAACTCTTACTTTATGAAAACTTGAGCTCATCTTCCTCTCCACCCCTTAGTGACTCTGGCATCCATGTGGGTGGCCCGGGTATCTTTTTCATCCATTCTTACAGTTATGCCCTAAAAACTACTATCAGTAATAACACAATATTGACTTCGAGCATCCCACCCTCTGACCGCCACCTCTTATCTCTAAAGTTCAGAGGCTCTAGTTCTTTCATTGCAATTTTTCAACCCTCTTTAGGCTTCCAATCCCGACCTTAAATTCTGTCACTACTCATCCACTCTCCTACTATGTCCAGAGAAAGTTCCATGGACCTTGCTCCTTTGAGAAGAATCTTATCTCACTAATGCAGTCACCTGTCAAAAATCAAACTTTGGTTAAAGCCAACTATTTCCCTTTTCCAGTGGGGAAAAAGACATAAAATTATGCTGACTGATTTATCTCTAAATTTATTATCACAAGCTTCAAATGGGCATTCCAATCTGCCCAGAAATCCTACACCAATCCTGATAAATATGCCAATTACTTTTCAAGATGATTATTTCCTAACTTCTCGTAGAGCCTCTCACACTCTGTATCCCGTACTTCCACAGCCTCATCTATTCACCACCAATTCTGTAAGCCTCCCAGTACCTGCATTATACCCCTGCCTTATATCCTGTTACCATGGGATAAGGGTCCCCCCTCCTATCAAAGCCCAACCACTCCACTTGTGCTGTATATTCCAACCCTCTTCATCTTTTGAAGAGCTTTGTTTCTACTCTCGTTCCCTTTCTCTCTTGCATCAATTTTCCTCCACTGGATAATTATAAAATTCAAATGATTATGCCCAGTAACTTCCATCTTAAAATATAAGTTTCCTCAATTCCAAATTCTCCTTCATTTCTCATCTAATTTCTCCATTCCCCTTCAAAGAAAAATTTGAAATAATTGTCTATAGACACTGCTTTTCTTCATCTCCCATTCTCTCTTTTTCTCATTTCCAACTGCCTTCTACAACCACGATTCAATGCTGCTTTTGCTTAGATCCTCACTGACAAATGTGTTTTCAAGTCATCTGATCCCAGCTATGATCAGCATGTGATATAGCTGACTGCACTCCCACTCTTGAATCACTTTCCACTCTTGGTTTTTATGGACACTGCTCTTTCCTGATTTTCTTTCTATCTCCCTGGCTTTCCCTTCTCTATCTTCCTTACTGGCTAAATCTCCTTTATCAGACCTCTAAATGTTAATGACCCCATATTCTTCTCAATCCTGAGCTCTCCAATGTAGTTGACACTAAGCCACATGTGTGTACTTTAATTTAAAATAATTTAAAATAAGTAAGATTAAGATTCAGTTCCTCAATCTCACTAGCCACATTTCAAGTGTGCAATGAGCACATATAGATAGTAAGCAACATGAACATAAAATCTTTCCATTGTTGAAGAAAGTTCTATTGCACAGGACTGACTTAGACTCCCTCTCTAGGAGATCTTACCCAGTCTTGTGGCTTTCAGTGCTATGTAGATGTTGACTTCTAAATTTATACCTCTAGTTCTGACCCAAGCTTCAGATTTGTGCATGAAACTACCTATTTGACATAATCACTTGGATGTCTAACAGACTACTCAAACTAACAACCAAAACAGAACACTTCATTTTCATCCTCTCCTCCCCTGTGTCTACCCACAAAAGCTTGTTTCTCCTCCTGTCCATCTATTTTTAGCAAATGACACCACCCAACCAGTTTTGAAGCCAAAATTCTAGGAGCAGTCTTGATTCCCAATACCTAATCCATCAACAAGATTTAATAACTCTAGCCATAAAATATATCTGAAATCTTCTCAAATGGTCTTCTACTTACACTATCATCTTTCAGTCTAAGTTTCTTGTCTAGGCTATTGTCCTATCCATACAAGCTCCCCTGTACCTAGATCCAGCACATAGCAGGTGCTCATTAAATATGTTGAAAAAATTAACAGGCACAATCCTACTGAACAGTGTAAAATAATCTTTACTTTTTTTAATATCATGAATAATAGATATTTGCCACAGAAGCTTTAGAAAATAGATTTAAAAAGATAATACACATCACTTCCCAGACAGACTTTACTTACAATTGGCTACGGCTCAATATCATTACTCATTTTGTCAATTACTAATACATTTTTCATGTTTTCATAGCACTAATTTACTTCCATGCATCTGTAACCTATGTGGTCAGTGCAATTTACTCCCCAAGAGAAATTTTAGTTCCTGCTTCTTGTCATTCAGCCTTGCCTTTCTTGATTAATCCAGTACAGCTTCTTGACCTCTTGATTATCTACATATTTTGTGCCTGTCACAGACCAGCAGAGATTGATTTTGTTCAGGAGTTCCCAACTTTGTTCCTGTCCCTGCCTGCCACCCAGCTTCTCTCTGCACTCAACTTCCTTGTCAGAAACACCCAACAGTTTGACCCTAGCCTTAATTCAAAATAACTCAAGCAATAATTTCAAACAATATCTGCTACTCCTCCCTCTTTGATTAGCTCTGTTTACTGGCAGCCCTAAATATTCCATCATCCTCATTCATTCCAGCTGCATGCCAACGGGGTCAAGCTGGTATTTCCTACAGATACCGGTAATTACACAAGTGAGGTGATGGGGTAAAGGAGAAGGCAAGAGTGTCTTCTGAGACCTGCAGTCTAGTAATTATTAATATGCTTGACATCTGCATTGCCTGTGTCAGGTTACAAAGTCACCTGGGCACGGTATTTTCACAGCAATCCAGATGCTATTATTTGCCTAACCAACAATCATCTCTCCTCTACCATCCTCTCCAACTTCCTTCTCTCCAAGAGACCATTGTGTTCAGTACCCACCCTTCATCAAATAGCCAGATACAACACGTAGCTATATGCCATGCTCCACCCTACCCCAGCCAGCTTTTATGAGTTAGTAAGTGATATAAATATGGCCAGAGAGTGTGAAAGAAAGTCTGTGACGAGTTCAGGAAAATGTTTCCTCACCCTTAAAAAGAAAGACCCAACGACAAGATAATGTCCTTTTTTTTGGCTCTGGAAATTTCCCCATCTGGATGTAATTTCTGAGGCACTAACATCTTCTTTGAAGTATGAGGGGAGATTCATAGGTTAAAGCCATTGCTGGGAATGGCAGAGTGGGCAGATGAAAGAAAACTACATCCTTTGTAATATACTTACGTTGTTTTTTTACACTGTGCCAGAGGCCCTACCTCTGGACTTTGAACTCCGTATTTATAAGCCCAGGGGATTCTGATTTCATCAAAATTTGAGGCACTAACTTCTAAGCATGCAACTACAAACTTTCTCCACCACTTCCTCGCTGAAAAATCTTAGGCAAACTATTTTACTTTTTATAGAATCCGTGTCTTTAAAGAGGGAAGTAATATTCACCTTTTGGCTTATTGTGGGGGTGTAGGGTTGAGGATTTGATTGGAAGACTGAATCTGGGAAGCGCTATGAAATTCATCAGCCAGAAAATGATGCTACCAAATCCTAAATGTTTCCCTGACTGCTGGTACACATTGACACACTGATTAGATAACCTGATCCCAGGTCTCTCCTGAGAGACTGCATTTTAAAAGACACTTCTAGGATCTAGGCAAGTGTGATAATCAAGTAAGCCTGAAATTTAGAAATGGAATACCGTGATACTCCTATGTCAGAGTTGGGATTTCTGGTTTCTAAATCTAGATCTAGATCTAGATCTGCCACTATTTCACTTGAGCAAACTGTTTTATCTTTCAGGACCTGTTTATTCATCTGTGTACTTGCCCTGTACAATCGACAGTCTCTATGGCACTAATGGCAAATTACACTTGGGGTGAGGGGACTTCTGTAATCTCAGTATTCTTATATTGCTGCAATACGGATTACACAGGCAACAACAACAACAAAAAGGCAAAGTTGGGGTTACGGGAGGGGTTGGCTTTGTGGTAAAATTAACTGAGTAATAATTGTTGGACGCTGCCTTCTCTGTTCTGCTACCTTGAGTCCCTGAGCTTCCACTCCTCTTAGGATCGCGGCCTAATTGGAGGTGATCACCCTCGGCCACTCTGATCACACAGATTTGTGAAAATGTCTAGAAAAGTTAAAAATACGAGTATCCACAAAGAGATTCTGATGAAGGCCCGAAATTTAATTTTTTGCACTGAAGTAACTTTTACTGGCAAGCACAGCAATGTCTGCGTGTTGCAACAGAAACTTTTCCCTTGGCATTTAAAAAGAAAGAAAGAAAGAAAAGAAAAAGGACAGAAAGGAAGGAAAGAAGGAAAGAAGGAAGGAAGGAAGGTAGTAAAGAAGGAGGAAAGGAAGGAAGAGAGGAAGGAAAAAGGCAATGTATGCTACTGGCCTCAGGTGGAATTCACAAAGTTAGTGGCGCGGGAACACCTCCTATCTTGAGAGCTCCGGAGCCTTTAGGGTGCACAGGTGTCCTGACCTCGTCACGGATGGAAATCACACTTCTCTTGCGTTTAACTCGTCGAGTATCAGTTTATGGTTGGGAGACAGCCGCGTGGAAGACGGGAGGGAAGCGACCAGCGTCCCCAGAGCCAGCACTTCCGCGTCTTTCCATGAACTCCGCCCAGCGCAGAGAAGACCCGCCCACCAGGAGGCCGACACGCCCCGTTTGCGCCTCCTGCGCGTCAGTACTTCTTGAACTTTGACCGCTTCTGAGCGGCGGCGCCGGGAGATAGTACGCATGCGTCGTTTCTTTGCATGGCTAGCGTCCTTATCCTAGTGGCGGCGGGAGCTGCGGTGGCCGCGCTGCTGGCACTGCGGCTGTGGGTTGTGCTCCATTCTCGGGTCCTCGGGCCCCGTCAGTCTTGCAGTCTCTTGGTGGTGGCTGGGTCCGGTAAGTATTGGGCGGTGACTGCCGAGTCGCTCCTGGGTCGGTCACTACAAACCCCAGAGTACACCGCGACGCTCCTATCTAGTCTCCTTAGCACTTTTTGGAGCATTGCATGCTGAGATTTGTAGTTCCCTTATGTTAACCGGAACCGGTCCACCCAGCCGGGGCAAAATTCTGGTTTGCTGACGCGGCCCAGTCATCTCTTACCGACAAATGAGTAACTTACACTTGTCTGTAATTAAGCTTCCACGTAGCGTATGTTATTTTAACAGATTATTAATGAGCAGAGAGGACGCAGAAGCCTTATGATGCTGACTTACTATTTTCCTGAGTAGAAATTGCCGTTTTGCATGATTAACCTAGGCATTTTGTATTTAGTTTAGGAAACATGAATAATACATGATAAATGAAGCAAAGTGAATTGTCACATTTATAAATATACAAATCCATGAGGTCAGAAACAATTATCTACTGACCATAGAACAATACACGTTTGAAAATATTGTGTCAGCATGCGAACAGCAAGCTGCGCTATCAGGTAATACAGTTTAAGAGTCTACCAGCTCTGCAGGCCCTCACAATTTTATAGACTTTTTTTTCTTGACAGACAGAGAAAACAAGTAGGCAGAGAGGCAGGCAGAGGTGGGGGGTGGGGGGGGAAGCAGGCTCCCTGCTGAGCAGAGAGCCCGATGCCAGTGCGGGGCTCTTTCCCAGGACCCTGAGATCATGACCTGAGCCGAAAGCAGAGGCTTTAACCCACTGAGCCACCCAGGCACCCCAGGCCCTCACAATTTTAAATGACTACGTTCTGACAGAGATAGAAATATTGTGTAGATTTAGAAATGCTAAGAAATTGTATACAGTTAGAATAATATTTATATTATTAGCAAATGTTCTAAACTTATGCTCAAATACAATTCATTACTTTCTTCACTTAACATATGGTGAGCCATTGAGACGTCAGACACTATGCTAGACTCTAGAAATAACAAAACCGACTACTACTACTTGCCATGGAGTGGTGATTAGGTAGTGAAGCAGTTTGAAAGGTACAAGATACAGCGGTGAATGAAAAATAGATGACAGAAAAACTAACAGGGAAAAAACAAAACAAAACAAAATGGATACTTCCTATAATCTGAGAAGTGTCGACTGCTATGGAGATCTTCAGGAAGGACACCATTTTATCTGCGCTTGAGACAGGAAAGTTCCTGGAAGAAGTGATGTCTAAACTGAGAATTGTAAGATGACTAGGAATCAACCAAAGAGATATTGCAGACTAGAAGGGTGTGAAAAGAAGTTGATAGCAATTGGAATGCCCAGAGCTGGGACAGCATTGTTGCTTTGAGTTCCATGTGGAGCTGTAAGCCCAGTCTAGATCCCAAAGGGCGTTGTAAACCATGCTCTATAAAGCTATTGGCACTACTCCACTGCTTCATACCATGTAGGGGTTAGGACCACAGGCTCTAGACTGACATAATCCTGGAGCTGAATCACATCTCTGCCACTTACTAACTTGGTGACCTTGGGCAAATTAGTTAACCTCACTGAACTGTTTCAACCTTGAAAAATATGGGATGAGGTGAGGAGAGATTAAATGCAATATTAAAAGTGTTTAGCAGAGTGCTTGGCATATGATAAGCATTTAATAAATGGTGACTGTTGTTAGTCCTGGTAGCAAAAAAATATTTTTGAGTAGGCATTCCTATGCCTATTTAATACCTCAATTAAATCTAAGCTTTTACAGAGATGATTCAGTCTGCATTGTCAAGAGAATGTTTTGACAAAGACTGAGGTAGGGAGACAAGTAGGAACTTGTGGTTTGAAAGTGGGAGGTGAGGAAAGGAAAGGCTTGGGACTCATGTCCAGGTTTCTGTCTTGAACAAATGGGTAAATGGATATTAGAGCTATTTACTTGACAGTATCAGATTTGGTGGACTGGGAACCAAAATTAAGATTGAGAATTAGTCTGACAAGTGGCACCTTTGTCATTCAAACCATTCAGAGTAGGGAGAGGTCCAAGACCTCTCAGAATCATCCAAGTTAAAGAAAGACTTATAATCAGACAAATAGTTTAATAGTTCATGTCCAGAATTTTGGAGGAGGGGGAAGATATTTTCAAGTGTTTACCTTGAATACCAAAAAATGTATGGTCTTTAGATTCCATAAAATATTATTGATCAACCACATATTTTCAAAGAATATCAATCAAAATTAATACTTTTCTTTGAAATATCATATGATTTCCTTAGGCAAATTTTAGATTTAATACCATATGCTCATCTACCCTCTCATTCAGTAATAGGAATGCCTACTTTTTTCAAGGCACTGAAGATCAGCAGTAACAAAATTAGCAGAAGTCCCTGCGATCATCATGCTTAACTTCTAGTGGAGCAAGGGTTAGGGGAGAGAAAAACAAAAGAAATAACTAGATTTCATATTAAATTGTATGGTCATAAATATTATGACGTAGGGACAGGAGGTTGCATTTTACACAGAATTGTAAGGAAAAGCCTCCCTGGGGAGATGACGATACCCAACAGCAAGGAGGCCAGAGTGGCGGGAGTAGGCTTAAGTCAGGTAGAAGCAAATGAGCTCCATGAGGTAATAAATTAAGGGGTCAAATTACAAGATGCCTTTTATTGCCTGTGAGAAGGGAAGCCACTGGAGAGTTTTGAGCAGAGGTAAACTCATCAACTCTCTTAACAGAATCACACTGGATGCTGTGTTGAGAACAGACTAATGTAGACACTTGAATAGACAAGCGAAGGAGGAGCAGACCAGGAATCCGTGGTCATAACTGATGTGAGAGTGTTGTGACCTGGAGCAGGGGAGTAGCAAAGGAGATGGGGGAAGAGGTTGGATTCTGGAAATATTCTAAGGTAAAACTGAGGTGATTTTGTTCCCAAAGAATACATCTTAATAGTTATTAAGAGTAAAATGGAAAACAAAGCCCATCATTTTAATGGCTTTATTCAGTGGCAAGGTTAACTCTTCAAAGAATGTATTCAGAAAATGTTTCCTTTTAAAAAAAGAAAAGACTGTTAGAACAGGTATAATGAAGTTTTAATTGCAGTGGAAAATGTGGGTATTATCCTTTTTATCCTTAATTGGTCCAGCTGTGAAAACAAGTACCTACTTTGCAAACCACATTTTCTCAAGGCTAAAAACAAAAATACTAAAATTAGTATAAATCAGATGTGTAAATTGCATGCCCCAGACAGGAAGAAGGGTTACAAGTTATAAAGTATGATTCTAATTCCTCCTCACACGTAATCTATGCCAATTTTATTTTTGTATTTAATTCCTTCTGGAACCTAGAGAGTAATCCTTCCCTTTCTACTATAAGAAAATACGTGTGTTGGGAGAAACCACACACTTAATTTGTTTGATTATCCTTCAGTATGTTCACTGTGTCACTACCGGAAGTACTTTCTTACAACAGTAGCGGTGGGGAAGAGTTTAGTAGGCGGGAGGGACACTGACCAGAGGCAAGGAGGAGGTAACAAAATAAGATGAATACAGAGAATGTTCAGGACATCAACCTGGCTGAGGATGAAAGAGTGTGAAGTGAAACAAAATGGGTATGATAGGGCTCATTGAGAAAGAGTTTGGTTGCTTTGCTTAAATGCTATATCATTAACATGAGAGGTTGATGTTCTTTTGGGGTTTTTTTCTTCCAAAGGAAATCTCAGTGTACACAGTCGATTTTTAAGTTCACGGTTTTGAAATTAAAGTATTAAAATTTTGGAGATTGTACAGTTTCAAAAATCGAACAGTTGTTTGGTGAAGCTGCTACATATTTGACGACCTGTAGTATGCTGAGACCTCTCTTAGGAGCTGGGGTTACATTCCTGAGCAGAAGTCTTCCTTAGGAAGCCCCAAGCCCTGAGGGTCAGTGCTCATGCCTCCTTGACATTACTTCTCAGCACATTAACCTTCAGTGACCCGGCGGTGACCCACCTTTGCATTTTCCAGGCTACTTTCCTGATCTGATTTCACCCTCGTCCCCCTTCACAGGATTCCACCAGTCCTTGAACACACATCTCAGCTCTTACCATCTCCTGTCCCAATAATCCCACTCCTGGCCAGTGGCCTCCCTACTCCTATCCATCCATTAGCTTCACCTTTCAAGTCCTCTCCGCCTTTGCCAGGGATCTTCCTTCCTCTTACAGGGTTGGTCTTTCGTAACTATTTGCTTTCCTCACCTCTGCCCCCATTTAAATTTTGCATGTTGTTTTCTTGCATCACTCTTTAAATGTCTGTGTATCTTTCCCCTCTCCTACCAGCCTTCTTGATAACAGGAGCTGTGTCTTCTACTTCTTTGTGCTCCTTAGCACCTACTGCTAGTGCCAGTTTTATTTTTACCCAGTTAATGTCCTCTTCCCCCATATGAAAGTAGTGTTTCTACAAGGGCGTAGATGATCATTTCCAAATGTTGCTTTCATCTATTGAGAAATACATAAAACATAAGATTAGTATAACCTAGCCAAATAGGTATGTCCATTGGGAGTTTCTTTTTTTAAGTTTTTATTTAAATTCCAGGTAGTTAACATAGTGTAGTATTCGTTTCAGATATTCAATGTAGTGATTGAATACTTCCATACAACATGGGTTGCTTGTGACAAGTGCCCTCCTTAATCCCCATCACCTATTTCACCCATACCCTCACCTACCTCCCCTCTGGTAACTACACTGCGGGTTTCTTAATCTTAGGCCTTCCAATATTTTTTCCAGGTGGGCACACCACTGAGATCCTGAGGCTGCTTGAGAACCTGTCCAATGCTTACTCTCCTAGACATTATATCATTGCCGATACTGATGAAATGAGTGCCCATAAAATACATTCTTTTGAACAAAATCGAGCTGATACCACTACCATGGTAAGTGATCATTTCTATTTCTAAGAGAGTTAAAGGTTGAATACTGAGGTGAATTATCTCTGGAAATAATCTCGTGGCTCCTCAGCGCCCTGCCCACAAGGGGCAGGGAAATGTTTATTGCTGATTGAATAAATTTCCTCTACTACCAAAAGATAAGAATCTCTTTAAGATACATCTTCAAGTGGCAGCTTAATTTCTTATATTCTCTTTTATTCTTTTATATAGGGGAAATGGTTTCTCAGTTAATTCCAACTGGAAAAGTTTAAACGTACATAAAACGTCTCGTTCATGTACACATTGGCTCTTCGATAAGTTCTTTATCAATATGCTGCACTTCTTGATGTAGCTATGACTGACCACTTCTTCAAATCATATTTGTATCTGCCTTTAAAATTAACTTCTCTATCTCTGGTTGCTCACTTCAGTTTAGCATTTTGGTCAGAATTAGGGGTGAAAGAACAGAAGTGAAGCTACCTCTTGATCAAGGAAGGAAACTAGAGCTGTTCTTTGTGTAGATTGTCTCCCTTCCTCCCTCCCTCTGGTATCTGCCCAGTCACGGGGCAGCCACAGGTAGTTCAGGAGTGGAAGCAGACCTAGCTCAGGCTACTCAGTATTTCTCTGGGCTTTTTGGACTTGGGGACCCAGAAAATGGAGGCATTGTTTCTTTGGGAACACACTCTGTGGAAAAGAAAGTTTGGGAGCTGCTGGCAGTCATGTTTTGACCTGGTAGGTAAAGATAGACTATAGTTGGGAGAAAGAATGATGTTAATACACAGGAAGAGTATTATGAGAAACCAGGTGGTGAGTCCTGCCTTCAGTAACTGCATAGGTCCAGCTGCATCTGTGTGGGAAATTCAGGATCCACTAATATCACCCCTCTCTTGCTCCCTTTCATTTCCTCTCTCACATCCTCACCCCACCCCACCTCCAGGCCTTTTTAAGTCTGTTTCAGTTGAGTTTTGGTCACTTTTTAAATTATCCCTAACAGAAACACTTTATCCTTGGAGATTCCATGTTAAACAAGAACAGAATCTACTTGTTATTCAGCCATAACAAAATGCTATGGGATGTTTTTTCTATGTGGGCAATGAGCCAAATGCTTCATTTCTGTTTTAGGAATCAATACTGTATTTATTTCCTGTGGCTTCTACAACAAAGTACCACAGATTGGGTGACTAAGGGCAGAAATGTATTCTCTCACAGTTCTGGAGGCTAGAAATCTGAAATCAAGGATTCAACTGGGCTATGTTCTCTCTGAAGACCCTAGGGGAGAATTCTTCCTTGCCTCTTCCTAGCTTCTGATGGTTGCCAACACTCCTTGGCATTCCTTGGCTTGTAGCAGCATCATTTTAATCTCTGCCTCCATTGTCATGGGGCTATTCCTGAGTCTCTGTCTTCATATTCCCTTCTCATAAAGACACAGTCATTGGGGGGCGCCTGGGTGGCTCAGAGGGTTAAGCCTCTGCCTTCGGCTCAGGTCATGATCTCAGGGTTCTGGGATCGAGCCCATCATTGGGCTCTCTGCTCAGCAGGGAGCCTGTTTCCTCCCTCTCTCTGCCTTCTTGTGATCTCTGGCTGTCAAATAAATAAATAAAATCTTTAAAAAAAAAAAAAAAAGACACAGTCATTGGGTATAGGGCCCAGACTCATTTAGTATGACCTCATCTTAACTTGATCCATCTACAAGACCTTTTTCCAAATCAGGTCACATTGACAGATTCCTGATAGACAGGAATTTTGGGGAGACACTATTCATCCCTGTGTGTGTAATTGATCCTTTTAATAATATGAAAGTCAGCTAATACCATCCTTATTTTACAAATGAGAAAATGGAGACCCAGGGGTATAAATAAGGTCTGCCTAATACGTGGCACTTACCTAAGCGTGTCTTCTCCAAAACTTTTCCTGCATGGGCCACTCTGCCTCTTTTGTGCATTCTTTTCCAGTCCTAAAAAACTGAGTGAGAAAGAATGCTTTGGGGATTATTCAAGGCACCAGAGACTAAAAATCTCATTGAATTTCTTAGAGAGTATATTAGAATTGGAGAATTAGAAGAATACAATGGTGATTTTTTTTTTACACAAGTGGAATATAGTATTATAATTTAGCAGTGATAAAGACTACTTAAAAAGATAGAAGTTGAGTAATTGCAATTTGTTATTGTTTTCAAAATGAGGAACAAGTATCTTTTTACCCAATTACTGGCGTATATATTCTTTCTGAAATTGCATCCAATTAGAGGCTCCAGTTTTAATTTAGCATACACATTGACTATTTCCCTCCAGGTCCATCAGCAGATGTATTGTTTATTTGCTGAATTTCATGGCTTAATGAAACATTTGGAAGATTGTTATATACAGGAAGATTGTGGGGTTTGTTTTGGGTGTTTTTTGAGAGTGGGAGAGGGGCGGAGGGAGAAGGAGAGAGAGAATCTTAAACAGGCTCCATAGTCAGCATGGCCTCATCAGGAGCTCAGTCTCAGGACTCTGAGATCATGACCTGAGCCAAAATCAAGAGTTGGACATTTAACCAACTGAGCCACCCAGGGGCCCCTATAGGAAGATTGTTATAGACATTTTAGAATTCTGTAAGTTGGATGTCTTTCACTTTAATTAATTAATTAATTAATTTTTTTTTTTTTAAGATTTCACCTATTTATTTGAGGGAGAATGAGTGAGAGAGAGCATGAGAAAGGAGGAGGTCAGAGGAAGCAGACTCCCCAAAGAGCTGGGAGCCCGATGTGGGACTCGATCCTGGAAGTCCAGGATCATGACCTAGCCGAAGGCAGTTGCTCAACCAACCGAGCCACACAGGCGCCCCTAATTAATTAATTTTTTAATTGAAGTCTAGCTGACACGTAATATTACATTAGTTTTAGGTACACAACACAGTGATATGACGGTTCTATGCATTATTCTTTGCTCATCACAAGTATAACTCTCGTGTACCACTGTACAACACTATTATAATACCATTGACTGTATCTCCTATGCTATAACTTTTTATTCCCATGATCTACATATTCCATAACTGGAAGCCTGTACCTCTCACTCTTCTTCATCAATTTTGCCATCCCTCAACCTGTCTTCTCTGGCAGATGCCAGTTTTTCTTTGTATTTATGGGTCTCTTTCTGCTTTGTTTGTTTCTTTTGCTTTTTAGATTCCATTATAAGTGAAATCATATGTTCTTTGTCTATCTCTGTCTGACATATTTTACTTAACATAATAACCTCTAGGTCCATACAAGTTTTTGATTCACTTTAATGCAAAAGCCAAAGCTTTTTGAATTTTTAAAGTGCCAATATTTTGTCTTACTATCAAAGTGGTACCACCAGTGTAGGACTAAGCATCTCTGTTAGACTACTTTCTTCCATCAATTAATTTACTGTTGGAGCATTGTAACCCTTTATAGAGGAAAAATACTGTCTTATTCCTAAAAGGGTCTCTACTCATGAATCTGAAGCTGGGAAGAGTTTCTGTAGAGATGCAGAGGCGAAGCATTGTGGGTGTTAACATGAATGTACCTGTTGTCCTTTCTGTTGGCTGTGCCATATGCCAAATGGGCATATGGGAGAGAAGCCAGGTAGAGGGACACCTTCCCACCAAGCTTTGTTCAAGGGAGGAATCTACTTACTCTTTTCTTTTTTCACTACAGCTTAGGGGAGTTGTACCTGCTGCCCCCTAGAGCTATCCATTATACCTTCCTTGGAACTCATGAGACTGGGGAGGAGTCTTGTTGAAGAAATCAGTAGCAATCAGTACCTTTGCTGGCAGAGCCCTTATTAGCCAAGAATTGAACAATCAGATTTGCATGGTCTAGTACAGTAACTACCAGCACTAGCACAATACTATTTATTAAATACTTTTTTCACTGATCTGCAGTGCTACCACTGGTATATCAAGTTTCTCTGTATGTAAAGATTTATATGTGGGCTTTTGTCTTTGTTGACTGGTTTGTTTGTCTATTCCTAATATCAAGCTCCCATAGTCTCACTCTTCAAAAGTGTCTTGGGGATTCTTTCTTCACATAGGTTTTTGAGTTAGCTTTGGCAAGGTCACAAATAAACATGTTGAAATTTGTATTTTAATTGAACGGAATCAGTGTGTCATTTTGAGGAGAACTTAAATCTACATGATGTTATCTTCCTATCCAGAGGCATCATCTGTCTCTGCATTATTTAGGTTTCCTTAAATGCTTTTCAGTACCATTTCTAATTTTCTTCACAAGAGTAGCATATCTTTTGTTGTTTTTATTCTGTGTACCTGGTATTATCTTATTATTGTGAGTGGTATACCTTTTAATTGGATTTCCTGTGTTGCAGTATATAAAATATAATTGATTTGAGTATAGTGATCTTAAAAGAACCACCTTGCCACACTCTAATTAATTCCAGTAATTTATACACTATTATCTAGAAAGATAATATCATCTGCAAATAGTAACAATTATGATTCTTTCTAATCTTTATACCTTTTATTTCTTTTTCCCATTTTGTTTTTAGAACTCCCAGAACAGTAATTAATAGCAGTGTAGTGGTCATCCTTACAGTCTTTATGATCTTAAAAATTTGCCAAGAGTTTAATTTTAAATAATATTTGGTTGTTGATTTTTATCAAATATCTTTTCTTTATCTTAGTTGATCATAATGTTTTTCCCATTTTATCTATTTTCATGGTCAGTTGCAAGGTATGAACTATTGTTGAATTTTGGAATAAACCCAATTTCTTCACAGTGAGTTACATTTTAACACATTGTTGGATTTTGTTTGCAAGTAAATTGTTTAGGAATTATTTCATTAATGTTCATGAGTGAGATTGCCCTATATTTTTCTTTTCTTGTCTTGTTCTTTAGTTTTGGTATCAAGGTTACACTAATCTGATTATGTGAGCATACAGCTTCTGGTTTTGGGAAGGAATTTGTATAAATTTGGAGTTACTTTTTAAATTTATAGAACTTGTCTATAAAAATACCTGGCCCTGATGTGTTCTTTTTGTCATGGTTATAAACTCTAGGCTTTCTGTTTGTTTTTAAGTCAATTTTGCTAAGATATTTTTCTAGGAATATATCTATTTTTATGAGTTTACAAGTTTATAATATTAGCATAAATATTTTCATAGTATTCTCTTGGGGCCCCTGGGTGGCTCAGTCAGTTAGGCGGCTGCCTTTGGCTTGGGTCGTGATCCCAGCGTCGTAGGATCGAGCCCCACGTCAGGCTCCCTGATCAGCAGAGAGCCTGTTTCTCCTTCTCCCTCTGCCTACCTCTCTGCCTACCTGTGTTCTATCTGTGTGTCAAATAAATAAAATCTTAAAAAAAAAAAATTCTCTTGCCATTTTTGTTATCTGTGCTATCATGTTCACATGGCATATCTTTGCCCATCTCTTTATTTTTACCTTTTGGTGGTGGTTGTGTTTTAGGTATGTCTTTTTAAAATGACATATAACACAGTTTTAAAAATTCAAAACCAAGAATCATTGTCCTTTAACTAGCATGTTTGTACATGCACATTTATTATGATTATTAATGTATTAGATTTATTTCTACTATTTTATTTGGTTCTTTCTACTTTCCATATTTTGAATCTTTTTATCCTCCTTTTTGGTCTTCTGTCTGAGTTAATTGAGCTTTCTTTATCCTCTCTTTTTCCCTTCTCCTGGAATGGAAATTATTCTATTCTCCAAGATGTTATTCTTAAATTGTATCTGCCTGGTTACCTAACTTTAAGTCAAGAACTTAATATCCCCATCCTCCTACTGAGAAACACGACTTTTAGAACGTTTTGACTGTAAACACCTCTTCCCCTCTTACATATTATGGTTTACTGTTTTGGTTCCACCTTGTTTTTATGCCACCCAAATTACTTACTACATTATTGTTTTATACAGTCAGTGCCTACTTAGGTTCATTTTCTTTGCTTATTCTTGCTACTCCTTCCTTTTGGATCTAATGTCTCTTTTCCAGAGTATATCTTTTATTCTTCCATGGGTGGTCTATAAGTGATTTATTCTTTCCATGGTTTTTGTTTGCTTGAGAATATGTTTTGGTTTTGACCTTCCTTTAATTGCATTCTTCATTTAGAATTCTAGGTTGGATTTTTTTTCTTCCATACGTCTATATTTAGCATTCATTCGTTCATTTAACAAATACTTATTGAATACTTTCTGAATGTTAGTGATACAGTAGTGAATAAAAACATACAAGAATCTCTGCCCTAACAGTGCTTACATTCCAATGGAGTGGCAATAAACAAGATAATCGAGTAAAATGTATAATGTGTCAGTGTTAAATGCTAAGGAGAAAACTAAAGCAGAATATTGAGGGGGTTAATAGGAGGTTGCAATTTTAGGCAAAGTGACCAGGAAAGTGACATTTAAACAAAGACCTGAAAGGGAAGGGAAGGTAGAAAGCCATCTGGGGAAAGAGCATTCTTGGAGAGGAAACAGTAACTGCAGGGAAGACCCTGAGGTGGGGCTGTACCTGGCATGTTTTTGAAATAACAAAGAGGTGAAATTGACCGAAGCAAAATAAAGGAGGAAGAGCTGTGTATGAGCCCGTAGAAGTTAATGTGAGGATATTGAGATCAGATTTTTTTTAAAGATGTTATTTATCTGTCGGAGAGAGCACAAGCAGAGGGAACAACAGGCAGAGGGAGAAGCAGACTCCTTGCTGAGCAAGGAGCCCAGTGTGGGACTTGATTCCAGGACCCTGGGATCATGACCCGAGCCGAAGGCAGATACAGCCACCTGAGCCACTCAGGCATTCCGAGATCAGATTCATTTTTAAGACATTGTGGTCCATTTTTAATCTTAGATATTTTTTCCCCATTGTGTGAAATGGGGAGCTATTGGGAGGTTTTAGGTGAAAGAGTGGTATGATTTGATTTTGTTTTATTTTTTACTTTTTCTTTAATTGAAGTATAGTTGAAATAAAATGTCACATTAGTTTCTAGTGCACAACAGAACAATTTCATGAGTTTATACGTTATGCTGTGCTCATCTGAAATGTAGCTACCCTCTGTCATCATAAAACACAATTAAAATACCATTGACTATATCCCCTGTGTTGTACCTTTCATTTCTGTGACTTATTCATTCCATAACTGAAAGCCTGTACCATACCCCTTCACCCATTTGCCCATCCTCCCGGCCGCTTTCCTTCTGGCAGCTATTAGTTTGTTCTTTGTGTTTATGGGTTTGTTTCTGCTCTTTGTTAATTGTTTCATTTTTTAGATTCCACATATAAGTGAAATCATATAGTATTTGTCTTTCTCTGACTTATTTCACTTAACATAATACTCTCTAGATCCATCCATCTTTTCACTAATGGTAAGATTTCATCCTTTTTTATGGCTGATAGTCC
Source organism: Mustela lutreola (assembly GCF_030435805.1). Taxonomy (NCBI): domain Eukaryota; kingdom Metazoa; phylum Chordata; class Mammalia; order Carnivora; family Mustelidae; genus Mustela; species Mustela lutreola. Next base: position 80,870,749 of record NC_081299.1, on the reverse strand, counting down.
CGTTGTGTGTGTGTGTGTGTGTATGGAGATATAGTTGTACTTATCACATCATCTTTATCCATTCATCTGTCGGTGAACACTGGGTTGCTTCCATATCTTGGCTCTTGTAAATAATGCTGCAGTAAATATGGGATGCATACATCTCTTCGAATTAGCGTTTTTGTTTTCTTTGGGTAAATACCCAATAGTGGAATTATTGGATCATATGGTTTTTCTGTTTTTGGTATTCTGGGTAATCGTCATATGGTTTTCCACAGTGGCTGCAGCAGTTTGCATTCCCTCCAACACTGCACAAGAGTTCTTTTTTCTCCACATCTTCACCAACCCTGTTATTTCTTATCTTTTTTACTCAAGCTATTCTGACAGGCATTAAGGAGGTGTCTCATTGTGGCTTTGATTTGCTTTTCCTTGATGTTGAGTTTCTTTTCACATGCCTGTTGATTATCTGCATGTCTTCTTTGGAAGAATGTGTATTCAGGTCCACTGTCCATTTTTAATCATATTATTTGGGATTGGGAGTTGTAGAAGTTCTTTGTATTTGGGGGATATTAACTCTTCATTGAATATACCATTTGCAGATATCTTCTCCTATTCAGTAGGTTGCCTTTTGTTTTGTTGATGGTTTCCTTTGCTGTGCAAAAGATAATTATTTTGATGTAATCCCAATAGTTTATTTTTGCTTTTGTTTCCCTTACCTTAGGAAGCACATCTAGAAAAATGTTTCTATAGCCAATATCCAAGAAATTACTGCCTGTGTTTTATTCTAGGAGTGTTTTGGTTTCATGTCTCACATATAGGTCTTTAATTCATTTTGAGTTTATTTTTATAAAAAACAGTGTTTAAAAAAGTTTGGTGTTAGATAGTGATCCAGTTTCATTGTTTTCTATATAGCTGTTCAATTTTTCCAGAACCATTTATTGAAAAAGCTATCTTTTCCCTCTTGTATATTCTCGCCTCCTTTGTTATAGATTAACTGACCATATAAGCATGGGTTTATTTCTGGGTTCTATATTCTGTTACATTGATCTATGAGTCTGTTTTTGTGCCAATACCACGCTTTTTTTTTTATACTACAGCTTTGTAGTATATCTTCAAATCTATAATTGTGGTAACTCCAGCTTTGATCTTCTTTCTCAAGATTGTTTTCTCTATTTGGCGTGTTTTGTGTTTTCATACAAATTTTAAGGTCATTTATTCTAGTTCTGTCAACAGTGCTGTTGGTATTTTGATGGTGTTTCATCGAATCTTTAGGTTGCTTTGGGTAGTATGAACATTTTAACAATATGATTCCGATTCATGATCATGATATGTGTTTCCGTTTGTTTGTGTTGTCTTCCATTTCTTTCATCAGTGTTTTATAGTTTTCAGAGATCAGATCTTTTCACCTCAGTTAAGTTTATTCCTAGGCATGTTATTATTTTTGGTACAGTTGTAATTTTCTTAATTTCTCTTTCTGCTACTTTATTAAGAGTATAGAAGTGCAACTGATTTCTGTGTATTAGTTTTCTGCCCTGCAACTTTACTGAATTCATTTATTCTAATAGTTTTTTGGTAGAGTATGAACTTTTCCATGTATATAGTATCATGTCATGTGCAAACAGTGACGGTTAAACTAATTTCTTACCAATTTAGATGCCTTTTATTTCTTCTTGTCTGATTGCTTTGACAAGAACTTCTAGTACTATGTTGTAGGAAGAGATGGCAGTGTAAATGCTTGTCTTGTTCCTGATCTTAGAGGAAAAGCTGTCAGTTTTTCATCATTGAGTATGATGTTAGCTGTGGGTTTTCATATATGGCCCTTATTATTTTTTTATGATTTATTTATTTACTTGAGAGACAATGAGCAAGCAGGGAGAGAAGGAGAAGGAGAGGGAAGAGGGAGAGAATCCCAAGCAGACTTCCTGCTAAGTGAGGAGTCTGATGCAGAGCTCGATCCCAGGACCGCAAAATCATGACCTGAGCTGAAATCAAGAGTCAATGCTTAATTGAGCCACCCATGCAACCCTTCACATATGGCCTTTATTATGTTGAAGTATGTTTTTCTAAACCCACTTTGTTGAGAGTTTTTATCATGAATGGATATTGAATTTTGTCAAATGTTTTCTCCGCATCTAAGATAATTATATGATTTTAATCCTTCATTTTATTGATGTAGTGCATCACATTGATTGATTTATGAATACCTAACCATCCTTGCACCCCCAGAATAAATCCCACTTGATCATGGTGAATAATCCTTTCAATGTGTTGTGTGAATGTGGTTTGCTAATAGTTTGTTGAGGATTTTTGCATCTGTGTTCATCAGGAACATGCACCTATAGTTTTCTTTTTTTTTGTGGTATCTTTGTCTGGTTTTTGGTATCAGGGTAATGCTAATGTATATGGAAGCTTTCCTTCCTCTTCTGTATTTTGAAATAGTTTAAGGGGGAATTTGTATAAATCAACTGGTCCTGGACTTGTTTGTTAAGAGTTTTTTCAGATACTGACTTAATTTTGTTAATAGTAATCAGTCTGTTCAGATTTTCTTCCTGTTTCAGCTTTGGATGTTTGTCTGTTTCTAAGAATTTACCTACTTCTTCTAGATTGTCCAGTTAGTTGGCATATAATTTTTCATAGTGGTTTCTTATAATCCTTAGTGTTTTCTGTGGTATTGGTTGTTATTTCTCCTTTTTCATTTGTGACTTCATTTATCTGGGTCCTTTCTCTTCTTTTCTTGATGAGTCTGGCTAAAGTTTTATCAGTTTTGTTTGTCTTTTCAAAAAAAACCAGCTCTTGGTCTCATTGATCTTTTCTATTGCTTGTTTAGTCTTTATTTCATTTATTTCCACTCTGATCTTTATATAATTTCCTCCCTTTTACTAACTTTGAGTTTTGTTTGTTCTTTTTCTTATTCCCTTAGGTATAAGGTTTTGTTGTTTATTAGAAGTTTTTCTTGTTTCTTGTGGTAGGCCTATATTGCTATAAATTTCTCTCAGAGAAATACTTCTCTGTGTCCCAAAGATTATGGACCATTGTATTTCCAGGTTCATTTTTATCTCTGTGTATTTATTTCTTCTTTGACTTCTTCATTGACTCATTGGTTGTTTAGTAGCATGTTGTTAACAGGATCATTTTGTTTGCTGAATAAACTAAAGAAGAGAGGGACAGAAGCAAGGAAAGGAGTTTGGAGGCCATAGCGGTGGTCCTGTGAAAGGCCAGTAAGGTTTGGACCACAATGGCAAAAGTAGATATGACGGGAAGTCATCAGACTCTGGATATATTTTGAGGGTAGAGCTAAACTTTATCTGTGTGTGGGTTTGGGAAAGAGATGAGGAATAGAGGATGACATCCACATTTTGGCCTGAGCTGCCAGAAAAGTGGAATTGTCATTAATTTAGATAAAGAAGAGTACATGAGGAAGGAGGAGGACTGAGTGTGGGATGTCTGTAAACAAACATGTAAGATGCTGACTGTGCAGTTGGATCTGTGAGTCTGAAGTTCAGGAGGGAGCTCTGGTCTGGAATGTGAATTTGGAGACTTCTGTGTTTACCTGGTACTTAAAATGAGAAGTTGGATGAGATTATCCAGGGACTAAGTATAGTTGGAAATTAGAAGAGGACTAAGAAATGAGCCCCAGAGCACTCTTTCAAATATAGGGAGCTGTTACTCTCATGGAAATACCAGCTGTCAGTTTGTTGTTCCTCTGTGGCCTGTCCTCTAGAATCCATGGAGGGCCTCAAACCCCGACTCTCGGTTACTGACACAGTTAGTCTTCCTCCCAGAACTCTGTGTCACAAACTGTCTCTCCTCTTATTTTTTTCTTATTTCTGGTAAGTAGGGATTTCCCTTCTTTCTACTTAAGATAAAAGAATATTTTGTTGCATTTCTGATAGCATATAATCTGTTTATAGGAGGATTAGTTTGTATTGCCATCTTGCCAGAACCAAAGTCACATTAATTTTCTAAAGTCGGAGTTTTAATATATTTTCTATATTGAGGTGTATTCTGGACTGTTTGTATAAGTAGCAACCCCCCGCCCCTCACCAATTTTCTTTTCTTTTTTTTTTTCCCCCTGATAGAACTGTATCAACTGCAAGTTCCTAGCAATACATAATACTCTTACAGTTAAAGGCCTTGACTCTCAGTGAGTTCCAGACTTTTTAAGTGAAGCAGAAAGTCTGCAGTATTTGAAAGCATTAACAGTAATTGCACTCTGTGCCCGGGCAAGGTGTCTCATCCAAATCGTTCAGAACACTTTAGGAATAAAAGTGCATTGAAGAAGTACATCGATTCACACTTGGTTCTGGTGAAAAGCCAAAACCCTCATTTGCAACACAAGCCAACTGTTCCAGAAATATAAAAGACCTTCCCAGAAATCAGGAGATACAGATTATCAGTTGTTAATCACTTAGATTTACCCAAGTAGCACAGAAATTTTCTGTTGTTTGGTTTATAACTTACTCTGATATGGAATTACTCAATAAATTTCTAAATGTTTTTGATGGTTTATAGGAAAAATATTTAAATGCTTGTTTTTGTATGTTTATGCTAGATATAAATATACAGCAGGTTTATAAGCTACATTTTAAATTAACATAATTTTGCTAACTAAATGGTAGCGATGACCTATTTTTGATGCAGAAACTTCATTCAAATTTCCTGATTCCTTTGATTCAGTATAATTTTTTAAAATGGTGTTTAAAATCTTAAGGTATGTATTGCATCCTATTTATTACACAGGAGTAAAGAGAAATAATTATTTGTAGTGTACTTTTTAACTCTACTATTAGCCTGTGTTCCTCTGCATAGTTTAGCTGTTAAAGAGAAACAGGCTTTCCTTGGGTAAAGCATCTTAGCCACTCTGGAATAAAGCAACTGAGGTTAGAAAGATGAAGAGCGAAAGCTAAGCGAAAATACACACACAAAACAAGCAAAACAAAAACAACGAAACAGATGCTTAGCTGTGAAATTACTTATATGAAAAAATATCTTGAAACACCTCCTAAAGAAAATGTAATTTCCACTGGTATTAGTTCTAAAGTAAAAAGTAGCTAAAGTAATATCTTTCAGAAAGATTGGATAGTAACTTCTCCAAATAGAACCAATTACCAGAGCTGTATTATATGAAGGTAAGTGAAAAATCAAACCAAACCTTTCTTCCTGGAGAGCAGCATTCTCCACACTGGCCTGTGTTTCACCAGGGTCACCCACCCTGGGAGCCATGGGAGGCTCAGGGCATTGAGCCTGGATTTTGGTTCATCCTTCTGTTTTCTTCCTAATCTGAGCCTTATTTGTTAACTACCTTATTGACAACCGTTAATCTGTGCAACTTCTGTTAGAGCATGAATTAGCCCTTTTAGATCATATCACTAAGGAAAAAAGCTCAGTGACTCTTGAATAAAACATTTTCAAAACTACATGTGAAAAATAAAGAGTAGGCTTTTTTTTTTTAATATAAAATAACCAAAGTTGCTGAAAACTAATTTGAAGGGTTAAAAACTAGAGCCAACTTCACTTTGGGGTCATATAACCAGATTTCCCACTACTCTATAAGTAAGCTTATACTCTTTTACCAAGGAAGTTATTTAGTTGTTCATTTATTCAAAAGATATCAAATGAGTGCCAATTCTGTGTAAAATACCATATTTCTATATATGTATATTTTAGCAAATCCTTGTTAAATATGCCCCCCAATCAACTGTAGCAGGATTGTAAGTGATTATTTTTCTGTTCCTTTACTCTTTTCTTCCCAAATTTATTTATTTATTGCTAAAAATTAAATTTTTATTTATTAAATTATTTATTATTTATTAATTAAAATTATTTATTCATTACAATTTTATTTATTTATTATTTATTCCTATTTTATTTATTTATTTTTGTTTCTTCCCAAATTTTATTTCCTATTTTTTATTTTTATTTATTTTTATTTATTATCTATTTCCTCTATTTATTTATTAAAGACTACAGACAGTAAAAACTTCTTTACTTTATATAAAATAAAATGTGGGGGTTCCCCATTCCTATCCTAGTCTCACTTTCTAGAAGTAAACATTGTACCAGCTTGAGTTATACCTCTTGGTATGACCTTTCCCATCCTTTGTACATGTACTATAAAAAAAGACTATAAATTACATGTACATATATACATATAAACAGGGGATGGCGGCAGGAGATGGCTAGTTTATAAATCAAACCCTATATTGTTTTCAGCCTCTATACCTTGATAGTTTTCCATGTTGGTATATATTGGTTTACTTTGCACTTTTGAATGATTGCCTAATAGTTTATAGTATTGATGAGGTGCCATTTTCCTCTTGTGGTTTTCAGTTTTTCACTGAATACTGAAGTAAACATGTTTGTACTTATATACATACAAGTATTCTTATGTGTGTTTTACCTTAATTAGAAAAATAGTTAAAAAACAAAAAATTCCGGGGCGCCTGGGTGGCTCAGTGGGTTAAGCCTCTGCCTTCAGCTCGGGTCATGATCCTAGCGTCCTGGGATCGAGCCCCACATCGGGCTCTCCGCTCGGCGGGGAACATGCTTCCCCCTCTCTCTCTGCCTGCCTCTCTGCCTACTTGTGATCTCTCTCTGTCAAATAAATAAATAAAATCTTTTTAAAAAAAATTCCAAATTAAGTAACTTGCTAACATTAAGGGACATGTCAGTCCTTTCCCACTTACCTACCGTTCTGCTAGGTTGTTGATTGAATTCTTGATTTAAAGTAACCATAGTAAACATATTAAAGAGTATAAATATCATGTGGGGTAGAGAAAAATGTAATAGATATCCTAAACAGTTGTTCTGATCACTAAATAAAACTTCCTATGCCCTCTATTCATATTCATAGAGATAAATATGACAGGAACAAATACATAAACATAGTTCTGATGCTTAAAACTTTAGAAAGATTTTCACTCTTCCAGGGCACCTGGATGGCTCAGTTGGTAGAGCATGTGACTCTTGATCTCAGAGTTGTGGGTTTGAGCCCCAAGTTGGGTATAGAGATTACTAAAAAAATAAAATCTTCTAAATAAAGATTTTCAGTTTTCCCAAATTTATAATGCAATTGTAGTCAGAATTCTAATGTTTCCCTTCTTTTTCTTTTTAATAAATCAGCATTGTGTCTAGCAATTAAGGAATTTACATGTTTCTTTTTTTTTTTTAAGATTTTATTTACTCATTTGAAAGAGAGTGAATAAGCATGGGGAGTGGCAGGCAGAGGGGAGGGGAGAAGCAGGCTCTCCACTGATCAAGGAGCCCGATGTAATCTCAATCCCAGGACCCTGGCATATGCTTTACCAACTAAGCCACCCAGGTACCCCCATTTCCTTCCTTTTTTTTTTTTAAACTTTGTTTATTTAACAATAAAGCTTTGCTTTTCGTTGGCCAGTGCTTGTTATAGGCAGTTGGGATACACCCATGAACAAAACATACAAAAAAAAAAAATTCTGCCATCATGGAGCTTCCTGAACTTGAGCTGGATCGGAAAGAGAGTAATACTGCACATAGTGAATAAACAAGATCATAAAGCTTGTTAGAAGGTGGTCAGTGTCATGGGAAGATTACACAGGGATGGGGTCCTTAAAGAAGATGAGGTTGCCTGAGAAGATGGTGTTTCAGGCAGAAGGAATAGTCTCTGGGAAAGCCATCGAGTGGGGGCATTCCTGGCTGCTGGGGGAATTGCAGAGCATCCTGGCGACTGGAGCCAAATCAGAGAAGGGAGATGATGGAGAGGAGATGGGAGGGTGGGGCAGGGGGCAGAGAATATAGGGCCTTGTCAGCCATTGTAAGGACTGCCTGTCTGTCTTTGAGGAAATCGGGAGCTGTTTTAAACAGATCACTGTGGTTGCTGTGCTGCAAATAGACTAGGGTAAAGGGTGAAACCAAGGAGACCAGTTAGGAGGCTGTCAGAGCAGTCCACAAACAAGAAGCAGTGTGGGGATAGGAATAGAGGCAAATGGTTGGACTCTGAGTAGATTTTGAAAGTAGAGTTAATAGAATTTCTTGACAGATTGGATATACAGGATGTGAAGAAAAAAGAAAATTCGGCAGAACAACAAAGCTTTTGGTCTGAGAAATTTTAAGAATGGAGTTGCCGTCAGTGATCTCGGAAGTCTAGGTGGAGCATCCCTGCCTCTAAGTGTCTTTATAAATAATATGTGGTACCACCCTAACGAATCAACAGCTTCTGCCTTGGTTCAGGGGACCCTGATGCAATCTGGGCATTAGAGGAACCACACGGGCCCTCCCTGCCCTGATTCAAAGCCATTTCCTAAGTCCCGTGCCCTTCCACTCTGTCTCTCTCCCTTTTTTTCTCTTTCCTCTCCCCCTCTCCCAAATGAAAAGGTCGTTCACTTTTTAGAAATGGTCCTGGAGAGGCCTTTCTGGTGTCAGAGGACTTTTTTACTGTACTCTGCAGCCTCAGCCCCGTCGCTGTCATTCCCCCTGCTTCCACTAGGTGGCAGTGCACTGCTGAGCATTGCACCCTAGGGCCTGCATTATCTCTCTTAGGAGGTGCAAGAGGGCTCAGCTTGAGAACGGTGGCTGGAGTGGAGATCTTTAGTGTATATGTTACAGACTAATCAGGCATGGGGAAGATAAGGAGAGGTTGTTTCCTTTTTTTAGAAACATCATATATCCTTGTTAAGGATGATTTTCCTTTACTGAGTTGAAAAGGCGTTATATGGATTTAGAGCAGTCTTTCCACCTGGAGAGTGTTTTTATTTAAAGATTTGGTTCACTAAGCGCCTTGCTGAGTTGCAGTACTGGCATTTGTTTTATGGGCTCTTCTTTGTTTGAGATAGGTCACACAGCTCCGGGAAGCTGTGCCTTCCCCAAAGTGAAATCCTATCTGAAAATCAAAAATAGGTATTGATTGATTAGTTTCTGTGTGTAAAATTTGGACCAAGTGTTACGTTATGTGTTATAAGGAACACAAATAAGGAAAGGAAATGCCCTTTTGCTTCAAGAAATTTTTGGTGCAGTTGGAGATGCGTAAGCACAAATCCTGGAAACCTTAGGGATTAATTAATAAAAGTGTCATTGAATAGTGCTAGTTAATTAATAAAAAGAGCATGGGACAGTACTACCTTTGGAGCCTAGAGTAAAAATGGGGCTAAAAGAGGCCTCTTGGATGAAGCCTGCCTGCAGACCAGTGAGACTCCCAGACCCTCTACAGCATTTACCACTGGAGAGGTTGAACTAAAAAGGTTTTGGCTTTGGGAACACCAACCCAAACTGTGGATAAGGTGAGACCATGCCCTGTGAACGGGGGCTTAGGGAGTGTGTAATTACTCCTTGTCACCCCCAATATGTATCACTTAGGTCTCCTTTCGGATCAGTTCCCGGAATGCTAGATTTATTTCACCTAGGCGGGAGACTGAAGGTTAGTTTTGGGGAAATGGATTTGCTCAGGAGTACAGAACTGTAGGTTCTGACACTTGGGATTTCCCCCCAATGAAATATTGGAGTCCTGCCTACTTTTATCTTCCCCTTAACAAGCCCCACCCAGGACTCAGAGCTTTCAGTCTGCCTCCTAATGCCTTATTCCTTAATGCGAACTAGGGTTTCTCAGCATCAGCACTACTGACATTTGCGGTCTGCTGAATTGTGCAGGGAGGCTGTCCTCTGCATTATGGGATGTTAGCAGCGTCCCTGGGCTCCATCAGTAGATGCTGGTAGCATTCCTTCTTTCCCCACCCCTCACCCCACAACCTTGATGACCAAAACTGTCTCTATACCTTGCTGATTGTCCCTGGGGGAGAAGTCCACCCCCTTCTTGAGAATCACTGGCTTGAACTGGCATCCACAGGTTCCAACATTGGAAGGAAGTCTCAAACATAAGGAAAAGCAAAACTAACTAGGGAAGGAACTTTGAGAAGAGGAATCAGAGGAAAGGACAAGTCAAAGAGGGGAGTGAGGAAAGGACTTAAAGGAAAACAATATCTTCAGGGAAATGCAAGGACATTGCAATTTTTTTTTTTAAAGATTTTATTTTTATTTGGGAGTGAGAGAGAGGGTGAGCTCCAGCAGCAGGGGCAGGGCAGGAAACAGGAGAAGCAGACTCTCTACCGATCAGGGAGCCTGACTCTGGGCTACTGCAGGGCCCTGAGATCATGCTTGAGCCAAAGTCAGATGCTTAACCAAGTGAGCCACCTGGGCATCCTAGGATAATGTATCTTTAAAGAATGATACCTATTTAAAAAAAGCAAAAACAAAACAAAAAATCCTCCCAGAACTAGAAGGACCCTTAGCTATTAAAATTTTGATTGTAGGAATAAAAAAATGAAAATATTCAGAGATCATATTGGAGAATTCTGGTATAAAGCAGAACAAAAAGTAAAACCAATAGAGAAAAGGTAAGAAAATTAGATAATCAAACTGGATATTAGAGGACTATTGTCCAGAAAGAGCAAGAACACAGGCAAAACTTTAATCACACACACACACACACACACACACACAAATAAAAAAATAAGACCACTCAAGAAAAATTCCCGTAACTGAAATGGCATAGCCTTAAAACTAAAGGACTACCCCCAGCCCAATTAAACTGTAGTCACTCAAGATACATCATCACGCAACTTCAGAATTAGTGATACAGAGAAGATAACCAAAAATTTCCAAAAAGAAAAAGAAAAGGAGTCATGCCAGGGACCAGGTGCCATTCAGAATGGTGACTGGAGCAGTTCTCAAACTAATTCCCATGTGCCTTTTCACAGAGGATGTGCTCCACAAAAACAAGGGGAACCCAAGAAAGAGGAAGACTGTGGTCCTGGAATCTAGGTTTCAGCCCAGAAGAGAAGGGAGGGGAATTTTCAAGATGGCGGTGAAGGGAGTTCCCACGCGAAGATCAGCACATACAGCAGGCCTAGAGAGCAGCTGGTTAGGAGTAGGAGTAGGACAGAAAACTCCAAAAAGCAGTGGTGATGATGAATTACCTCAAGTGTTTGACCAAACTGAGAGTCTCATAAGGAACTTCAAAAGTGTGTGTGTGTGTGTACATACATAAAATATAGCGTTGCTTAAGAAAAAAAGACAGTAAGTGCTAGAATGCAGGGGAAGGAGAGATCTCAGGGCTAGAGTGTTGGGGTGAGAGGGGAGGTGACTTCTCTAAAAGGTAGGAGAATATGAAGAGGAGAGGATAGTTTGGAGAGAAAGTAAGAAAGTTGGAAATTGCAGGGCACATTCAGACAAATAGAGTATGTTTTTGAACCATGACAGATTGGGGAAAAAAAGTTGGTTAAATTACAAGATAAGAAATCATTTTAATTTTAGAAACCTGAGATCATCTTCCAGTTACAGACTGGATTTAAATGATCCACGATTTTTTTAGGGTGGTACAGAGAGTAAAGGGATCATCTCTTGAGTTGTGAATAATGGTTGATTTTTTGCTTTTGTCTTTGAGAATTTTTCTATATTTTCTAAGGTTACAATTGGAAAACAACAAAAGTTAGGTTTTAGAAACAAACTAAGAAGAGATAAAAGCCCAAGTGGAAATAATAACGTATTGATATGAAATATTTGTTTTCTAAATAACCCATACATATCATAAGCACCATTCTTTTGGGACAGGTATCTTTACCTTTTTGGAAGCACATTAGTTACTTTAATAAATAGAGATCTTTTGGCTTGTATTCCTTATTCCGCACATGTATAAGTCAGTGGCAGTTTGGTGGTTGCCAGGTTTAGTAGGCATGACCTCTGAAATTAACCCAGCATGCTTACATTCAGCAGCACCTACTGTTTTCCACAAGGTGGGGTGCTAGCTTCACACAGTGGCCTGAAACAGCTATAACTTGCGGAAACTTCGGACTCTAATGCTAACTCTTTCATATAATTCCTGAGCAATTCTAACAGAAATACGTTGGGAAATATAGTTGCAATTGTGGAGTTTCGTTTCGGTTTATAAATTAGGTTGGGCTCATGATGTACATGTTTAGAGTGTGACTAACGTCTATAAGCACTTTTCCTCTTTATGGTGGACCTTGACTATATTCAGTTACAGGCATAGATAAAGAACACCTCTAATTTGGTGAAGGCCATCCTAAATAAGTGACATACCTGAATAAGGAAATGTTTGTAGTTTATTACAAATAGAAATCCTGATGTGGCTATCTCAGTGAATAAAAGATTATTTTCAAAACACCGTATCAGGTAAATGTACAGATGGTTCTAATGTATTTTGAATAGCTTAGTCTCTTAAATTCCTTCCTAAATCTTAATTATCCCATTCTTCCTGTCTACAACAAAGTCAGGTTAAACTTCTCTGATTCAGATTCTGAATTGATGGAATTGAAGAAAGTATGAATAATATACTATGGTTGTTTGAGCCTTCTGGTGATTTGTCTGGCTTCTCTAAGCCAGTTAAATTTGTGTGGGATTCTTACACCACAAGGAGCCAGTGGCAGTTTAGAATATGGTGCTTCTGTTTCTCCATTTTGAAACAAAATAAAGACATTCTAATAGCCAGTGTTCGAATGTAAACATTTACATATAGCATAATGTTTTAAGTACGCACTTACATTATGGACCCTAACGTAACAATTTTTTATGGTTCTCATAAATTCAGGATGTGGCCTGTTTCCCTCTGCCCTTCCTTTTGCCCAGATGGAGGTTCTTTGGTCCCTTTTAGCCATTAGGCTCCAGGAAATAATTGTGGAGCTGGTAGTTAGACCCATGCCAGGCATAACATCATTCCAAGCCATACAAGTAGTGAGGCTGACAAAAGAGCTTAACCAAAGAGCTGAGCTGAACTTCGGAAGGAAGAAAAAGTGATGAGTGCAGAGGGATGTTCACTTGTCCTTCAAGAACATGATAGAAGCTCAGTTCATGGCAGCTGATGAGGAAGTGCCACGAAGTGACCTATGGGTGAAGAAGCCATAGGTTCCACACTGGGTCCTGCTGGTTAGCTCTGCCCCCTTGGGCGAGTTAGCCTCTCTGGACCTCATTCTTTCACTGAAGCAGAGACCTGGCTGAGATCAGGGGGTTCTCAAAAGGTTGCTATGATCACCACAACTGGCTCTCAGGTCTGACTTATCGAAGACAAATGATTGCTCTCTTCCAGGAGAACAATCTCCAGATTGGCTCTTGAGATCCATTGGAGCCTGCCTAGAATCTTCATTTCTGAATGCTGCCTTTTCCTAGAATCGTAGGCATGTCTTTGAAGACCCTGTTTCTCCATCTCCATTTTCCACTGCTCTCTGCTGTGCTCTTGGTATACCAGAACATAATTTCCCAAATATCCCGTGCTATTTCATATGTCACTCTGAACATGTCTGGAAGACCCCTTTCCCCCTCTCTGCATGCTTGGTAAATTTCATATCCTTCTAAGTCATATCTAGTATCTTTTCCATAAAGCTTGACTTAGTTTATCAAAGTATAGTCCACCATTTCTTACTTGGTGCTAACCTTATATTTAATAACTATGTCTCTTGTTGTATTAATCTCTCTGATTGCAGTGACTAGTTTTTCTGTGTCGTTCTGCCACACTGTAATGAATTCCTTATGAATGTCTTACCCACCCTTGTATTTCTAGCCCAGTTCCTGTCACCTGGTAGGTACACTAGAGTATTTAATGAATGAATGAATCTGTGCTCACAGTGAAAAATACAGCTCTGAAATTCAGTATTTGTCTATGTTACTGATATATTTTCTTTTTTAAAAAGGGACAATGGTCTTAAATTCATATCATTTTTGTTTTCATTTGTTTTCTTTAAGTAGGCTCCCTGCCTAGCATGGAGCCCAATATGGGGCTTGAATTCGTGACCCTGAGATAAAGACCTGAGCTGGGATCAAGAGTCAGATGCTTCAACTGACTCAGCCACTGAGGCACTGCGAATTCTGACTGTTTTAAAGCTAAAAGGAAGAGTGTTTCAGCTGTAAGTGGAAAACTAAACCCCAAAATGACTTGAACAATTAAAAGGGAATTTGTTGACTTACAAAATGGGAAAAATTCAGTTTTACTTTTAGGTGAGACTTGGTCCAACTGCCCAGGGATTTCACTAGGAATAGTGTCTCTCTGCTCTGTCTCCTGCAGGGTCAGCTCCATTGGCCTCCCTCCCCATGGTGCTGCCTCTGTCAGCTCCATTCTCTCCCCTCAGGGTGGCAAAACCCAGTAGTCCCTCCTGGCTTCCTATCTTTGTGCTAGCCTGTGTGTAGGGAAGAAAGTCTCTTACATATCTCTCTAACATATATTTTTTAATATATGTTATACCACATTATTGAACATGTAGGAGACCAAGAAGGTGAAGCTTTTTTCCCAGAAGCCACAGCAGAGGTCTCCAGTCTCATGGTCTTCAGTTGGCTTATAGTCCCATCTTTCAGCCAGTTGTTGTGGCCAGGAATGAGGGTTATTCCCATGTTGCTTAAGCCAGCTCAGGCCTACTCTTGGTACTAGAGGTTTGGGGGTGAATGAGGCAGGAGCTGAAATCCCACCCAAACTGTCTGCCTGAGAAGGTGAAAGGGGTGAGTTACCCAAAAGGAAGTTGGTTATTGTTGGCAGAAGGAGGGGACAATAGGAGCCTGGGAAGAGGACAACTCTTATTCATGATAAAGGACAGTAGGAATTTGGGGGGCCAGACTCCCCTAATTATTTTAAGAACAAATGACTTTTTTTATTTCCTTGAAGCCCAGACCTCCAAGTAGGGAAAGGCTTCCCAAGGTAAAGTGAGGAGTGGCTGAAAGCCATGGACAAGCCTAGAGCAGCAACCTGGCTTCTTGTTGACAAGTCAGACTTCAGAGCCAGTTGTAGAGTCATGGTGGCTGGTTGAGGATCCATGATCTTTCCAGGCCTCCTTGTGAGAGACTGAGGTCCAGAGAACTTGACTCATCCAAAGGGACAGAGCTGGTTCTCGGCAAGACCCAGTCTGGAACCCATGGCCCCTTCACTCCTTCATGGCCCTTCTTCGTCAGCTACCATGAAGTAAGCAACGACCATGTACTTAAAGGACATGCACATAAAAACATTTTTGTGCATGCAGTCAATTACGGTCATTTTGATTTCAGAATATGGGACCATCCAACATATTTTTTTAATATATGCTATACTTCACACTATTGAAAAAATAGTTATAAAAGAAAGCTGAAACCATTTTTGGTTGAATGAAATCTTACCATTTTAGTTTTGTCTTATTTCCAAGATTCTGCAATAGTGTGGCATTCATTAAATAATAAACATATTGTACATTTCAGTGTGTGGTAACCCCAAAGAATGACTTCATAGACCACTTAATCTGCTGTGTTGTGGTTTATGATGCCATCTGGATTCTTGGTGGAATTATTTCCATCTAAATCACTATAAACTTCTATTTAGGTTGTCACAGATCTAATGCCAGATATGTTTGTGGGTTTTAGCAGTGATGTAATTCTGGAAGATACTTTGAAAGTTACAAGTTGTCATATACTATTAGCATTTAAGTCAGTGTTTCACATAATTTCAGACAAACTAGAAGCCTGAAAAATAATCCATTTCTTTTTTTTTTTTTTCATAAGCATTCTTCCTTTCTTGTCTGTCTTCTACTATACATTTCATTATGCCTCAGTCAAGCATGTGTGGGAAACACTGGGAGGCTCCGTGGGTATACACAGTACTATAGAGCACATGGCCTCTGCCCCTTCGTAATGAGGACACTTAGATGGATGGAAAGGGTGTCTCACTAGTATATGTCTTTTTCTAAAATATGGTGGGGAGAGAATAAGGGAAAGAGAGAATGTCACTTTTTTGTCTTTTGGTACCAGTGGTGTGCTAGAGACTGGATCATGTTGCAGGATCTGCACGAACTGCAGGATATACACAGATATGCCGAGATGTATTGAGGTAAAGAGTCAGCATCTTCTCCAGCACAGACCACAGTCTGAATGTCTAGAAATTACAGTGACAGTCATTAATCTGTTCAGCAAGTACTGATAAGCATCTGTGTTGTGTGAAACACAGTTGTGCACACTGGGATTTCAGCCGTGAACAAGATGAAATCCTTTCTCTCGTGGAGCTTGTTTTTGAACAGAGAGGCAGACAACAGTTGAACAGTTGAACACACAAATGAACAAGTTAATTGGGAGTATGAGTAATTGCTGTGAAGATGGTAAAATAAGACAGTGTGGCGGAGGGTGACTGCGTATTAGAGGAGGGGCCGGTGGGGAGCCTGTCTCCTCCCTGAGGAGGTAATGTTCCAGACCTGAGTTGAGCCAATCTGGGGGGCACAGCAGATCACTCAGAATAAGCCAAAAAGACCCTCAGGAAGGAGTGAGCTTGATGCATTCACACAGCAGAAAGAAGGCTGGTATGACTGGTGGGTGAACAAGGAATGATCAGAAATTTGGATTTCATCACAAGCGTTTAGGGAGTTTTAAGCAGGAGAATGAAAGGGAATGTCTGCTCTACATTATAATCTCTGGCAATTCTGTAGAGAATAAAGCATAGGGGATCCAGAGATGAAGTAGAGATTAATTAGGAGACTAGTGTAGTTATCATGAGAGATAGCAATCATCGGACCAGGAGTAGCAGGGATGTAAGGAGTAAGTAGATAGATGAGGAATGTGTGTAGAGGTTTTGAAAGAAGGACACCCAGGAGCAGGTCCCCCCACCCTCCATCCCTTCCAAGACCAACATAGATTTCACGATCTTCATATATAAGCTAAAACTCTATCTATGATAGATTCTACTGTTCATTTGTTGATTTCTGGTTTAGGAATGCAGAATACCATGTTTTGGTATCAAAAATGGTAGTCACTTTTGAGTTGTTACAGAAAAGCTTGGTGAATAGAGGAACACTAAGACAAGTATCCATTTCTTGGCCCCAGTGGAATGGATTCAGAACAAGTTTAACAGCCCAAAGTGTCATTCAAAGAAACAGCTTTTCCTGGGTCCAGAATCCAGGAAAGACTGACCCTGCTTGGGTTGTATGTCACTCCTAAACAAAATATTGGATCTGGGGGTGGGAAAGTGTTGGCTGAAGCTTCCTTTATGTCCTGCATCCCATTAGTAGGACCTGAAAGAGGGTCAGGGACATTTCCCTCAAGGCAAAAGTATAAGCTAACAAAAACAATATGTCTATGAAGATGCCTTCATTTGGATTTCTCAGATGCCGCAACCCCTAGGAATGTCTGGCCAAAGGTCATAGCCAGGCCTAAATTTTAGCTTCCTGAAACTCTGTCCCATTCTTTTGTCTTCAGAGGAACTTTTGTTAAAACCGAAATACAAGCTGCCTATTGATAATTTTTCCTTGTTGACTTCTTTATGTGTTTGTTTATTTAATATATAAAGTAATTTTAAAAACTCTCAATATTTCACCATGGCCTAGTCTTCAGTATTTTCTTTAGACAATGCAGGATATCACATACCCCAGCACCAGTTTCTGTGTATCAAGCATAGCTAACCTGAGAGCCCTGTTCTTATCAAGATGGCCCCAGATTCCCATTCACTTAACTACACACCTGCCTAACAAGTCTAAACAGAAATTGTGGGCACAGAGATTTTCCAAGCAGTTCTGGATGCAGAATGCGATGCTCTGCTTGCTCTAACTTAGCAGGCTCCCTTCACTTTTATGCTCAGAACACAGAGCCTCAGGGACACTCCTCTCATGGATCTGTTTTCTGGGGAGAAGACTTACAGGACTAAGAAACTTCTTGAGGCCCTTGTGAATGGTCAGTTCACAGAGAGAAGTCTAGGCTATCTACCTAGGACACATTGTTGGGGTCGGGGGATGGGGCATTGGTCCTGTTTCTCTAGGCCCTTAGAACTTGCTTCCTCCTGGCTCCAGCTATGTATAAGCTCCCAATCACCTGCTTTGCTTAGGTTTTTTTTCTCTCTAATCCCAGGAATTCTGTTCAGTTCAACCCATTTATGGAGTGGCCTCTACAAATAAGACCCTAAGTGTACAATCTGAAAATCATCTTCTTTGTGCCCTTTTATGTTCTCCACCTAAATACATCTCAGCTAGTTAACAAAAAGATTGGGTTGGATGCATAGGTGGCTCAGTCGTTAAGTGTCTGCCTTTGGCTCAGATCCTGAACCCAGAGTCCCAGGATCAAGTCCTGCATTGGGCTCCCTGCTTGGCGGGGAGTTTGCCTCTCCCTCTGACCATCACAGCACTTGTGCTCTCTCTCTCAAATAAATAAATCTTTTTTTAAAAAAGAGTGGATTAATTTATATTAATGTGCAATAAACAACATATTGAATCACTCATTCAATAAACATTGATTGAGCATCAGCTTAAACCAGGTACTCTTATTTTTTTTTTAAAGATTTTATTTATTTCTTTGACAGACAGAGATCACAATTAGGCAGAGAGGCAGGCAGAGAGGAGGGGGGGGGAAGCAGGCTCCCTGCTGAGCAGAGAGCCTGATGCAGGGATTGATCCCAGGACTCTGAGATCATGACCTGAGCAGAAGGCAGAGGCTTAACCTACTGAGCCACCAGGCGCCCCTAAACCAGGTACTCTTAATAAGCACTGAGATCGGGGCACCTGGGTAGCCTCTGCCTTCAGCTCAGGTCATGATCTCAGGGTCCTGAGATCAAGCCCCATGTCAGGCTCTCTGCTCAGCAGGGAGTATGCTTCCCCCTCTCTCTCTGCCTACCTCTCTGCCTACTTGTGATCTCTCTCTCTCTCTCTCTGCCAAATAAATAAATAAATAAATTTTTTTTTAAAATCAGCACTGAGATGGCAGTGATTAAATTTCCTAGCCTCCTCAAGTAAGTTACATTCTAATGGGGGAAACAGATAGTAAATAAATAAGTATATAATATGCCAGTAGAATGAGTGGAGTAATTTTTTTATTAACATATAATGTATTATTTACTTCAGGGGTACAGTTTTGTGATTCATCAATCTTACACAATTCACAGCACTCACCATAGCACATACCCTCCGCAGTATCCATC
The DNA here is from genome assembly GCF_030435805.1 of Mustela lutreola. NCBI lineage: Eukaryota > Metazoa > Chordata > Mammalia > Carnivora > Mustelidae > Mustela > Mustela lutreola. Next base: position 80,851,884 of record NC_081299.1, on the reverse strand, counting down.
ACCCAGCCTCCCCATCCCTCCCACCCACCTCCAGTAAGTGGAGTAATTTTAAAACATTAAGCAGGCCTGCTAATGGGAGAGGGAAGAGTATGTGTATGTGTGGGGGCAGGGGTTAATTGGGAAAGGTGCCTCTGAGCACCTCTGAGCAGATCTGCTTTTGTAGTGAGGGAATGGGGGGGTAGAGACAGATTTAGAGAGAAACCTTTTTGGTAGGATTTCCAATTACATGAACTTCTCATCAAAAAATAATAATGTAGGGGCGCCTAGGTAGTTTAGTCAGTTAAGCATCTGACTTCAGCTCAGGTCATGATCTTGAAGTCCTGGGATTGAGCTCCACATTGGGCTCCCTGCTCAGTGGGAAGCCTGCTTTTCCCTTTCCCTCTACCCCCAACCCCCACCTCATGCATGAGCTCTCTCATGCTCTTTCTTTCTCTCTCTCTCAAATAAATGAATAAAATCTTTTAAAAATAATAATAACATAGGGAAGATTTGTATGGATTTGGAGATGGAGGGCCTGTCCTGTATAGAGCTATAGGCTGGACAGCTGCACCGTACAGACTCTTCTGTCCCCTGCTGGTTGGGTTCATGGTTCTGATCCCTTGCCTAACTCCTCACCACTGCCCTTCCCCAAGCTCATCATCACCTGACTGCTTTCCCGTTTATGTCACTGGTAGAAATTTCAGCTTGGCTTTCTTCCCAGCTACCACTTACAGTCTCATCCTTGATGGTAATGTGGATTCTCCCATCACGTTGCCCTGGGCTCTTCTGAATAAATTGCCTTCCCTGTGACTTGGAAGAACCTACTCATTGTCCTGCCCTGTGGGTTACTGTATAGTTTATCATTCCACTGGGACACTTCTGAGAACAGAAGGGGTACTAGGGACACTGTTAATAATTATGCTGGGCCTACAGGTATAGACTGGGACTGTCCTCTGCAAACTGGGTGATTTCGCCATAGATACGCGGTCCTTGTCCCAGTTGGTTCCAGGCACAGGTGAACCGAGACTGCCCACTGCTAGCATCTGACCAGGAGGCTGAGGTTGGGCTCTGGACATGTGCGTCCAGAAGTCAAAACAGAGGTCATCACTCTTTGGTCACTTGCCTTATTTTTCACACTCGGGCCTATTTTTCTAGTTTCCGTCTTAGTGATCCCTCAGTCTCCATACCAGGACACACCTCCATTAGTTTTTGTTCCTCTTCTGAGAATGGACAGAGACTTCCTAAACCTCTTTTGTCTCCTCCTTTAAGCTGCTACCTGAGATGAGATGTAGACTGTTCTGTGTCCAGGTCTGAGACTGCTGTCCTCAGGCCCAGACACCCTTGCAAAACCCCTGCCAGGCCTGTGTGTTTGCCCCTCTGGAGCAAAGATGGAATCTGAGGAGCTGGCTTCTAGAGTTAGAGTTGAACTGATTGCCCTTCCAGCTCCTCAGGACACTAAAAATATCCAGAAATATGGTACATTGCTTCTTTACAAAGTTATATGCTAACAGGTTAAAGAGATTCAAGGGACATGATAAACACTCATGCTTTTTTGAAGAAAATTTTATAGATACTAAGATCAGTCCTCAAAATTGGGAAGTAACATTCAAAAACCTTCTATAATAAGATGCAGCTGGGTTATTTTTACTCTAATAACAAGTGACATCTTATTGGATTCACATGTACTTTGCAGTACAGGTTCCATAGTCCTTTAGCTGAATTTCCAAAAAGTTCTGAAAGCTGGGGGTAGGAGTTCAAAGTTTGTGACAAGTTCAACAGCAAAACCTGAATTTGAATTGGTCTGAGTCTCTTATAGTCTTTATTTATTCTATTTAATGTGAATGTTCATGTTTTGCTACAGAAATATTACTATGTTTGGTTACTTCCCCAAATTTCAACAGTGGTAACTGGTAACTGTTAACTGTTAACTGGGTATCAGTGGCCCAGTTGATTTGAGATTTTTACTATTTCCTTCTAGCTTTCCGAATACTACATTCACCGCATTCCCAGAAGCCGGGAGGTTCAGCAGTCCTGGCTCTCCACGGTGCTCACCACCCTGTACTCCATGTGGCTGTCCTTTCCCCTGACTCACAAAGTGAAGCCAGATTTGGTACGTATAACCATCACTAAGGGGAGGGCAAGTCACACTCCCGTACGTAGATCCTTTATTAGTAATAGACCATAGTGTTTTCATCACCGGCTACAACTTCTCAGTGTGCCAGATTTTAGACTAGACCTTTTACTAACGTATGCTAAAATTTATCACACAATGCACTTTGCTGAAAGAGTTGAAATATTTGTCTTCCCTTTCTAGCCGTAACTTGAACTCTAAATTTGCCCTTTTCTGTCCCTTCTCTTTGTGGTGGTAAGCCCCGACCTAACAGTATCTTTAGCCAACTTGTCATTCTTTTCACCTGTGGCTCCTGAACCAACATCATGTGCTTATCAGCTAGAAGAGAGCCAATTGCTTATTCCTTTTCAGTACTTTTTGTTTTTGTCAGGATTCTCTTACCAGATATGGTATGTAGTGGGATGAATATTTTACACACCCAAATTTTCATACGAAAGTAATACAGGAAATAGAAATATAAAAACTTAATGACTATACTGTATTCAACTTTACGTTCCTTATCTACATTTTCTGTGGTCTTTAAGATGAAGTTCTGTTATTAAATTCCAAGTGCATTTTAGTAGACAATGGAGGGCAATAGATATGTTATCATGATAGTGTACACAGTTCTTAAATACTACTTTCATTCCTATTTTAAGGCAGTATCCATTAATTTGCATAGCCGAGAAGGAAACTCTTTATTTGTTCTCCACATACATGAGTTCTGGCACAGTGGATGTTCTCATAAGTAGCTGAACAGAAGTGTATTTAGGTTGATTTTGAAAGATCTCTATGAGTTTGGGCATTGCCCTTTATAAGCTGGATTTACAGTTCAAGTCTCTTCTTTGGATGAAAATGTATCTGAATATAGTATCTGAATGATACTGCATGAGTAGGTTAGATTGTTTTTAAATGATTTAATTTACAAAAGTGAAATACGCAGCTCTTTTTTTCCTAAATTTTATTTAAGTAATCTCTATACCCAACGTGGGGCTGGAATCCATGGCCCTGAGATCAAGAGTCACATGCTTTCCCACCTGAGCCAGCCAGGTGCCCCAAAAGATGAGCAGATCTTAAGTATATACTTTGACTGTATCCCTATCAAGATACACAACAGTTCTGTCACCCCAGAAAGTTTTCTCCTGCTTCTTCTCATTCACCTTCTGACCCTGAGCAGCCACTTTCTGATTTCTGTCACCATAGATTAATTTTGCTTATATTTATCTTTAAAAATTTGACAAAGTGAATTTATTTCATAATCTCCCACCACATTTTTAGTATGTAGAATTTAGATATTTACCTAAAAGATCATTATTGCCCAGAAAATTTTATTTATTTCTAAAATTCAAAAGACAGAACAGAAATCAGGAAAAAATGTCTTGACATTTTCAGCAGGAAATTTGGATTTATATTTTACTACATCACTAGAGGCATGGCCACCGTCACTGGCAACAGCTAGCTGGAGTGTGGTTTAGGACTCTAAAGGGTTAAGGCTCCGAAGGAAGTAGTGACTGGTAGATGATGTCTGCCACGGGGACAGAGGAGCTCCGCTGACTACCTAGGCGAAGTTATTTGATACCCTTGTAGTGAAGTAACTGGTGGGACATTAGGACACTTGGTCCCAGGCCCACTTTGGCTTTTATATCATTTTCGCCAGTTCCCTTCTGGGCCTTATTCTTTACCTTAAAACGAAAGGATTGTACTAGATATCCTCTCAGTTCCCTTAGTCTAAAATTTTCTGAGTGCTATAAATTTGCTCGTAAAAAGTGGAAGGAAAAAAAAAACTATTATGTTTCTAAAGGAATAATAGTGAAAGGGGCAGGAGGTGTGAAATTTTGAGCTGAGTTAGTTAAAAAAACTGTTTCAAACTTGAGCATTATCCAATCAGCTGTTCTGACACAGTTGGCCTCACAAAATTAATTTCCACTTAATGAAATCCCCTTTGCTTTACAGAGAAAAGGTAATTGTTAAAAGGCCTTTTTTACTACAACATGTAGATCTCTCCTGTGGTCATCCTTGGCTTTCTTATGCCTTCTATCACAAAGCTCTATTTCTTCTTTACTTGTTTTTTTTAAAAAAAAAGTGAAAAAACAACCCACTCTTAAAAGGGATGACAGCATCCTACCTTAAATAAGTAGAGTTATCTTAACAGCGAGGTGTCTTTCTGCTCTGCTATAAAGTGGGCGCACACCTGTGTCACCTGCACCACTCAGCTGTCTCTGTCCCTCACTGGGCCACTATAAAATATAAACACAGGCACTTTCTTTATTGTTCCAGGATGAGTGCTGAAGAATGTAACATTCTAATGTTTTTCAAATGAAAACCCCATCTGGTATATAATAGGTACTACTTACTGAGCACACACACGTGCCAGATGTGGTGTTGAGTGCTCACATCCCTGCCACCTGAGGTAGGTACTGCTATTGTTCCCATTTAGTGAATGAGGAAACTGAGGCGCTGAGGCAGGTGGTTACTTGCTCAGGGTTCACACAACCAAAAAATAACAGAGCTAGGGCTAGAAGCCAGGCCTTAACTGATTACAAAGCCCAAGGTGTTAACCACTGAACTGTATGCCACCATTTCTGGCTCACACCGTGGATGCTGTGTTCATTCATTCCAATTAAGAATCAGTTGATACATTATGTTTTAAAATAAATTACATGAACTATCACTCCCCCTAAATAGTAGTATAAAATGAAAGCAAATGCCAACAACTCAAGTACCTGCTTTCATAGCAGATTTAACACTGATGTAATTGAGTGATAATAGCATATTTCAAAATTAAATGTCATGTGTATTTGTCAAAATATTTTAAAAACAAAATGGATAGTAAAAATAGGGGGAAATAGTACCGTTCTAGGAAGTATAATTACAGAATTCTACAAATGAGATTAACTTGGAAAATAAAAAGAAGTTTATATTTACCAGTTTCCTGTTACAGAAATATGTATAGATAAAACCATTGTGAGGATATGGACTGTTTCATGTCTTAACTGACTTTTTGGATGAGAATAGTAATCCAAAACCTTAGGTCATTTTAAGGAAAAAGTGTACGAGTCCATTTGTTGAGTGTATATTAAACTTCATGCTTGTTTCATTCAAGCCAATTATTAAATGAAAAGCTCATTTTAGAGAAAAATTTATAAACTCTGTTTTGGAGACCTCAGTCAAATCTCTATCAGTAAATCGGAAAGGATGGTTTCTTCTTTTACAACATCATCAAATACTTTTTACACATCATATTTTATAAGAAACAGGGTTTTGTCAGCCATTTGTGAATAGATGTCATAAGTTCATAAGACTATTGTTGAGTTTGAAAAAAAATTGAACCAAAAACAGATCAGTAGTTACCAGCATCTGGGGATGGGGGAGGGACTGACTACAAAAGGACGTGAAGGAGCTTTTGGGGGGTGAAAAACTGTCGTATATCTTGATTGTAGTGATGGTGGCTAGTTGATTGTATGTGTTTGTCAAAACTCAGACCTGTACACTAAGAAGGATAACTTTTACTGTATGAAAATCATAGTTCAATAAATTTTAATTTTAAAAAAGGTGAATTGGATAAAATATGTATTGTTGCCAAAAGCAGCACTTTGGCTTCCAGTAGTCTTAAATGTGGCAGGCATTTCACGATCCCTGTGATCTTTTACTGAAAGTCATTGCTTACTGCTCTTGATACTAATCACCCCAGTGTTTATTATAAGGCCTAGAGAAGTGGAGCAAATTCCTGAGTTGACAACATTTGTCTAAAATTTCTGACATAAAATGCAGCACCTTTGTATAAAAAATACGGGTCCAGGAGCATGAGTAGTAGCAAAAATGACATTTCATCAAATGAGCTGAGACCTCTGGTCATTCAGTCACTTATTATTCACTTATTATTGTCTGTTTTTTTCTGTTACTTTGGAATCAGCAAATAGAGTTAGTCAAATTTGGAATCCTGTACTATGTTTGATTTATAGACAAGTCCGTCCTCAAAGTGGTAGTTTTTAAAAGGATACAGCAAGTGCCTGCTGTGTGCTATTTTTCCACTTGGATATCTAATAGGCATCTGAAACTTTCTTGTCCAAAATAGTAGATGTTTCCTAGTCTTTCCCCATTTTAGCAAATTTGCTCTAGTGAAATCCCTGGGAGACATCTTTGATTCCTCTTTCCCACACCCTACTTCCTGTGTTCAATAGCACATCCTTCCAGCCATGTCTTTGCAATCTATCACCTGTGTTTATTTCTGTCCATCTTCACTGCCACCGTGCCGTCCAGCACCCCCATTGTATGATCTCCTGACCTGTCTGCGTGTAGAAGGAAGTTTGTGACCACCTGCAATTTCTTTACCTCTTAACAATCAATGTAAATTTTTTTTAATGTAATTCAGATTCTGTTACTTTACACTTAAAATCCTCCAGTGGCTTTCTGTGCTGTTAGAATAGAGTCCAAACTTAGTGTAGCCTGTGTGCTCCGGCCCTGACCTGCTTCTTTGACCTCTTCTCCTCCTCTCTTCCCTTTGTTGACTCTGTGCCAGCCACACCTGCTGCCTTTTAAAAAAAAACAAAACAAAAAACCCAGCTGATTCATATCTCAGAGCCCTTGTACTTGCTGTTCTGTGTTTGGGACTCTTTACTCCTGATATAAACATAACCAGATTCGAGCTCAGATATTACCTCCTTACAAAGGCTTAACTCCTAGCACTTCAGCTAACATCTGCATCCCTCGATCACATCATCCTGCTTTATTTTCTTCGTAGTACTAATCCCAATCAAAGTTCTCTTTTTTTTTGTATTTGTTGTCATTCCATAAGGAAGTGTGCCTGCCTTGTTCACTGTTAGGAAACAGTGCCCGGGCCATGGTAGCCTCTCAGCACATCTCCTGTTCCAGTCACTGTGCTAGTTACTCAGGGTGCAAACATAAGTGAGACGTGGGCCTTGCCCTCAGCTTACACTCTAGTGGAGGCGACAAATGGGAAAGTAATTGTAATTCAATATGCCAAGTTCCTTAATGATAGCAAGGGAAAATTGCCATAGAAGTATTGGAAGAGGATGTCAGTGGTTGGTTAATTCCCAAATATTTGTTGAGGATATACTCTGCCAGGATTTATACTGTGTGGGAGGTGTATAAAAGTAAGCACAGTAGACAGCAGTCTTGCCTATAGCTGGATTGTGATAGTGTGATAAATCTTCTCTGGGGAGTGGAGTAAGGTTTCAGAATAGAGATGGCATTTAAGCAATGGTGGACAAAAGTTAGAGAACAAAAAGAGGTCATCTTAAGAAGAGTGAAAGATTAACAAGGCAGCTGAGTCGGAGAATCACATAGTATACATAAAGTTGAAATCTTTGGACTTATACCTTTATTAATTGGCATTTTACATATAATATTTTATTGTTACTAGAAATTAGTACCTGGAACTTAAGAACTTAGTACAAGTAATCAGTAGTCATTTTTACAAAGCTAAGTATCATAGGTACTGTTAAGATGGCATATTGGGCTTTTTTTCTTTATAATCCCCACAAACAGACTTTTCTCATTGAAATCCCAATAGTTAAAGGAAATAACTACTTAACCATTCTATTGATTATAATATTGATTCACGAGAATGGATCCACCTAAAAGTCATATTTTTAAGAAAAATAACATTCATTGGGGGGCGCCTGGGTGGATCAGTTAAGCGTCTGACTCTTGATCTCAGCTCAGGTCTTGATCTCAGGATTGTGAGTTCAAGCCCTACAATGAAAAAAAAATTATTGAGCTATTCCAGTATGTCTGGCACTCTCCTAAATACATACATTAACTCATTTAATTTTCCTAACAGTCTTCTAACATAGTACTCTTTATATTCAGCCAAGAGATGAGAAGCCCAACGTCCAGAGAGATCTAAGTAACCCAGGTCACAGAGCTAGTCAGTGTAGTTAACTCTGGTTCTCTTTAGAAGTGTGTCGGTATCTGCCAAAATTAGCTAACTTGCTCAATTCAGAATTTAACTAGTCTTTTTTTGTTTAATGTCTGTATTGCAGTAGGAATTGAAGGGGATTAATGCAATATGACCTATGGCCTTGAGAAGCTTTTATTTAGTTAGCTTCAAGAAAAATAAACAACAGGTGGACATGAAATGGAGAGTAATTCTCCTGGAAAAAAACCATTTAGATCAGAAATTGTTCTTCCGTTTCTGCAACTACAATCTTATTCTGCTAATCGAGATATTTTTTAAAAAAACATTTGGACATGTCTTTTTTTTTTTTTTTTTAGCTTTTTTTTTTTTAACATTTTGAAATTATTACAGATCACAAGAAGTTGCATAACCGAGAGGTTCATGTTCTCTTCACCCTGCTTCCCCTAATGGTGGCATCGTGTATAACTGTAGTACAGTGTCAAGGCCAGAAAATGTATATTTGTGTGAAACTATTAACCAGACGATAGACCTACTCACTTTTCACTGCTTTTTTATATACATCCATGTATGGTTGTATGTATGTGTATGTAGAGTTCTCTGCTACTTTATTCATTTACTTATTTGTATAATCACCACCAAAATCAAGATTCAAAACTGTTCTGTTACTGCAAAAGAACTCCCCTGTGCTTCCTCCATCCCTCTCTCCTGGCAACCACTGATTGTTTATCATATCAATAATGTTCTAATCTTTTTTTAAAGATTTTATTTATTTATTTGACAGAGACAGCGAGGGAGGGAATACAAACATGGGGAGTGGGAGAAGGAGAAGCAGGGTTCCCACTGAGCAGGGAGCCCAATGCAGGCCTTGATCCCAGGACCCTGGGATCATGACCTGAGCCACTCAGGAGCCCCAATAATGTTCTATGAATAGACTCAAACAGTGTGAAACCTTTTGAGATTGACCTTTTTCGCTAAGCATAATGGTCTTGAGATTTATTCATTTTTTTGCATGTATCAGTAATTCCTTTTTATTGCTGAATAGAATCCATTGTACAGATATACTACAGTTTGCTTAGCCATTCATGCATTGAAAGACATTTTAATTGTTTCAGTTTTCTGCTGTTACAAATAGAGCTCCTATGACCATTTATGTACAGATTTTTGTATAGGTATTAAGTTTTCATTTCTGTAAGCAAATGTCCACAAATGAGATTGCTGGGTCTGATAGAAGGTTCAAGTTAAATTTTGTAAGAAACTGCCAGACTGTTTTTCATAGTAGGTATTACCACTTAACATCGTAAGATTTTTTTTTTTTGTAAAATTCTTTTGTTTATTTATTTGACAGAGAGGGAGAGAGAGAGCACAAGCGGGGCGAGTGGCAAGCAGAAGGAGAGGGAGAAGCAGGCTCCTAGCTGAGCAGAGAGCCTGACTAATGTGTGGCTTAATCCCAGGACCCTGGGATCATGACTTAAGCTGAAGGCAGACGCTTAACTGACTGAGCCACCCAGGCACTCCTATTCTTCTTTTTTAAAATTGTTTTAGCTATTCTCGTTCCTTTGCCTTTCTGTATAAATCTTGGAATGAGCTTGTCTATATGTCCAACAAAATTTTTCTGGGATTTTGACAGGAATTACATTATATGTATAAATTAGTTTTGAGGAAATTGACATCTCTACTATGTTGAATATTCCAATCCATAGCCAGGGTATGTCTCTCCATTTAATTTAGGTCTTCTTTTATATCTTTCATCATCATTGTGTAATTCTCAGTATATAGACCACATACATATTTTTTAAATTAATATCTTGGTATTTTACTTTTTTGAAATGATTATAAATTATAAATGGTATAATGTTTTTAATTTTGGTTTCTACATGTTTGTTGCTAACATACAGAAATATAATTGATCTTTGTTTCTTATCTCATATCCTGTGATCTGCTGAACTCATTTATTAAATCCTAAGAATTTTTTAAAAACAGATTTCCTGGGACTTTCTGGACAATCACGTATTTTTCAAATAGGGAAAGTTTTTCCCTTCCAACCAGTATATCATTTTTTTTTCCTTTTCTTGCCTTATTGTACTGGCTAGGATTTCTAGTATTATACTGAATAAGAGTAATGAGACAGGCACCTTTGTCTTGTTCCAGGTTTTAAGAGAAATGCGTTCACTCTTTTACCACTACAGATGATGTCAGCTATGGGTTTTTTATAGATGTTCTTTGTCAAGTTGAGAAAGCTTCCCTTCTGTATTAGTCAGGGTTCTCCAGAAAAACTGAATCAGAACCAATGGTACAGGATTTTACTTAGCCTGTTTGGTTCTAGTCAGGTCTTCAATTGGTTGGGTGAGGACCATCCACATTAGTAGGGAGAGCAATCTTCTTTACTCAGACTGCTCTTTCAAATATTAATTTCACCCCAAAATACCCTCACTAACATAACCAGAATGGTGTTTGGCCAAATGTCTGGGTTCCCTGTTGCCCAGTCAAGTTGACATGTAGTATTAACCATCACAGCCTCTGTTCCTGATTTGCCTCAAATGAAAAAATAATGTCATTAATGACAGAATGAATTTTATCAGGTTTTTTTTGCATCGATTAACACGATTCATGTGGTTTTCTTTTACCTGTTAATATTGTGCATTGCATTGATTTTCAAATATTGAAATACACTTGCATTCCTGAAATACATCTCATCTGATCATAATTCTTTTTATATATACCTGGATTTGACTTGCCAGTAATTTGTTGAGAGTTTTTATAATGATAGTCATGAGGGGTATTGGTCTTTAGCTTTCTGTTTGGGACTCTGATTGTCCCATTTTGGGCTTGAGATAATACTAGCCTTATCAAATGATGGAGAAATGTTTCATCCTTTTTGTTTTCTGGAAGACTGTTTGGAATGATGGTAATTTTCTTTTAAGTGTTTGGTAAAATTCCCCAGTTAAGCCACGTGGCCCTGAAGATTTCTTTTTCAGAAGCTTTTTAGTTGTGGATTACATTTCTTTAATAGAGTTTTCAGATTATCTGTCTAATATTAGGTGAATTTTGGTAGTTTGTGATTTTCAAGGAGTTGTTCCATTTCATCTAAATTATTATGTAAAGAGTTGTTTGTGGTATTCCCGTATTGTATTCCATTATTGTCCCTTTATTTTTTTTTTTTTTTTTTACCAGCTTTAGGATCTATAGTTTCATCCTCTGTTTCTTTCTTATATTGGCAAAGTCTGCCTTCTCTGTTTCTCTTTTTACATTTGTCAGTCTTGCTAAAGATTTATGAATTTTGTTGATCTTTTAAAGAATCAGCTCTGGGGTGCTTGGGTGGCTCAGTTGGTTAAGGCTTTGGCTCAGGTCATGATCCAGAGTCCTGGGATCAAGCCCTGCATCTGGTTTCCTGCTCAGTGGGGAACTTGCTTCTCCCTTACCCTCTCCGTCTGCCTGTTCATGCTTTCTCTCGCTCACATCTCTCTCTCAAATAAAATCTTTTTAAAAAAATAAAGAATAAACTCTTTGTTTCGTTTGTTTTCTCTGCTCTTTATTATTTACTTTCTTCTGGTTGCTTTAGGTTCATTTTGTTCTTCTTTTGGTTTCTTAAGGTAGGGTCTCCAATTATTGATTAAAGACCTTTCCTCTTTTCTAATATAAACATATACTGCTATTAATTTCTCTTTCAGCACTGTTTTAGTGTCATCATACAAATGTGGATATGTTGCATTTTCATTTTCTTTTGTTCCAAGTATTTTTTTTATGTCCTTTAAGACTTCTTTGACCCATGGATTTAGAGTCCTTTGCTTAATTTCTAAGTGTTTGGAGATCTTTTTTTCTATTATCCTTGTGTTACTGATTTCTAATTTGATCCCATTGTGGTCAAGAAATATGTTGAGGTTTGTTTTATGATCCAGAATACAGTCTATCTTGGTGCGCATTCCATGGGTACTTGAAAAGAATGTGTTTTCTGCTGTTGTCGTGTGGAGTGTTCTGGAATTGTCTGTTGCATGCTGTTGGTGAACGAAGTGATTGAATTCGTCTATATCTTTGCTGACTTTTTATTTAATACAACTACTGATAGCCATGGGAGACATGGAAGACTTTGTTGGCCCTTCTAAAACCAGGGCTAAATAGTCCCATCGATACTGGCCCTTCATGATCTGTATTATGTCCTTTTTCCCCCAGTGTAATGGACATGTTGATTTTGCAGTAGTATGAGCTCCTTGTAGTTCACTACTTGCATCTTGAAACCCAAAGATTTCTTCACTGTTGCATTGTCTTTAGTTTCTCCTAGGGGTAGGAGTCTTTGAATCAGTCTTTGAGTGAGTGGACTGATTTCATGCTCTTTTGAAAATATACTCCTGAGGGGAACTTAGTTTGTTTCAAGGAGAAGAGAAAGTTGAATTTGAGAGATTGCTAATCATTTCACTGCAGTAAGAGGACTGCTTCTGTTGGGGGGAAAGATCTGCACAGTTCTCGAGGGCAAGGCTGTGTATTTTTGTGTTTCCCATGGTCCCTTCCTAGAAAAGTGCCTTCCACATATTTGTGGAATGACTTAAAAATAAATGAATGAATACTGGATGGTGTGAGTCATCACAAAAACAAAGACGCCCACTCCCTAAACTGGTACTCTTCTCAGGCTTTATGGAGAGTCTGCAAAACAAGAAGGGTTTCCCGACTCCGCAGTGTTTGATTACTGGCTTCTTGCCAACCTGGCTGTTGTTAAATGAAATACTCAAGGATAAGAGCTCTGCATATAAAAATGAAACCTAATTTAATTTTTAATCAAGTAAAAAATAAATTTCAGATTCTACATGTATAACAAATTGGAAAGAAATGGACCATTTCAGCCTAAAACTCTGCCTCTTTGCCTGAAGCTGGTTTAATTCACCATGACAAATTTAGATGTATTTATTACATGTACACTCATGCTCTGTATGAAAGAAGGCCATTATTTTACTTAGTCATTTTTTCCCATTTTCCATACCCAGTTTGAGCTGTGAAATGTCTAAGTTCAGTAGCAAATTGATGACCTAGAGAGTGGGTTATTGTCCGTAAGTGGGATACTGTGATTTTTTTTCATTAGATATTTTCTGTGGTGAGCCACAAACTGGGTGGCACTGGGATTAACACTGTTTGCATAGTATATAAAATTTTTATTGGCCTATTGATTGACATGTGTTTGAAACATTAAGAAGAGTCAATTAACTTCTTGTTGATATGCCAGAATTCTAACAGGAACTTTCTTTTTCCCCTGAGTTGCTGTTAGTTGGATTCTCTTTGTATAATGACCTTCATCTGGTATTATATTTTTTGGTGATCAAAAACCTTTATAAATGTTCAAAGGAAACCTAGCTGGACAAAGAAAAAGTCAGCTAACCCAAGATGCCTATCTATAAATGGAGTTAAGTGAGAATAAGATTTTTCCAGCCAAGTCAAATAAGAAATGATTAGACCACAATTGTCTACTGCTTCATGTTTCCCAGGATTAAGGAAATCATACTTGGGAGACATTTGTTTAAATTTGTCCAGTTCCTGTGCCTCTGTTAACCAGTCCCCTGTAACACATTAAAATAATGCCAGTGTTCCTTTTACCCAGCTTGTATTTCTCCTCGACGCAAGCATTATAAACTTAGCAACACTCATAAAGATAGAGAAGAACCAACTGTATATCGTACGTGCATTTAGCAAGTCTGATGATGGCCAGAGTCCACTGTAAGAAGTGATTCCATGTGAAAATCCTCCCACGTATCTGGTTTCTTATGACTGACAGGCTGCCTTTCCCAGCTGCATGGTGAAATTACCAGCTGTGCCACTGTCACATTGGCCGGGTGACAACCCGTAGCTGCTTCCATCCACAAATGCGGTATTTAATTTAAACGTTATGACTTCTGTTTCACATTTTGAGTGACCTCAGAACAAAATCTGGGGCAGAGTTAGGCTGTATATAATCAGAGATTGTTTTGAGTTGTTTTTATTTTTCTCCCTTTTGGGGGACTCTCCAAAGCTTGCAAATGATTTTTCTTTCCTTTCTAAATAGTTCCTTTTTCCACCTGGCAAACATTACGTTTTTCCTCTATGCAGAAGCCAGCGTGGCTTCGCCTACTAGTCTTTTCTCTTGTTTCACTTTGCCTGCGTCACTGTCTGAGTTGTCACTGCTCCAGTCCATCACAGGCACATGGGAGCTCCAGGCCTGGTGGGGCCTCTTCCTCTCAGGGTGAAAGCTAGCATGTTTTTCTAAGGATAACAATGTGACTATAGTGAAAACAAAAATGAAGGTTGAAGGAAAAGGAATTCAGTTGTGAGCGGACGAGAAGGGGAAGTGCGATGAAAACAAAGCTGTTTCCAAAGGAGGGACTCCTGTGTGGTCAGAGGCAGTGAACTTGGAGAGCCCTGGCCTTGTAGGAAAGGGCAGTGGGAGGCCCTTGTGGCTAAGTGAGAACAGAGGGGTGGGATAAAGAGAAAGGAAATCTTTGAAACCATCTTCAATTCAATATGTGATTCCTAGAGCCAGTCCCAGTGTCAGAGGCTCTCAAGGGACTACTTTAAAGTTTCAGATGAATCCAGATAGCTCTATATTTATAGCATCTGAAAATCAATAAAGTGCCATTTTCAGTTAGCATTTTAAAAATTTCCCTTTGGTTTGAGGAAAAAAGGAAAAGAAGGGAACACAGAGAACACAAATAACTGAGTATGGGACGGGAGTGCTGAGTTAGGAAAGCTGTGGCAGGTCCAGTCCAGTGCTCTCATTGCAGACTTGTAGATGGCTAGAACCAGAGCTGCTGTGGAAACAGCTTGGAGAGTTTTTGGAAATCAATGCAGACCGTGAACTCCTTGAGGAGAGGTAAGGTGTGTTACTCATCTTGGCAATCCCAGCACCTAGTAAAGAGAAGTTGGGGAGGAGGGATATAGGAAGGAAAGAGCCAGAGAAGCTATTAAAGCTTAGTGATGACTGTTTAGAGCTTACTTAGGAGGGGAGGGAAAAATAAAATGGAAAAAAGAGAAAAAAAAACATTGGCGAGCTGCTCCTTGGTTAACTTTTGCACCCACTGAATTAGTCCCTGGAATTCATCTAAGGATTTTTTGATAGTGCATTTCTGAAGTGCTAAATATTGCCTTTGTCAAAGAAAGTAAAAGGAAATGACAGCTTTCTCATTCATCTTAAGCAGGATATTGTTGCTTTACTTTAGTTTTTTTATTAAGATGAAATTCACACCACATAAAATTAACCATTTTAAAGTGTACAAGTCAGCGGCGTTGAGTACATTCACAGTGTTGTACAACCACCACCTACATTTGGTTCCAAAACATTTTCATGAACATTTCTTTAATGCCCAAGTGTCTTGGAACCACTTAGGGCTTTTTTCTTTATAAGAGAGAAAGCGAGAGAGAGAGAGAGAGAGACATACATGTATACACACCTAGTCAGTGTTTTGTTTTAAATATTTTTTTAATTTAATTTAAGTTTTTTTTCATTGTTCCAGAATTCGCTGTTTATGCACCACACGCAGTGCTCCATGCAGTAGTGCCCTCCATAATACCCACGACCAGGCTCACCCCACCCCCCCCACTCCAAAACCCTCAGTTGTTTTGTAACAGCCTCTGCAAACTAAATGCCATCTTCTTCATAGTCTTCGTTTGGATTTCTTTTTTCTCTCCCCACAAGTCAGTGGGTAAAACTGTACCTTTTTAGGCTAGCATTTCTTCTTCGGCAGTTGCTTTTTAGTGATTTCTTTTTCTTGTGGCCTTATTTTTTTGTGGCATGAATACAGTGAAACCAGCTGGTCATGGATTTCTTTTTCTTCTTTTTTTTTTAACAGATTTATTTATGTGAGAGAGAGAGCACATGGGTATGGGGGTGGACGGAGAGGGGCAGAGGGAGAGGGAGGGAGAGAGAGACGTTCTCAAGCAGACTGCCTGCTGACTCTGGGCTCCGTCTCATGATCCTGAGATCATGACCGGTGCCAAAATCAAGAGTCAGATATCTAACCAACTGAGCCACCCCGGCACCCCTGGATTTCTTTTTCTAGTGTTAGACATGTATGAAATTAAATCAGCTGTAGAAAACTTACTACTTCTCTACGCAGAGCATGAGATTTGAGATCCTACAGCATTTTTTTTTTAAGATTTATTTATTTATTTATTTGACAGATCACAAGTAGACAGAGAGGCAGGCAGAGAGAGAGAGAAGCAGGCTCCCTGCTGAGCAGAGAGCCCGACGCGGGACTCGATCCCAGGACCCCGAGCTCAGCGGCTTAACCCACTGAGCCACCCAGGCGCCCCCCAGGACAGCATTTTATAGGAGATGTAAGCCACATGCTTCTCGCCTTCCCTGGAGCCTTTCTCACAGGGTCAAAAGAACAAACCGATTTTTTCTCAGGCACGGTGGCAAATAATTATAAAATTATTCTTCAAAAGGACCTTCCAGTTAGGGTGGAGGAAACTGATTATCCTAGGCTTACTGAGGGGAATGAGTAAACACCTTACAAATTTCAAACATTGTTGTGGCTTACAGAAAAAGATATTTCAGCATTATTGTTTAGGGGAGTGGAAAGGGTTGGATTCCAAACAGGTTAGAGAGCTTGCACTGATACTGCACGCTCTTAAAAATAACAAGAAGTTCTCTGCTGATAAGACCTTTGAATTACAGAAAGAACATGTTGTGACTGATCATATTCCTTTTAAGAAATGTGAATACCAGATTTATAAGTTTCATATGTTTATGATGTCAAGATTTCCATATTCTGTCATAAAGAATGAAATCTGTGGTGGGATCAGCTGTAGAATTGCAAAGGGCAGCAAATTCCATTTGGTAGCAGAATACCGTTTTGCATTCTTGGTCTTCTTGATTTCACATTTAAGCCATTTATACAAATCTTTGACAAAGCAATTTTAAAAAAAAAAAAATGGTTATAGCTGACAGTTGATGAAAACAGGTTTGCTCTTATGGGCCAAATAATTGCTTTTTTGTAAAGACAGGTGTCACATGCTCAGATCAATTGTGTCCACATCTTCAAAACTCCAGATGCTGTTTTTCAAAAGATTTGCTTACACAATGCAGGATTTTGTAGATAAGTCTTGTTAGTGGAGGCAGCGCCCAGAGCCCAGGGAACTTGATCTGGTGCTGTTTTATTATTCCCAAGCCAACTGCCCTGTTTTAGCTTTTCAAGGAGCCATGTTGGCTCCATGAAGGAGACTTCACCTCTGTGAAGTCTCATGGGAAGAAAAAATTCCTCACAGTTCCCAAAAGAAGACAGAATTGGAGTGGGGTGGGCACTGGGAGTCAGTGGAGGTGTAGAGTTCCCTCCTCTGTATAGGAACTGGGTGGGGCCTCTGTGTGGCCAGCGGCCAATCTTGAGGTCACACAAGAAGAGTGCCCCATTGGGGGCCTGGGTGGCTCAGTGGTAAGAAGAGTGCCCCGTTTGTTTTTTATAAGTTTCATAAAGAATTCCCCTTATTTGTTTTACTTTTTTTCTTAAATATTATTGTTTTCTTTGGTCTGCATCTGTTTTTCATACCTTTGTTGTGGTGTGAGAGAAAAAAGAAGTCATCCTGGCAATCAGAAGCTTTGGGTTTTCCTCTCAGCTTTGTCAGTAATTACTTTTGTGACTTGAAGCTAATCGGTTAGCCTCTCTGAGCTTAGCTTCTCCTCCATATCAGAGGGGAATGATAAGAAGAAAAGGAAGAGGAAGAGTAGAAGGAGCACCAACAGCAGGTCTACTTGCTTTTGAACAGGCCATTCTTTCCATGAGGAAGGTGATTTCCCTGCCATTCAGAACCACTAACTCCTGCTCCCCTCCTGCCAGGATGACTTAACGCTCCTTGCACCTCCCACCTCATAGGGCCAGAGATAGAGTGGAAGCCCAAAACATGTTCCTAAAATTAAGATGGTGACTTAGCTCTTAGAGTCTGTCTGGGGTTCCTCATGGTTTATTTAAGGAACACTTACCTCTCACATCCATGCAACCAAAAGCTCAGTTCACACCTCCCATCCTGCCCTACCCAATAGCCTTCTCTCTTCTGTCTCTCTTCATACTCTGCCTATTCTTTCTTTCTTCCTCTCCTTCATTCACACCTCCAACCTCCCACTGGGATCATCTTCCTCCTGACATCCTCTTCCGCCTTGCTTTCTTTACGAAGATCCTGGGGTTTGGCCTCTTAACCTCCACTCTTGGGCAGCTACCTTGAACAGCTTCTCTTGCAGAAACTATTCTTTTCCCTCAGGTCTGTTGAGAAGTAGAACCCAGTTTTAATTTTTGACAGTTCTCTCCATTTTTTTCTGTCCTGAACCGGCACACTTACCTTTGTTGTAAGGGCTTTCTTGCTGTTGGCTATAGGAAGCAGATAGTTGTTGACAAAAAATATAAGCATTATGGGGGTGCCTGGCTGGCTCAGGGAGTAGAGCATGTGACTCCAATCTCAGGGTTGTGAGTTCGAGGATCACGTGGGGTGTGTAGGTTACTTAAAAAAAAATTTTTTTTTTAATTATAAGAATTATGAGAGTTAGATAAGAGCTTATGGATTACTGAGGTACTTTATTCAAATATGAATTGGATAAGGTCTTTCTGAGTGCCTTTTCTTTGTCTACTTCAGTGAGCCCTTTTTTTATTCCTAATACAAGCACTCTTCAGGCCTCCTAACTTTTCTTTTTTATCAGCTAATTCCAAAGCAGACTGATGTTCCTTGGGCCACATGTGGTTTCAAACATATTTTGTCCTGTTCATATGGTTAGTTGGTCAGTATTTGGACCATGTAATTGATCAGTGTGCTCCAGATTACACAAAAACCCATATGTCTGGCTCTTTTTGAAATATTGGTGGAGAGGATATTAGCCAGAGCTGAGTAGTGACTTCCCCATCCAGGATATGTACTTTCTCTAGTCTCTTACATCCGATTCGCTTAAGTGGTTCCATGAGTGGACCATGTTTGTGTCCAGCCTTCATACTTTTTCCTGAGGACCCTAATGGGTGGTTGCAGTGGGAAGGGGTGACTTGGCGGTCTCATACACACCATGGGGAACTAGATGCAGGCCATGTAAGTGAAGATAGTAGGCTTAGTGTGCACAGCAGCAGGGCAAACCTGCTATCCCTGAGCCCTCTCCTATTTAAAGTCTTGGAGCCACCATTGCTTCTGAGGCAGAATAGTTAATATTTACTAGATTACTTATTATTATTTTCTTTGTGGATCTCTAAATATATAGATCAATGTGGATCTTCATATTCCCCTTCCTCAGTCACAGTAAATCATCCCCTGGTGGGGAATCCACTTGTATACTTTGAACCATAAACATATGTAGATATTATTACCTTAGCAATAATTTAATCTCACATGCTTTACTTATTTATTTTTAGTTTTTAAAGTTTTTAGAGAGAGAATGTGGGCAAGCGGGTGGAGCAGAAGAGGAGGGAGAAAGAGACCTCCAGGAAGGTTCCACACCCAGCACAGAACCCAATGTGGGGCTTGATCCCCTGAACCCGAGATCATGACCTGAGCCAAAATCAAGAGTAGGGCGCTCAACCTACTGAGCCACCCAGGCACCCCGCCACTTCCCCCCAACACACTCTCTTTTTAAAGCTTAGATAATAGAGTCAACAGGGGGACTGCCTTGTTCAGAGTCTTAAGACTAATAGTAAAGCATGAACAAGAAAAACCAGGTTTCACTCCCAGCATCAGGCTCAGCTCTAGGCCATACTACAAATGAAACAGATTTCTCTCCCCTCTAAGGATATCCAAGTATATACTCTTTACAGGGAACAGAGGAAATGGGCTTGTGCAACAAACATACTAGGGTTCAAAATCTAGGTCTGCCATTCTCATCTTTGGGCAAGCTTAAATGAGCTGTTTAATCTCCATAAACTTGTTTTCTTCATCTGTAGAACAGAGACCATAATACCTACTTTATGGTCTATGTGAATAAAACTAGGATGTGCAGAAGGAGCCTCTGTGGTAGGTTCCTAGGTCTCCCACCACCACCTTTGTCACTAGGTTAAATGTTCTCTTCCAAAAATTGAGAGGCTAGCAAAGAGTTAATATTTTAAAATTTAAGCCAAGGAATGTCTTCACAGTGCCCAGCTTGGATGATGTGGTATGCCTAACTGTTTTCATGTTGATTTTCATGCCACAGTGAGCCCCTTCAGGCATGAAAACAACCAAGGATTATTTGCTTCTCTGTTCTTTCTTTTTTGGCTCTCTTGTATTTTCATCACAGTCTCCAGCCCTTCCAAAAGCAGTCTGTCAGGATTTACCAGTGAATCTCCGCTTTCTCTTGCGGGGCCACTGTTCAAGGGCATCCTTCTGAATCTGCCCCTTTCAAGGAGGAGCTCGTGGGCATGGGCCCGATTCTCAGTTACATAACTCATTTCCTCCTTTTCTAGAAGCTTCTTCGGAGCTTTGCTTTGCTCCGTCACTCCATCCAGATCTTTCCCTTCTCTGAACTCTTCAACTTCTAAGTTAGCATTTAATTGTTCTCTAGTCATCTTTGCTCCATTATTTTTTTCCTTCCCCAGATTATATTGTGAGCACTTTAAGTGTTCTGGCTTTATCATGATCTACTGTGGAGCTTAGAAATGTATCAGGTGCTTAGTGAGGTCTTTGATTAATAACTAACTTGTAGGGAACTGGAACACACCAGGATAGAAGTAGCAGCTCCTGATCCCAGCTTCCACTGGAACACTGTGCTGTCCTCCTCTTTGGTCAGCTAAATATCTCCTCAACTACTGCCCTCTTGTCCCTCTTGATCCCAGTGGAATTCAGGGGCCCCTTGAACTGCTTCCTGGCTCATCTTTATTACTGGAACTCCCTCTCTACTAGTCAGGTGTGCCATGTTCTCTTACTTATCAGAGAGCACTGGAACTTGGATCTCCCTTCCTCTAAGAGTGCCACGGCAAGTTTAAAACTGTGCTCAGCTCCCTTCCGATTGAAAAGGATTAGGAGGAAACATAACCAACCCTTAGGAATTCAGGTCTTCCTTCACTGCCATTCTGCCAAAATGCCCATAGGATTCTTAAGGAAAATGTTATTCATTGAATCTTTTTTTTTTTTTTTTTTTTTTTTTTTTTTTTTTTTTTAAGAGGATCTGCAACCATCAATGTCAAATTGCTTTCTGTTACCATTTCCTTAAATCACAAGACCTAGATATCAGAACAGGGTTTTTACTGATTATAATCTGAATGACTATCCTTTGAAGTTTTTATTTCTGAATTTGTTACTATTTTATAAAGTTGTTATTATTTACAAATGGTTATAATTATTTGTAAACAAATTATTCACAAATTTGTTACTATGTTTCATTGAATAACTGCTATGAGCTGGGCGCTATGGATGGTGGAGATGACTATGAAACATGAATGGCATTTATGTTCAGAGGAGTATAGAATCTAGAAGACAGGGGGCGACTGGGTGGCTAAGTTGGTTAAGCGTCCAGCTCTTGGATTCAGCTCAGGTCATGATCTCATCGGTTGTGGGATTGAGCCCCACTTTGGGCTCTGTACTCGGTGGGAAGTCTGCTTCCCCCTTCTCCCTTCTCCCTCTCTCTTTGCCTCACCCCCGATTGCTTGCTCTCTCGCTCTCTCTGTCAAATAAATAAAAAATCTTTAAAAAAAAAAAAAAAGAATCTAGGAGACAGGCATGGCCCCAACTCCAAGGCTAGGAGGGAGGGATCATGTGGACTGAGAACTGAGCTGACTTGCCTCAAAGTTTAAGCCAGAGACACCAGAGTGATTATTTGGAGGTGTTTTAAATCCCAGGCCCTCTTTTTGGAGGTGAGAGCAGGTTAATGAGCCATTATCCCATCATTCCCAGCCGCACAGACTACATAGTAAAGAATATGGCATGAGGTTCAGGATGTCTGTCAGAATGATTCCAGAAGGCAGGAGCAGCGAGTGTACTTCAAAGAACCCAGAACAAATAGCCCTTTAGGTCAGTTTTTAAATCAATAGCAGATCGGGCACTACAAGAGGAAGCCTGTTTCCCAGCCAACAGTGAACAACCCAGAAGTCCAGGCTCCCACAGTCTCTGGGGAATAATTAGAACTTATTCAATAATCAGCTAATTTGGATTTCTGAGAATGATTCTAAACACAAAATAATAAAAGTTGGGTAAAGTAAATGAACCATTGCTTCATAATCGAATCACATAATTCAATTAGAGAATCATAAAGTTAGAAGGGCTGGAGGGTATTTTTGTTTTCTTTTCTTTTTTGTTTTGTTTTGGGGTTTTTTGTTTTTTTTTGTTTGTTTGTTTTGTTTTGTTTTGTTTTAAGGAAAAGCTATTTAAAAGCAATGGTATTAAAATAAAAATAACTCCAGGCTAAAAATATATTGTAAAACATTTATCTCACTAGGGACCTGAAAAAAGTTAAATATCCAAGTTGGAGTCCTGTCCTCATTAGAGCAATAAATTGGTTTTGGAACTCTGAAGTCATTGTTTGATTTCTTTTGTCTACATAGCCAGTTCAGATTTGGGGGATTGTTTGCCTTATTTGTTGGCAAAACACTATAAACATTCAGGTTCTGGTTGCTGTGTTTTTATTATAAAGTACAGGAAAATTACTTTCATCAGAAGAAATGAAGGGTTAGGATAAATTGTGAGTAAATAAGAGTTTGGGTTAAGTTCAAATATGGCCTGCTATTTATCTTATACTGGAAAAATGAGACAATTCTATATTTATAATATAGCAACCCTAATACTTACAGTGAAAGGGAAAGATTCTTCAGGGTTGTTTGCTTAATTTTGTTTTGTTGTATAATCAACAGTGCAGATACAAGAAGGGGTTGAACAGTATCTTACCAGATCATACTTTCCCTGTGATACCATTTTTGATCTTTAAGTTTCTTTCCAGCTTTAAGGGTTTTTGATCCTTTTTTTTTTTTTAGATTTTATTTATTTATTTGATGGAGAGAGGGAAAGCGAGCAAGGACAAGCAGGGGGAGCAGGAGAGAGGGAAGCAGGCTTCCCACTGAGCAGGGAGCCACATGCAAGGCTCAGTCCCAGGAGCCTGTGATCGTAACCTGTGCTGAAGACAGATGCTTAACTCACTGAGCCACCCAGGTGCCCCAAGAGTCTTTGATTCTTGATTCTAAAGTGATGTACTAGGAAATTCCACCAATGTAGGCCTGCTTGAAAGAGGCCCACGTGGCCCTAGAGCATAGAGGTTCTCAAGAAGGGACCCAGTGTATGATGATAGAGTATGTAACTAACTTACAGAATATTGCCTGATTAGAGGTCCCTTAGAACTTTCCCTAAGTTTGCTAACACACCCTTGGGGACCACCAAATCTGGCATTTTTATGTCTTAGTAACAAATATAGAGAACTAATTATTTAATGAGCAGCAAGATCTTACCAAGCTCTCTTACAGTAACATGGTAGCTTACTCTAATAAGAGAAAATTATTATAAAATAGTTCATTAAAGTTTCGTTCCAACTCTACTTCTGATTGAGTTTGATGGTATTATTTCCCCAAACTAGAGATTTGGGGTTACCAGGACATTCACCAAAAGATCCAAATCATGTTTATATGAAAATTCATATG
Source organism: Mustela lutreola (assembly GCF_030435805.1). Classification (NCBI taxonomy): domain Eukaryota; kingdom Metazoa; phylum Chordata; class Mammalia; order Carnivora; family Mustelidae; genus Mustela; species Mustela lutreola. Next base: position 80,828,402 of record NC_081299.1, on the reverse strand, counting down.
ATAAACAGTAATTAAATTAAGTTGGGTTAAATATTTTCATTATTTTTACCTTATATCACTTTGATTCATTAAAAGTGAAGACTGAAATAGTAATCAAGTTTAGTTTTTGAATTTCAATGATAAGGAATGATAGAGAATCTTAATCCTGTTTTATATGGAAGTAATTGGGATTTGTAAGTTTTAGATGCCCGCACCAACCCTCATTCTTTTCAGAATTGGTTTTCTGATCATAGTGCAGCCAAATCAGCACTCAGCACAGAGTAATCGAAATATATGGTCAAAACAATTCCTCTAACTTTATTCAATCTCTTTGTTTATATAATGAAGAACTTTGCTTGTTTTTATTTCTGCTAGGCCCTTTTGGAATTTGAATTCTATCTTCCAAATTTGTACAACTTTTCACTAAATATGGAATGACATTCTGATATTTTTTTTCCCCCTTCCAGTAAGCAAGAACTTGCTTTTCTTTGTAGAACTTAGAATAACAAAAAGAATTAACTCATCCTTGTGGTATTTGCTAAATCCATAATATACAAATGAGTGGCTAATGGCTATCTTAGCTAATAGGTAGCTAATAGAAATACCAGTATACTAGCTTGTGTTTCTTTCTCTCACTTTTTTTTTTTTAAATAGATTTCATTTTTTAGAGCAGTTTTAGGTTTATAGCAGAATTCAGCAGGAGGCACAGAAATTTCCCGTTTCCCCCTTGCCCCCACACAGGCATAGCCTCTCTCATTATCAGTGTCCCCCACCAGAATGGTACATTTGTTACAACTGGTGGACCTACACTGATAAACATTATCACCCACAGTTCATAGTTTATATTATCTTTCACTGTTGGTGTTGTATATTCTGTAGGTTTTGACAAATGTATAATGACATGTGTCCAGCATTTTAATGTCATACAGGATAGTTTCACTGCCTTAAACATCTTCTGTGCTCTGCTTATTTGTACTTAATCAGTATGTACCCATTCTTATGGGTTGTTTTATTTGCATTTACCTACTGACATAGGATGTGGAACGTTTTTTCATATGCTTACTTGCCATCTATTTGTATTCTTTGATGAAGTGTCCGTTAAGATCTTTGGTCCATTTCTTCTTTTAAAAAAAATTATTTATTTATTTGGGTGAGATGGTGGGGGACAGCACTAGCAGGTAGGGCAGAGGCAGAGGGAGAGAGAATCTCAAGCAGACTCCACTGAGCATGGAGCCTGGTGCAGGGCTTCATCCCAGGACCCTGAGATCATGACCTGAGCTGAAACCAAGAGTTGGATGCTTAACCAACTACAACTACACCGCCCCGGCACCCCCGGCCCATTTCTTAATTGGTTTGTTCATTTTCTTATTGATGAGTTTTAGAGGTTTTCTGTATATTTTGGCTACCAGTCCTTTACCAGATACAGTTTTTGTAACTATTTTTCCCAGTTTCTGGCTTCTCTTTTCATTCTCTTGACAATGTCTTTTGAAGAACAGAATTTTTTTATTTTATTGAAGTCCATCTTATCAGTTATTTCTTTCATGGATCATACCTTTGTTGTTATCTCTAAAAAGTCACCAACAAACCCAAGGTCACATAGATTTTCTCCTGTGTTAGATTCTAGGAATTTCATAGTTTTGCATTTTACATTTAGGTCTATAATACATTTTGAGTTAGTTTTTATAAAGGGGGTAAGATCTGTATCAAGATTCATTTTTTTTACATGTGGATATCCAGTTGTTGAAAAGACTAGTTTTGCTCCATTGTGTTGCCTTTCCTCTTTGTCAGATATCAATTGACCCTATTTATGTAGCAATATTTCTGGCTCTCTGTTCTGTTCTTTTAATCTGTGTATCTCTTCTTTCACCAATACCACACTGTCTCAATTACTATAGTTTTATAGTAACTCTTGAAGATGGGTAGTGTTAGTCCTCCAATTTTGTTCTTCTTCAGGATTGTGATGGCTCTTCTCTATCTTTTGCCGATTTAAACTTTAAAATTGATTTGTTGATATCCATAAAATAATTTTCTGGGATTTTGACTGGGATGCTTTGAATCTGTAGATCAAATTGGGAAGAACAGACCTCTTGACAATATCAAATTGTCTTCTCCATGAACATGGAATATTTCTCCATTTGTTTATTCTCCTTTGACTTTGTTTATCAGAGTTTTGTAATTTTCTTCATATAGACAGGCGTATACATGTTTTGTTAGATTTGCACCTAAGTATTTCATTGTTTAGGGCACTGATATAAATGATACTGTGTTTTTAATTTCAAATGTCCTTTGTTCAATAGGAAAATGATTGATGTTTATATATTAACCTTGTATTTTGTAACCTTGCTATGATCGCTTATCCTAGGAATTTTTTGTTCAGTTCTTTCAGATATTTACATAGATCATCATGCCATCTGCAAAGACAGTTTTATTTCTTCCCTCTTAATCCATACACCTTTTATTTCCTTATCTTATTACATTGGCTCAGACTTCTATGACAGTATTGAAATAGAGCAATGAAAGGGGGCATCCCTGCCTTGTTCCTAATTTTAGTGGGAAGACTTCTGTTTCTCATCATTAAGTATGCTAGCTGCAGGTTTCCGGTAGATATATATTTTTTAAGATTTTATTTATTTATTTGACAGAGAGAGAATAAGAGGGAGTACATGCAGGTGGTTGGGATTGGGGAGTGGAGCAGAGGGAGAGGGAGAAGCAGGCTTCCCACTGAGCAGGGAGACCGATGTGGGGCTTGGTCCTAGGATCCCAGGATCATGACCTGAGCCGAAGGTAGACGCTTAACTGACTGAGCCACTCAGGAGCCCTCTGTAGATGTTTTTTTATCACATTGAGGAAGTTCTTATCCCTTCTTTACTGAGTGCTTTTATCATGAATGGGTATTGTATTTTGTCAAATGCTTTTTCTCCATCAATATGACCATGTGATATTTCTTCTTTAGCCTGTTAATATGATACATTATATCATTTGGTTGTCAAATGTTAGACAGCCTTGCATGCATGGGATAAATCCCACTTGATTATGGTGTATTACCATTTTTGAACATTGTTAGACTTGATTTACTAATATTTTATTGAGGACTTTTGCATCTATCTTCATGAGAGATAGTGGTCTGTAGTTTTCTTTTCTTGTAATGTGCTTGGTTTTAGTATTAGGCTAATTCTGGTATCATAGAATGAGTTAGGAAGAATTCCTTCTACTTCTGTCCTCTAAAAGAGATTGCAGAAAATTGGTATAATTTCTTAAAAATAATTGTATACTTCATGAATTTCCATGTCATCCTGTCATAGAGGCCATACTAATCTTCTCTGTATTATTGCAGTTCTGGTGTATATGCTGTCAAAGTGAGAATTTAAGGGGAAAAAATGCATTTTCTTTTTCTTTTTTTTTTTTTTAAGATTTTATTTATTTATTTGACAGACAGAGACCACAAGTAGGCAGAGAGACAGGCAGAGAACCCGATGCCAGGCTCGATCCCAGGACCCTGAGATCGTGACCTGAGCCGAAGGCAGAGGCTTTAACCCACTGAGCCACCCACGCGCCCCAAAAATGCATTTTCAACATTGAAAATGCTCTGAATTTCCCAGTATTACTTTCCACAATCTCTTTTGGCTTTTTTGGCTCAATACACAATTTCACTGTGTATCAGTGATAAAGATGGCTGGATTTCAACTTTATACTTTAGTGGATTGAAGATATATACTACAGTATAGGCCAACATACTCCTTAGGAGCAGGAAAGGGGATGGTTGAGCACAAGTCTAGACTGAGCCCTGTGTTTCTGATTTGGGTAAATGAGTGGAGTGAAGGTTTCACTTTAGATACATGCTTAATTTCAGCTGCCTTTGGAAGTGGGGATATCCAGCAAGCCAGTGGCTGTATTGTCAAAGCTCAAAGAACAACCTGGGTGAAAACATTGATTTGGCAACAGTTGAGGGGATGGTTATCTAAGAAGATATGAATGTTGGGAAAGTTTTCCTATGTAAAGTCCATTCCAGAAGATTGAGTTAAAAGCATTGGGAGGATTGATCTAGGAAGAAATGTAAGGCCAGAATGGCAGTGAAGGTGCAAGAGAAAATTGCTTATTAGAGGCACTAACTACAAAATTACTGGGTTTTTTTCCTCTTCGTGAATGTTGAAGGTCATTCAAAGTGAAGACTTATAACTGCAAGTTTATTATTACTATTTCTGATTATCTGGCTTAATACTTTCAGATGCCCATTAAAGTCCAGAGACAATAATTTATAGCTTTTTATTTTGAAATCATTTAAAGGTTACACAAAAGTTGCAAAAATAGTAGAGAATTCCTATATATCATTCATCTAGCTTCCACGAGTGTTAGCACCTTACATAACCATAGTACAGTTCTCACAACCAAGATATTAACACTGGTACAGTACTATTAACTAAGTTACAGTCTTTATTTGTATCTTACCAGTTTTTTTCACCATTGTCCTTTTTCTGTTCCAGATCCAACCCAGGAAACTACATTGCAGTTAGTTATCAGAGCTCCTTAGTCCTCTACTTTGTGACATTTCTTCAGTCTTTCCTTGTCTTTCATAACCTTTACACTTTAGAAAGGTCCTGATCAATTATTTTGCACACAAAAGAGGCTGCAGTTGTATGATCACATTCTGGGATTCATTCTTACACTATTTAGGAATGGAAGTTTTAGGTTTTCTAAAGACTATTTCATGTCTGTGAAGATCCTGATGTGTACGTACAGCTGCAGTTATTGTGATGTCTTACTTTCGTGGGGATCTGTAGTTATTTGGAAATTCCTGTTCCCTCCTTTCCTGCAAGGAAATGATGTACTGTCTGTCCTAGTTAGTACAGCAGTCTCTCTGTCTCCAGTAATGATATGTGGAAGATCAGGTGAGGAATAACTTACTGCCTATAATAGTTCCTAAGTTAATACATTTTTACTTTGTAAGTCATTTTGAAAGCCTTATACAGGTTCCTCAAAGTGTTAAACATAGAATTACTATACGATCTACCCAATTTCACTCCCAGGTATACCCAAAGGAATTGAAAGCAGGGCCTCAAGCAGATACTTGTACACCAGTATTCATAGTTCAGTAGCCAAAAGGTGAAAACAACCCAAGTGTCTGTCAACAAGTAAATGGAGAACAAAATGTGGTGGATACATGTAATAGACTATTATCCAGCCATAAAGGGGAATGAAATTCTAATATATGCTATAATATCTATAAACCTTGAAAAGATTAAATGGCATAAGCCAGACAAAAAGGGAAAATATTGTGTAATATTTTGATTAATATAATAATATAATACAATATAATATTGTATAATACTTATAATTCCCATATAATTCAGTTATGTAATTCATAGAGACAGAAAGTAGAATTGCACTTACCTGGGGCTGGGAGGAGGGGAAAAGGGGAATTACTGTTTAATGAGTACAGAGGGTTTGGTTTTTTATTTGGCTTTTTTTTAGTATGATAAAAAAATCTAGAAATGGTTAGTAGTGATAGTTGCCCAACATTGTAAATCTACGTAGTGCCACTGAATTGTATGCTTAAAAATGGTTAAATTTTATGTTATATATGTTTTATTACAATTTTTAAAAAGTCTTAAATAACCTTAAGTTTTCTGTCCCCCCTTATTTATTGAATTATTATAATCTAGTATATATTTTTTCATATTTCACAGATTAGATTTTTTCTGAGAAACCTTAAATAGCATTATTATAGTAAAGCTGACATTGTAATAATTATATCTCATCTCTAATTAAAAATTTGAAAAAGTCTTACCTCTTATTTATTTGAATGTGAGTAAGATAAATTCTGATACTGGTGATTAATTAGATGAAAATAATATTAGAAACAGAAGCTTATTCTGACGAGAAATTCATTTTACTTGTTGGCGTGGGTTTTGTGATAAACATTCATATGAAGTTTAGCTTCTGAATGATCTACCTGCAAAATGTACTACCTCTGGTTCTCAGTCTCTTGACAGTATGCCTCAGATTCTCCAGAAGTGAAGAGTGCAAATACGTGGTTAAATGCAGGGACGAGGGACATGCAGATTAATGAGCTTCATTTGTCCTACAATTTGCTAGCTTGTTGAGTGTCATGATGGAGAGCCCCGACAGAACAACATGGAAGAGGGAAGATGTAATTCTCAAAAGAAGTTTGGAATGCTGCGCAAAACAAAGATAGATGTCTGCCATATTGGGTCAATTCATTAACTCACTAAATGAATATTCATTGAGCATCTGGTACAGGCTAAGCACTGTTCTAAGGGCTTAGGATATACTAAGTAACAGACAGATGTCCCTGCCCTCGTAGTTTACCTTCAAGGTGGTCTGGCCAGCTGCCAAAGCATGTTGGAACTTAAGCAGCCAGTAGAAGTGACATAAACTGCTTAGACTTCTGAAGCCAGTCTGTCCCCTATATCTTGGTCAGTAACTTGAGGCCATTGGATTATTGGTATATAGCAAGCTAATATTTGAGCCCTAGTGATGCCTTATAGAGCTCTTCTGTGGCCTCTAAGGTTTCAGACCAGTGGATGGTGTCACCGTAGTTCAAGGGTCTCTAGCATCTAGAATGGGAAGATGAACTGGCACTGTTTCAGCCCTAGGACATAGCATATTAGCAAGAGCCAGTCAGGTTATTGCAGGGTTTCAGTCTTGGACCAAAATACTATGAAAATCTGGAACTTAGATGGAGGTATCCATACAGTGGGGCTCAAACTGAGGTTCATTGGATACACAGGAATGCAGGGGCTTTCCATACACACACATCAGATCCATGCTTAAGGCAGAAATTCTAACTCCACTTTATAGGCCGAGCCCCTCGAAAGGGTGTCTGGCATACCCGCCAGTCTTGGTTAAATTGACTTGGGACATGGGCAGGGCCCAGTGTGTTAAGAGAAAAATGTCTTCAGATAAGAATTGACTATAGAATGGCAATAAGCACACTATCAGCAAATGAGAATAATTGTTAGTGTCTATTAACTAGACTCACATTTTCATTTAATCCTCAGAACAAAAGCAAACTAGGGGGAAAAGGCACTGAGATCAAAACTGTAGATGCAAGTATTAAAAATTCAGATTTAACTTGCTTAAGCAAACAAAAAAAATTCAATATTGGCTATACAGTGATGATTAAGACAGATCCTCTCCTGCTCCTTTCTCCATCCTGATCACACTATGTGGAGTGATAACACTTCCCCCATTGGGGATATTAGGAGATACCGTTATTATTTCAGTTCTGGAAATCACATTTAGTTCTAGGCACCACACTCTTAAAAGGCCACTGACAAATTGGAACATGTTCAGAGGAAAATGACCCAAATGCTGAGGGAATATGAAATCAAGTTGTATGAGAAACAGTTGGAGGAGGTAGGGAGATTTTAGCCTGAAGAAGAGATTAACCAGAGAGGATTACAGAGACCACAGTTTTTAGATTCTGGAAAAGATACTACATAGGCTAGGAATTTATCATTCTCTGCCTACTGGAGCCTCCCAGAACAAAGGCCACTGTGGAGAAGATACATCAAAAAGAACTTGATAAAAAAAATCAAGGGCCATGCCAAAAGGAATGGACACCATCGGAGGCAGATCCCAAGCCCCACATCCCTGGAGCTGTTCTAACAGAGGACGTCAGTCAGTATCTGCCCACATTATACTTTCTCCGTGGGTCTTTCCAGATCCCCATGGCCAATAACATCTCTTTCTCTTGCTCTCCCTTTGTACTTATTACCTCTCTGAGATGCTGCTATGATTTGCCTTATATTTTAATTCCATTTATATATGTCTTATCTCTCACCAGTGATTCTCAGCCCTTTCAACATAATGTATCCTTTTATATAACAAATATTTTATAACATGGCCTTTCCTATCCTGAACTGAAACTCATGGTTAGTAAAACCCTCCTCTGCATCACAGAATTCCAAAAATGCAATATACTGCCCTAGTTGTAATGCAAAGGGAAATAAAAAGAAAGTAATTAGTAATCACATTACCTGTTTTACAGTATCTCCAGGCATAACCACACTGGAAGACACAGTGAGGTAGATAGATTAGAATGCAGACTCACCATGATTAGGACAGCCATAATGCACACTGATGCGGGTGCAATGTATGGGCAGCTCGAAAACTGTGAGTGCCTTTGCTACCTGTCATGAAATTATCCTTTTTCTTTTCTTCTTTTTTTTAAATTAATAACTTTTTTAGTTCAAAATATATATATAACAGGGGTGCCTGGGTGGCTCAGTCAGTTAAACATCTGACTTTGGCTCAGGTCATGATTTCAAGGTCTTGGGATTGAGCCCCACATCATATCTGGCTTCCCACTCAGCAGGGAGTCTACTTCTCCCTCTCCCTCTGCCCCTCCCCCTCCTTGTATTCTCTCTGTCTCTCAAATAAATAAATAAAATCTTTAAATATATATCTATATATAAATATACATATATAACATAAAATTGACCATATTAACCATTTTTTTTAAAGATTTTATTTATTTGACAAAGAGAGAAATCACAAGTAAGTAGAGAGGCAGGCAGAGAGGCAGGCAGAGAGAGGGGAGAAAGCAGGCTCCCCGTGGAGCAGAGAGCCCGACATGGGGCTCGATCCCAGGACCCTGGGATCATGACCTGGGCTGAAGGCAGAGGCTTTAACCCACTGAGCCACCCAGGTGCCCCATATTAACCATTTTTAAGTAGACAATTCTGTGCATGTACTTAATAGTACATTCATGTTGTTGTATAACCATCACAACTCTCCATCTCCAGAACTTTTCAACTCCCCAATTTGTGATGTAATTTTCCTAAATAGTGAACAGCTAGCTCTTGGTAAAGGTCCAGACAAAACAAAGTATAGTCTTTGCTCAATTCCCATGGTTGTTCTATTTGGGAACATTCAATATGTATATGAAGCATGCAAAAGAATATTATCCATCTTCCTATGTGAAAGAGAATTAGGTTCGAAGCTCCAGTAATTATAAATGGAATATCACCTATACAGACATCCAGTGGGGCACAGGATAGTGCTTTGCTGTATTAAACAATCCCAAATATTACAGAATATCTGTTTCCATGGCACTTGTACACTAAGCACAAATAGCATCCGCCACCCCTGTCACTGTCACAACCAGAAATGATCCTATTAGTGCCCCAATATATTGTCACCATTAAGAACTGACTACACAGCGCATAAACTCCAGGAAGGCAAAACCAGTTTTGTTCTCTTACAATCTCTTTAGTACCTGCTACAAAAAGCACTCAGTGTTTGTTAAAGTTGAGAATGCTGTAGAGAAGATGCCCAGATATCCTTCAGGTGTCTCTAACTCAGCTTTTCTAAAACTGAACTAAGGTGTCATCTTCCTCTTCTCTGCCCCCACTGCCAGCCTGTCTTACCTCCATCATTGTCAGTCTTTACAACAGTCGAAAAGGCAAGCAACTGTGGACTCCCATCCCTCACTGCACACATCCAGCCAGGCACCAGATCATTTTGCCTCTGCCTTTCTTGACTGGCCTCAATTTCCCCTACTCTAGCCTCCCTTTATGTCTTCACCCAGGCTATTGTAATAGCCTTGTTTCCCACTCTGTACTCTCCCCCCTTCAAATACACAGGGAATTCTGGGCACTCCACACATACCCCAGGCCCTCCATGCTTTGGTCGTATAGCTTCCTGTGCCTAGAACAGTGTTATCTTTTTCACCTAGAAAACAATACCTCATACATCAAGACCTGGCTTAAAGGCCTCCTCCTCAGCTCCCAGATCAGAGGCAGAATTACTCAGTCTGTGTCCCTGTTCATATCTCTGTTGTGGCATTTCTTGCATTAAACTGTATTTGTCCACATGCCCATGGTCTCTGCCAGACCGAGTTCCTTGAGTAGAGGTTAATCGCTCTGGCTTTGAAGACAATGGCGAGAGTTTGAATGCCACATAATTTAGTCATTCCGTGGTCCTGGGCAAAATCCTTGATCTCTTGAAGCTCCAGTTTTCTTATCTGTAAAATAGGAATAATGTAAGGCTCATAACACATTTAAGACAAAGCTTAAATGTTAATAGCCATAATCATTGGCTATGTATCTGTCCAGCACCCCCAAGTAAGCATAATAAAGAAGATGCTTACCAGCTCTTTTGAGTGAAGGAAAGAAAGAACTGCTGCTATTGTCAAATTCTAGATTGTATTATTTAGTCACAAAAGCGGATGTTCTCTTTGGCAGGTGTAGCCAGTTTTGTTGTGAATAAATTTAACCATGGAAAATATTTTTTTTTTGAAAGTGATCTATTTTCCAAACGTTTTTAGGTGCATTAAAAAGGATTCATTCTGAAACAGTAATGTGCAAACTCTTGGGTTTGTCAAATCTATACCCACTGTGGAAAACTCTGCTTTAAAACTCCTGTGTTTGAGATTCTGACTTCTGTCTTTCAAAATGTGAAGTGTGAGGAATGTCGGCTTCCTCTTACTTATCTGGGATGGTGAAGCACAGCAAAGCACCACTGGTTTAGTGAGCTGATCTCAGTAATTTACCCTCAATTAAAAATATATAGCCTTATTTAGCTTATGGTTCAATTGTTTCCTTGCTTTAAGAAGCCTTTCTTTTATATGTCTCAAGTGCTGCTTGCAATATAAAACTAAATCCTAAATTTTAAAAACTTCCATAGCTAATACTCTGCTAAATGTTTAAAGCCTGACATTTAATCTGCGTGAACTGAAGCTCTCTGATTTCACTGTTTGCAGCTAGTAAATGTCACTCTAAACATTGTTGCTTTCACTCACACTTAAGCCTTTCATCTGCAGTGGGGGCAGAGTGTCAGAGAATTCTTTGTGTGCCACTCTAGCAAGGGGAAAAAAAGACTCAGCCCGGCCTTTAAACAGAGTGAAAAAAACTGCCTGGAAGGCAAAGACGACCCTGTTTTTATATGGTGTTTGTGAACACACAATCCTGACTTCTACCAGATACTCTTAAAAAGCAACTATATTAGCTCAGTCTGAACAGGGTCCCCACTGAGCTCATACATGGTTGCTGGCCAGACAGCTCCCCACTCTCTTGTGACTGGAGGGGGCTGAGAGGGTAGGGGGAAAGGGGAAGGAGATGTTGTCATTACTTTAATTTCACTTTTGCCTGCAGGAGGAATCTTGTCATCTTCTGGCTCCCCAAACTATTTTCAACCTGGGTGTTTTATTTCTTAGTTCCTGAAGGCTACTGGCACACAGATCAGCTCTCACTTTTCATCATCTTGACATGAAATGGAAAATCAGTTTGTGGCTCTTTTCATAGCCAGTGATTTACTCCTGTTCTTTTATCTGTCTCCCCTTTATGTTCTCTGTTTGGACATATTTTTATTTCCCGTGTCTGCAGCCTTTTGTTCTGCTGGGATTTCTCTGGCCATTCTTCCTTCGCCTGCCTCCTTCCTGGCCCCCAGTTCGCCAGTCCCCCAAATCCCTACTGGGCCTTCATTCTCTCTGGGTCTCCAGTCCCTTGCCTTGCCCCTTTTGTGGGCTTGCTGCTTCCTGCTCCGCTGCCAGCCCCCCCGCCATCAGTTCCATACCCTGTGGGAGCCATCTTCGGGGCTTCTCCAGGTCTTCCAGGTGCCTCTTCTTTGTGTACCTACAGGGCTCAGTCAGTCATGGCCCCTGCCATAGCCAGCAGCAAGCAGACATGCTGAGCTCATCCCTGCCCACTGTTGCAGACAGATTATCAGCTAAAGTCTTAGGCATACGTGGATGTTTATGGTGGCTGATGCCAGTGCTTCCAGTTTCCCGGCAGCCATACAGAAGCATGAATTGAAACCTGGAAATAGAACATTCTACAGGAGGCACTGGAGTGGAATTTTAGGAAACCATGGGCTTTTCTATCAGACATAGATTCAAGTTTCTATTCTGTTGCTTACTAGCTTTGTGGCCTTGGACAAATTCATTCATTCATTTAACAAATAGTTATTGAGGGCCCATCATGTGTCTTGTGTTTAGCTTTTAGGGAGCCAGTTAATGGCCCTCTGTCTTCCCCTTTAATGTTCACAACCAATTGAGAAAATGACATAGGAAGGAAAATTCTAGCTTTATCAAGTGATAAAAGCTAGATTGGAGGATGTGGCTTTTATATGTGGCCACTATGGGTTCACTAAATCTTCTCCCCTGAATTAGACTTCAGGCTTGCCTCTCTTCTCTACTCAGCACACAAGCCAGGGTAAAGGATAGATATGGAAGATGGATAGGCTGGAAGAAAGCGAAAAAGCCCATGGGCCTGCCAGGACTAAGCAACCTGAGTCTGTTCTAAATTCACTGCCCAGGCAAGCCACTCCTCCTCCTCAGAGAAGGGTTGAGTGAGAAGTCAGAAGACACTTCGCTCTTGCCTCCAGGGAAACCGGAGGGGTGCAGTTTCCCCCTTAACTGTGAGCATTACACTTCATCCGTCATTACCACAGTAGGCAAAATAAGTCTTGCCGGTCTGTTTCTTCACCTGTAAAATACAGATAATGATGCCTATCTCTTATTGTGGCTCTGGTAACTAAAACGAAATGTGACTATTTACAAAGAATATGAGGACCCGTTAACTTTCTTTGGTCAGGACCAGCCTGAAGTAAAATTGGTCACCACAAATCAGTGGTCTGATTTGTCTTTGATGCCCCCTCTCTCTTCTCTTTCTGGGCCCTCATTTGGTCATTTTTTTCCCCTCCTCATTCCTGTCTAAAAATAATAATAAATGGGAATACTGGTCCTCAAGTTTTGATTTCTAGTAAGCACACTGGCCAAATCTTTTCTAATCCTGGCTTATGTGTTAAACACACACACACACACACACACACACACACACACAACAACAACAACAGCTCATTAATTTCGACAAAGAAAGCATTTAGAACAATTAAGTCTACTTTAGAACCACAAAACTGGCTGTACCTGAAGGGTCCCTGAAGGACAATACGGGGCTACAAACAGGTATTATTACATGGAAAACATGTGGCTTGATTCCTCACAGTTATTTTTGTTACATTAACTTGAGCGATGATCATGAGTTTCTCTATTCCTGTAGAAAATAATCCAGGGGAGCCTTAAAAGCACGGTGATAAAGGGAAACAATAAAGATAGGGAGTTTTAGGAAAGAACTTTTAGGGTGTTTGGACTTTATGTTGGGGGCAGCAGGAAGCCCTTGACGATAAGTGATAACACGATCAAGTTTGTATGAGGAAAAAGTCTCATGGCAGCACTGTGGAGAGTGGAGTGGAGGAGGAGGGGAGCCTGGAGAAGCAGGTAGGAGGCTCCAGTGAACCAGCTAAGGCTCACCCCAGGTAGTGGAGATCAAGGGTAGGGCCAGATTGAAGAGGCTTTAGAAATAAAATCAGCAGGGTTTGGGTGAGAATGTGGACAGAGAAATATATCAGACACTGTTTCTTAAAGTTAAAAAGATAGCACCTGGGTGGCTCAGTTGGTTATACATCTGCCTTTGGCTCAGGGTCCTGGGATCCAGCCCTGCATCTGGCTCCCCGCTCAGTGGGTAGTCTGCTTCTCCCTCTGCCCCTCCCATCTTGTTCACTGGAGCTCTCTCTCTCTCTCTCTCTCTCTCAAATAAATAAAATCTTTTATTTTTTTATTTTTTTTTACTTTTTTATTTTTTTTTAAGATTTTATTTATTTATTTGTAAGAGAGAGAGAGAGAGAGCGAGCACAGGCAGACAGAGTGGAAGGCAGAGTCAGAGGGAGAAGCAGGCTCCCTGCGGAGCAAGGAGCCCGATGTGGGACTCGATCCCAGGACGCTGGGATCATGACCGGAGCCGAAGGCAGCTGCTTAACCAACTGAGCCACCCAGGTGTCCGTAAATAAAATCTTTTATATATGTGTGTGTGTGCATAAAGTTAAAACAAAAAGATTTCAAATGGTAGTGCTGCCACAGGCCCTTCCCCAGCAGAATTAGAGGGCTAATATGAGGAATCCAACATGAAAAAACAGTTGGAGTCAAAAGAGAGATGGAGTTGGCCAGTAAGAGGGGGTAGACTGCTTCCTCAGGAGGGAGCTGGAGAGGGAACCCCCTTGCAGGTCAGAGCTGAAGGGTGTGGTATAACATAGGAATTTGTCTTCCACTGACTGCAAAGAGGGAAAAAAGGAATAAAAAGGAAGACAGGAAAAAAGGAATTAACTGTGCTAGGGACATTTTGGGGGCACATGCTTTCTAGAATGTGAGGAGGTCGTAGACTCTCCTGCCTCATACACAATTATGTCTAACCAGTTTTTTCAAAAAACAGATCTTGTAGAAGTACTTAATCAGATACTTAGCCAGAAGTTATTTGTATTGTGGCTATATCTTTATTTTCTTGTGCTTTTTAATTGCATTCTTCTTTTGCCTAAAATTGCCTGGGTTAGAAAGCATTCAGGCCCTGGGACAGGCTCTCTCCTTGTAGTCTGTTTTCAATAGGATGCTATAAGAACTTTTGGATTTTAAAACAAAGCTATAAAAACTGTGAATAAGAAAAGATCAGTGAATACTCTTGCAAAGTGGAAGGGGAAGGGAAGGGGAATGATTTTATGACTTTAGAACAGTCCATGATGCTCTTCTCTCACCCTTTTATATCTATATATTGTCTAAAGATTTTTTTACTGGTCGAACATAATAGCACTCAGTGGCCCTTGTAGCAGAGCATTATTAGGCATATCAATGGTGAACACACACTTTAAGTTTTGTAAGCGATTACATAAGGCAATGAAAAAAATAATTTCCTCTGTTTAAAGACTAAAACATTTCTGTTAGTTTCACAGTACTGGAGTGGATAGTTTTTAATTAATGACATGTTATAAAAAGTTTTTGTTTTTCTTTGTAGAAGCAATGACAAAGCCATTGTTTTTTTTTTGTTTGTTTTGTTTTTTTGTAGGGTTTTTTGAGGCATTTTTATGATGTTAAACCACCCACCACCACTGGAGATCCAATAGTGAATCAGCAATCACTGCCAGCTCCCCCTAAGACTTTTTTTGTGCACCTATTTTGTGCAGAGTACGTGAAAGGAGCTGAATGCAGCACCGCGTTTGTAGATCGTACCTGATGATTCGTTCATCTTACCAGGCCTTCCCCCTGCCCCGTGCCAAGAAAAATGCCAGGCATCATTATAATTCCTTATATGTGTTAACTCACTTAATCCTTACAACAACCCTATGACTTAGTTACCATTTTCTAACCCCATTTTGTGACTAAGAAAACTGGGACATAAGGAAAAAAACTGACTTACCCAAAGTTTGATGGTTACTGAGTGGCAGAGATAGGATTCCAACCCAAATAGTTCCAAACTGCAGCATCTGCCCTGTACTCATTATACTGTGCTACCCACTCGGCTCAGGATGTGACTGTTGAGTTTGTGAAAATAATTTCATAATAAAGACAATCAGTTGATACAGCCCAGAGTGATGGGCCAGTGGTAGCTCTCAGAACTACAACAAGGGGCAGGATGCCTGGAGGCTCAGTTGGTTAAGCATTTGCCTTTGGCTCAGGTCATGATCCCAGAGTCCTGGATCGAGCTCCACATCGGGCTTCGTGGAGCCTGCTTCTCCCTCTCCCTGCTACTCCCCCTGCTTATACTCTCTCTCTCTCTCTCTCTCTGTGCCAAATAAATAAATAAAATCTTAAAAAAACAAACAATAACAGGGATTTTAACATATTTGCTTATAATTAACATCAAATTTTAAAGTTAGCATCTGTCACATGTGTGAGTGCCTTGCTCTAAGTCTCTAAAATTACCCTTGCCAACATCTTCCCCAACCAGAAATTGCCCCGGTTTTGTTTTTGGACCCAGCTCTCTGTTTGAAAGACTCAAGCCACAGTGAGCTGGCAGGGGAGGCCAAATGGGCTGGACAATCAGTGGGGGCAGGAGTCAGGAACAACAATGAAGGAGTGGCATTAAAGGCTGCGCGGCGCTTATTCTCCCTGGAAACGCTCGGTCAGACTCAGGAAGTGTGATTTAATCCTGGCGAAGATAATTCCATTTTATACCCTAGAGTGGACCTCTAACAATTTTATTTTCAGTCTTGCCCTGGGAAGCTTTACCAGTAAAGAATTTGGTGTGTGTTACTTGCCCTCTTCACCAGACTGCACAAAATAGGGGTTTATTCTTCCGCCAGCCCACCTCCTTTTCCCTTAAAAGGCTCCTAACAGAGGACCTGAGAACCTGCTGCCCCCACAGAGGATGCCTGGACTGGGGCCCAGCACTGCCCTCAGCAGGGTTTAGGGGAGGAGGAAAGACTGTAATTAAGTCAAAAGAGCCACTGTTGATCTTGAAAGAACATCAACCATACAGATGGCATGAGGTTTACAAGCTGTAGTTTCCACCAGAATGTGGGAGCTTGTTTAAAATGCATAGACCTGAACTCTGGACCCAGAGATTCTGCTTTGGAAAGAATACATTTGGTGCAAGTGCCCCTCGGTGAATGTGACGTGGAAGGCAGAGAAACTCTAACACAGATTCGCTTTTCTCCTGGCTGGTTTAAAGGGGTCCCCTCTGAATGGAACTGGGGGGATTGAATGGAAACTCATTACTTCTCTCAGTTCCTACCAAGGTAGCTGTCTTCTGAGTCTCTAATAGGAAGGAGTCATTAGTGTAGCCGAACATACATAACAAAACTCAGCTAAAGATTGAAGTCCATCAAAACCTCAAAAAACACCCTGATTTTGATAAGCAGTGT
Source organism: Mustela lutreola (assembly GCF_030435805.1). Lineage (NCBI taxonomy): Eukaryota > Metazoa > Chordata > Mammalia > Carnivora > Mustelidae > Mustela > Mustela lutreola. The sequence continues at coordinate 80,811,773 of NC_081299.1, read as the reverse complement.
CTATTACTGATGGTGTCAGGTGCACCATTGCTAGGATTTTGATCGGTGTGTGGTGGAACACTAAAGGGCAATAACTTGTGAATTCCTGAATACACAGAGTGAAGCACATGTTCTCTGGAGAATCTTGAAAGCTTATTCAAGGTGTGGAATCCGGGCATGGCTACAGAGTAGGACCATGTTTAACCACAGCAGGGTACTGCAGCTACTTAATGCATCTCAGTCTGTTGAATAGTATCCTTTGCCTTTGTGTCATTGTCTGAGTGTCTCTCTTACACACACACACACACAACCAGTATCTCATAAACAAGTGCTTCTGTATATCCTTTTGATTCAGAATTAAGGAATCAGGTAATCCTCTATAAAAATTCATAAGCATTTTTTCATATAGGCTTAACTTAAAGATGTTAGGGATTTGGTTCCAGGCCACAACCATAAAGCAAATACCAAATAAAGCAAGTCAAATGAATTCTTTTGGTTTCCCAGTGCATATAAAAGTTATGTTTATGCTACACTATAGTCTACTAAGTGTGCAATATCATTGGGTCTAAAAAACTGCCTATACCTTAATGGAAATAGACTTCTTTGATAAAATGTTAATCATCATCAGAGCTTTTAGCAAGTTGTAATCTTTTTGTTGGTGGAGGGTTTTGCCTTGATGTTGATGGCTGCTGACTGACCAGGGTGGTGGCTGCTGAAAGTTGGGGAGGAGTAGCAGAAGGAGTGGGACAAGCAGACTCCATGCTGAGCATGGATCCCGATGCAGGGCACGATCTCACAACCCTGAGATCATGACCTGCACTGAAACCAAGAGTTGGACACTTAACTGACTAAGCCACCCAAGTGCCCTTTGACAGTTTCTAAAGTAAGACAACAGTGGGGGCGCCTGGGTGGCTCAATCAGTTAAGCTGCTGCCTTCAGCTCAGGTCATAATCCCAGGGTCCTGGAATCGAGCCCCTAGGCAGGCTCCCTGCTCAGTGGGGAGCCTGCTTCTCCCTCTCCCTCTGCCTGCTGCTCTGCCTACTTGTGCTCTCTATCTCTCTGTCAAATAAATAAATAAAATCTTTTTAAAAAATAATAAGACAACAACTAAGTTTGCCACATTGATTGACTCTTCCTTTCATGAACAATTCTCTATAGCGTGTGATGCTGTTTGATAGCATTTTACTCACAGCAGAACTTCTTTCACAATTGAAGTCTGTCCTCTCAAACCCTGCCGCTGCTTTATCAACTAAGTGTGTTGATAAATCCTCTGTTGTCATTTCAGCCATCTTCACAGTATCTTTACCAGCAGTAGAGTTCAGCTCAGGAAACCACTGTCTTTGCTCATCCATAAGAAGCAGCCCCTCCACCGTGCAAGTTTAGTCAGGAGATCGCAGCTGTCCAGTCACATATTCAGGCTCTCCTGCTGCTTCCAGTCCTCTCCCTCTTTCCACCACGTCTGCTGTTCCTGCCTCCACTGGAGTCCTGAGCCCACCAAGTCATCCATGAGGGCTGGGATCAACTTCTTCCAGACTCCTGTTCATGTTGATATTGTGACCTCTTCCTATGAATCATGAATGTTCTTAATGGTGTGTAGAATGGTGAATCCTTTCCAGAAGATTTTCAATGGACTTTTCCTAGAGCCATCAGAGGAATCACTATCCATGGCAACTGTAGCCTTATAAAATGTATTTCTTAGGGGAACCTGGGTGGCTGAGTGGGTCAAGCTGCTGCCTTCGGCTCAGGTCATGATCTCAGGGTCCTGGGATAGACCCCTGCATTGGGCTCTCTGCTCAGCGGGAAGCCTGCTTCCCACTGCCTCTCTACCTACTTGTGATCTCTCTCTCTCTGTCAAATAAATAAATAAAATCTTTTTTTTTTTAATGTATTTTTTACATAATAACCTTGAAAGTCGAAATTACTACTTGATCCATGGGCTGCAGAAGGGATGCTGTTTTAGCATGAAAACAACACTCATGTCGTCCATCTCCATCAGAGCTCTTGGGTGACCAGGTGCATTGTCAATGAGCAGTCATATTTTGAAAAGAAATCTTTTTTTTTTCTGAGCAGGAGGTCTCAATAGTGGGCTTAAAATGTTCAGTACATTATGTTATAAACAGATGTACTGTCATCCAGGCTTTGTTTTTCCATTTCTAGAGCACAGGCACAGTAGGTGTAGCAAAATTCTTGAGGACCCTGGGGTTTTCAGAATGGTACTGGCTTCGACTTCAAGTCACCAGCTCCTTTAACACCTAACAAGAGAGTGAGCCTGTCTTTGAAGCCTTCAAACCATGCATTGAGTTCTCTCTAGCAATGAACATCCTAGATGACATCTTCCAATAGAAGGCTACTTTGTCTACATTGAAAATCTTGTTTGGCATAGTCCCCTTCATGACTAACTTTAGTGGGATCTTCTGGATCACTTGCAGCTTGATGTGTCACCTTGCACTCGTATGTTAGAGAGATGGCTTCTTCCTTAAATCTCATGAAACAACTTCACTAGAATTGAATTGCTTCTCTCGGTTCCTACAAATGTTCCTGTCTTTTGAGTGTATAACAGAAAAGAGTCCTCAGTGCAGGCTTTGGCTTAAGGGAATGTTGTGGCTGATTTGATCTTCTATCCAGATCACTACAACCTTCTCCATAACAGCAGTAAGGCCGTTTTGCTTTCTTATCATTTGCGTGCTCACTGGAGTAGCACCTTTAATTTTCTTCAAGAATTTTTCTTTTGCATTCACAACTTGGCTGACTGTTCAGCAACTTTTGGCCTGTCTTGGCTTTCAACATGCCTTCCTCACTAAGCTTAATCATTTGCAGCTTTTGATTTAAAGGGAAAAATGTATGACTCTTCTTTCACTTGACTACTTAGAGGCTCTGGTAGGGTTATTAAGCAGCATAATTTCAAAATCATAGTGGCTCAGGAAACAGGGAAGCCCGAGGAAAGGGAGAGAGATGAAGGCAATGGCCAATGGTAGAGCAGTTGGGATAGGCAAATTTATCAATTAAGTTTGTGATTTTTTTATGGGTAAGATTCGTGGCTCCTCAAACAATGATAGTAGTAACATCATGATCAGTGATCACAGATCACCATAACAAATATAATAAAAATGAAAAAGTTTAAAACACTGTAAGAATTACCAAATGTGACACAGAGACCTGAACTGAGCAAGTACTGTTGGAAAACCAGCAATGATAACCTTGCTCCACACAGGGCTGCCGCAGACCTTCAGTTTGTTGAAGACAAAAACAAAAACCACAGTATCTGTGAAACACAATAAAGCAAAGTGCAATAAAACAAGATATGCCTGTGCTACCAAAATAATCTGGGCATAAATTATCTATGGAAAACTGCTGACTATTTTCAGTTCAACAAGATAGAAGTTTTTTTTTTTAAGATTTTATTTATTTGGGAGAGGGAGCGAGCATGAGTAGTGGGGAGGGACAGGCAGGAGAGAGAGAAACAGGCTCTCCGCTGAGCAGGGAGCCCAATGTGGGGCTGTATCCCAGGTCCCTGGAAGCATGACCTGAGCCAAAGGCAGATGCTTAACAACTGAGCCACCCAGGTGCCCCAAGATAGAAATTTTATACATAACTACATGGAAAAAAAAATTAAGGATCATGAGGAAAATATCACTTATCTAGTTAAGAAGGGGCCTTGACGAAAGTCAGCAATTACATAATTGCTCTGATCAAGCCAGTTCTTCCTGTTTAGAATGAATACTCCCTTCTCTTATAAAAATGTTTACCATTTTCCTATTTAATCTACTGAAAAGCTTTTCTAATCCATCCTAGTCCAACGGCATGTTACAGTTTGCCATTAATTTCTCCTTTAAAGCTATAAAATATTAGTAACAATTGCCAAAATTTCACTTTCAGTTAAACTCCCTGTGTCCTATCTGCCCTGGAGCCGACCTGGCGTTGAGCCACTTCCAGCTAACACCAGATCTGGTTGACAGGTGCAGGACAGTGCCAGACCAAGATGGTAAACGGGAGCCCCCCAGGCTGGGTTTGAGTCTTGTCTGTGTGATCTTATTTGATTTCTGTGTGCCTTAGTTTTCTTGTCCAAAACATGAGGATAATAGCACCCACCTCAGAGGCGATTATAGGGTTCAAGTGAGGTAATTAATGCAAAATGGGCCACACAGGCTCTGTGCCTGGCAATAGTAGGTGCCTGTAAAGGTCAAGGTCTTGCCCTTCTTTGTCAGGTAACAGGGAGAGGATTGAAATAAATGACTCCCAGAGTCTGCATCTAGCAGTAGCAATCTGTGCTTTTGGGAGAGCTACTGAGTATAGGGCGTAGGGAAAGCAAAAGGAAAAAATACTGAATTAGTACAATTCAAAGATCTCTGTGAAATAATTTCAGACAGTTGAAAATACAATGAAAACAAAGAAAAAAAAAAACAAAAAACAAAAAACAAGAAGGCAGGAAACGTCACCTTAACCATTTGGTCCTGAGAACGGGAAAACTAAAAGATTCAGTTTCCTCAACTGCTTCCAGGAACGGTTAGGAAAACAATGTTTGGTTTAGCCTGACAATGATCTTTAATAATGATACAAAGCAGGTGTGGCTTAACCAGACCACAGGACCAAGGAAGCCTGAAGGGTGGGGCTCAATCCCAGGACCCTGGGATCATGACCCTCACTGAAGGCAGGTGCTTAACCAACTGAGCCACCCAGGTGTCCCTGTATTTACTTTTTTTATGATGGGAGATCAGGACAAGGCAATGAAATGCCAACCCAGTGTGTGCCATACAACCGCTGAGTGCTTTTTGCCTATTCTGCACTTACGGTGGGAGGGTTGGCTGTCATCATGTGCAGAGTGCCAAAAGCGTGTGGAGCCTTGTGTGCAGGACCATACTAACATGCACTGAAACTACAGCTAAGTGTCCCTGAGTTGTGGAGAGGACACTGGAGCCTGATACCAGCGTGTCTCTGCCACCTGTTTAGCTAGCATCCCTGTTGCTAAATCCAAACCCACAAATCAGGAAGGTCACCAGAAGGTTGGGAATTCTAGTTTCCCATGCAAGGGGAAAATAGCCAACTCCTGTTTTGAAATGAACAAGAGTAGGCTTATTCATCATGTTATCAGGCTTGTTGACTGTGTTGTGGCCATCAGCTTTCACGGTCATTTCAACACAGGCTGGGAAGTACACTACTGGGGCTCCGCAGACCCAGAGCAGGGACATTCAAGAATCCTTCAGTCATCTACCGTCTGTGCAAATCCAGAAAATACCACTGCTGATCATCAGGCTCCTTCCTTCATTTTTTTACACAAGCGTCACTTGGAGTGGAGCAGGCAGGGCAAAAAATATGACTGGAAGTTAAAGAGACCAAAATGGATGGTTGGGTCTACTCTTACAAGGGACCCTCTGAAGGGTAGGATAAATCATGCCAAGTCAGTGCTATGCCTGTGACAAAGAAAAGCCGTATGAACACTCTTAAGAGTTTGAAAAATGCCACAATTACACTACTTGACCTTTGGATAGATTATAATAATAGCTGCCATTTACTGGATTTTCACCATGGACCACTATGTTAGATGCTTTACATGTATTATCTCATTTAATCTTACAGTAACACTATTACATAGATGCTATTTTCCTTGTGTTCTGTTTGTTTCTCATTGATTACTCTTCCCCACCGCTAACATTCTCTGCCTCACCACTACAAACCCCCAAGAAAGAGAATACTTTAGAGCTTATTGTTCGCCTCCCCACAAGGACATCAGACTAGGGTCATCTGGCCCTCCGTATCTTTGTCTCCAGTAGGTGCCACCAGAAGTCAAACCCCTGAAGCAGAGTTTAACAACTCTGTTAAAATATAATTTGTCTCAAGCACCCACCCCTCTAACCCACCAATACTTTTCATTGGCCCTCGGTGACTTACAGTCAGTCCACAAAACCTGTCTCCTCTTTCCTGCCTCTTCCTCTAACAATGTCTGATTCACTCGGAAGACCATACCACTTCATCAGATATTTGCTCTCAAATCCCCTCCTCCCACATCTACCTTGACCTCCATACCTACTGTCTCCTTATCCTGCTTTATGTTATATGTTCATACATGCACCTGTTACTTTCTGTCTGCCCACTGGAATGTATGCTTTCAGGCTTCTGTTCACTAGTACATCTCTAATACCCACAATGGTGCCTGGCATATTATCTTTGCTCAATAAGTATTTCTTGAATGAAGTGATCCATAAGTGAGGAAAATGAGCCATGGAATGGATGAGCATTTTGTTCCTGGTAACATTGCTGTGGGACAGCCAGCCCAGGTCTGTGTGATTGTAAACCCCTGGCCCATGTTGTCCAGCTTCTTGATGGATCATGTGAATGCAGTAGGAGTGAGAATGTTCTGGCTGAACTGGAGTAGTCAGTGTTGAAGTGTCAGTGTAGGGAACTTAATCAGTTGGGAAAGATCCCACAGGACCAAAGTTTACTGCTCTTTTTTCTATTGTGATTTAGAAGAAAAGGGTGTATTTGGTCACTCAGGTGACCAAAATGTATTCTTCTGTATATTTGGTCTTCAGCCACAGTTCCTGACTCAAAGCTCCTCTATAACCCTTGGAATTATCTAAATGATGGGAGCGATAAAGGTTTTGGGGTTGTTTTGTTTTGTTTTGCTATTTTTGTTTTGTTTTAGAAATCCCCTAAGTTGCAGGCTGGTTACCAGTGTAGCGAGACATGTGATAAGAGGGTTTGAATATTCAGTCCCAACTTCCAGGGAGGGGAGGGGACCTGGAGGTTCCATCCATTGCCAGTGGCCAATGATTTGCTCAATCATGGCTATGTAACAAAACCTCCATAAAAACCCAAGAAGATGGAGCTCAGAGAGCTTCTAGGCTAGAGAACACATGGAGATTTGAGGAGAATGGCAAGTTCTGACAGGGCCTGGAAGCCCGGCATGCCCTTTCCCTATACCTTCCTTGTATATCTCCTCATCTGGCTGTTGATTCATATCCTTTAACATCCTTTGTAATAAATCCATAATCTGTTGAGTAAATGGATTTTTCTGGGTTCCATGAGCCATTCTAGGTAATTAATTGAACCCAAGGAGGAGATCATGGGAACCTCTGATTTAAAGCCATTGAGTCAGAAGTACTGGTAACAACTTGGACCTGCAGGTGGTATCCTGAGTTCAGGCAGGTGGTTGGAGCCTCCAGTTTGTAGCCTGTTAGCCAGTCAGAAGCACCAGTAACATCCTGGGCTTGGGACTCCTGTCTGAAGTGGAGGGCGGTTTTGTGGGACTGAGCCTTTTACCCAAGGAATCTGATTCTGTCTGTGAGTAGTGTCAGAATGGAGTTAAATAGTAGGGCATCCAGATGGTGTCTGGATCATTGTCGATGTGGGGAAGCGTACACACGTGCGAACACACACAAACACACACATACACATTGGAACTGGGTCCAGGAACCTAATTTACATTAGGAACAGTTGTTTTGAGTTGTAACCAAGGAAGATGCAAGTAACTGATCTTTTGGGGAACCAGCAATATAGTCAGTGTCCTTACAACATGAGCACATGAGCCTACATAAAGACAGTTTATAATTTACTTACCTTTTTGATATGGTTTAAAAGAAGATGAAAGCTCTCCCTGGTTCTAGAGAAGTAGGGAAGTATACGGGTGGACCGTGGCATATTTGTGCAGCAAAGCAGCAAATGCCTGTGTAGAACATGGAAGGAAAGCAGCGATCAAATTGGAAAAGTAGACCTCAAAAATGCTATATGCATAAAGATGACAACTCTGAAAATTCAGTGTTAGCAATGGAATTGTAAGAGACCTTGAGGTCCATAAATAGCCGGTGATTCTAGTGCTTAGGATTTTATTTGGTTATTTCACATTGTTTTTGATATTTAGATGTTTCTGTTTAACTGTTAATACTCAGATGATTAACTATACATAAAAAAGAAGAAATGCACTGTACCGTATTGTGAGCCAAGGAATACGTCATCCCATCTGCTACACATCCTTTTCCTTCCTGCTGTCCACCTCCTCGGCTCTCGGACCCTCGGCGCTGCCTTTGCTCAGGCTTTACCCCAGCCTTCTGGTGCTTGACAGTAACCTCTTCAGCCACATGTTACAAACCACCTGCTCTCCAACTGGAGTTTCTTCCTCACTCTCTGGATTATTCTCAGATGCTTCTCTCCCCAGTTTTCTGAGCTGTTCTCTCACTCATCTTCCCCTCCTCCTTGTCCGAATGAGGCCATGCACCTATCCTTCCCCTGCTGGAGTGCTTGCCTGCCTGGCCCTTCTTACGGCCTCATCCTCATCCGTGTTTCACTATGTCTGCTTCCTGTGCTCACAGTTTAGCGCTCCTAGCCCTGCCTGAGCAAATGCTAGGCCTGTTCTGACATGATCCACTCCTCCTCTAACTCTGCATTTGCTACTCTCAAAGCCTTTGTTCTTTCCCTACTGGTCTGGGTTCTTGGTAACAAACCGTAAAAATCCACTCTGGCTGACAGAAACAGAAAGAGAATTTAGTGAAAGGCTCCGAAGAGCTACAGTTTTATGATTTATAAGAAATACACACTTGGTCATCTGAATGACTATATGTATTTATTGTAATGTATTTGGTCTTAGTCCAAGGTTCCTGGCTCAAGGCTCCTAAAACCCTTGGAATTTCCTGTGATAGGGCAATGAAGGAGTCTTTTGTTATATTAATGAAGGTGATTTTTGGGTCCTGGTTGCCAGGAGGACCAACCCGGTGATTAGAGGGCTGGAATTTTCAAGTTTCCCCCACCCTCCCATCTCGGAGGAGGGAAGAGGGCACTGGAGGTTAAATCAGCCAGTGGCCGATGACTTAGTCATGACCATGTAATGAGGTCTTCATCAAAGCCCAAAGATCTGGGTTCCGAGAACTTCTGAACATTTGGGAGATTGTGGAGAGTGGCATGCCATACTTCACTCTATGAATCTCTTCATCTGGCTGTTTATTCATATCTTTATCATATCCTTTAATAAAAATGGTGAGTATAATTGTTTCCCTGGTGCTGCAAGCGGCTCTAGCAAATTAAAAGAACATAGGGAGGAGGTTGTTCTAACTTCCAGTCTGTAGCCTGTCCGTCAGAAGCACAGGTAACAGCCTGGGGCTTTTTACTGGTGTCTGAAGTAAGGGGTGAGAGCCAGTCTTGCAGGACTGAACCTTTAACCTGTGGAATCTGGTACTGTCTCTGGATAGATCATGTCAAGACTGAGTTGAATTCTCAGTTAGATCGCTGGTATCCGAAAACTGCTTGGTGTTGTGTATAGGGAACCCCCCCACACACACACACATACAAACACTTTGGAATTGGGTTCGGAACCTTAAAAGAAGAGCTCTCAGGATTACTGAGAAAGCTAATACAGTAGGATTAGAAAACATGGAAGGACCAGGTGGGAACTGAGCAGCTAGGACCATGGCCAAAGTTCCATGGCCATAGGGCTGGTTTGGGAGGACAGTGCTGCCGCCACTGATGGACAGTGAACACGGCAACTGCCATGACTGGAATTGGATAGGAGACTCTTGCAATGGCACCTTTGCCACAAGAAAAGTGTCTCCTCCAGAGCTGCTTTTCCATACCACTAGCTCCTGGTCCGATCTAGGCAGAAACATCTGGCCAGGTTACTGGCCTGTCCACGAGCTACAAAGCAGGCCCAGAAAGGATTCTCACTTGTGCTCTGAGAGGTGGGCTCAGCTTGCTGCCACAGTTCAGTGAGAAATTGCTCAAACAAATTTAGGCAGGCGCAGAACCAAAACACCACATGGCCCATTCCCAATTCATGACAGTTGTTTTATTAAACTTTGTACAACTTCCTTAAGTCCTTGAAGCTGTTTCTTCTGACCTCTCCCTCAGCAAGAACTCTGGAACATAGTGCAATCCAAAATTAAAACCTTAAGAATCATAGATTTATATACAAAGATGTTTAAGCAACATGATTTAGAACAGGGGAAAAAAAACCATACTAGTCTAAATTTCTACCAATAAGGGAAAAGTTCATTGAATTTTGAGATATCCATAGGATTAAGTATATACAGTCATTAAAAATCATGGATTTTTTTAAAAAAAACTTTGTATAGCACACAAAACTATAGCTTAAGAGAACTTTACAATTTTTATATACAAGCTCTCACAATTATGTGTGTGCACATACAATCCTATTTTATAGTAAAATATATAAATGTTTATATAAAGACATTCTTTGAAAGAGAATGTTAACAGATTGATGCGATTGGAAGGATTACTCTTTTTCTTTATGCTTTTTGTAGTTTTCACATTGAGCTGAAAATTATTCAAGTATTTAAAAGAAAATTGGCTAGGGGCACACTTCTGGTGCCATCATTTTTATCCCTTGTCATGTCCTCAAAAAGTAGTTTTTCCCAACCCAAACTCAAACTAAACACCCCATATTCTAACTCTTTGATCCTGGTGTTGAAAGAACTCAACTCTTTTCTGTACAGTAAGTTCCTCCCTCCCCACCAGTGTGTTCCCGGGGCTCTTCATGTTCACAGTGAGTCGTCAGCTCTTGTCTGCTACCTCACCCAGCTCCTATTGGAGCTTCCCTCCTCCTGGGCTCACTCTTCCCCTGCCCTGTATTTTAGCCCAAAGATTTGCTGAAATAGCCTTATCAGAGGTTTCCATTACTCTTCTCTTGGCCACACCTAAGGATCTCTATCTTTGTAGCTTTGATGACTACAAGAAACATCGATTCCTTATCTTTGGCACACTGTTTGGGCAGGCTAAGTCAGATGACCTTGTGGTTTTCTTATCTTTCTAAAATAAGAAGGTACATTCTTAAGCCCCTCCTCTGACTTTGTTTCCCATTAAGCCTTACATCCAAGCTGTTTTTCTCCCTGTGTCTCTGGAATTGTTCCTACACCTCGGTGTTTGCTCCCTTCACATCTCCCCATTCACCTGTCTAGAAAGTAGAGCCAATATCCTATAAACAGAAGCATTGCTTTTGAAACCTGTGGCCTTCATGGAGCCATCCCGTCTGAGCCTACTCAGCTGTGACAGTGGGCTCCAGTTCTCCAGCTTTATCCATGACCCTCGGAGCTCCACAGAGCCTTCCTTGCAGCTCTGTTCCTGCGGTTCATAAGCTCTCTCCAACCTCTGCCTCTACCAGCAAGAGGCTGTTTCAAAGTCTGGCATTCAGACCAGCGGTACCTCAAGAGTTAGATTCTGCCTCTCTGTCCATTCCCTGCAATTAGAGTCAGCAGAATCAGACTCTCCATCTGGCTTTCAGCCTCACCTTCACATGCTCCCTGTTGACTCACTCTCAACTTCATGGTCTCTTATCTTCAAATCAGTCCAGGACCCCAAAGGCCCTGGCCCATTTTCTATGTATGGGAGCTGAGTTCAGACTACCCAGGTTAACTGCATCTCTTCATACACGCTGATTTTGTGTTTCAGCCAATGGGACTTGACCTGTGATGACCCAAATCTACAGAACAACGATCCTCTTGTAACTATTGATCCTTGATCCGGCTCATCCACCCTCGTGATTCATATTTATATTAGCCCTGACCTCCTTCTGTTCTCCAAACCTATAAGTTGTATTAGTCTTAGTACAGCTCTTGGATTTTCTACTGTCAGAGAAGTTTATTTATTGATGTGTTATTTCATCTTGCAGGCACGTATTGAACACCTACCATTCGGCACTGCAAATAGTCAGTGGCTCGTCAGGGAGTTAGACAAAATAAAGAGCTATGTCAGTTAGTACACTTTTTATTACTACCGACAGAAGTCCTGATTCATACTGCTAAAGCAAAAACGGAATGTATTCCCTCACATACCTGGCAAGTCTAGGGATGGATCTGGTTTCCTTCAGGCACAGCTGGATTCATGGATCATAAATGCCACCTTTGGGACCTGGCCTGTCTTCATGTCTCAGCTCCACTCTGTTCTACTTTGTGATGGCTTCATTCTCATGGCAGCAAGACAAATGTTAACGGTGCCAGGCCTATCCCCTTCTAGGTCCCAGGATAGCAGAAAAAGCACTGCTCTCTCAGCAACCCCAACAAATGTCCCACTATATCTTGTGATTTCTAACTGGGTGAGGTGCTCTTCCCTGAACAAATAAATAACTTTTGTCAGAGAAATTTGATGCCATGTCTGTTTAGACTAGAGTCATAGGTCCTCTCCTTAGAGTTGAGTATGGAGTCTACCCCAGCACTTAGGTTGAGAGATACAGTGGTTCCCCTGGAGAAAAGGCAAATGGATGTAGGATGCTTGGGATTTTTTTGTTTTGTTTTAGGGCTTTTTTTTAGGGGAGATGGTTTTTTAAAAACTGTCAGTTAACAGTCATCATGTTTATAATAAGTGCATATGACAGAGTTCAATATAGCAAATAAAGCATTTGACTCCACGTACAATAGACAAAGAAGGATTTCCTCCTCCTTTATACCCCACTCTTTCCTTTGAGAAAAATTCAGTGAGTGCCTTTTTTGTTCCAGGTACAGAATATAAATAGTCCAAGACATCGACCCTGCCAATAAGGAGCTTACAAGGTAGTGAGGAGAAGAGAGAATAAAAGCAAGGCCCTCCACATTGATCAATAATGTCCATTTAAGAAATAAAAATATAAAGATTATTTCTGTGTTTATTATAAAATTTAAAAGACATCGTCAATCATTATATTGTGTAACATTGTTTAACATCTTTTTTTACTTCTGTTTTGTTCAGTGCTTGGAATAAGACTTTCTGATCTCCTTCATTAAATAGCGGAAACTCCATAATCCACAATTTTTAAATACGTTTGCCTAGGCTTCTATAAAACTCGGAATTAAAACCTGTGGCTAATGAGAATAGATTTCCTTATCCTAAATTTTCCTTGAGATTAATTTTCCTTTTTTAAAAATACTTGATTTATGGTTTTATCATACCTAGGACTTAATATAGTAAGGTGCTTCAAAATAAAGATATGACAGAGATAAACAAATGAATACCTTTAACTTTGACTTTTATCTTCAGTTTCTGCTTCTGATCTATAGCAGGTTGCTATATATCTCCCACCAATGCCCCATCATTTCCCTGCCTGTATACAGACATTTCTATACATGACTCTCTTTCTATCAGGGTGTTCACAGTTTGTGTATACAGAGAGTGAGATGAACACATGTGGATATGTACATTTTTTAACAGCAACAAACATGAAAATATTTCTGTGACATTGAAGACCCAAGTAATCTTTATGTTATTTTTTAGCTGTAGGTTTTCTTTTATTCTGTACAATGGAGAAAAAGATTGAGAAAGCAACAAATAATCCTGGGTTTACGGAACACATTAATGCAGTGATTCCCCACTGCAGACATTTGGCAATGCCTGCAGACATTCTTAATTGTCTTGACTACTGGAATCTTGTGGGTAGAGGCCAGGGATGCTATTAGACATCCTACAATGTGCAGGACAGGCCACCACAATGAAAAATTATCCTGTCCAAAATGTCAATAATGCCACTATTGAGAAACCTTGCATTAATAGGATTTTTGGAATTCTAAACCCTGAAAGGATTCAGAACAATCTTGTAATTTAGGCCTAAGACAACACTAGAGGCAAATTAACATCGTTGAATTAAAAAAAGAATCATGGAGCTGACAGGGAAGGTCATTCAGTCCAGTCTCGCCTGGTGTATGGTAACTGAGTCACAAGAGAAAAAGTGACTGAAGCACTAGAACTCCTCCACTCCTGGGGCACCTGGCTGGCTCAGTCGGTTAAGCATCTGATTCATGATTTCTGCTCAGGTCCTGATCACAGGGTCGTGAGATGGAGCCCCGCATCAGGTTCCATGCTCAGCAGGGCATCTGCTCTGGATTCTCTGCTCTCTCCCTCTACCTCTCCCCACTGTGCTTTCTTTCTCCCCTCTCTCTCAAATAAATAAATATTTTTAAAAATAATAATTAAAAAAAAAAAAAGAACTCCTCCACTCCTAAACGTGTGATAAGCCAACTTGCCCAATCTCTCTGTACTTCAGTTTCCTTTTCTACAAAAGGGACAATAAAACTTGCCTCAAATGATTGCTGTGAGGAGTAATTGAAATTATGCCTGTGAAATGTTTAGGACCGTTCCTGGCCACCATGAGTTGTTGATAAAGAGTGGTGGTGAGAGCCAAGGTGGTGACTCTCTTTACTGTTGTTGCCCAAGCTGACTGAACCCTGTTCCTGACTCTCAGTTCCACTTTCTTTCTAGTTCTCTGCCTTGAGGGTCTGTGAAGAAAGGTTCTAGGGGCAACTCAGTAGGGATTAAAGAAGACTAGTCTGAAAAGCAGCTTAATGGCTGGTGATTCAAGGAAAACTGAACAAAAATTCTTCATAAAAACAGGAAGTTAAATTGTAGGTAGACACTAAGGATGGCACAAAGAAGATTGGTTCTCACCTAAAGCAGACTACCTTCTCTCTTCCCAAAGTCTGTGAATGGTGTGCCAGGTGGTCATGCCTTCAGGAAGGGTGGAGCCTAGGTAATATAACTTGTATCAAACCCTTAAGAGCCCTGGAGGTGTCTTACAGCCCTGGCAGTTTGTCCATCTGGGAGAATCTGAAATGCCAAGATGGTGGGGCAGTGTGTCTGGAGACCCTTTCAACTCTAAGATTTCTTGATATCTGATAAGTTTTGCGGACTTCGTTCTGGGAACACCATGTGATGTGGTAGATAATGTCCAACAAGCATACATAGACAACCACAACTCTCCTGTTTTATCATTTGTGGTATAAAAAAATGCTTTATTGGGGCACCTCAGTATCTCAGTTGCTTAGGCATCTGACTCTTGATCTCAGCGCAGGTCTTCATCTCAGGGTCATGAGTTCAAGCCCTGGGTCAGGTTCCACGCTAGGTATGGAGCCTACTTTAAAAAAAATGCTTTGGTAGGTTTTACTAATTCAGTCTGTCTGTATGAGCATATGATTAAGATGTTTGTGCAAATACTTTTTTCTCTGAAAGTAATAATAAATTACCTTACCAACAATTCCGTGAAATAGGTTTCCTCTCATTTTCTTAAAAGACTTCTAAAATTCTTTTCAGTTGCTCTAGGAGTCGAATTTTTATTTCTTTTGTTATTTTTGCCAGCTAAATTGTTTTTAACCAGCGGCTTTCTACAAAAATTAGCAGAATTCAAAAGCATTAAACTCTGGACCACAAGCACAGATTAAATTTTCTGGAGGAAAATATCTCATTCATTTCGTAACCTTCTCTCAAATATCCCATTTGTTTAATTGAACTCCTAAAAGATTCTCTATCCCACAAAGATACTCCACATAGTCATTTAAAGACATTTTTTCTCCTATATCTTACATGTCAGTGCTCCAGCTGTTAGAAGGATGATTTTAAAAAATCAGTAAGAACAAGTTGATACATGAGAAAACAATGACTCACAGCTGACTTTATCTGTCTTCTGTGTTTTTGTGTGACATTCAAGACCCACAAAACATCAGGAGAAGAGCAGCACACACAGGTCCAATGAAGGCTGGCTGAGCACTGGGTCTGGCTGTGCTAGACACCTCTGGTAGCACGGGGCACACCACTCGGGCCCAGAGAAGTTAAGCTATTTGCCCCAAGCCACACAGTTGGTAAGCAGGAGAGCCAGCAACACAGCCCTGCTTGGCTCCTGAGTGCATGTGTTTCCTTCATACTAGATCTTGACACAGAATAATTCAAGGGTTAGAATAATAAAAAAAATCTCCTCTAAGATGTGACTGTTTTTCATTTTAAATGCCTCATTCAGATTGGTGTTATGTTAATTTGACCTTCAATTTTTTTTTTTTTAAGGTGTTGTGTAATGGACCAGGAACATGTGTTCCTATCTGCATATCTGCCCTTCTCCTTGGGATACTAGGAATAAAGAAAGTGATCATTGTCTATGTTGAAAGCATCTGCCGAGTAGAACACTTATCCCTGTCCGGAAAGATTCTGTTTCACCTCTCCGATTACTTCATTGTTCAGTGGCCGGCTCTTAAGGAAAAGTATCCCAAGTCTGTGTACCTCGGGCGAATTGTTTGACAAATGACAGCTTCTCTAGAATTTTGCAGCCAACCATATTTATTATAACTGGAGTAGAAAAAACTACATGTTTATTGTGAAGGCTTCTGCGGGTCCTGAGAATTATTGGTAGTGAAGAGTAAAAAAGGTGTAAATAATCCAGTTGGGAGACTGACGGTGCTCTTATAATTACAAACATTAAGGGGCACCTGGGTGGCTCAGTTGGTTAAGCATTAGATTCAGGTCATGATCTCAGGGTCGTGAGATCGAGCCCCATGTCAGGTTCCCCACTCAGCATGGAGTCAGCTTGAGATTCTCTTTCTGCCCCTCCCCCCACACGTGTGTGTTCTCTTTCTCTCTCAAATAAATAAAATCTTTTTAAAAAATTAAAAATAAAACAAACATTAACCATTAAGTATTTATGCCTCTGTGCACCAAATTTCTTTTTTATCACTACCTGCAAGTTATCTTCTGACTTGTTTTAGTAATATTTTTCCTACAGCTAAATACAGTATTAGTATGATTAGCAACATTTCCTGTTCTGCAGCTTTTTTTTTTTTTTTTTTTACAATATTCTGCATTGTAAAAAGAAAAGAAAGATATTTCTTAGTTTTTGTTCAGATACAGGAGGCTCTGTTTCCTGTATGGAAGTAGTGAAGTCCCCAGTGAATCCTTTGAGCATAAAGGAAGCAGTCATATTACATGGGCTTCATGACAAGTTGCACTCCACAGGCTTCCAGAGCCATGAGCATAAACCAGGATCTTTTTTTGTCTTCAGTTTTGCTTTGTGAGTCGTTGCTCTCAATCCAGAAGGCTGTTTGAAATCTCTTGTTGAATCGTTAAAATAAATTAAAAGGTGACAACTGTCATAGTACTAAAAACGTGATTCTGTGGCTCAGGAATCCAAACACTCAAAACTTTTTTTTTTTAATGCTTTAGTAAATTCACAATGGTGAGGCTATCGTCATCCCTGGCATTTTGAGATGTTTAGGCTCAGTAGAATATATTGGTACTAAACATTTATTTGAGGGTGTGCTATATGCCAGGAATTCTTCTAATCACTTTTCAAATATTAACTTGCAGAATCCTAATAACAACTCAGTTACAGTTATTATCCCCCTGTTACAGATGATTTGTCTAAGATCACATGACCAGTAAATGGCAAAACCAAGATTCCAGCCCCGGCAGCCTGGCTGATGAGTGAAGCCCATTTCAGGGGCCTGTGGCCTGTGCCATCATCACATAGGGACCCACACTCAGAGGGGCCCTGTGCTTGCTTTCATGCTCCGCTGTCACTCTCAGAGTTCTTAAGAGACGTGGAACAAGGGACCCGCATTTTATTTTGCACCGATCCCCACAAATTATTTTGTTGGTCCTTGAGAACAACAAAAGAATCTGTGCTTGAGAATCTGTGCTGCGCTGTCGATTACCGACAAAAATAAAACACGGAGTGCGGGCCGGCATCTCCTCAACAAATGGGAATTCCGTCCCCTCCTTCTAAGCTCTCTTCTTTAACAGGGAGAAGACCTCTTGTAGCATTTGAGGTTTTTATTTTCTCCTCTTAAATCTGTTTCAGAAGTATGATGTACATCTACTAGATGGTAAGAAATAAATGAAGAGAGGGAGTGTCCGTGAAAATGCATGACTGCCTGAGAGATTGTACAGTCAACGTGTGGAGGCTGATCTAGCTTTTATTGCTCTTTGGGAAGATCTTCTCTGGATAAAGTAAGCACATCTGTCACTAGGACATTTTTCTAGGTGTTCGGCTGAGAAAACTCTCAGAACAGGGAAACTATTTTGCTGTCTGGTTCAGTGGCTATGGGGCAGCCAGGAGGTAGTTTGTTGTGTGCTTTGACTTTAATCGTCAAAGGTTAGGTGCTGCCCCTGCTTCCATTGATAGAAAGGCCTGGAATGCCAGGTGACATTTCTAGTAGACATTTCTCTACTTCTTTAGAGAGAAAGTGATTTTTT
The DNA here is from genome assembly GCF_030435805.1 of Mustela lutreola. Lineage (NCBI taxonomy): Eukaryota > Metazoa > Chordata > Mammalia > Carnivora > Mustelidae > Mustela > Mustela lutreola. The sequence continues at coordinate 80,793,878 of NC_081299.1, read as the reverse complement.
TTTTAAGGGGTAACAGCATGTACCTTTTTTCCCCTTTGCATTTTGCTCTGCTCTGCACTTTGTTCCTAAGTGGCTTTAGGTAAATAGTTGATGTATGAAATTGGACTGTGTTCTGTTTTGTTCATGCCTGTCTGTGCCAGCGCCGCTCCCCGGACCCCAACAGGTAATCCTGCTGCGGGGGCTCCTGTCAGGCCGGAGTGCGCAGTGCTTAGGCCATAGAGAGTTGTTAGAAAAGATGCCATCATTTTTTCCAGAAATGTATGTCCCAGATGTTCTGTAGAGCCTTAACTTAAGCAGTGGTTAGCCTGGAATGTCAGAGGAAAGAAGTCTCGTGTGTGTTATATCCCTAAAAATTTAGGACTATCTTCCTGGATTCCGACTGCCATGCACACATTCAGAGTGAAGTTTGCCGGTTCTGGATTATTTGGTAAACAAGCGCCCGCCCGGCTGTGTGTTGTTGTTATGGCTAATTCAGGTCCTCAAGTTCATACTAGCAAAGGGGTGCAGCTTGAAAAACATCATGCTCCAGTCTCAACTCAAACTGAAGATCAGTAGCTAAGCAGTTAGCTTGTCCTTTCTGATTGCTCTGGAAACCATCTGGAATGCACCTCTTACTGGAAGAGACTGTTCACGAAAAATTAATTGCATCAGTCTTTACATGGGAGACAAGGAAACCACACATCCTGCCCACACCTACTTCCCTGGAAGATTTTTATCTATAGTTTAGTTGTCCTAAAGGGTTTCAGCAGCTTGCTCAGCTGAAAGTCTAACTATTTCAAATAGAACATCCAAAAGTCATCACGGGAAGCTTTAGCCAGGAACTTAGAGTGCTATGAAACCATTTCAACAAGAGGAATGCTGTACGGTTTTAGGCTGAATAGCAAGTCCTTGGTAGAAAGGAGATGACCCTAGCTTTCCCATATAAAAGCAACTTGAAATGTGTTCGTTGGCTTTCCAAAGTGAGATTCAAACTGAGAAATGTACTACCCCCTTACTGTACGGTTCCTTAGATTGAATCAGTGCTTTCTTTCTTTCTTTCTTTCTTTCTTTCTTTTTTTTTAATCAGTGCTTTATTTCTTCTGCAAAGTCCCATCTCACCAAAAGGAGTTTGACAGCAATGTCTTAAGCCTCTTTTATCCACAGGAAGAACATCATCATGAGGGTTAAAGAAGATTGTCCTTCTCCATACAGCTCACTCCATACAGTGGAGCCATGTGGAGTTTCTTTCCCATGATTTCAACTGTCCAGCAGTGAGCAGACACCCGGATTTCCTTGTCTGCCCTGAAACTTTCTTCCATTCAGCCCACCACTCTAGTGCTCTAAAAACAAATGATCTACACTTACGTTCTTGCTGCCAACTCAGTTTAAACATGGATTTGACATAGCTCCCCTTTTCCCTTCCATAGTAGTCAACTGATGCTAGCCTCTGTCATCTCTCTCAAGCAACAACTTTGGAATAATTGTTGTTTTGTACTCTCTTTCCTTAATCCATATATAATTGGTTCCCCTCCCCTTTTTTTTAATATCCCCAGATTTTTCCCTTGTCTTTCCATCCTCATCTCTCCTTGTCATCTGAATTCACCTATTGGTTCTGCCTTTGAACTAGTTCACACCCACCCTTTCCTCTTCAGTCCCATGATCACAACCTAAGCTTGTTTTATTAGCACATTTGTTGAGGAACTGAGGCATAGAAAGATTAAGTACCTTATCCAAGATTTTATAATTAGAAAGTGGCAGAGCCAAGAATTGAACCAAGGCACTCTAGCTTCAGCCAGACTTACCTTAACAGCCAGGTTGGGGGTGGGGGGGGGGGGGCCTGGGTGGCTCAGTGGGTTAAGCCACTGCCTTCGGCTCGGATCATGATCTCAGGGTCTTGGGATCGAGTCCCGCATCGGGCTCTCTGCTCAGCAGGGAGCCTGCTTTCCTCTCTCTCTCTCTCTGCCTGCCTCTCCATCTATTTGTGATTTCTCTCTGTCAAATAAATAAATAAAATCTCTAAAAAAAAAAACAAAAAACAAAAAACCAGCTAGGTTAGGTTTAAAAAAAAAAAGTGCTAGGAAGGAGGTGAACAGGGCGCTGTGAAGGACAAGAAGGTACTGGGTACTCTAGAGAGAGATACCAGGAAAGACCTCTCTGAGAAGGATGTTTTAGCGGCAGTCTGAAGGATAAGCTTGAATATTTGTCCTCCTCCTTCCACTTCCTCTCCCAACTTCCATTTCACCTCTGCCACAAACTTCCCCATCTCTCACAGCCTTGTTTCAGCTTCTTCTCTAAACACCTCGGTGACATAGCCACCCACACCTAAGGTCAGCGCTGAGCTACAGACCTTCAGATCGCAGTACCTTCTTCTTAGAAATACCTGTAGAGGGAAGAAATGAATGCTTCTGATAATTATTTCTTTACGTTCATGTTATATCGGGTACTATACCTCATACTTTCATGTTCTTGGTCCATTCTTGGTCACAGCTGCCACAGTTCTGGTCCAAACACGGGCACTGACTAACCATATAAATTCTCACACCTTCAGACTTTGTCTAGGCCTACTTAGTTACAGCTCATCTAGACCAATGTTCTCAAACTTTCTGGTCTCAGGACCTCATTATAGTCTTGAGAATTATCAAAGACCCAACCAACTTTTGTTTATGGTGACTATCTTCATCACTATTTACCATATTAGAAATTAAGACAGGGAAACATCTGAAATAAGAGAATACACAGGACACATATCATTAACTATCAGAGCAATGACATCCTCACACATCATGAAGCATCTAGAAAACTGTAAGATCCCAAGAGAATGAGCAGGAAAAAGGAAAGTGACACCTTTGCATTATTATGGAAGTAGCTTTGATCTGAAAAGGCCCCTGTAAAGGTCTTGAGAACACCCCAGGGGCCGCTGGGCTACATTTGGAGAACTGCTCCCCTACATAATGGCACATCAATAACTTCATCTCCATCAGCCTTTAGTCAGTCAATGATCTATGTACTAGTTTTCTATTGCTATGTAACAAATAGCCATGAATCAGAGGCTTCAGACAACACCTGTTCTCCCACTGTTCTGTAGGTTAGAAATCCAGTCAGAAGATACCTGCTTCTCTGCTCAGGGTCTCACAAGGCTCTATTCAAGAAGACAGCCACAGCTGGGTTCAGATCCGGAACTCTGGACCTTCTTCTAAGCTTCTTCAGGTCACTGCTGGCAGACTTTAGTTCCTTGTAGTTGTAGGACTCATGCCGACCTGTTCCTTAAAGGCCAATGAGAGTCTCTACTGCTGTTTGTCTCTTTTAAAGGATGGATATGACTCAGTCAGGCACACATAGGATAATCTGCCTTTTAGTTAACTCAAAATGAGGGACTATCCATCTGCAAAATCCCTTTTGCCATATTAATGTAACATAATCAGGGGAGTTATAGCCCATGGTATTCACAGGCCCCACCAATATATGGGGATTATAAAGGTGTGGATGGGACAGGGTGGAATATTGATGGCCATCGAGAATTCTGCCAACTACAATCTGCCAGAGGTGTTTTGTTTGGGGGGGGGGGGGGATGTTTTTCAAATCTTCCACTTGGACTATAAACTGCCTTAGGATCCAAGTTTTGTAATTTTTTTTAATACAGGAAATGCATGTCTTCCAAACTACATCACTTTTCCAGCAAGTTCTTCTGTGCTTAGTTTGTTTACCTGTCGAATAGGCATAATGATGGTCCCTCCTTACAGAGTTGTGGGCACCAAACTAAGATGGCACACATACCCCCTTTAGCACAGAACCTGACACATAATAAGCCCTGAGTAACTTTGTGTCTCCAGGTGACCAACATGACTTCCATGGTATGTAAGTTGCCTGAAGAAAGGTGTCCTTAAACTAAATGCAGCGACCATTTCCCACCCTCTAGGATAACTATAGTAAAAAGTTGTCTTGAAAGCAGAAAATAACAAGGGTTGCCAAGGACGAGGAGAAATTAAAACCCTCATACATTGCTGGCGGGGACACAGGCTGCTTCAGCAGCTGTGGAAAACAGTTTCTCAGCTCCTTAAAAAAAGTTAAACATAGAATTACCATATGGCCCAGCAATTCCGCTCCTAGTTATACACTCCAGAGAATTGAAAGCACATGATTTTACAAAAACTTGTACATGAATGTTCATACCGGCATTACATAATAGACAAAAAGTAGAAACAACCCAGAGGTCCACTGAGCAATGACTGGATTAACGAAATGTGGTATAACCATACAATGGGACATGACTTGGTCCCAGAAAGGAATGAAGTACATGACATGATACAACATGGATAAATGAACCTTGGAAACGGTCAGTGAAAGGAGCCAGTCGCTAAAGACCACATATTGAATGATTCCCTTTATATGAAATGTCCAGAATAGTCAAATCCATAGACAGAAAGTAGAGTTACTATTGCCAGAGGCTGTGGAAGGGGCAATAGAGGTGATTCCTAAGGAGGATAGGATTTCTTTTCTGGGTGATGAAAGTGTTCTGGGATTAGATCGTGATTGTGGTTGTAGAACTCTGTACCAAAAATGACTGAATTGTATGTACACTTTAAATGGGTGAATTTTAAGGAATGTGAATTCTTTCTCAAAAAAAAAAAAATGATTTCTCCATCCTCAGTAGTAAAGGAGTCTATCCGTGTCTATTTGTGGGTATATATACAGATGGAAAAAGACCAAACTGAAGGCTAGGCACAGCCTCCAGGAAGCTGCTACAGGGAATGTGCTTGTTTATTGTGATTCCACCTCTGCCCACGGCCAAAGACGAAACAAAGACTGAAGGTGCCAGGGACAAAGCATGGCTTTAGGGAAGAGCTGAGTAAGAACTGGATGAAATAGCCTACAAGAGAGGGCCTGGAGGAAGAAGATGGTCTCAGCACAAAATAACTCTTTCAAGGAGCTCCTCACTAGAGACACCTCAAGACGTGGCCTCACACCAGCAAAGAGCCTAGAGTCCATTGTATCATCCACAGTTGGCCATCTACATGCCTTCTGCAGTAGGACCTTGACTTCTTCGTCAAGAGCTATTGACAGGTGGCTCTCCCTCTGAATCTAACTAAACTGGCCTGAGTGTCTTGTCATACCATTAGAATGCTGCAAGAGTGTAAAGTGATGTTCTGACTTGGTCTCTTGAAATGTTTGCCCTCTAGACACTCCGCCTTGGGATATCCTCTCAGTATGCAGCCACCGTCTTCGAGAAATCCAAGCCACATGCAGAGACAATGTGTGGTTGTTCTGGTTCTCGGACACATTCGAGTACAGACTTTGAGTCATCTCGATCAAGGGTGCTAGACATGTTAGGAGAGAAGTCTCCAGATGATTCCAGCCCCGTCATTCTCATCACTCCCTGCCTTTTTAGTTCTCCAGGCTGAGGCTCAGACACTGTACCCTGTGAATTTCTGACCCACAGAGTCCATGAACAAGATGAAAAGGCTCCTGTTTTCTGCCACTAAGTTCTGAGGGAATTTGTTACAAAGCAATAGGTAATTGGAACAATAACCTTTCAGAAGGAGCCAGTCTCTCCAAAGTTTGGTTACCTTGGCTTAATATTAGGAGAGGAAACGATTTCTCGCCTCAAGGCTTTTTTTTTTTCCCTCCTTGCTTCTTAGCCTGTATGTAGCAGTGAAACAGAAACCAATGGATTCTTTTAAATCTTTTAACCATATGCAGATGAATAAGCAACTGGTTGGACTTGGTTCCTAATCTCTTTTCCTTTCCTGAATAACTTTTGTTTCCACTCTAATAAACTTTAGCATTGAAACAGAAGTCATGTGTCCCATACATGACGATTAACAGCAAGAATGTAGAAAACGAGATAGCTGCTAAGCACAAAAACTTAATTAATAGCCAAGCCATTCAACCAAAAATCAGAACAGTGTTTCTGGCAGGGAAATGTGAAATCTTTGTTTTCTAACTTGGAATTCCTTTTTTTTTTTTTTTTTTTTTTCCACTCCCAGTCTTTTTAGGATCGTGATTTAAAATTCAGGGACTCCACAGAGAACTTTAAGTTCTTGGTTGAACTCTCCTGATTGAAGTGCATTAATCTTTCAATGAGAGGCCACCCTTCCCATCCCTGGGCTCCCCCAGGGGAATTGCCAAAGCCCAAAATACAAAAACCAAGACTCGTGCAGGAACAAAATGACAGGAAAGCCAAACAGCAGCACAAGGGATGGAGTCTGGAATGACCGGCTTCTCTCTCACAGAAAAGGGCAGAGAAGTTTCATTCTTAGAAAGAAGGTGGAGGGGGGCCAGAAGAAAACAAGACCTTTACGGTAATACCATATACAGAATTGGCAGAAATTCGGCAAAGAATAAAAGTCTCCAAAATGTTCGCTTATTCAGTTCCTCCTGAAGTTCCATGTTCAAGCTCATTATCCCCAACTGCTCTGGACATGGAACCGTGCAAGGGCCCTGGAAGGGCCCAAGCCTCAGTCCATCGACCCCCAGCAGAACAAGCTGAATCTGAAGTGGCCAGATAGAGAGCTTTAATGTTCACCAAAATCATAGAGAAAACAAGTTATTTATGGATGAAATGATAGAATGTCTGAGGTTTGATTCAAAACCCATTGGCAGAGTGGGGAAGGCAGGGGAGTTTATGGATGAAAGAGGGCAGAAGCTGGGGACAGTGAGTGCAGGGGCCTCAGACACCAGACTGATCACATTGTTGCCTCTACTTTCCTACCTATATGAGCATTCCCATAACTAAAAGTTTAAGGGTGCCTGGCTGACTCAGAAGAGTGTGAAACTGTTGATCTTGGGATTATGAGTTCAAGGCCCATGTTGGGTGCCTAGATTACTTAAATAAATAAACCTTTAAAAGTTTGTGTGGGTTTTTTTTTTTTTAAGATTTTATTTGTTTATTTATTTGACATACAAAGAGCAATCACAAGTAGGCAGAGAGGCAGGCAGAGAGAGAGAGGGAAGCAGGTTCCTCGCTAAACAGAAAGCCCGATGCAGGACTCGATCCCAGGACCCTGAGATCATGACCTGAGCCAAAGGCAGAGGCTTAACCCACTGAGCCACCCAGGCACCCACCTTTAAAAGTTTTAAAAATAGAAAATCATTTTTTAGTGAGAGTGAGAAATCTTCAGATGCTAAAAGGTCAAATACTATATTATTATGGATAAAAGAAAACAAACCAGGTTTTAGAATGAGAACAAGAAATTTCAAATTTACTTTTCTTTCATATTTAACTCATGAAAAGAAAGGAGTCAGCCTGTAAGTCTGATTCTTGAACCAGAATAGGTTTTTCCGAATTCAAATATTCACTCTGGGGCCTTTCGATCCCCTGCTATCAAGTACAAAATGTCACCTTCTTCTTTATCCATATGCTTCTCATCGTTCCGTAAATATTTGAGGTGTTCCAACATCAACAAGACGAGCCATTCCTAGGAGGCCTAGGAGCGTAGACTCCCGCTGAGGGTGCCCCTTTCTCCAAGGACACACTCCCTGGCCCTTTTCAGAAATCACCACAGCACAAGTCACCTCTGTGGACCTTGAATATTAAAGCTGGTTCTGATCTCACGTCTTCAAGTTGCTGAAGAGAATGCATTGTGGAGCAGAGAGAAGAAAGGCAGCTGGATGTTAAGAGCTTAACAGTGGTTAATTTTACTCTTTCTGTGTCTCCTCAGCACGTAACATAAAGGACTTGAACGAGATCATGCTTGAGTTCTCTTCCAACCGTATCTTCCTTCATTCATGCCGGGTGCTGCACTGACCATGGGAAAGGCACTGACCCAATTAATCCTTAGATCCAGGCAACAGAGGCCCCCCACTCCAGAGACCCCTCCATTTGCCACTTCCCTCCTCATAGGGCCTAGATGATATGACCACTTGGAGCCCACACTCCCTTTCTAGACCAAGCTCTGGCTGCCTAGGACCGTAGCCTCACCTGCCTCAGTGGTCCAGGCCTCCTCCTGGGGCTTGCGTGGGTCTCTTCCCCAGGTACGCCCTCCCATGGCTGGCTGACTGGCCAGTCTGGGGTGAGGGGGCAGGAGTGTGAAAGGATCAGGACCTGGAGGTTGGGGTGTGGACGCTCTGCCCAAAGCTCCTCATGGCGAGATAGGACCAAGTCCAAAGAGAAGGGAGATGGGGACCTGGCTGAGGTCCTACAAATGGTGGGGGGTGGGGGCACCTAATGAGGTATGCATCACCATCATCATCATCATCATCATTATTAATGAGTCTATTTTACAGAGCCTAAAACCGAGACACAGAAGCTAGAGTAATTTGCCCCCAGTCGCACAGCTGGTGAGTGGCCGAGCCAGGGCTTGGGTTGCTCTTCTTGCGATTCCACACTCTTCCCTTTCATGCTGCCACCCAGCAAAACCGCAGACTCCACCACCCCTGGCGCCTCTCAGGAGACACAGAGATGGTCCTGAAAAGCCATGGGCCCCCTCCCCCGGGGTAAGGGGGGGCGGTCTCCTGTATCCCCCCTAATCAGTGCCCACCAAGAATGTAGCAGACAGTAGTGGTGGCAAAGCCTCCTCCAAAAACAGTGACCATGGGAAGTTGATTCAACAGAAAAATATTTGATGCAAGAGTATGACAGTTAATCCTAGGATTTCACTTTTTGTTCTGAACTTCTGACCCCCAGCTGCTGATGCAGCCACGGAATATCAAGAAGGTAACCAAACTAGATTTTAACCCTGGAGAACGAGCATGTGGCCAATCAAATAAGTCGGTCTTTGTTGACTTCCTCTAAAATCTAAAACCAGGAAACAACTTCTAATATGCGAAGACCCCCACCTTCCCTTCAAGGACATCCTGAGGTCCAGAAATAAAATCTAAACAAACATCCTTTCGAGGACTCTTCATAATGAAACATCCAGCGAACTCTAGGTAATCTGAAAAAGCCAGTTTCTCAACAAAGCTATAAAAATATTCCTAGAGTATTTTTAGAACACATAATTTGAGGGACTTAATACCAGGCACTCGATCTAGTTCAGTTTGGGTACTAACCACAAATATCTGAAGTCGGTAATAATAATCGTAGCTAACAGAGTTGAGTCCTTGTTAGGCACAAGGTCTGATTCTTTGTCTTCCACGTGGACTCCCTCTGCTGACCCTCACTACGCCACGTGAAGTAGTTTGGGTTATAGCTGCTTTATAGACAAGGAACAGAGAACTACACACAATGGGCTTTATCAAAGTGCCATGCATAATAGAAAAAAATCAGAAACCATCTAAACTGAATAAGTTGTATGTCCAGACAGCAGACTAGTGTGCAGTCATTAAAAAATCATATTGTTGAGGAATATTTAACGGCACAGAAAAAAGCTTTAAAATAATACATTAAATAAGGTTTTTGAAATCCTGCAAACAAGTGTATATTATGAGCACAGTTTTCAACTCTATGTAAATAGATGCAAAGTTTTAAAAGGGCTACAAATATATAAAAAGTTTCAAATGAGAATCTCTGAGTTAAGGAGTTATATATGAAGTTTATTCCGTGATTTTTTTTTTAATTCTGTTTTGATTAGGAATAACATAATGAAAGAAAAGTTTTGTTGTTATTTTTTTTTAAATGACTGAATTCTTGTGAACCACTGGCTCAGGGAGTAGAAAGAAGGAAACCACGATATGTCCATAGAAATTCCATGCTGGCGAGAGTATAGACAATAATAGCAATAACTACTTACTAAACCTGTGTCTCAGACTTCCTGTTGTACATGCAGCTTTCACAACATCTCACTTGATCCTGCAAAGGCACTGAGAAGGAGGAAGCTTAGCTCCCATTTTTCAGATGGTGAAAATAAAGCCTTAAGAGGCTGTGGCTTTTCCAAGGCTGCCCAGATGGTAACACAGTCAAGGCAAGGCTAGAATCTGGGGATATTCAGTCCCAGCGCAGCATCTGTGAACACAGGCCCAATGTGTGGGCAGCCAGAAATGTGTTGTCCTGGCCACATTCTGACTTATTCAACATGATATTGAGTAAGTATGGCAGCCGACTAAGCCCCATGCCCATTTAGGGGAAGGCCAGTGAAATAGGAATCTGGAGATCTGAGTTCTAGTCTTGGATCTGCCATTAATTAGTTCCGTGGGCAAATCCTGTGATCTCTCTGTTCGTCTACATCCAATACAAATGTAATGGAGATTCTTAGGCTCAGCGCCTGTCCTGGAGGTCAGCTGCCTGCATTGTCACCTGCCAAAGCCCCCTAATACTCTTCCAGAAGCTTTGAATGGCAGAGTTCATTTCTACTGAACATGAGGGGGAGGAGGGTTGAATCACATATCGCCAGCAAAACATTCTTACCGTTTCCTTTGAACACTTCCTTTTCCTCCCAAATTCCCTCTTCCCTCACCAGCTGCCCAAATTCTCCTTTTCTGTTTCTTTCTCCCTTTACAACAAAAAGAAAACAAAAAAATCTTTTCGTCCCTTTTTGGGGAGCCACACTGTCCAAGATTTCTCCCCGTTCCAAGTCTATTTTCATTTAACAAATATTTATCACATGCCTGCTGTCTCCCAGGACTGTTCCTTCTTGCATAGAGTAATCCTACCTGGTCTCAGCTTCTGTTTGCATCTAGCCAGACAGCCTGGTTGGGGGGGTGGGGGTGAGAGAGGGGATAGGGAGTATTTTAATTATTAATCATTGTTGTAGTGTTACTTACAAAACAAAAACAAGAGGTGAATACTTACTGTTTTTAAAGAAATTCTGGCTCTATTTTTTTTTTTTTTGGATGATTCTATGATTCCATTAAAGTAAATTCATCATACCTTCCTTACTCACCTAGGACTGCCGGGAACACTGTAAAAAGTGCCAGGCCAATTTTCCCAAAAGACTCTATTGACTCCATAAACCCAACCTTAATTCTTTAAAGCTGTTTGATCATATCATAGAGTCTATACATGTCTCTCTCAAACATGGCATTCCAATCAGTGTCTTGGCAATAACCAATGCTTCCAGCGTCCTATTATAAGGAGAACAAATTCTTATCAAACCCGTATAAATAGCTCTATTGCCATGAAAATATAAGAATACTCACTGAGAGTTTCCAAGTTCTAGGGGGATGAAATGGGGAGAAAAAGATACATGTGCCATATTTGTTCACAAACGTATATTTTACCAAATTGCTACAAGGCATAGTTAGTTTAAAAGAAAAGAGGAAATGTTTTCCTTAAATCTGGAAGAACAAAACATTTTTGAAATCAGCAATGTTTCAAACAAAGTCATAAAAAATTATGGTTATCCTCCTCCGTTCATGCAGTCTCACTTAATTAATTCTTGTACCTTAGATCCAGTTTTTCCATTAGTTCTGGAAATTCTTAACTGGTTGAGTTTGATGATCTTAAAGTTATCAGAAACCTGTTTTCCAGAGTACACATCAGATTTTCCATGAACCTCTCTGAAGATGAAATATATTTGCAAAATATCAGAGTAAAACAATAACCATCTATAAATGACAAAAGACTTTAGAAGGCCGATGGTGAAAGATCTGATGAAAGTTCATTATAATGCAATTGATGAGGAAATTTGGTTATTTTATGCCACGCAACATCTTAAGATAATAAATAGAATTATGACTGATAACATTATAGTAGTACATGTCAGAATTCTTAGAACTTTATATAATTTCTGAACATGTATTAACAACATTCACCCATATAACACAGCCCAGAAAGGTTTATCACTGCTTATTTAGTAATGTTTCCCATGTAATTTAGAATAACAAATAAGGCTGATTAGTTTAACATCTCTCTTTTTATTAGGAGAGAGAACAAATCCTTTGACTTGTCCCAGAAACCCTCTGGAAATTCCCAAAATTTGTTTGAGGTCAAACAGACTTTGTCTAGAATCTGATTTGGGGAGATTTTGTTAAAAATATCAAAGAGGTTTTAAAACACTTGGTCAGCTAGTATCATAGGTCACTGTGAAACAATGCTTAGCTATCCATTTAACCATGGTGACTATTAAAGACGTCTCAGGCAAATACCAGAAGTTAAGATGTTGTAAGTAAAACTGAGCTCTTTCAATAGAGAAGACTCATTTGTTGTTGTTGTTTTAAGTAATCAGACGCCTGAACATTAAAACACAAAATATTTTCTTTCTGGGCAGATTACTTAAAAGGTAAGGAGAAAACTTTTACAATCCCTTATCAGGAGCAAATTGAAAGTCCAAGCAAATTCTGTCCTTTTAACACCTGAAAGAAAACTAAGTTTTCTAGTGTTACATAAGTACACTATTGATATTAAAGCTTTCTTTTAAAATCCTTATACCGAATCCATTCAGTTTCATTTGGTTTGATCACACATTAAATTCCTTTCCCCAAATCCTTTTTTTCACAAACCTCACAACTTTCTATGTCCATTTTATTTTGTCCTCTGTCAGATTTCCCACTCAGAAATAATCAGCTTTACTTTAGGACAACTACTTTCTTTTCTCTCAACAAAAAATTGCATCTCCATTCCCCATATCTTTTCTCACCAAAACAAACAAACAAAAAACCATATATCCTATGTTCCTTCCATACTGAGCTGTTTCCCTTAGTATTTCAGGTAACTTTAATTCCATATATTAATTAGAATTCTTAATCCTAAGAAGCCTTAATTTCTAGTGAAAACTAAGAAGTAAGCAATTGTGAAGTATGTTATGCCAGCATTCTTTAGGTTGGCAAATTTATGAAAATGTTTCATAATTTCTAGAAACCTACATTTCCTTATAACAGAGTTTTTTAATGTGGCACAAGACATGTTTACTAATCAACCAAAATACCCTGCATTCCTTTGTAATAAGAGGTCAAAAGTAGGTAAACTTGGACTTGTTTAGCAATTAATGTTTCCATATTTTATTTTTTTTGGAAACGGTCCAGACATTCAGTGAATTCCCATCATCTAATTTAACTTAGAAGGTGGAAGTCACCAAAGAGATTTGGAAAACTATTTAAGCAAACATACCATAAAATAATCATTGCAAAAAGTGCACCTAAAGACTCATCTCTTTTACGTGTATTCAGTTCATTTGTTCTTAACAATTATGTTTACATTCCTCCGTATTTCATGAGGCAGTAGTTAGCCATCACCTGAAGTTATTCTTCTTGCTGATAAATTCTTGTGACAGAGATAACATGAGCTTCTTTGACTTTTAGAAAAACTGGGTAAAATAAAAGTATTCTACTTAATACTGATACCTCAAAGTATAATACATGTCCGTATCCATTAAACTACTAAACTTAAGCTTCTTTTTATTTACCAGAAATTACCCTTGATAATGTGAACTTGAAAAACAACTGGATTAGTGTCTATTATATTTCTGAGATTTAGAAATACTTAGTTCAAAAGTGCTTATTTTTAAGCTAAACAGAGCTCTTTTACAAATTCGTTTTAGCAATACAATTCAGAGGTAGAAAAGTAACTGTATCTCGAATGCCCACACACAGACCAACATACAGCCAAACACAGCTATCTTATACTTTAAAATTTTAGCCATGAATCAGGTGTAACAGTATCAAACTCGCTGGTTTATAAATAACAGTTGGAATAAGTTAAGTTTATCCACTCAGATGACTAAAGCTTTTTACTATTTGTGAAGAAGACTTTTAAGATTTGTATTCGTCCTTGAGAAGGAATCTCAACGAGGCTGTAGTCTATATAGAGTTTGGGCAAGAGAGCCTTTCCAGCCATTTATATTTTTAAAAGTTTTCTTTTCCTTTTTTTTTTTTTTTCTTTCTGCCAGTCTCCAGTGAGTTTTAGTTACCTTCAAATTGTTTACATTTCAAAGACATGATAAGATTTACATCTTCAAGGCACAGAGAAAGAATGCAAGTTTTCTTCTAGGAATTTTGATGTATTTCTCCCTTATCAGAAGTCTAAAAAAAAATTTTTTTAAAATAAAAAAGTCTAGGGTAATTTCTATCTAAATTTTTTTCTTCTCCACTGTAGGACAATTATACTTCCACTGTCCTGATTTTTGTAGTACCTACAGATGTCTGAAGGCTAACAGGAAAGTATCTAAATAGATTTTTGAGTTACTTTCAGAGTTATGCTTTTGTTTTTCGAAAGAGTTAAGTTGTAAATCAGTAATTCTTGGGGCGCCTGACTGGCTCAGTCAGTGGAGCATGTGACTATCTCTGGGTCATGAGTTTGTGCTGCCTCAAGATGGGTGTGGAGATTATTTAAATAAATAAATAAATACGTTTTAAAAATTAATTATTCCTTTTTGAAATTTAATATTTTATTTTATTTTTTATTTAATTTAAAAAAAACATTTTATTTATTTATTTGACAGAGATCACAAGCAGGCAGAGAGGCAGGCAGAGAGAGAGAGGGAAGCAGGCTCCCTCTGAGCAGAGATCCAGATGTGGGACTCCATCCCAGGACCTGGGACCATGACCTGAGTGAAGGCAGAGGCGCCAACCCACTGAGCAATCCAGGAGCCCCCATTTTATTTTATTTTAAAGTAATCTCTACACCCAACATGGGGCTCAGACTCACGACCCCGAGATTGAGAGTCACATGTTCCACTGACTGAGCCAGCCAGGCACCCCAGGAATTACTGATTTTGACCCCTTTTTAAAATTTGCTTTCCTGTAAACTATCTTTAAAGAATTGCATAATCTTTTTCATGAAAACACTCAGAGGTTAATTTGCCCACTCAACTGTACCGTTTTAGAATTTGCCTTTTTCTATCAGGGAGAAAATTTCCAACAAAGATAGAAATCAAAAGATTTCAATGTTCTGCTGTCCAGGGGACATGGAATTCTTTGGGTGGGGGCCTCAAATATACCCACAAAGGATATTGCATAGGAGGGCCTGAAGTTTTCAGAGCCTGATTATAGAACCCAGCAAAATGAGCCTTATTGTCCAGCCCAGGCACTTCTGCTGAATTTATTTCCTGTCTTCTAGCATTTACACGAGTAACCTGAAGACCCTGGGCACAGAGATTAGGCTGAGTGCTCTCTGTACATCTAGTAGGGAAAGGGAAGGTAAAATAAGCAGCTTGGTGTTCAAGGGATTTTCTGGGGAAGGTGGAGGAGTTTGGGGAGTTAGCTTCCTTGCTGAGGACATATGGCCAAATTTCAAGAAGGGGAATTTACATGGAATGTGGACTTTAATTTTGTTCTAAATTTAATTTCTGCTCTTTCATCTAGTTAAAGGAGTCCCCAGGGCTAGCCATTCTGCTTCTTAGCATCCACTTTCTAATTTGGTCTTTCCATGGGGACTAATGAAACAATTTAGGATCA
This sequence comes from Mustela lutreola, assembly GCF_030435805.1. Taxonomy (NCBI): domain Eukaryota; kingdom Metazoa; phylum Chordata; class Mammalia; order Carnivora; family Mustelidae; genus Mustela; species Mustela lutreola. The sequence continues at coordinate 80,778,692 of NC_081299.1, read as the reverse complement.
ATGCTCTCTTTTTTTTTTTTTTTTTTTTTTTTTTAAATTTTTTTTTTTTTAAAGATTTTATTTATTTATTTGACAGAGAGAAATCACAAGTAGATGGAGAGGCAGGCAGAGAGAGAGAGAGGGAAACAGGCTCCCTGCTGAGCAGAGAGCCCGATGTGGGACTCGATCCCAGGACCCTGAGATCATGACCTGAGCCGAAGGCAGCGGCTTAACCCACTGAGCCACCCAGGCGCCCGTAGGATCAATGCTCTCTTAAAAAAAATTTCAAATACAGAAGTTCTTCAAATTCAAAAGTTCCACTAAGTGGCCATTGACCAGTAGGATATATTCATCCCAATAGCCACTAAACCCAACAAACCTGTTTTGGGCTTCGGGAGGATGCAAGAGGTATCCCCTAAGGAGAGTGCAAAAGATGCAGTCCCCACAAGATCCGGAAAGGTCACTCCCGGAGTAAGCCTAGGAAAGCTAAGATCTTTGTTGTACAGGTATTAAGAATTATCTAGTGAAAACAGTGTCTCCAGAGCTCTCACAGAAAAACTAATCTGTGACAAGGGCAAGTGTTACTGGAATAGAACTTTTCCAGAAAAAGACAAAAGGTTGAGTTGACAGAAACCCCTTATGGACTGGGACCCCTTAGCACTCTCCAGAGCTGGCTGCTTGTGACTTTGTGTCTCAGAATTCCAGTGTATTCAACTGGCCACCAGATGCACACCAGTATGTACACTTTCCAGATGGCGCGGGTCAGAGGGAATATTCTTACTGGTCGTAAAGCCAAACTCTCAAGACACAGAAGAAGACAAACGAAAAATCCATCAGACCTGTGGTTTTTCCCTTTATGACAAGGCAAAAGGCAAAGACAAAAGAAAACAATGACGGTCTCTGGGAGGTAGAGGATTGTTAGAAAATGAGAGTACTTGTTACCAAATCTTCACCAGAGTTACTATACACAAAGAAATAGTTCCATAGGAACCCTCCTACACTGTTGGTGGGAATGCAAGCTGGTGCAGCCACTCTGGAAAACAGCATGGAGGTTCCTCAAAAATTTGAAAATAGGGCTACCCTACGACCCAGCAATTGCACTACTGGGTATTTACCCTAAAGGTACAAATGTAGTGATCCCAAGGGGCCTGTGCACCCGAATGTTTATAGCAGCAATGTCCACAATAGCCAAATGATGGAAAGAGCCTAGATGTCCATCAACAGATAAATGGATAAAGAAGATGTGGTGTGTATATACAATGGAATACTATGCAGCCGCCAAAAGAAATGAAATCTTGCCATTTGCAATGACGTGGATGGAACTAGAGGGTATTATGCTAAGTGAAATAAGCCAATCAAAGAAAGACAACTATCATATGATCTCCCTGATAGGAATTTGAGAGGCAGGGTGGGAGATTGTGGGGGGTCAGGAAGGAAAAAATGAAACAAGATGGGATCGGGATCGGGAGGGAAACAAACCATAACAGACTCATAATCTCACAAAACAAACTGAGGGTTGCTGGGGCGTGGGGGGATAGGAAGAGGTGGTTGGGTTATGGACATCGGGTGGGGGAGCTCTGGTGAGTGCTGTGAATTGTGTAAGACTGATGATTCACAGTCCTGTACCTCTGGGGCAAATAATACATTATATGTTAATAAAAATAATTTTTTAAAAAAAGAAACAGTTCCATATATATTTTCTTCGCCAGTCTAAATTAAAAAAAAACAAACAAACAAACAAAAAAAACCGAAAAACTCTCACTTCTCTCACTTCCAGCATACTCTGCAGGCAGAAGTCCAGGAGACTGACCAGTAAGAATTCTAGCTTCTGCCAGTGCTTGTCAGAATTCTCAAGATCTCTTAGTAGCAGCAGCCCCGGGGCAAGCCTTGTCCAGCTAGTGAAATCTCCCGGCTGGCTCACCAACGCTGTAGGGGAAAAAATAAATTCCCCTCTACCCTTCTAGACTCGTGGCTGAGGCACACCCCGTAATAAAAGATTAGTGGGAAAAAAATAAATTTAATTTAATTTAATCCATACATGGGCCCCAGGTTATGACACCCAAAGTGGGGACCAAACCAGGCAGCTTTTATACATTTCAGACAAAGAATACCTTTATAAAGAACTAACAGGACAAAGATGCCTCTACCCTCCAGGTGCTGGGAGGGTACCCTTCACAAAGGGACTTTATTTCTTGCTTTCAGGGGGACAGGGGAGGGTCAGAGTGCCCCTGTTGCTTACACTTGCTGTTGCCCAAGTAATTTTAATTCAAAATACTCAACATGCCAGAGTGACACATCAGGTGGCCTTCCTTGAACCCCATCCACAGTGTCTCCTTCACAGTCACTGGTCATTATTATGGCAAAGCTTTTCTGGGTACTCACAGTGCCCCTTAACACTAATTATTGCCCTACACTGAACTTCCACAATCCACTGAACCAGAGGTACTATTATCCACTCCTTTCCTCAGTGAGGATACTGAGGTGGAGAGACTTTAGCGACTTGCCTGAAGTCAGACGGCCGCTGGGCAGCAGCTCCAGGCTTCAGACCCAGACCCGTCTGATTCTAGATGTGCTTTTCACCTCTGCCCCGACTGCACCATCTCCCCACTTCTGGTCTTCCCTTCCCCAAAGCGTGATATCTCCAGGACCACCGACATAGTATTAGAATCTATGCTCCTGTTCCATTTTGGCCATGTCTTCTTTCTGAGTCTGTGCAAGTTGCTGTGATAGACATGCCATCGAATAGGTGACTATTCAGCAACAGAAATGTCTATCTCATGCTTCTAGAGTCTGGGGAATCCAACATCAAGGCACTGGCAGGTCCAGCTTCTGCTATGAACTACTTTCTGGCTCAGAGATGGCCGTAGTTTTGCTATCACTTCTCATGGAGGAAGGGGCAGGAAAGCTCCCTGGGGTCTCTTTGAGAAGAGCACTAACCCCATTCATGAGGGCTCTGGGCTCATGACCTCTCACCTCCCAAAGGCCTTTCTTTGCTGGAAAAAGCTCCACTGCTGATGCTGTTGAGACAAGTGACTTGTCTGCCTCTCAACATGTTTTAAAGTCATGGGCTTAATAAAGCCACTCCTGACCCCTCTTTTTACATCTCTTTTTCTTTCTGACTTTGTCCTTATTTGCTCCATGTTTAAATTATTACTACAACCTCCCGTTTGTGACTTTAAAAAAAAAAAAAAAACAGTTTTCTTAGAAGACTGCCTTTCTCTGTAAATGAGTGAGAATTCCTGGAGAGATTCATAAAGAGCCAGGATAGGTTTTTATTTCTATCCTAAAAACAACAGGGTAAGTGGCCACGTGTCTTTGGTGAGCCGCGAGCACATTCTTCATACCAGCATTGGCTAGAGTGATCTGGTGCCTCTTTTTTCCTTTTTTTTTTTTTTTTTTTTTAATTTTATGTATTTATTTGAGAGAGAGCATGAGTCGGGGAAGGAGCGGAGGAAGAGGGAGAGAGAGAGAGAGAGGCAGACTCCCCGGCTGAGCACAGAGCCTAACCCGGGGCTCAAACCCAAGACCCTAAGATCATGACCTGAGCTGAAGTCAGACACTTAACCAACTGAGCCACCCAGGAACCCCTGATCTGGCACTTCTAACTTGATATTAACAGAGACAGTTCTGATATAGCGTCAGGGTTTTTATGGGTTTATTGTTTCTTCTACTGTCTACAACATTTCGGAGGCGAATGTACACATAATTAAAGTATCTGAGGGCCATGACATGACTTGTGCTTACAAAGGGTGCTGAATGTATAGATGTAAGGCTGACTGTGTTAAAAGGCATATTCCAGTTATGAAAGGAAACAAGTCAGTTACACAATGGAAGGATTTCCTTACTTTTTCCTCTGCTGTTCCAGAGAGGAGGACAGGGTCTAAAACTCAGATTTGTTTAACCAAACCTGTTAACTTTTCATAAATTGACTGGGTTGTAAATGGGAGTTAATCTACACCATACACAAATTATGTGTTAAACAGTTTGGAAAGCTAAGGGTCTGGCTTACTTCTATTACCTACATAAAGTACCTGGAAATCTTACATATAATATTTTTAAATATTTTCCCCCAATGACTAGGTCAAGGATTCTTAAACTGGAGTGCATGGAAAGGTTTGAAAATTGGGGGATTTATCTACGTATTTTCTGGAAAGATAGTCTGTAACTTTCATTAGAATCTCAGTAACAGTTTCCCCACCCTCCAAAAAGGGATACAAAACTTACACTTAAAGTTGATTTTACAATGTTTTCTTTTTGAATCTGAGGCTTGAAATTTAATGAAAAAACAAACAACCTTATCTTCTTTCCTTCTCTGCCTGTTCAATCACCCTCACTTCCCAAAATGAATAGTGTGTGTGTTATGTGTGAGTGGGTACATCTGTAAAGCCTTCTCTTAAGACAGCGAGATGCCAAAAACAAAATTGTTTTAAATAGTGGTAGAAATTTTCTTTCTTTCTTTTTTTTTTTTTTTTTTATAGAACCCTGCTTTGAATTTTTTTTAAATTTTTAATAAAATTCTCTCCCGAGTTTCTTGACTATTATTATTGTTACTGTAAATTCTTTTGTGGATGACTGTAGTGTACTAGATTCTATTTTAGCTAGCAGAGCCGACACAGCAAATTTATGTTCTGTTATAAATTAAGTGATGTGATGACATATGCTTAGTGGTTAGACTGACATGCAAAATAAATCAAATGTAATCATTTGAAAATAAGTTTGAGAGATAAAATAAACCATTTTGGGGTTGAAACCAAAGACATAACCATAGGAATAGTGGTTTGCCAAAGCACAAATAAGCTAATTCTGCCTGTAGTCAGCAAAAGAAAAATAATTTCAATTGGCTATTTTGTTTTTCTTCTCCTGTGAGTACCATACCTCTTTTCTCTGTGAGGAAACAACTCGAAGAGGTGAAAAAATATGCCTCAAGTCCTAGAGCTGGTAGGTGATGGGACTGAGATTCAAACCTACCAATGTGTGGTCCCAAAGCTTATCGGACACATTCTTGGGTAGGATCGCACTGTGTTCACCTTTGAATAGCTGACCGATGCCAGCACCTCACTGTTCACATAGCAGCTACTCAGTAAACGCTTTTGAAAATGAATGAATGGGGGCACCTGAGTGGCTCAGTTGTTAAGCATCTGCCTTCTGCCCAGGTTATGATCCCAGAGTCCTGGAATTGAGCCCCGGCATCGGCATCGGGTTCCCTGCTCGACAGGAAGCCTGCTTCTCCCTCTCCTTTTCCCACTGCTTGTGTTCCCTCTCTCGCTGTGTCTCTTTCTGTTAAACAAACAAAATCTAAAAATAAAATAAAAAAAGAATGAATAAACGATAGATTTAGTAAGAAGAGAGCATAAGGGCTTCTTAACATGGTACTGTCAACATTTCCGAAGTTTTGTTCACCTCTTCTCTGCAGGGGGCGGATGGGGATCAAGCTACACAACTTACAGTTCAGCAACCCAGCAATTTGTCCTGCTTCCCTGTCCTCTGACGGGCCACAGAGCAGAGCAGTTTAACACCAGAACACCAGGGCTCTGGGGCCAGGCTGCCTGGGGGTAACGTGTTTTTTTTCTTTAATTGAAATGTAACCGACACATAATATTATATTAGTTTCAGGTGTACGACACAGTGATTCGACATAGAGACATGACAAAATACTCACCACACTAAGTGTTGTCACCGTACAAGGTTATCACAATACTACGTACGGATGGGGTTCCCTGTGCTGTACTTTTCATCCCGGTGACTGATTTCTTTCATAACCGCAAGTCTCTACCCTCCCCATTCCCTTCAGCTGCTTAGCCCATCTCCCACCCCCTGCCCTGCCCTGCCCTGCCCTGCCCTGCCGGGGGTTTAACTTCTGTCTCTGCCCTTCCCCCTCGCCCTGGGCACGCTACCGAGCTCCTTTGTGCCTCAGTTGTTTCATTGGTAAGGTGGGGATTCTAGTTGTGACTTCTTTATGGGGTTGTTTGGAAGATGAAGCAAGTTAATAGATGTAAAGCACATTGTAAAACCCAGTAAACACTCAATAAAGAACTTTATTAACTTAAATACGTTTCTTCATAGCCCTTGTAAAACCCTTACCATCCTCTCACAGTAAAGCCTTTCCAAAAAGTACTTCGGACCAGGGTTTTGTTTGTGTTCTTTTCCTGGAGTTTCCTGAATGTGTGCTGTGTTGACATCACATTATTAATATCTTCTGCTGCCTGTGCTCAGTCTTCCAGCGCGGCCTCGGATACCCCCGGGGCTCACTGCACTTCAGTGTACCTCCAAGCATGATAACAGGAACTGAAATGGCACAAACTGAAAGCAAAATAGAAAAATTCAGCCAAGAAACACTTGGCGACTTTTCCCTTTGCTGTGTATTTAAAAAAAAAAAAAAAAAGGGCGGTGGGGGAGGTGCGGTAAATTGAAAACCTATGAAGGCGGGCATGTCGTACAGGGCTGTTTTGGTCTGATTTTCCAAAGATCAGTACCGAGTTTTCGTTGCTTCATTGAGCAGACAACTACTGAGTATTTACTGTGGTGTGCCCTGATTCCCTATATACATCTGGTGTCCATCTAGCCTGGATTTTCCAGAACAATCCTCATTTTAAACGTCTTTGGCCTCTTTTCATGGAAATAAATTAACAAGCCAGGGGGAGAAAAGGCTTTGTCTGAACTTCTGGCTGGAGTTTTGCTTCATATTTACATTCAGCTGTGTTTCTGCTTGCCCCAGGCTTAGGAGCCACCGGCTAAAGTCATCTTCACAAGTCCTGGAGGGCTGCCAGAGCCAGGGGAAGGGACTTGCCGCCCCATCTACTCTGTTCCCCCTTTGGAGGGATAGATTTGCATATTAAAATGTTCTTCTCTGATTCTGGTTGTTTCTCTGCAGCTGGCAATCCTGGAAAGTAACTTTTTATATTATATATTCTTAGAATGTTGCTTTTTAAAATGGTTTACGATGAAAGGCATTCCTGTGGTAAGCAGATAAGAAAGTTTCTTAAGCTATTGACTTAGGGGCATCTAGGTGGCTCAGTCGAGTTGAGCATCCGACCCTTGATTTCCTGGTCTCAGGGGCTGGGGATCAAGCCCCGTGTTGGGTTCCACGTTCAGCGGGGAGTCAGCTTGAGATGCTTTCCCTCTGCCCCTACCCCCAGTTCACTCTCTCTCTTTCAAATAGATAGATAACTCTTTAAAAAAAAAAAAAAAAAACTGTTGACTCATCACCACAAAGCAAGTGGACATTCTGTTTCTAAGCAGCCCACTAGTAAGGAGAAACCAAAACCCATACACTCTGGGAGGACAGGGATCATCTGCATTTCTCGTCTTTGTATTCCCACAGAGGAACGAACAAAGCCCTCTTTAATATTCTCTAAATATCTCTGCTTGCCCGAATAAGAGGACCAAACACTGTAGGTCCCCTTAAACGTGTCTAAAGTTATAGGAGACGCACACAAAATACATAAATAGAGATCTATCTCCATACCTGTATCCATCTGGATTTATGCACAGACTATTATTTACTTGATGGAAGGATTCACCAGATCCTTATACACAGCAAAGCTCCATAGGTTTGAAGGACAATCTGATTGTCTTCACTTTGCCTGTGAAATAATGGAGTAGATGAAAAACACTTTGGTCAAACAACAGCCCTAGGTTCGAATTCGACTTCTGCCTCTGACCTATTGTGTGTCCAGGCTTCCGTTGGTTTGTTTCATCTCTCTGGATCTGTGTCCTCTCCACTGTGAAATGAGAAAAATCCCAGCTGTGAAGGGTTCACCCGGTGTAGCGCCTGGAGCGTGGATATAAATGGTACCTGCTGGCTTTGTCGTTGTTTAGTAAAGCTTTGGGGACCGGCCCGTCCAGGAATCCGAGTATAATCCCAACAATAACCGTGAGTCCCAAAATGCATCAGAGAGGCTCACGATGAATTGGTATGAAAAAAGAACGCATGCCTCGTCCCAGCCAAGTGATATAAATGCTTAGACACGCAGCATTTCATGCTTAGGAGTTCTGAGAGTACAGAGGTCTCCTTCACTTCCTTGTTTATGTGACAAGAGGGGAAATCCCACCCTCTCCAGGCTGCCCTTCTGAGGCTCAGCCAGGGGAAAAATAAAGCCGCAGTTAAATTCAAGAGCAAGAGCTGGAAAACTGGGATGTTGGAATTATAGGCTAGCCAGAGGAATAATTAAAGCTTCAGTTCAACAAAAATACCTAAACTTCAGTGTAAACTTCGCAGTCTGATAAATAAACCAAGAGCCGCCCCATACGGTGAGATAGGAAGTCTCCCCCTGACTGCCCCCTTCCTCTCTGAGGCATCGGGCGCCTCAGGACTGACTAGCCTGTGGGCTGAAAGCCTGGATATCTCCCCAACACGGCCAAAAAGGGAGATTTGCTCCAGACTCATGGTTCCAATCCCTGCTGAGCTTCAGGAACCAGGCAGGGACAGGGGGGGAAAAAATGAGGAAGAGAGTGGGAGGCAACTGACAGGTGGGCTTCTTGCTCCAGAATGTGGTCTCCGGCAGATCTAGTTATATGGGAACCAGCCAAGCTATGTCTGTGGGGTGAGCTTCCCCGTGGCCCGGCTGGGTACAGTGGCTCTGCCCTTTGCTAAGACCTTTTGCGAGTCAACAAGTGAACAGACTTCCTCCTCATACCACCCCTGTCGTGAACTTTTTCTAGAATTGGGGTGAGACCTTCGGGAAGTGCATAAGGAGTCACAGGCTTACTGGGCACGCCTACCTCGACCTCCCACATTAGAAGATCTCCGTGTCCCTTTTGTCCTTGGAGTGAGTGTGTAATGCCATTACAGTTAAAAGCCAGAAAGACCGAGTGGCTTTTAAGGGAGGAAACCCAGAAAACTGGCCTCCTTGTCCTGGTCCCAAGCCAACAGGGTGCTCAGATGCTTCAGACAAGGAAAGCACAGAGGGAGCACAGGGCTCAAGTGGGAGAGCATTGTCCTTGGAGTGTGTGGGTCCATGCACGTGTGTGTATGCACGCACACACACAAGTGTACGTAGAGAGTTTACGGAGATTTTTGAGACTACAACTTGTACTCGTCTGAATTTTTTTACAATTACTCAGTATAGTATTATATCCATAGTAGAGGCTTGACTGATATTTGTTGAATAAATGAATATATACCTGTTGAAATAGAGTCCTGGGTGGTTGAGAATGAACTTCACGGAGGAGGTAGTAAGTGACCTAGATCATTATAGGGCACTGACCAGAATGCGGGTTATAGTAAATTTTTCAGTGTTATCTACTGTACAGCCTGTAGTAGTCAATCGATATTAAAAAACCAATACCAATTCCCTTCTGCTCCCACCTTATTCAAGGTGACAGGAGGGAGGGGAAACCACTTAACTTTTAACGGATCTTTTTGCCGCTGAAGGTAAGGAGGTTGTTTCCTGAGGACCAGAGGCATAACTGTCCTGTTTTCAGTTCTGTTTTTCTGCTCTGCTTACAAACGTCTTAATAGGAACCAAGACACAAAAGCCCTACTGGTGAATAGCAGGGGTCAGGGGATCTTACCCTCAGAGCCTCTCACGGCCAGAAACACCCATCACCTGGTTCTGTCGAAAATGGATACACAGGACAGGCTCCTTGGTGATGACCTTCCCTGTGCCCGATTCCAGGCAGAGAGATCAATTGTTTATTAAAGCTCAGGTGACTAGATCTTTCCTCGTGCACACAGGATGAATCATGGTGTAATGATCATAGTGTATCCTCCAGTGCTTTTTCAAATATGGTGTCTTTGTAGAACATTTCATGTGTTTGGCTTATTTTGAAAATAACATATCTTCCTTTACCAGAGCAGGGACAGCTGCTGAGTGAAGACAAGGGGAAGAGAAATATGCCATTTTTACAAGCGTTAGTGGCTATTCTCAACATACATTGGTGTAATTTAAGATTAGCTGCTTGTAATGGTTCATTTTATGTGCCAACCTGGCTGGGCCATGGTACCCAGATGTTTGGTCAAACATTATTTTGGATGTTTCTGTAAGGGTGTTTTGGATGAGGTAAGGGTTAAATTGGTTGATTTGATATAAACCACATTGTTGTCCATGATGCAAACAGGTCTCATCCAATCAGCTGAAGACCTGAATAGAGTAAAAATATGATCTTCTCTGAGCAAGAGGGAATCCTGCCAGCTGATGGCTTTTGAACTTGAACTGTAACATTGGCTCTTCCTAGGTCTCTAGCCTGCTGGCCCACCCTACAGATTTTGGACTTGCCATCTACCAAATTCATGTGAGTCAATTTCTTGAAACAAATCTCTTGATAGATTAGACAGATAGATAGGCAGGCATATCCTACTGAATCTCTTTTTTTCTGGAGAACCCTCATTAATACACTGCTCTAATAAATAATCTTGCACATTTCAGTAGCTGCATACAAACTTAATGTCTTGCTCAAGGAGAAGCCCAATGCCAGGGTCCCATGTCAGGGGCTGGTTTTGCAGCATGAGGTGATTCAGAGACCCAGGCTTCTTCCATCCTATTGGCCATTTTCTTCTAGACCCTCCAAGTCCTGTCTGTCTAGCCAGTAGAAAGTAGAGGCACTCTGCTTCTCATCCCTTTTGGCCAGATGGAACACACATCCTTTCCAATCACTCTGCATTGCTGGGAACTAGTCACATGACTCCATTGAGACCGCTGGTGGAACAGGGAAGTGTGGTCCTTGACTGGGAAGCTACTTACCAACAATTGTCCACTGTAGAAAAAGGAAACAGGACTTTGGTAACTACTGCAAACTTCATGAATACTTACTCTCTTAACTCTGTATTTAGGCCTTAATCCACTTCAACTGTCATTCCTTTTGTGTTTTCTTTGGTGGATTTGTTTCTTTCTGACATGACACAGAGCCTCTCCTGTCATTTTTTGAGTAATTAACCTCATATCATTAGACGTTCATAGATTTTAAATCTAATAAGGAAAGCAAGGTTAACACAAATTTAAAAGATTAAATAATAGAAAGCAGTGTGTATTATTATATGTGTCAGGAGCAGGACAGATGGCAAGTACAACGGGTGTTCAGAAAAGGGGAAAAATTCTTGAGTTGTTATGTCCAGAGAAAGCATTTAGGGAAGAAGTGAACTTGAATTGAGACATTACACATGAGTGGGATCTCAATAAGCAGAAGGGAGTAGGGTGAACATTCCAAGGAGGGTAAATAGGAGGCATGAGCTAGAAAACAGAGGCAGGAATGAGAAAGTCATTTTTGAGGAATAGTCAATAAATTGGGCCAACTGGAGAGAATACTGGGGAGAAGATTGGTTTTTTAAAAGGGGAGACAAATTAAACCTAGGTTCTGTTTGAAGTGGATTACAGTAATATACAAATACTGGGGATCCTAAGGTACCTGGGTGGCTCCATTGGTAACTGTCTGCCGTGGGGTCAGGTCAGGATCCCAGGGTCCTGGGATGGAGTCCCACATGATAAATAATAAATCATTGCTGTTTTAAATCACTAAGTTTGGGGGCTGTTTGTTTTGCCGCAATTGGATACCTGAAACAGGTGAAAGTGAGGGGGAGGAAGACTAGAAAGACTCCCATTCTTTGAGGTTTTAGGAAATAATGAGTTCCTATGAGGGAGTCATGAGCACTGGGAGCCTTTGGGATATTCCAGTAGGGATGTCCGGTTGGTAGTGGGTACGGGGATCTGGGGCGGCCTGGATTGGGTCATCGGCGTCAGTAGTCGGGAGTGGATCAAATCACCCAGGGCAGCCTCGTTAGTAAGAAGAGGCAGAAGCCAAAGGTCAGAAGAAAGAGCCTTGGGGAACACTAACATTTAAAGATAGGCAGAGGAAACAAAGCCAGAAGAGGAGATAGATTTGCAACACAGTTAAAAAGGGATAGAGTATTTTGTACTCTGCTTTTATTCTTTACTTCTTTCAGGTTGGTCAAAAAGGGAAAAAGAGAGAAGTAGAGGAAGCCAAGAAGCTACCTGGGATGATAGTGTAAGGATGGCCCAAGGACCTAATCAGTCATTCCCCAGATGCAAACCACCCTCGCAAAGGCAGCACGTCGGTGGGGAGATGGTGCGCCATTACATGCTGGGGCACGGGTGAGATGCTTAGCTCGGTGGCATGGCAAACTGGGGGGGCGGGGAGGGGGAGAAATTAGTTTCTTTAACCAACTTTGCCCCCCATACCCTTCTTTTACCCAGACAGAGATGTAAGGAAAACCCAAACAAATTCAGAGAAATATAGCCAAACTAGCCAGTCTAGTCAATGCCAGAAGAGGCAGAGATGGGCAGTCACAGAGGGACAAATATTTTTTACAAAAATCCTGAATACTTAGCTTCTCTGGGACAAACGCTTAAGAATAAGTTGCCACATGGAGAAAGTGTGAGGTACCTCAGACAACAGTCAGTGTCAACTGTCAGCTGTGTGTGGAAAACTATGCTGGTCCAGACAGCCCAGACCACCTTGGCTGTCCAGACAAAGCGTGCCCAGGCAAGACCAGCACAAGAACCTCCCAGACAAGCCAAAGGATCATGAGAAATTTGAGGCTCTTTATTAAGCTACTAAGTTTGTGGATGGTTTGTTACATAGCAATAACTGACTAATACAGGTGAAGTCCAGACTGTGCGGGGAAGGACTGTTCAGTAGAGAAGCAGGATTCGTTTTCAGTCTGCCTTCTTTTGGCACCGCAGTCCTATTTGCTGGGTAATTTTGATCTTTCTTTTTGCAGGAAGCTAGACTTCCAGGCCACCTGGTGCTGAACATGAACACTGGTACTTCTGATATTCTTGGCCCTTTGAATATGCTGCCCAGTCGAATTTTTAATCGGACTGAACAAAGCAAAGGTCCATATTTGTAAGCAGTAGTTTTAGGAAAAAACGTTTCATTGACAATCAGGACTGACGATTTCCTGAAGTAAGGGGAGTTGGGAGCAAGACCACCCAAAGGCAGACAGAACATTTAATAACACTTTTCTTGTTTCATTGTCTCCTCTGGGTACCGACCTTTCTTATCTGTCCCATCAACTGTAACAGACTTTGCCCAACTATAATGGATTTGTTAAATATTGACTTGATAGAGTAGCAAAGATCCAGGACTCATTTATTCCAGTACATTCCATTCCTAAAGTTAGGATTCGGTGTGGGGGTTACCCTCTGTTCCTGCACAATTTGCACAGAGGGCTTCAGCCCCTCTAAGGGACTTTTTCCTACTAATGACTTCCAAAGACAAGATCTGTCCGCTTGGCCTGTGTATCATTATCACCTGTGAAACAGTGGTGAGTACAAAGTATCAGGAACCGCTGAACCAACAGAAAAACACTACCTCAAATATTCAATTTCCTAAAGAAAAGAACTAAAATGATGATCACAAAAGTCAAGATAGTGTTTCCTCCCAGGAGGAGGGAGAGGCTTGGTTAGGGAGAGACAGAGAGAAGTCAATGTTCTGTGTCCTACCTGGGTAGTGGGGTTATGTGGCATTTGCTTCATGATAAATTTATTTTAAGTATCCATGTAATGATTCCACTCTTTTGTGGATGAAGGCTTTATTTCACAATAAGAAAAATAATTAAGGGTGCATGGCTGGTTCAGTCAGTAGAGCACATGACTCTTGGTCTTGGGGTCATGAGTTCAAGCCCCATGTCTGGTGTAGAGATTATTAAAAATAAGATAAATCTTTTTGAAAATCAATTCAAAAATAATGTATTTTATATTCTTATTTCTTATTGTATCACCTGAGGACTTGTGAGAAATGAAGAATCTGAACTCCCCCTCAGACTTACTAAGCCTGTGGATGTCATTTGCACATTAATGATTAAGAAACAACATCCAAGATTAAAAGACCACAAGTCACTAGTCCTGAGGTATTGGGAAAGTGACCTTATCCTTGCCTTAGTGTCTCGTCTGTGAAATGGGCATACTACAGATCTGGCCTCCCTTCCAGGCTGCTGGTAGGAGAGTGTGAGAAGGTACACCAGAAAGCACTTTGCGAAGATAGTAAAGCAGCCTTTAGATGTTAGGGACTGCTATCATCTTGGGATAGAGCTCCAAATACAAAGATGCAAACAATTTTTGTTCCCTAAAATTCATATTTTTTTGGACTCTTCTTCAGCTCTAATTCTGCTTTGTTGCAGCTTGCTTTCCTCCCTACCCTGAGGCTATCACCAGTTTCATGACCAGACTGGGGTGTCCCCATGCCCTTTGTAGCACCTCTAAGGCAGAGAGCCTTCTTTCCAAAGGCACCGGGTCACCATGGAGACTCTCTGACCAGTCAAACCCTGTCACATGACGGCAGTGTTCTGGCCTTACCTGGGTAGAAGCCGAGGTGCAGAGGGATCTGTGTACACGAGGTAGGCAGGCCTCAGACCTACTTCTGATCGCTCAGGGCTCTCCCTTTAAAAAAAGAAAAAAAAAGCAGTACTTCTGTGCGCTGCACATTGGTAAGACTCAAAAAGTAATGATAACTATGTGCATGATTTCATTAGTTATTAAGCCTTCCAAGCTTCGAAAAACACTGAACCAGTTCACAGAAGCCAAATGGACAGATGACTTTACTGGTGTGACTGGCCCAGGTTTTTCTCTCTTTTTTTTAAAGATTATATTTATTTGACAGAGAGAGAAACAGCAAGAGAGGGAACATAAGCAGGGGGAGGGGGAGAGGGAGAAGCAGGCTCTCCGCTGAGCAGGGAGCCTGATGGAGGGCTGGATCCCAGGACTCTGGGATCATGATCTGAGCCAAAGGCAGACGCTTAACTGACTGAGCCACCCAGGTGCCCAGGTTTCTTGCATCAGCTTCCTTTTACTGAGTTTCAAGAGGTAACGTGTTGCTATTTAAAGATGCGGTATGTAACTGCTGGATATTCACTTGTTATGCTTAAGTATTCATTCGTTTCCACACATCTTTGAAAGGCAGCCTGCACCAGATCTGTACTGGGTTATGTTCGTGTTCTACCGACACAACACAGAGAGAGATGCGTATGCGTACATATGTGAAAGGTTTTTGATAACCACGTTAGAAGAAAGGAAAAGAAGAAAGCACAAGAAAGTATGTGGTGAAATTTTTATTTTTTTAAAAAGATTTTATTTATTTATTCGACAGAGAGGAAGAGAGAGCACAAACAGGGGGAGCAGCAGGCAGAGGAAGAAGCAGGCTCTACACTGAGTAGGGAGCCCGACATGGGGCTCGATCCCAAGACCCCAAGATCACCACCTGAGCCGAAGGTGGACGTTTAACCAACTGAGCCACCCAGGCACCCGGTGTGGTAAATTTTTAAGAACTCCCAACTAAGTCCACGTTTTAGAGTCAGACCTGCTGTTCCAATGCTAACACTACCAATTATTAGTTGTAAGGCTGGGCAAGTAACTTAACTCCACTGGATCTGATGTTTGTAAAACACATTTTGTAAAACATGTTTGTAAAACATCTCTCTGTCTGTAAAATGGGGACAAAAGATGACCTGTTTTTTATGTTTACTATAAAAATTAAATAACTAACCATGGGTCTGGCATGTGATAAGGGTTCTATAATGTTAATTACATAATGATTTTTTCAAGTTTTTTTTTTAGATTTTATTTATTTATTTATTTATTTGAGAGAGAGAGAAAGGATGAGTGAGAGAGCATAAGCCAGGGAGAGGAACAGACCCCCCACTGAGCAGAGAGCCCAAGGCGGGGCTCAATCCCAAGACCCTGAGATCAAGACCTGAGCCGAAGGCAAACATTTAACTGACTGAGCCACCCAGATGCTCCAAGATATATATGTGTGTGTGTGTGTGTGTGTGTGTGTGTGTGTGTATACTTTTTTTTTTAACGTAATCTCTGCATCCAATGTGGTACTCCAACTCATAACCCTGAGATCAATAGTCACCCAGTCTTCCAATGGAGCCAACTAGGCGTCCCTAATTACATAATGATTAAAAAGAGAATCTGGGGGCACCTGGCTGACTCAGTCAGTGGACCATGTGACTCTTGATCTCAGTGTTCAAGCCCCACATTGAGTGTAGAGATTACTTAAAAATAAAATCTTTAAGGAAAATTAGTAAAATAAAGGGACTAGACATCGACTTGGAAAGAATCCATCAAACTTATTATCATTACCAGGACTATTGGTAATCTACGGATGGTGTTCGTGCAGAGCAGAATTAGCATGGGAAGCCTGGACGGCAAGCCGTGAAGAGGCCTGCTTGCAAGGTTGCCTCTTGGCAGGTGTCCAAACTTAGGTTTTGAGAATGTTCCCACCCGTAACTGATAAGGGTGGCTCGCTGTGCCTAAACTGTTTATTCAAACAACCTGATTTATGCTGAGTACCTGCTTTCCTTCTGAGAGCCCAGCATCTGTGTGTCTGCCAGGCAGAGGCTGCCTGCATGACCGGCCTCCACACAAGACCCCAGCCACTGAGTCTCTACCCAGTTTGCCTGATTGGCGACCTTTACGGATGCTCTCACGAGGAGAACTCACTGCCGGGAGGATTAGCATGTCCTGTGCAGCTCCAGGGGGAGAGGACCCTTGGAAGCTGACACCTGGTTTTCCCCAGACTTCCCCTATAGGCTCCTTCCCTTTGCTGACGGCTTGGTATCCTGTGGCTTTAATAAAGCAGAGCCTTGAAAACGACAGGAACAGGATGTCGAATCCTGTGAGGTATCCTTGGGGTCACTGAACCTGGGGATGGTCTTGGGGACCTCCCAACAGAGCACTAAGCTAGTTGCCTCTGAGCGAAAAACTGCTTTTGGGGAAATTCTACAGCATTATCTAATGTAATGTCGATTAATGAGCACACTAGTTCATAAAAAGACTCAGAAACATAGGACCTGGGGAAAAAAAAAGGTTCCTGAAGAAGTAAAGGATAAGAATGCTGTGTCCTCAATGACCGTTCTCTGAAATTAAGAGCTATTGGGTATCTCTCAGCACTGTAAAAGTTTACTCTAATGTTTAGAGTAAAGCAGAAAATGGCAGTGCTCTTGTTTACAATTTTTAGATAACTGAGCTTTAAAAGTTCTCATGCTCCTTTCATAACCATTCCTTCCCAGTGGACTTGATTTCATTCCCACTATTAATGAAGCTAATTCTGATATTCATTCGCAAATCTTGTGTGCTTTCAGAGTAAAGTGAATGTATCACGTTATAGAGATTTCTAGACAAATTGCTTCAGCAGTTCAAAACATACTTATCCAATAACAATTAATTGAATACTTTCTCCATGCCAGGCAGACTTGTAAAATTCTCGGGTATAACTTGAATCCTGCCATTTTCATTATGATACCGCAGAACGCAGCTTACAGGCCCTTTTTAGGCAAGCCTCCCAAAATTCCTTGCTTTATTTTCTCTTAAAGACGAAAGACAAAAGTGTGGATTTGGGGTATGTTGTTATGCTAGGCTTTGTATCAAATAAACTAGTCAAGCGCGCATTGTTTTCCATTCCTTTGATGAAATGCAGATTTTCCATTAAAGAAGCAGATCCTCCATTTAAAAAGCATTTGATAGAATGGTACTTCTTTGCAGCTGGTTAAATTTAGAACACCGAGCACAGTTCCATGTTAGACTCTTCTCCAAGTCTGGGGTAGAGCGTCCTCGGTTGAGAGTGAGCGAGGCGCTGGTGTTTAATGCTGTCCAAGCTCAGGAGGGAGGGACACCCTGCAGTCCTGGTTCACATAACAGTGCGGGAAGATCGCTGTGACACTATTGCCCTGGAGCACAGCCCCTCCTCCAGCAGGCCGACAGATTTCGCAGAAGTGCCAGGGCCAAAACTCTAAGTATTTTCCTATTAGTCTCAAATCAAGACACTCTCTGATCCTCCTACAGGCCGAACCCTTCTGTTCTTTGAGGTAGTCTGAAAGTTTACAGACTATAACTGGTAAAAATAAAAAAATAAAAATAAAACAAAATAAAAAATAAAAGAAACGGAGAGTAAATGCACCCAGCTGCAAAAGGGTACGTTAAGTTCTATCGGTATCTCTCCACAGAGCACCGGCACCTGCAAACACTGAGCTGGGAACAAAAACCTTGTTTTGTTCCCTTGCCTTCAAGGAGCACAGCATCAGGTTGAGGGTCGCCCAACAAGGCTCTTTGGTGTCAAGGAACAGAGGCCCCCTGGGGCTGAGCTTATGCAAAGCCAAGGATTTATGATAAGCAAGGGCAAGCAAGCTGCTGGGAGTCAGTAAGACACTGAAGTCGAGACGTAGGTGCCAACTGAAAGCAGTGTGGTTCTCCTCCGCTCCTCTCTCCTCTCCTCTGCTTTTTCTCGTGGTCTCTATTTCCCGTTGACTCTCTAGTGACCACCTCTCTGTGGGAGCCTGAAACCAGCTAAGGCTGCGTGTTGTGTCTCCCCCTCTATGAGATAGAGTTGTAGCTGGACACAAGGCCACTTAGCCAAAGGCCACCCTTCCAGGCCTTGCCATTGGCTCCTGCCAGTGCAGTACAGACAGAAGTGATATGTACAACTTCTAGATTAGGCTCTTAAATGGAAAGGAGTGATCTCCTCTCTTCTTTTTCCCTCCTTCCTGCGTAGGCGTGGGTAAAGATGGCAGGAGAGAAAGACTTTGCCTTTGACCTGGAGATGAAAGCTGCCAGTAGAGGATGTTGGAGCCATGAGGTAGGAGCTTGGGTCTATGGAACTCCATGGAACCATCGTATTAGTGCTGGACTCATATATGAAAGGAAAACGTGTTTCTATCTCTTTTAAGCTAGGGTTATATTGGGTCTTAATGTTTTGTTTTAAAGATTTGTTTTATTTATTTATTTGTTTGTTTGTTTGTTTATTAGAGAAAGAGCACAAGCACAAAGGAAGAGGGAAAGAATCTCAAGCAGACTCCCCACAGAGCACAGAGCCCAATGCGGGGCTCAGTCTCAGGACCCTGACACCATGACCTAAGCCAACATCAAGAGTCAGAACGCTGACCCGACTGAGCCATGCAGGTGCCCCTATATTGGTTCTTTATTAAAGAAACTGGAAACTGTAACCTAACTACTAAGCCTGCTGTGTCTGCTTTTCTACATATAAAATGGGACATGCTTACCTCACAGCTTCTACATTTATAAGACTTACGTTGAAGTGACCGACCAAGAATCAAAACCCAGGGAAGAGAATTGATTGCCCCATCTGGGTCTTCTAGTCAGCTAAGCTGTCAGAGGAGAGTCAAGGACTCCACGGCTTGCTGTGGGGCTCAGACTGTGGGCGGGGTGAAGTGAGAGGAGTCTTGGGGGGCGGGGGGGGCGATTACTTCATTGACCCCGGCTTCTGTCCTGAAGCTAACCATTCCTAGAGACACGTATGTGTTCTTTCAGAAATAAATAATTCATAACAGGTCAAAGTAAAGTATATGCATTAAGTGGACTAGTGAGAAGGAAATCTCCGAAATTAGAAGGGAAACATGACTCTTCCAATTAATAAGGTCTCCTGTGGATGTGAGGTGGACTGGCCAGCTCCGGGGTGACCGAGTTCTCCCACATACATCATCCACAGCTGCTCATTCTGCCAAAGAGGATGACAGTTCCAAATAAGAAGACTCTCGGGTCACGCAGAGTCAAGGAGCTGTGTTCTCCTGCTGGACCCCAAACCACACATAATTCACACGGGATAATTTGGGTAGGTAGGGGGGTGTTTTAGCTGGAAGCAAGGAATGTCAGACTAAAGAGCAGCACTTTTAGGATATTGGTGAGTCCTCCCCAGGAAACGACATGATAGTAATAAAGATGCTTTTCTTGACGAGGGCAGGGGATTCTGTGTTCATCATCTTGTCTCTTCCCCCATGCTCTCTGCCCTTGCAGCCGGCAACCAGAAGGAGGGAGCAGTAGTTCAGAGAGTGGGCTCTGGAGCCCAGATAAGTCACCTGACATGTCACCCCCTTCCAGGCCGGTTTCTTCAGTTCCTTCCATAGAAGGAATATGAGTACCATGTCACAGGGTTATGTGAGGACTGACAGAGGTAATATGAGGAAAATGCTCAAAACAGTGCCTGACACAGACTAAATGCTGTGCTTGTTAACTATCACTATTAATTCAGCCTCTAATAATCATTATTACTCTTTCATTAAGCAAATGCTTATTAAGCCCCCGCTTGGCTCCAAGAGGAATAGACCCAGCTGAGTTAAGTAACTTGCCCAAAGTGTCACAACTGAGAAGCACTGGTGCTGGTTTCAACAAGGTAGGTCTGCTTCCTAAAAAGGGGATGTAGGAGGAGGGGGAGATTCTGAGGGGAATTCTTTTCAATTTCAACACATACCCGCCCTTCTTTTTTTTTTTCTTTCCTTTAATATGGACATCATAGATGTAAAAGAATTAGTCTCTAAATTTAAGGAGTACACAGTCTAGTGAAAAGAGAGGCTAGACCATTATAATACAGTGCAATCATGTCTATGACAGAGGTCAAAAATGAAAAGTCATAGGAACCCAGGGTGGGTGTTTGACCAAAATCAGAGGAGCAGGAAAGGTTTCCTGGAGGAGGTGATTAATGAGCCTAGTAGGCTAAAGCCAGGTAAAGCAGAAGACAACATATGGAAAAGGCTTTATCTGGACACAGCTATTTTCCTAAAATTACCAAAGCAGGTCATTGCCTAGAATACAGAATGTGAGGGTGAAACCCACAAGGCTTGGAGAGCATTTTTTGGTAGGTTGTTGTGTGCGTGTGTGTGCTTCCAGGCTGGTTATTAGTGAGACATGCCATGTGAAAAGGGCTGTATAAACTCCAAGGTGTTTGGAGTAGATCCTAGAAGCACAGGTGAATCCTACAGTGGCTGGGAAAAGTAACTAGATAGCTCCTGTCCTTGAGCACCTGGGTTTTGGTTAAATCAAAGATAAAAAGACAAATGTCTTGACTTTTCCTGAGTCAGTTCAGAGAGTAAAAGGCAAGCAGGAGAAGCCATGACTTTGAAGTCGGGGACTTTGTCTTGCTGACGGCTCCCTCTCCAAAGTCTAGGACAGAACTTGGCACACGGCGAACACCCAACAGACATTGGTTGAGTAAATGAATGAGTTGGATAAAAAGATGTGTATATCTTAAGAGCACCATTTGCCAACCTTCGTTTATGTTTTGTGGGTTGATGCTGACTAGAACGGCATTTTTGGCTTGCATCTGAAAGAGCTGACAAATTATTAAGATATATTAACTAGTCTTTTGGATGGTTATATCTATATAACTAAGCAGTTCTGAGAAGATAACACTGCATTTTTTTTTAATTGAGGTATAATTTACAACACTGCAATTTTAGTTCATAAATAGTAAATGTGGTCACCTGCTTTACACTCAGAACTCAACTAGGAACCAGTAAGGAATAGATCCATAACATGACCCCTGTCCCGTGGAGGTAAGATGTCATAGGAAGATGGGGATAACATATGAAGAGGATCAGAATATGCCATCCCAAAATATGTAGCTTTGGCATAAAGATTATTTTGAGGGGAAGGCAAATAAGAAACAGCAGACACGGGAGGAACCCTCTGCCCTTATCTCTTCTGCATAAAACTGGGGCACAGATTTCCCTTTGTGAAGGTCTCCCGTCTCTTCTCTTCCATACCAGGAAGAGAAGAGTGATTCTTAATCCCTGGAGAATCTTATCACTGGAGTTTGTATAATAAACCTTACTAAAATAACCCTTATCTCCATTGGTTTCCCCTGTATGTTTACCTTCCAATGCATGATATAACACCCCTAGGAGCCAAAATCTTTGAACTTCCCGCCTTGTCCCT
The DNA here is from genome assembly GCF_030435805.1 of Mustela lutreola. Lineage (NCBI taxonomy): Eukaryota > Metazoa > Chordata > Mammalia > Carnivora > Mustelidae > Mustela > Mustela lutreola. Next base: position 80,757,090 of record NC_081299.1, on the reverse strand, counting down.
TCTCCACAATTTATTGCCCCATATTAAAGTGGTATAGAAGTTCTCAAGCTGAACCCTTTTCTTTGGGTTTTCACTTCTCCTCTGGGAAGCTCCCATGCGCACGCAGATAAATCTGTGCTGTTAATCTCTCTTTTGTCAGTTTAATTTACAGTCCTCATCTACGAAACCCAAGAGGTTGAGGAAAAGTGTTTTTTTCTCCCCTGCATGTGTGTGATAAGAGGTTGATCACTACCAAGACTAATTGTGTAATAATGGTGAATGGTGCTTCAACTCACAGGTACCGAGATAAGAATATGTGAATAAATGGAGTGTAAGATACATAATTGAGGGTTAGGGTTTAATAAAGTAAGTGCAATTTCCCCTTGGGAACATATGTTTAAAAAGTAATAATATAGGGGCACATGGGTGCCTCAGTCAGTTAAGCCTCTGTCTTTGGCTCAGGTCATGATCCCAGGGTCCTGGGACTGAGCCCCGCAACAGGCTCCCTGCTCAGCAGGGAACCTCCTTCTCCCTCTCCTTCTGCCCCTCCCCACTGCTTGTGGTTGCTCTCTCTGTGTCAAATAAATAAATAAAATCTTTTTTTTAAAAGTAATAATATACAGTTGACCCTTGAACAACATGGGTTTAAACTCTGTGAGTCCCTTATATGCAGATTTTTTACAGTGCAGGTCTGTAAGAGAAAATATGTTTTCTCTTCCTTATGATTTTCTTAATAACATTTTCTTTTCTCTTATTTATTTTACTGTAAGAATACAGTATATAAAGACATATAAACATGTGTTAATCAACTGTTTATGTCAACAGTAGGCTAATTATTAGTTAAGGTTCTGGGGAATCAAAAGTTAGACGTGGGTTTTTGAGCATGGTGGGGAGGTAGCGTGTCAGAATTCCCAACCCCTGTATTATTCAGGGGTCAACTGTCAACGAAGTTTCAAGTCACCATATGGGGAAAATATTTTTGTTTTCTTTCTCCTATATGATTTATGGCAGGCCAGGAGTAAAATCAAGAAACTCAAAGGCAAATTTTAAGAGCTGAAATGGATTTTTTAAAAATTGGGAATAATGCCTATAAATCCTACCCATACCCTCTTCATGCTGAAAGTAAAGTGAGGCTTGCATCACTTTATAAAGCTGTTTCCTTGAAAACTTTTTGCAAAAAGACTAGGTGAGGCCAAATGTTTTTTAAATCTGTGATCATGACCCAAGCATTTTAAAATGCAAAATTGGAGAAAGAAATGGAAACTAATAGAGTAGCCAATTCAAAACACACAAAAAAGAGTGGAAAAATTTTTTCCTACTGTGTTGACCACATTCCTCCACAAAGTAACAAGGCTTTTACTTGAACAAGCATAATAACATAATAGGTGCTTATTTATTTAGAATGGCTGGACAATGAGCCCACCTACTTAATTTCTTCTTCTTCTTTTTTTTTTTTTTTTTGGATGAGATATCAGATACACCACTCAAGAATTTTTTATTTTAAGTCATTTCAATACTTAACTTATCTGGGCTTATTTTAATTGTTCTTTAATTCAGAACACAAGCACAGAAGGGTTTTTCAGGACTTTTACTCTACAGCAAAGGACCTTACTCCTTCAAGGCTGAACTCCTCTGTAGCCTTCAATACCTTGCTTGATCTGGCCTCTGGGGGTGGGGGTGGGGGTGGGGCAGGCAAAATCGGTAAAGGGGATTAAGAGGTTCAAGTTATAAAATAAATAAGTCATGGGGATGCACTGTACAGCATAGGGAATATAACTGTATTGTAAGAGCCTTGTGTGGGGACAGATGGTAACTAGACTTAGTGTGGGCATCATTTCAAAATGTATAAAAACATCATATCACCATGATGTGCACCTGAAATTAATAAAATATTGTAAGTCAATTAGACTTGAATTTTTAAAAATTTAACTTATGGAAACAGAAAGTAGATTGGTGGTTACCAGAGGCTAAGGGAGATGGAGGAAATGGGAAGATGTTGGTCAAAGAGTATAAACTTTCACTTATAAGATGAGTAAATTTCAGGGATCTAATGCACAGCATGGTGACTTCAGTTAACAATACTGTATTGTAGGGGCGCCTGGGTGGCTCAGTGGGTTAAAGCCTCTGCCTTCGGCTCAGGTCATGGTCCCAGGGTCCTGGGATCGAGCCCCACATGGGGCTCTCTGCTCGGCAGGGAGCCTGCTTCCTCCTGTCTCTCTGCCTGCCTCTCTGCCTACTTGTGATCTCTGTCTGTAAAATAAATAAATAAAATCTTAAAAAAAAAGAACACCAAAAACAATACTGTATTGTATATTTGAAAGCTGATCTGAGAGTAAAACTTAAATGTTTTCACCACCACCAATAAAAATGGTAATTTTGTAATATGTTTGACACCTTAAGTATGCACATTCTATGCCAATTATATCTCAACAAAGCTGGGGGAAAGCTAGAGAAAAGGGAAGGAAAAAATGCTTTCCACAAAATCCATTCTGTCAGAAGCTTGCTATTTTTCATTCCTTCATGTATTGAACAGCTACTGTGTATTAAATGTGCAGATACAATGTTGAAGGGAAATGGCTCCCGCCCTCCTGGAGTGGATAATCTAATGAAAACTAAAAGAAAACTTGTTAGTTTAGTTTTCTGTTCACTATATGAATGCTTTTAATATTATTCAACGAAATACCTATTTTCCAGATGTCTTCATTGTCAAAAGCTAAACACATTTATTTCAAGAAACAGATGCTGAGCAACTTTCAGCAGAATCTGGAAGTACTCTCTTTTGTCAGAAGGGTGCTCCGTGCTGAAATTTAGACAATTAGATCCTTAGAAAATGATTCCCACTGCCTCCTAAAGTGAAAAGGGGTTGCATTTCAGTAGGAAACTCTGGCCTTTACATTTTGGAGTAAACAAGTTTACAAACGAATTAAACTGCATTAGTATTTTGATACCATCTTAAATTACCTGTGAGTTTTCATAAGCAACAAAGAAGATTGGAACGCGACACTGGAACGTGAGTCATTGAACGTGAGCTGAGTTTCGGGATGTTAATCCACAGCCTTATCAAAATTGAGAGCACAGGTTATTATAAAGTTGCTAAAATTAAGCAGCTGTATTTGATAGAGGTGAAAGGCAGTGAGATCCCAAACCTTTCTGATCCCTTTTCTCTTGAGAATTACTGAAAGGAGTCGACTTTTTTCCCAGAAAGAGGTAGATGAGCGCAATACACACACACAAAATTATCGTATAAAAGTCCTGTGAAGCTTATGAACGCCTGGCTGGGGCCTCTCCCATCTTCCTAAACTCCTTCTCCAGGCTACCAGGTTCTATGGCAGCTGGTAAATCGTTCTTGTGATTAGGTACACCAAACTGCAGATAGACAGCAATTTCTCATCCTGAATGACTATAGATAAAATTACTAGGATATTACCAATTGCTTCAAGCAGGAATGAGGCAAGACAGAGGTAAAAGGAGAGAAAAGACAGAGAGAGAGAGAGAAGAGTGGTGCGTGAACGAATATGGGAATGAAGAAAAGGAAGAAAGAGATGAAGAGAAGGGGCCATGGAGGCAGCAGGAGGGTGATGGGGACCGGTGGCTGGCTCTCGTTTCCAAAAGTCCAGAAGAAGCCTTGCCTCCCTCAGCTCCTTTGAGCCCCTGGGACTCCTTGAACTCTCATCTCTCCAGTGCTCCTGGCCCCTTGGTTCCTTTGAACCCCTGTGGATTCTGTCCTGTTTCTCTCAGCCCATCTGCCTGCTTGTTAAGGACTGCCTAGCTTCTCTGCTTCCTCTCACTATGCTTTCTTGCCCAATAATTAGATTTCTACTTGACCTGTGGTCCTGAGGCTTCTCCATGAGAAGGACCATAGTGAAAAATAAAATGGTTTTTTTTGTGTGTGTGTTTTTTTGTCTGTTTTTTTAAAAAGTAGGCTCCACTCCCAATGTAGGGCTTGAACTCATGACCCTGCAATCAAGAGTAGCATGCTCTACTGACTGAACCAGCCAGGCATCCCTAAAATGGCATTTATTATCTTCATTCTATCTAGTTTCTCACTTTTCCCCTTAAAACTCTCTTCTATGGGGAAAAATAATAAAGATTTGCTCTGGGCACCTGGCTGGCTCAGTCAGTAGAGCATGCAACTCTTATTAGTCTTGGGGTTGTGAGTTTGAGCCCCATTTTGGATGCAGAGATTACTTAGAAAATAGGTAAGTAAACAAAACCTGGGGTGCCTGGGTGGCTCAGGTGGTTAAACTTCTGACTCCTGATTTCGGCTCAAATCCTGATCTCAGGCATGTGAGATGGAGCCCCAAGTTGGGCTCCAAGCTGGGCGTGGAACCTCCCTAAGATTCTCTCTCTCCCTCTGCCCCTCCCCACTCCTGCACACTTAGGTGCATCCTCTAAATAAATAAATACTATACTATCAGTAAATAAATAAATCTCAAAAATAAATAGATAAAGTAAATGAAATCTTAAAAAAAAAAAACCCAAACTCCAGCTCTTTTCTGTGTTGTTTTCTGAGTTCATTTTAGTGATTTTCTTTGTACTTAGTTATGTCATTTGCTCCATCTCTTTTTTTTTCCCTTCCAAATCTAAGCCACCCCGGAGCTGAGCTCTCTCTTTTCTGTTTTCTATATGCATGCCATCCCCGAGGAAACTATGGATTATAATGACGTAGCATAGTGTGGTAAGAAAAACATGGATTTCAGAAGCAGAAAAAAAAAAAGTGGATTCTAGCTCTAGTATCACTGCTCTATGCCCTTGAACAAGATACTGGCCTTTCTGAGCCTGTTCTTCCATCTGAAAAAAAAAAAAAAAAAAAAATTGAGGACAGTCCTATCTCCCTAGAATTATTTCTGTGAGGATTAAATGGGATAAATTTGTAAGAAGGTGCTTGGCATGGTCTCTCATTGAGCAAACATGTTGACCAGCAACTATATGGAAAACTCAATACGACATACTTAGGAATGATGCAGTACAGTTTTCTGCCCTAAATCTACTCACAACCTAGGACGGACATTGGCATGTAAACACATAAATCGAACACGCCGTGTCAGGAGCAACAATAAGAAACTTACAAGATAGAAAGGAGACACAAGAAAAGGCAAAGAATTAACCTACTGGAGGTTTGTGAGACTAGGAAGGCTTTTGGGGAAAGGTGATACTTGAATTGGATTTTGAAGTATACACTTTTTAAAAAGATTGTTTTTTTTTTGAAGGATAAATGTTAACAAATAGAAGCAGAGAAAACTGATTATGTTGACACACCTAAGTGTGGAACAGCCCGGACTATTCAGGCTGGAGAGGCATAGAGAGGGCAGATGATGGGATGGTAATAATAATGGCAGTAACATCAAATTATTGAGCGACTACTGTGTGCCAGGCACTGCCTCATCATTAAACACGTTGCATACCTGATTTCTTGAAATCCTCCTTCCAGTAACCCTGTGAGTGGAGAGCTTGCCTTGGCCCTGGGGCCAAATGAAGAGCCACTGGACTTTTAAGTAGGGTGTCATAGTACTTTCTGCCTTCATGAATTTGATTACTCTAGGTAACTCAGAAAGTGGAACTGTATAGTATTTGTCCTTTCATGACTGGCTTATTTTACTGAGCATAATGTCCTTAAGTTTCGTCCATGTTGTAGCATACGTCCTGATGCAGGGCTCGATTCTAGGACCCTGGGATCATGACCGGGGCTGAAGGCCAACGCTTAACAACTGAGCCACCCAAGCATCCCCTCCTTCCTTTTCAAGGCTGAATACTATTCCACTGTAGGTTGTGAGTCAGCAGATTTTACCACCTCAGAATGTGTTTCCATGGCATAAGGATTATTTTGAAACTACAACCATTCAAAACCCAGCAGATTCAGGAAAAAACCTCTTTACCTCCCCTTCAACTGCCTAAGTTTACATGGGAAAGGGAGCCCATACCAGGAAGAGAACTCTTACTGGAGATACCTTTTTACGTAAGAAACTTAACTCTGTAACAAGGTAATCTTTGTTTTTCAAACATTTTCTCTCGCTTTCTGGGAACAGCCTTTCTTCCCTTTGCCTCCTCAGATCCTTACCTTTTTCCTTAGGTCCATGATACTTTATAAACCTCAATTACCTGGCTGCCCTTTGAGTCTTCAGATCTTTATGGAACTTCCATGTGTGTGCAGTTAAGTTCACTTTTCTGTTAATCTATCTTATACCAATTAAATTATTAGACCAGCTGAAGAACCCAGCTGGGAAGAAGGGAAAATTTTTCCACCCCTTCAATGTACATAACACATTTTGTCCATCCATTCATTCATTGATAGACACTTGGGTAACTTACACCTTTTGGCTATTGTGAATAGCGCTACCATGAACCCGATCACACCAATATCTCTACACGATCTGCTTTCAAGTGTTTGGGGTATATACTCAGGAGTGGAATTCCTGATTCATATGGTGGTTCAATATTTAATTTATTTTTTTCTTTTTATTTTATTGTTTTTAGAAAATCCAAGCTGTAAGAACTCAGTTTTGAAGATCAATCTGGGAGATGAAGACTGAGGTCAGGATCTCATTCCTTGGCCACGGATGATAAGAACCTCAGTTTCAGGCTGTTGAGAAGGGAAGGAAAAGACTAGGTAAGCAATTGTTGAGAACTGGATGCCTAACTGGCTGTCAGGGAAGGAGCATTCTGCATGACTTCCTTATAGGGTCTCTCCAGATTTGGGGGAACTGGAGCTTAAATAATTTTAGGTGTCATCTTTGGGACAAAGAATAAAAAACAATGAATTAAAAAGTTAAGTGCAGGGCTCTGAACGCTGTCCTGGGAAGTGAGGGGGCGCTTCTAACCGACGTACATCTGAGAAGAGCATGTGCCCAAGGCATCCTGTTTAGCTGGCTGCAGGCATCGCTTTCCTCCCGTTTTCCTTTGGGGTTCCTCATCTTCCCTCTCTCTGCTCCTGTGCTGTGGGGACAGCTGCCTCCTCACCTCCCACAGCATCTTGGACCCCTGACCCACACCTCTCAGTCAGAGCTTTCCTCCCTGTGGCCGAGGGAAGAGAGGGGTCGGTGACCTACAGCAGGCCAAGAAGACTCAGTTCTAGCACTTTTGTTGGAACTGCTGGGAAATTGTTCACTTTTTTTGGTCATGCTTTCTTTTGTGTTGTGGCTGCTGAGAGGTTAGGATGTAAGCCTGGATCTTCTGGTGGTAAATCTGACATCGAGGAGGAAGAGAGTCAACAGAAGAGGTATGTGGAGATACTGGCTTGTGATCCCCTGTGACTGGGTCCCTGAATCCAGTCATGCCTAAAGCTCTATCTTCTCCAGGTTTTTCTCTTACATAAGCCAAATAAGCCGCTTCCCTTTTTTGGGGTCTAAGTCAGTTTGAGTTAGTTTTCTGTCTAACCAAAATATTCAGCTTCTGTATTTGTTCACCAAAAAGAACTTTGGTGGACCCAGCTTGGGTCAGGGCTCCTTGAAACCAGTGACTGTGCCTAGGGGGTAAACCCTTGGACGGCTGTGCCATGGGCCTGCCTCTGGCTTGGAAGGAGGTGGCTATGGACTGACAGATTCACAGTATCATGGGGAGTGGGTGGTAGGCTCTCCTCAAAAGGACATGCCATGCAGCAAAAAACAAACAAACAAAAAAACAGAGATGTACCTTGCAAGATTGATTTTAGATTCCTGAGGGATCTAGGAAGTTTTCTAGGGTTTTGAGAAACCCTAAAGTAGGCCTGGTTTTAAATCCCAGTTCTGCTCTCTATTAACCATTTCACTTTGGCCAAGTTGTATGTCCTTTCTCACTGCATTTTAGTTTCTGATTGTAAATGGGAATCGATAGGATTCATCATTACAGGGTTGTTGTGAGTAATATCTAGAAGTGAGGTGACCATATAATTTACCACCTAAACAGGGACACTTCTGAGAGGGAAAAGAAAAACTGTTAAGGAAACTTACCAGGACTGGGGGAGACAAAAAATATTAGTAGTACTGTGTTTCACTCTCAAATGCATCCCTATTTGGGTAATAAATTATACAGTCTCACTCCCCATAATACAGCTCTAATGGCGCTTCGCACAGAGTAGGTGCTGAAGTCTTAACCTCCTTTGAACCTTCTAGGGTCCCCTCTGTCTTTCATACAACTGTTCTTTATAATTCTCCTGCATTGTGGATTTATAGGATGTAGCCTCCAAAACATTACTATTGTCCTGGTGGCAAGATACATGATGATCTGATCCACCGATTCATATCTGTGAAAGAATTTTTTCTTACAATTTCCCTGCAACTGCTTAAAATGGGAGTTTGGAAAGGTAGCATTGACCTCCTTAAGAACCTTTACTTACTTTTTGAGGATTTTATTTATTTGACACAGAGAGAGAGAGATCACAAGTAGGCAGAGAGGCAGGCAGAGAGAGAGAGGGGGAAGCAGGCTCCCCACTGAGCAGAGAGCCTGATGCAGGGCTTGATCCCAGGACCCTGATATCATGACCTGAGCTGAAAGCAGAGGCTTACTTAACCCACTGAGCCACCCAGGCACCCCTTTAAGAGCCTTTATTTCAGCTCAAAGTATTCTGAGTGTTTAAGGCATTTCTAGTTAAAATACTTAGGATTGTTGGGACACACACTGGTGCTATTTTGTAATATGAAATTTCACTTAAACTTGAGTATTTGTGGACACATCCTATTGTCAGAAGTTGGTCAGGATTTTCTAAATCTAGCCTGGCAGGGATAAATTAAATAAAACACAAATTATGGGCTAGAGACTGAACAAACACTTGGAGAAAAAGATACATAGATGACAACCACATTAATTTTATTTTATTTATTTAATTTTATTTAATTAAAACTACAACGAGATACCACTTCACACCTATTAGAATGGCTAAACTTTAAAAGATTGATCACAGCAAGTGTTGGTGAGGATATAGAGGAACTGGAACTCTTACACACTGCTGATGGGAATGCAAAATGGTACAACACTCTGGAAAAATATAGCAATCTCTTAAAAAATTAAATACATACCTTTCATATGATCCAGTCATTTCACTCGAATTTATCCATAAGAAATGGAAGCAAAGGTCCACATGAATGCAGCTTTATTTGCAAAAGCAAAAAACTGAAAACCCAAATATTCAATAAGGGGTGAGTATATACACTGTGATAGATCCTTACCATAGGATACTACTCAGCAATAAAAAGGAATTAGACTACTCTAACATGGAAGGATTTTTCCGATTAATTTTGCTGAGTGAAAGAAGCCAGTTAAAATGAAATACACAAAGTATGGTTCCATTTACATAAAATTCTAGGAAACACACACTGATATGTAGAGACAGAAAGCCTATCAGTGGTTGCTTGGTCAGGTAGGGTAGCAAAGAGGAGAAAGAGGGAAGGGTTACAAAAGACTGACTTTTCAGTAGACAGTGGCATTAAGTATACTATCATTGCTATCCATTTCCAGAGCTTTTTCATCATTCCAAACTGCAGCTCTGTACCTATTAAACAATAACTCCCATTAAACAAAACTTACCTTTATATCTGTAAGTTTTTCATGACAAAATTGAATATAGTTCTTGAACATTCTACAAGGAATTAACTTTAAGTAGAGTAACATGATGGTGCAGATGTTTTCCATCTGCACTGTACCTCAAATCTGGCCACCACTTCTCACTCAAAAGAAAAGTGGGCGAGGTTTTGTGGATGACACATGGCCACTATCACACTACTGGAAAAACAGCCCAAACGGCTTGTCTCACTAATTGTAGCTCAATTGTGTCATTTGTGTGGGAAGAATGACCTAATTATCATTACTGCCTCCTGTCTAAGTTAGCAAATCACATATAAATCATTCACTTTCCTCCCTATTAGCCTCCCCCTCCCATTCCCCTGACCCCAATCATTCCAAAGTCCATAGCTGGTTTTTGCATTAAAAAAAAAAATTTATTAATTTTTTTCCGCATTTTCTTTTAAAGTTGCCTTATTCTTTTCTGTTTCAGGATGGTAAGGTGTTTGGCTTCTCTTCTCCTGATTCCATGATTTCTTCTGGCACAGGAGCCAGGGTTTGGTAAACAAAACTTTTCTACGAGGATCTCAGGGGTTGAAATATGTCCTAGGTGTGCCCAGGAAAGTGATGGCAAGAGCTGAAGTTTTGCAGATGGGCAGACCTTGGCCAGGATACTTAGGTCTGAGTTTCATTCTCATCTCTGCCACGGATATGATATCTACCTACTAGCTGTTGGTAGGGGTAAATGAGATAATGTTTGCAGGACATCTGGTACAGTGCGAGGAGCCTGGGCCAATGATGAAAGTTATGTTCTCTTCTTCCTAAGTATCAAATTACTTGGAAATCAGAGTAAAGAAGGTGGTGGGGAGAAAGCAGAACTATGGAAGTATGGAGGCCACTTCTGGCCCAAAGGAAAGTACCTATCTCTATACAAAGAGGCCACTGGATTAAAAAAAAAATTTTTTTTTTTAAATAGAGCAACAGCCACCTGGGTGTTTGGACTAGCTGAATTCTGGATAAAGATGGTTGTGACGGGCGCCTGGGTGGCTCAGTGGGTTAAAGCCTCTGCCTTCAGCTCAGGTCATGATCCCAGGGTCCTGGGATTGAGTGCTACATCGGGCTCTCTGCTCAGCAGGAAACCTGTCCCCCCAGCCCCCGCCTCTCTGCCTACTTGTGATCTCTGTCAAATAAATAAATAAATCTTAAAAAAAAAAAAAAAAAAAGCTTGTGAAAAAGAGCTGTGCGAATCCAGAAAAGGACTTGAAATGCCCCAGGCTTTGCCATGGCACAGTCCCGTTTTTTTCCGCACTGCATTTAGAGGCTTAGAGACTGAATGGGCTCAAATTTGGCCAAAAGCCTTGTCTGTTCCCTTGGCGGCAGCGGGTAGAGGTCAGACCAACAGGTGTGAGAAGCGGCGAGGTACGGAGGAAGGAGCAGGTGTAGGAGGAGCGCCCCCCCACCCCGCCCTTGCTCTGGCACAGGAGCTCCCAGGCTGCTCGTGGTGTTCCCAGCAGCGGGTGGAAGAGCCCTGCCCCGCGTCAGAGCTCTCTGGGCTCGGAAAAAAGACTCTAGTGGGCTTCCCTCCCTCCGCTAGCCCCGAACGCAGCGGCGGATGCCTGGAAGTTGACGTACATTCTGAGCTGCTGGGAAGCCCCCAGGCGCCCGACGCGGCGCTGGGCGGGCTCCAGTCCGCGGGCCTGGGCTCCGCCCTCGCCGCCCAGCCCTCTGCCCAGCTGGGAGGAGGGGCCCCTCGCCGCGGGTCTCCGCGACGTGAGGACGGGGGCGGAGGCCCGAGCCCCGCGCCGGGAGAGAGCGCGGCGCCCGCCGCCCTTCAATTGGCCCGCCCCCCCACCTAGTCGGCGAAGAGAGAGGAGGCGGCTCTCCATTGGCCCGGCCCGTCGGCCAATCCCTGAAGACCCGGGGAAGGAGGTGGGGGCAGTTCGTGGGGGGACTCGGGAGCGGAGCGGGAGGCTCTGCGGGACCCAGTCGGACCGAGCAGCCGAGGCACCGCCCGCGCCCCGCCGCCGCGTCTGGGCGTCTCCTGCGCCGCCCAGGGGAGCGAGCTCCGAGCCTCTCGCGCTGCGGCCACTCCTTGGGGCCAGGAGCGGGGAACCCTAGAACGAGAAACCCTCAGAGCCGAGCGCAGCCTCTTCCCGCCTCCCGAACCACCATGACCCACTTCAACAAGGGCCCTTCTTACGGGCTCTCGGCCGAGGTCAAGAACAAGGTACGCCGGGTCTCGGGTGGAGGCGTCGCCGCCGTGGACGAGGGATGGGAAGCTGGACGCCGCCCCAGGGGTCCCTGGGACTGGGGCGGTGCTGGGCCGCGCGCTTCGCCTCTGCACGCCTTGCCCGTCTGGCTTTGCAGGGAGGAGACGTCGGGGCGGCGCGAGAGTGGCCGCGCTTCTCGGTCCCGTCCCGGGACTCGAAGCGCGGGCGTCCCGGCGCTCTCCCGGCTTTGTCCGCGCCGCTGGCTGGGACTGGTGGAGGGCGGCGAGTTCCCGGGCTCCTGGAACCCCGCAGCGCCAGCCTGCAGTTCCCGGAGCCAGACCGTGGCTGCAGCATGCGCCCCTCCGGGAAGGGGGCGCTCCTGCCTGGTCATTCGCCCTTAGGTGGGGCCCGTCGGTACGGCCCGGGACCCAGCACGCAGACCCCGCCGTGCGCCCTGGCCCGGGCTACTGGCCGACCCAGCGTTTTCTCCCTCCCCAAACCTTGGCCGAATTCAGCCACGAGCGAAGTTAGGCGGTTACGTGGCCGAACTGGGCCCTCCATTGTTCCTTGCTTCCCGGAGAAGGGACCGTTGAGGGGTGCACCGACTCCGGGAGCCTCGGACACTTCCCACTTTTCGAATTGCGGTCCTCTGTGCTGCTGCAAAAAACAGACAAAGCCTGAGCGCGCCGCTTTGGGAGTGATATCTGCTGTAGAGAAGATTTTTTTTTTCTTAAATAGAAGTTTGTAGTACATTAGACTTTACCGATATCAAGGATATTTTCGTGGGTTGCTTTTGTTCGGGGTATATTTCCTGAGACGGGTTGTAGTTTGGTGTGATGTGGCTCTGGTAACTTACAGCTTTGCCACTGCCTAGCCGAAGAATGCACTGGGTTTATCTTTGGGACTTTTGGTCTGGGAAAGAGATGAGAGGCGGCCCCCTCCCCAAATCCTCTCCTTCCTTCCTCCCTCCCTCCCTCCCTGCATTCCAAGCCCATGACATCAAGGGTTTCAGGGGGGAGAGCGCAGCCAATCGGCGCGGAACTGCGCACAGAACGCTCATTGTCTCCTTTCTGCTGTTCTGGCCAAAGCGCCACAAAGGATTGCTGCTGTGGTTTAATTCCCATTAACCTCCCGGGAGCCGAAGCTTGTCAGGATTGCCACCGCACCGTTCCACCGCTGGTAGAATACGCTGTCGGAGCTGTAACAGCCCAGTGTCCGGGGTGTATGCGGTGTGGAGTGAATTATGGAGAGGCAATGAAGCGCACCGTTGTCAAACCCTAAGGGAGAGTTCTGTCTCTTCTCACCCTGTTACAGCCTGCGCATCACAATTCAGTTGTTAATAAATTGTGAACAATCGGTGAAGCAAAGCGTTGATTTTGGTCCCCGAATCTAAACTTGAAACGTTGAGGTCCTTTACCTTGTCAAGTGTGTTGCCCTTATTAGAAAACAGTCTTCTGAAATTTTTTTTTAAAGGACAGAAAAGTAAGTGGTTTGTGTCTGATCCTGCGGTTCTTTCCAAGGCTTACACATGGAGCTTTAGGAATCTTTTCCGAGGAATCAGCAAGTCCAAACTGTTGGATGGGATACCCTGGCCTGGCTTGGGCACATTAATTTTAATTTGCCCTTGTGATTTTTGGCCCACAGCAGTTGAGTCTCTTCCTTTTTGCATTGTAAATGAGGTCCCGATAACTTTGGCAGTCCTTCAAGTGACTTATTTTTCTTGGATGTTAATATCCGTATTAATTTCTTTTTGCTGACTAATGAAGCAGCTTCTGCCCTTTTCCTACTTTTTATTGAGCAGACCAACAAGGAAATGCAGAGACTGAGGTTAGATCACTATAATTATTACGCATTTTTTAAAAACAGTAAAACCTCAGTTTTCAGAGCCTTTGGAAAGTTATTACAGCTTTCGGTTTCTATAACTGTGGGTTTATTCCTTTGCCGTATTTTAACAACCTCCTTCATTTATATGAGCCTTTCTTACAGTACCCTTTCATAGGAAGTCTTTTGATCTTAACAGCACAGCAGCCCCGTGAGGTGGGAGGGATTGCTGGGGCTATCCAACATCATTTACAGGTTGGGATGCTGAAGCTTATACTGGGTGTGCCTTGCTCAAGATCACAGAAGAAAGTTGGAATATTCTAAGAATTTTAACTCTAAAAGTGATATCTTAGTGTAGTGCTTAGGGATATTCTTAGTAAAGTCCCTGTTGTCTGCCCCACCCTCCCCACTTTTGCCGTCCACCTGTCACTTCTTGACATTGTGATTATTTATGCAGTGCTGTTTTCATCTGTTCTGGACTTGGAAATCAAATATCCATGTTTGCTAGGCCTTTGTATGAGATACTGAGTTTCAACTGAGGACACAGAGCTAACAGTGGAGTGGTTATATGGAACATGAATTTTGACATCACTTGGTTCAACACCTTTTGATTTCTTCTTGCCTTTTTTTAATGTATTGTAATAACTGATACGTTGTTTAAATGTAAGGTGTTCTCCTCCCACCCCCCAAAGCTTCATACAACAAAATGGAAGAAATAGAAACCTCCTCAGGAAGCAGTATGGAATGGACCTTGGAGTTGAGCAGAGTTCTAGTCCTCCCCCTGCCACTTACTGCCTTGTATGATATTGGGCAAGGTAGCGGATATCTCTGTCCTTGTTTCCTAATCAGTAGGAAGGGGGGAGTGATCGTTACCACCCCTAAACATTGCATTGAGATGTGTGTTTCTAGTGAGTCCGCAGTGACTGTGTTGTCGCCATTAGTTATTAGTAACAGAAAATTGGTAATCTAGTTCTTAGACTTGTCATTGCCTGTGTAAGTATTCCATTTCTATTAAATAAGCCTTTGGTCTTATTACATTCCAGCTGTGAAAGCAGTTCATCAATGAATTGAGGAAGCCTTTGATCTTAAGTACTTTTAATTAGTAAAATTTCAGGAAAAAATCTGTAAGCTTAAGGTACTTACTTGACAAGATGATAATACATGGCAAAACATGTCAAACTTCTATATATATTTTTTAATAGGCAAGAAGTTTGAAAACAGCCTAAAAAAATAGAATCCTTCAGCATGGACTCAACAACATCTTTAAACAACTAGATCCAGTAATTTTATCTACAAAGATCGTGATAGAGTAGTAGAGTCAGGGACAGTACAGAAGCTGGTGTAGACAGTTTGGTGGGGTAGGTAGACACTCTTAAAGTAGTAAGATCTTGTATGTGTTCTGCAGAGTGAGCCAGACATTTGACTGCATCTTGGGGACCAGAATGAAAAGGAAAACACCTCTGTGCCCTTTAAGCTGTGAGAAACAGGACAGGTCCTCAAGGAAAGCACAGCATCTCCTGATGCCTGGCTCTGAGCAAGATGTTGGGGCCAGAGTAGTTCCTTGTAAAGTTGAGGACGCACTGAAGCATGCTCCCCACTAGGGGGGAGCTGAGAGGTTCTAGGAAAGTGGGGAGGTGGGTAGAGGTGAAGTGATCTTACCTCAGGATGTTTTTAGGGGGAGTCTATCTGAACTATTAAGAAGAAGAATGGGATTGGAATGCATGTTCTCACCATTTCCTTCTCACATAGAATGTATGATTTAAGCAAAGTAGCTTCTCACAGAATCTTCTTGGTTACAGAATGGTAGCCCTCAGCAGCTAAAAACTATGTTGGAAGACTTAATTCTAAAATTGTAAATCACTGAAGAGTAAGTGAAACAATCATACACTAATTAAATAGGACCAAATGTCCCATGAGTTCTGCCAGCCTGTCTGCCTTTGGACAAGCAGTTGCTCCAAGAGCGTTCCTGATCAAGGTAACCCCAGGGTGACAGTGGACTCCAGCTGTAGTTGTACCCTAAGGTGGCCTGCCTTGGTTTGCTAGTAGAACACCAGAATCATGGTGAAGCCGTGGATGAGCTTATCTTTAGCTTTTTTTTTTTTTTTTTTTTCTTTTTTTCCCTACACCCATTGTTGGGCTTGAACTCATGACCCTATGATCAAGAGTCCATGCTATACTTACTGAGCCATCCCAGGTCCTCCAGAAATAGGTTTTTAATTCAAAACTTTTGTTTCTTGTCTCTTTCCACCAGCCATAAGGGTTCCAGTCTCATTCATTGATGAAATATATCAAGATCTATATTTTAGAATATAACTTGGCATGTAGTTGGTGCTCAGTATATGTTGATTTAATGAATTTCTCCATCAGGAGTAGATTTTACTATCTTTAAAAATTGGAAATCAATCCTGTTAGAGTATTCATTGCAAAAGAATTCTGTAGTGCAGTGTGATATTTTGGAAGATCAGGTGATTTTTTTACAGCTTCTTTTTCTTCAGTTTGTTTTATTAATATTACATTAGAAAACTTAACATAATTCCTTTGTTGTTGCTGAAACTCTTTCTTTCTTTCTTTTTGGAGGAAGGAAAGCAAGGTTTATTTATTTTTTTAAAGATTTTATTTATTGGTGTGTCTGGGTGGCTCAGTCGTTAAGCGCCTACCTTCTGCTCAGGTCGTGATCCCCGGGTCCTGGGATTAAGCTCCACATCAGGCTCCTTGTTCGGCGGGAAGCCTGCTTCTCCCTCTCCCACTCCCCCTGCTTGTGTTCCCTCTCTCTCTGTGTGTCTCTCTGTCAAATATATAAATTTAAAAATCTTACAAAATAAACATTTATTTATTTGACGGAGACCACAAGTAGGCAGAGCAGCAGAGGGAGAGGGAGAAGCAGGCTCCCAACTGAGCAGAGAGCCCGATATGGGGTTTGATCCAATGACTCTGGGATCATGACCTTAGCCAGAAGCTGACACCTAACCACTTAACCACTGAGCTACTCGGGCACCAGGCAAAGTTTATTGAGCAGTAACAAAGTGGTGGTACAAAGCTCCTGAGGAGAGAGGGACTGGAGAGGGTTGCCCCTGAGGCTCTTTATCTTAGACTCCCAAATTGGGGAGAAACAGTAGAAGTCTCCTTTGGAAGGCTCTGTGGGGTGCCAGCATCTCCCAAAGGCCACCTGCAAAGCGGTCATTCAGCTGACCTGGGTGGGACATGCCCTCTTTTTCCGCCATCTTGACCAAAACTGTTAAAGAAAATACATTTGCTAACTTGAGAAGGGGTACCCTGCTTTTCCTCTTTAAAATGCTGAAACTTCTCTACTCTGGAATTCTTTTTTTTTTTTTTAGGATTTTATTTATTTATTTGACAGAGATCACAAGTAGGCAGAGAGGCAGGCAGAGAGAAAGAGAGGGAAGCAGGCTCCCTGCTGAGCAGAGAGCCCAATGTGGGACTCGATCCCAGGACCCTGAGATCATGACCTGAGCCGAAGGCAGCGGCTTAACCCACTGAGCCACCCAGGCACCCCTACTCTGGAATTTGAATGAGGATTATTAAGCTTCCTGTCCTGTGACTCATAGCTTTTTCTTTTTTCTTTCTTTCTTTTTTAAATTTAATTTTATTTTAGGGAGAGAGCACTTGTGGAAAGGCAGAGAGAGAGAGAGTCTCAGGCCAACTCCCTGCTGAGCGTGGAGTCCATTCTGTTGAGGGGCTCATTCTCACCACCTTGAGGTCATAACCTGAGCCGAAACCAAAAGTGGGACACCCAACCGACTGTGCCACCCAGACGCCCCAGCCCACAGTTTTTTACACTCTTTCCTTTGTGGCAGTTGTATTATTTGTCAGTCTCTATCCACTTTTTTAGATTTCAAATATAAGCTTGACAGTGGGCAGTGGGCCTGGCTGGCTTCGTTGGTGAAGCATGTGACTCTCCTGGGATCCTGAGTTGGAGCCCCATGTTGGGTGTAGACCTTACTTACAAAACAAAACAAAACAAAAAAACAAAAAAAACCTAAGCTTGATGAGGAGGATCTTGCTGCTACCGTCATCAACCAGGAGTGCATCCTTTCTCCCCTGACCTTTTCCCTTCCACAGTGCGATCATGGGGACTAGTGAGCTGAGTTTTTACTTAAAAGTGTACTGTGAACCATGATTATTATCTGTAACATTAAAAAAAAAAAATGAAGTGCGATTGGATGGTTTTGATTTTTCAGCCAGCTACCATTATATCCAGGAGAATAAGAAGATGCTTTATTTACCTTCTCAGTACAACTAGGTGGTGGGAAGGGGCTTGTCTTTAGATTTTTGGAGAATTTCTTTTTCTTCTAGGCGTTAGCCTCCTATGGCATATTCCCACATGCTTGCTTCTTCTTAACTCCAAATTCCTAGCCATAGAGGGCTTTTAGCTATAACTTGTATGTACTTGTGCTCAGGTTTTGGCTAAGGATTTCCTGAGCCCAGAGTAGATCCTGGTTGTTTGTGGGGCCTGAGGCTTACACAATTTGGGGAGGGGGAGATGTCAGGGGTTCTAACAAATACAAAAATACATGGCAAATTTTATGAAAACGGATGACCTTGAGAATTCTCGTTAACTCGCAAATGGCAGTTAATCTTCTCTGGGTTCTTGTCATGAGAAAGTAGAACCTGGTGGCTAAGAATGTGGAGTCTTGCTTCTGCCTCTGACTCGGTGACTTCGGGCACGTAACCCCTGTCTCATCTGTAAAATAAGAATATGGAGATAATCTCTTTTATATGGTTGTTGGAAGTCAGTAAGGTGGCCAGTTCATGTAAAGTGTTGAGCCTCGTGCCTGGACCCAGAAGTGCACATGATGTAAATGTGATCCACTGTTCCCGCTTTGTTGGCGGGTTCGGTTCAGTCCTGTGTTCTGAGCTTCTCTTATCTTCTAGCTACTGAGATGATCTCCAGGACTCGGCCTTTCATTCAGGAATCTGTTTGTATCTGAATGAGGCTTCAGGCAGATAAGGGACTACGATGCCAAGCAATATCTCTGGGTTTTGCTTCTGTGTCCGGAATAGGATCTGCCCCTAGAGTCCTTATCCAAGACTCCTTCCCCTGGTGGCCTGTGCTCCCTCTGTGAAATCCTGGGGCCTCTAACCCTGTTCTTCTTCTCCATGCTCCTCTTGTCCTTGTCCATGCTCCCCGCAGAGCCAGGGGCTTCTGTGGCAAGCTAGAGGCTTCACTTTCTGGCCGAATTCTGTTTGGCTTTCTCTTAAGAGATTGATTTCTGTTAAACAAGATAAGATAGCTCTTTCTTTTCTTGGTTTCAGAGAGGCCACAGAGGGCTGACAAACATATTTACCTCTTTGTGTTTCTTTTCTTTCTTTTTTTAAAGATTTTAGTGCTTTAAGTCCTCTCTGCACCCACCGTGGGGCTGGAACTCATAACCCTGAGATCAAGAGTGATAGCTCCACTGACTGAGCCCACCGGGCACCCCTACCTTTTTGTGTGAAGATTTTGGCTGTCACTGTAGGCCTTCTGTTGTAAATGGTCTGTTGAGGGCTCCACCTAGACCTGTGTGAAGTAAGTCCATGAGCTCAGAACTCTTAGTTTTCCTTCGTGAGGCAGGGAGGGGCCTTCTTCAGTGTCTTCCTTGGGCTGAGGGAAGCTTCAGGGTGCTATGTTCCCAGCAGTCTGCAGTGGGCCGGCCAGAGAATTCGAGGCAGAAGTGCAGACAAAAAAGGAGGTCTGTGGGCTTGGATGGACTCTTCGGGTGAGACACAGCCTAAGCATTTATGGCCGTTTTCCTCTCCTCCCTCACAAATTTCCGGAGGATCCTAGTCGAGGAGTGGCTCCACAGAGAGCTGGCTGTGATTTCACTGTTGTTTCTTTCCCCTTCCCAAATGTTTGGACACTGGTTTTTCCTCATTGTCCCAAGCCTCTGAGCCTGCTTCGTGCTGCACAAGGCTCCACACAACCGGGTGAGGGGGGAGTGGGGAGCAAGTGTGTGCTTCCCTAGTGCAGTTTTCCCTCCCTCCTTTTGTTTCACATGGGAGGAAATAGGAGAGGAAATAATCCATACCATGTGTAGGAAGTCTCTCCTAATTCAAACATGTGATTCCACTTTGAATGCAAAAATAGCAACAGCAATCATGGTTCTAATCGAGTATAGAAATTATACTTATGTTAAACATCCCATTGTGAGCTTGTCCGTGTCCTTGGCCCTTAGCAGCTAAGCTGGGACTCTACGGCCTTTCTCGAGAGTTCACAGATGGCCACATCCCTTCCCTTGAATGGCCCATTCTCTGCTCTGAAGACTGGAGAGCATTTGTCTCTGCTTTTTCCTTACCTTTTTTAAGAGACCCGTATGTTGTGTCAGACCCTCAGCCCCACCTCACCTTGGCCACGCACACACACAACCCCCTACACACACAGCCACACACGCGTGTGCACTTCGCCAGTCAGGCTTTCATTTTGCATTTTCTTACTCTCTTGGCCTGATTCTTTTTCTTCTTTTCCTCTTTCCAGCGACCGCTCTGCTGTTGACACCCTTTCCTGCATTCCGTCTTACAGCACCTTCTAAAACAACGCGCGTCGTAGGAGGCTCTTTTTATAGGGGCCAGTGGTGGAGTTACAGTGTTTTTAGTCTGAGACATCTCTGCCAAATATCTTATTATGAACTTCTGAACCATACCGGCAACGCCCTTTGAGACTGCAGATTCCCCATGGGCTGGTTTGAATCAGTGTTTTTTCTCTAGCTCTGCAGCCTATTCCGGTGCCTCAGTCAGCTACGGTGGTGGTGGTGGAAGTGGCTTTCTCAGGCACCCTTGCTTCTCCGTGACTGGAGAGGACTTCATGGGAAGCCGCAGTCTAAGCCTGCTGGCTAATCCTCCTCCCGCAGACAGCCCCGCTCTCTGGGCTGTTGGCTCCGGGTATGGTGTGGGGAATGCCTATTGGGGCTTGTTTAGAAGGGAGGGGGTAGGAGAGCATCTGGTGGAGGAGAAGACGTAGCGTTGGGAGTCAGACCCGACTGACGAGCCAAATCCCTGTGGAACCCGTGACTTTTTGATGCGCCATCTCCGTATGACGCCATCTTCCTTGCCTGTGGGAGCCTCTTCTCTTTGTACTCTGATTTTGTGAATGAAATATTTGTTGTGAAGGATGCAGACAGTACCAAAATATGGAAGTGAAAGTATCCTGTATCCCTTCCCCAAGCCGGCCACTTGTGCAACTCTGAGTATCAGTCGATCGTTTTAGAACTGCATCAGAGTCGGTGGTAATGGATCCCCGTTACTGATTCATTACCTCTCTTCTCGCGGATGTTTCCTTCAAAAGTGCTTGTGTAGAAAAGAGCGTAACTTTTGACCCAATGCTCCTAAGTGTTCTAGGTGGTACCAAATGACTCTCTAGAAAAAATCAGTTTATACTTCCCACTAAAGTTATGAAAGGGAAGGTGGTTCTCCTCTTGATGATAAAAACAAAACAAAACAAAACAAAACTGTATCAGGCTGGCCTCGTCAAAATTCAGATCACTTGCTTTAGTTCATTATTATGAAGTCACAAGTCACTAACATTTGGGACACCTATTCTCTCTGTCACCACCCCACCACTCAGGTGAGACTTGGCAGCAGAGTGAGGTGGGGGCATCTTTTACGAATTATTTGATAATGAGCAGACTTTTAAAAATATGTATTTTATTTATTTATCTGAGAGAGGGAAAACAAGCATCAGAGAGAGAGAGAGAGAGCGCGTGCATGCACCAGAGTGGGGAGAGGGAGAAGCAGGTTCCCCACTGATGAGGGAGCCCAATGCGGGGCTCAGTTCTGGGACCCTGGGATCATGACCTTTGTTGAAGGCATGCGCTTCACTGACTGAGCCATGCAGGTACTCCCGGTAGTTTTTTTCTTCTTTTAATAAGATTTTATTTATTTGAGAGAGAGAGAATAAGCTAGGAGGAGGGGGAGGGGCAGACAGAGAAACAGACTCCCCACTGAGCAGGGAGCTCAATATGGGGCTCAACCGGGATCATGACCTGAGCCGAAGGTAGACACTTAACCAACTGAGCCACCCAGGAGTCCCAAATAACAAGTGGTTTTTAAAATAAAAGCCTAGGCAGCATCAGAATGATTTCTTATCAAAATGGTTGTCAAATGGTGTCAAGTGATTGTTCTGTGTGATATATTAAATTAGAGGAAATCTTTTTGGTATCCAGACAGGAATGGCCAGCAAAGCACAGAAGGATAAGGGTTGACATTTATTAATTTCTTCATGTTTATATGAATTAAGTCCTTGATTCTCCCCAACAACTCTCCCCAACAACTCCCCAAACCGTTAATGATCTCTGGTTTACAGGTGAGGAACAGTGGAACTGGGACTCCAGCCTGAGCATTCAGCTTCCGGAGCCCATGCTCTTCACTGTTTTAATCAGAAGCCAGAACTCAGGGAGAACTGGCAGCTTTCCAGGGGAAACAGAGGAGGCAGGCCAGAGAAGGAACTTGGGAATGATGTCCTTTAACAAGAAGCCACAGGAGGAGAGGTTGGAGGGGTTTTCTGGAGTGCTGCAGAAACACACACTGGATTTGGCTACTGAGGGCGTCCCTGGTAACCTTGTGAGAAGATGGTCTTCAGTAGAGTAAATTTCCAGAGGCTTCTGGAAGAAGTACTAAATGGAGAGGTTTGTCCTGAAATGAAAGAGAAACAGGATAGTATTGGAAGCTGGCAGTAGGTTTAATCAAAGAAGTGCCTTTTGGGGTGCCTGGCTGGCTCAGTTGGAAGAGCATGTGACTCTTGATCTTGGGGTCCTGAGTTCAAACCCCAAGATGGGTGTAGACATTATTTAAAAATACATGTATTTGTGCTTGTTGTGGTGAGCATTGCCTAACGTACAGAGAAGTGGGATCACGATGCTGGACATCTGAAACCATGTAACACTGTGTATCAGCTATACTTGGGGGGGAAAAAAAAAGATGCACTTGTTTCAAATAAGGTGGCAGGTTGTCTATACCCACTCATGGACCAAGTTAAGGGGAAGGACTCAACACACAGGGTGAGGGGATCCCAGGCCATGGAGGGAAGAAGGTTCCAGTGGAAAGTGGGGAAGATCATGGAAGAGGACGGGAAACAACTGAGGTGGAGGAGACCTCTCCTGTGCCATTGTTGGGTTCACCCTCTCCTGTGAAAGAAGGGGGTAACTGTACTCCTGACCTTGTCTTCCTGGAGCTGCGAGAAGGCGCAAGGGCTAAGGGTGCAGGCCGTGGCCACGGGAAGAGATGGGCCAGACCGGCCAAATAGGCTGTTGACCCAGCGACTTCTCTCTGCTGAGTCCTGCCAAGGTCCCTTGGCTGCCTGTGTGCCACTCGCTCTCCTCATTCCCTTGGCCCTTGGTCTGGAAGGGATGCAGAGGTGGGTTTATTCTGTTCCTATGCCTGGGTGTCTTTAGCAAGCCTTCGAGATACAGCCTTCGCGAGACCTTTGTCCCCGGCCCTCAGCTTGTGTTACAGTCAGGTAGAACGTGGAATTAACCTTGTCAAGACGTGACCTCATCCCAGGGTCCTCCTGGACTTCAGAACTGGAAAAGGGAACTGTGGTCACACTTTTTTATTTTTATTTTTAGGAACTCTGTCAATCTTGTTAACTATTGCCTTTTTTGTTTCAGTATGTGAGAAGCTTGTACCCTAGTTTGTATCTATCTTGTCTTTGGTGGCACTTGTATAGGACTTGGTGACATGAAGGTGTTTCAACCTTACTTTTGACTTCATCTTTTTTCATACTCCCCATTAAAGTAAAGCGAACCAAGACCTTTTTACTTACTTAGGGTCTCAGCAAGTTGAGAGTCCTATATCTTCATATGCTATTTCATGATGTAAGTTAGAAAAAAATTTTTAAAAAAGAGGAACTGGGAAATTCTGTCCTGCCTTTTGATGGAAATTTTATATCTGATGTTCACTGAGAAAAAGGCTCTGGTATCTTGCACAGTTAATGTCTCTGGAAGACTCTTGTGACATCTCACTGGTCAGCATCTAGCCTGTGTTTCAGGTGAGGTATTTGAGCTCTGTTCTTCACTGTTGGTGTACAGCCAGCAAAGGGACAGACGCAACTATAGTTAGAAGAGACATTCATGAGCTGAGATGTAGCTGGGCCCCCAATAGGAGCTCCTGATGTATTGAAGGCTGCCTGAAAGGCTGGTGTCCTGCTTCTCCTCTGCCTCCTTTCCACCCATGGCCCATCAGGAGCTCAGGGTGAGGGGGTGGTGTGTGTTTGACGCACTTCTGGGGTGGGCACCTGGGAGCACTTGTAACTGTGGGCAGTGTTTTGGGAGCAGAAGGTGTTTTTCCGGGTCAGTGGAGGTGAGTTCCTTGCAAATATGGTGTACACTTGGGGCCTGGAGGTGGATTTCATGGCTCCCTTAGGTCACAAGACCCATCCTACGAAGCAAACTTGCTATATCACTGATGAGGAGTGAGTGTGCATTCCACAGCTACGGAAATGTCACTGCCATGATGTCCCATGTGATTAGAGAAACAAAGGACAGCTTCCGGCTGTCCACATGCCCACTCACAGGTTATGTGGGAGGCCCCAGATGCCGCTGAGGATGCAAGTGCCTGAAGATGCAGACGGCTGTAAAAACCCCGGAGGCCTGCGGGTCTGATGAGCCCAGAGTGAGGCAGAGCCTTAGTTCCTGGATGTGAGATGAAGGAAACAAAGCTCGGAAGAGCATCTCTGTTTTTTCATCTACTTTGCCCATGGGGCTTCAGGGTCAGTCCCCTTTCATCAGGATTTCTGTAGCAACAGCAAATTCAAGACCCAGCCAGCCTCCTTCCAAAGCAAGAGAATGTTCTCCTGCAGGCTTTGTCCTCCAGCTGTGCTTGGCCCACACTCTGCACTCGCTCAGTTCCTGCATGGATCCAGTGCGCCTCCCTAGTAGTTCCAGCGTGCCATTCAGAATAGATGGACTTCCTCTTCTATGGGACTTTTTTTTTTTTTTTTTAAAGATTGTTATTTTTAAGTAATCTCCATACCCAGAGGTGGGGCTTGAACTCACAACTCCCAAGATCAAGAGCTGCATGCTCCACTGACCGAGCCAGCCAAGCACCCCTATATGATTTTCATGCGAATGTTCAGATGGTGCCAGCCTGTTTGTTCTGTGGCCCCCACAGCCGCTTCCAGGTTCTAGATAGCCACTCCTGACTGGCCAGTCCCTCCTTAAGGGTTGTGGATGATCTTTCTCCTCTTTTCTCCATTCAGTTTGCCTCTTCTGGAAACGGATGTCAGTCTGTCAGTGGCCCCTCTTAGAGTACAGTACTCAGAACTGATCACAGTCGTGCTGCAGATATGGCTGAACCTGCGAGGGTCCGGTGGGATTATAACTAACTCCTCTGTTTGACTCCAGAGCACTGCGAAGAGGCAGACGAGGCACCTTCCTATCAGAGGAGTCAAATCCTTGCTTTGGCAAGTTGGTTCTTGGTTTTTATAAAGTCAGGGTGACAGTGATTACATAACATCTTCTAGTCCACATACTCCTCTCCTGCCTGTTTTAGGTACATAATCCTCTCCTTGGTTACCTCATAGAGCTGTTGTTATCAAGCACAGAAGACAAGCACTAGTATTTTATAAAGAATTGTGACCTCTGCAGACCAGGACAGCATTAGCTTCTGAGTTGTTTAGCTTATGGAGTATGCGTGACCAGTTATTTCTACAACTTGTTGTAGGACTTTATATGTATCTGGAATAATTAAGCTGTATTTCCTGAATCTCAACTTCATTTCTTTTGAACTATTCCCAGTTTAATTTTCCATTCCATACGTTTAAGAAGTATGTCCAGCAGTTTCCAGGTTGCCGGTTGTTCGTTTGTTAACCAGAATCAAAGAGACTTGGACACCTGGGTGGTGCAGTCTGTCGAGCATCCGACCCTCTTTCGGCTCAGGTCCTGATCTCAGGGTCTTGAGATGGAGCCTCCCATTGGGCTCTGTACTCAGCGTGGGGTCTGCTTGAGATTCGCTCTCCATTCTCCCCCTCATTTGTGTTCTCTCTTTCAAATAAATAAATCTTTTTTTAAAAATCTCTGTCTATATATATGTATATAAAAACCCAGAAGAGAACAGATCTAAATCTAAGCCTGAAGGTACATAAGCCCGGAGCTCCTCCCGCCCTGACGCAGGTCCGCACAGTGGGCACAGTTGTTGCTTCCGAGCAGGCCCTGCTTCTAGAGTTACTGAGCTGGCCATAAGGAGTGCCATAGACATAGGGACTCTTATGAGAAAGTAAAACAAGTATGTCCCTAGTGATCCATCTAAGATTACTAGATTGGTAGATCAAGGAGATGTGGCGCCTATAAAAACCAGCAGCATTCAAATGCAGATGCCTTTCCGAAACAGGATAGATCTTTAAATCTGTAGCATTTTTCTTGTTGGGTCCTTCTGTCAGTGGATGAAAAGTCATTGTTGAGTACCCACTGTGGGCCACATGCAGCAGGCATGCGCTCTAGGGGTACAAGAGAACTGAAGCCTGTGCTGCTCCCACGGAGAGGACATCGGCATGTTGCACATGGCTTGCCCTAGGTGTGCTGGCCCCTGGAGATGGATGACTGCCTCCCCTCGGCACCCCCTCCCCAGGTCCCTGCACACCCTCTCTCCAGGAGCCCATCTAGCATGCCAGCAGGTTCTTTGGTCTGTACTAGAGACACCCTTGCCTTTTGGGTGGGGGTCAGGGTGCAGCGGCCCTGCATCTAGATTCCTGTTCTTTGGTTTGTTGAGGTTTCTCACATACCGAGCTGTTTAGTATGTGCATCTTTGTTCATCGTTCTTTCTGAGTCTAGATTCTTCTGGGAATCCAGCCTCTAGGTGTGACTCCTACTTGTTGAGATTTGAAATTTCAGAGTACAACTTTTCTTTATTTAAGATGTCTTATTATTATTATTTTTATAATTTTAATTCCAGGTTAGTTCCCATACAGTGTTGTATTAGTTGCAGCTGGGCAGTATTCAACTCCCCCCATCCCCATCCCCCTCCCCTCAGGTAATTGTCCGTTTGTTTTCCATAGTTGAGTCTGTTTTTTTTGGAT
The DNA here is from genome assembly GCF_030435805.1 of Mustela lutreola. NCBI lineage: Eukaryota > Metazoa > Chordata > Mammalia > Carnivora > Mustelidae > Mustela > Mustela lutreola. Next base: position 80,730,606 of record NC_081299.1, on the reverse strand, counting down.
TGTGTCTTTTTTTTTTTTTTTTTTTTTAACTCCTTTGCTCATTTTTTTTTTCTTGTTTTTGTTTCACACAGTTATATGGTTGTCTTTCTCTGACTGGCTTATTTCACTTAGCATAATACTTTCTACTCCATCATTGCACATGGTGAGATTTGATTCTTTTTTTTTTTATGGCTGAGTAATACTCCATTGTACACGCGGGCACATCAGTGTGTGTGTATATTAGTATATATACCACTTTTTTTTTTTTTTTAAGAGTTTATGTATTTGACAGGGAGAGAGAGCACAAGCAGGGGGAGCAGCAGGCAGAGGGAGAGGGAGAAGCAGGCCCCCCACTGAGCAGGGAGACTGATGTGGGACTTGATTCCAAGACCCTGAGATCATGACCTGAGGCAAAGGCAACCACTTAACCGAATGAGCCACCCAGGCACCTCAACCCCTTCTTTATTTGTAGATCTATGGATGTGTGCTTGGACTGCCTGCATAATTTTTCTGTGGTAAATAAACTGCTGTTCACATGGGGTGCATGTATCTTTTGAATTAGTGTTTTTGTATTTTGGGGGTAAATATCCAGTAGCGCAATTACTGGATCCGAGGGTAGCTCTATTTGTAACTTTGGAGGGAACCTCCATACTGGTTTCCATAGTGGCTGCACCAGTTTGCATTCCCACCAACAGTGCAGAGTTTCCTTTTTTCCCATATCCTCCCCAACACTTCTTGTTTCTTGTGTTTTTGATTTTTGCCATTCTGTCCGGCACGAGATGGTATCTCATTGCAGCTTTAATTAGCATTTTGCTGATGATAACCGATGTTGAGCATCTTGTCATGTATCTGTTGGCCATCTGTATGTCTTCTTTGGGGAAATGTCTCTGTGTCTTATGCCCCCTTTTTAATGGGAGTTTTGGTTTTTTGGGTTCAAAGTCCAACTTTGAACTATGTATATTTTAGTGTAGTCTGAAGGTCAGTTTCTAGATAGAGAAGACAAAACTGACATTTTATTCTGCATTTTCTTAATCGTTTATTAGTTATGTTGTTTGCTTTAGGCAATGGCCCAACTCCTCTTAGGTTACTTCAAAAACTTTGTCAGTTTCATAGTATTGGCACATTGAATCATAATGTCTTTGTATTTATTTGAGTATACATATTTGGAGAGAAAAAAATTGTGCTGGTGCCATATGCTGTATCTGAAGATCTGGCTGTCCTTCTGAGAGAAGGACCCAACTTTGAAAATACTCGTAGGCTCTTCCTAGGCCAGTGCTCTCACCTAGGAGAAGGCCATGTTCAGTTCCACAGGAAGATCCTAAGGCCCAATGGCAAGAAGCTGGATGAGTTTGAGTCCAGCATCTGCCAGGCCTTCCTTGAGCTGGAGAGGCAGTTGGCCCTCAGAGCCTGGCTAAAGGAGCTGAATATAACAGCAGCCAAGGAAGCAGAAGATTGGCGGTGGTTGGAAGATTATCATCTTTGTTCCCACTCCTCAACTGAAATCTTTTCCAGGAAATCCAAGTCCAGCTAGTCTGTAAACTGGAGAAGAAGTTCACTAGGAAGCATATTATGTTGTCTTTATTGCTCAGAGGAGAATTCTGCCTTCGCCAACTTGAAAACGGCCATACAGAAAATGAGCAGAAGTGTCCCAGTGTCCGCACTTTGACAGCCGTGCATGGTGCAGTCCTGGAGGACTTGGTTTTTCTAAGCAAAATTGTAGGCGAGAGGATCCACATGAAGCTGAATGGCAGTCTGCTCACAAAGGTTCATTTGGATAAAGCACAGCAAAGCGACATGGGCACAAGGTTGAAAGTTTCTCTGGTTTCTATAAGAAGCTCACCAGCAGGGATGTTAACTTTGAAGAGTTTCAGTTGGGGAAAAAAAGCTCTTAGGTGTCCTTCCTGTTTACCTGAGACAAATACGGTTTTCCACAGCTCTGGAATATATAAGCATTCCCCATCAGATCTTAAGCACAGTTCACACCATCGAGTTTCAGATTTTGTAGTGACCTGGAGGAAGGCATGCTGTCTACCTTGACCTTATACCAAATGTAAAGGGATTTTCTCTAGAATTCCCACCTCTACCCCGTAAGAAAGAATTTCTGCTTTTTAAAAAGTAGTTACTTCATCCTTTCCATTAGCAGTAATCTGAAAGAATGAGAATGTGGGATGCAAAGATAGGCAGGAGTGAGCTTTGAGATGAGTGGTGATGTGTGGTATCCCGGATGAGTCCCAGTGGAACTTTTTGAACTGTAGACAATAAAGTGAATAGGCAGCAGTGGGGTTTGGTTAATAGAAAGCTTTGTACCTCTGTACTCAAGCCCACGTAAGAGGAGAGCATTAACTTGATGTGTCGGGCATGGAGATTCGCCCTTCCTTACCTGTGGAACCAGCTTCATGCTCACAGTGGTCCTGGAAGGAAGACTACCTGTCAGAAATGCGGTCATCAGGATTAGGTTATTTAGGTCACACTAGAATTGGGAACACAGTTTTGGGAACTTTTAAAAGTTTTGACTTCAAGGCCTGTGATCTTGTTTGTTGTATCTATAATGTGAATGAATATCTTAAAAATTTGCAAAGGTGTGTATGTGGGGGGTGGGGTTAAGTAGGTAAGAAAATGTTAAAACCTGTTCATTGTCTTGCATGAGGTTTAAGAATGGCAGATAATGAAGAAGGGAAGAGGCATCATGGTATTTCAGATGGGAACCCATTTGGCCTTTGACAGTGGTAGTCCCAGTGGGTTCTGTTCTTTATTTTAAGGTTTTTTTTTTTTTTTATTTTTTTTTTTTTTTTAAAGATTTTATTTATTTACTTGAGAGAGAGACAGTGAGAGAGAGCATGAATGAGGAGAAGGTCAGAGAGAGAAGCAGACTCCCCATGGAGCTGGGAGTCCGATGCGGGACTCGATCCCGGGACTCCAGGATCATGACCTGAGCCGAAGGCAGTCGTCCAACCAACTGAGCCACCCAGGCGTCCCTAAGGTTTTGTTTTTAAGTCATCTCTGCACCCAACATGGGGCTCAAACCCAAAACCCTGAGATCAAGAGTCATGTGCCCCATCAACTGAACCAACCAAGCTCCCCTCTATTCTTTTATTTTAAATACCCTACATTATTGTTGTTGTCATAGTTTTGCAAATGTCTTAACACACCTTATTAAGGTATTTGTTGGGGTGCCTGGGTGACCTAGTCAGTTGGGCGTCTGACTCTTGATTTAGGCTCAGGTCATATCTCAGGGTCGTGAGATTGAGCCCTGCGTGGGGCTCCGTGCTCAGCATGGAGTCTGCTTGTCCTTCTCCTTTCCACTGCTTTAAATGCGTGCATGTGGATCGGGCCTCAGGGGTGGGTTGCCGGTTGGGCAGGTAGTTTGCTTGTCTCTCTCCCTCTGCCCCTTTCCCTGCTCGTGCTCCCTCTTTCTCAAGTAAATAAAATCTTAAAAAAAAATCCATGACACCGGAACACTTGAAAGAGAGGGGAGCTGCATTGAATGGGATTGTACTTACAGGGTTTGGAGTAATGCTGGATTATCTTGGTGGCGTGCAACAGGGAGCCTAGTGATCTGGAATTGTCTGCTTCCAGGTTTTACCAAGCACTGTGATAAGAATACATTGTGAGGAGTATACAGGAAGGACTCCTCTTCATTCTTTAGTAGATTCTAGACCATCCCTGGGCACAAGTAGGGCCCTCAGTTCTCGTACGTATCTCTGTGATCACAGTCCCTTGTGCAGGGTGCACCCCCACCTTTTCACTGAGTTGTACTTAGGGATATCTTGTTGAGATGTTTCTGAAGCTCGGTGTCCCTCTCTACTCTGTTATCCCCTTTTAGGGATGCTGGTGGGGGACCTTCTCAGGTCTCAGTGCCTGGGAGGGATGGCTGTCGGCAACCAGCAGGCCTTTATCTGATCTCCAGGCTCCCTTTACTGTTATAAAACGTAGGCCCTCAGGGGTGGTGCCTGTGAAGGTGGCCTGGTAATTGTGCTGTTTTATACTTGTTTCACTCTAATATATGTGTGCCCGTGGGAGAAGACAGGTGCTTGTCTCTGGGGAAGGAGTAGGATAGAGGGAAGAGAGACTTGGGCATTTTCACAGTCTCAGTGCTTTTCGACTTTGTTTCCATCATCTCTTTCCCAAGGAAAGTCTATCGAAGTTTTTCCCAATTGCCTCCTGACTCCCATCAAATTTAGTACCAAGGAACAGAGTTTGTTGGGGAGGGTTACAGATGATTGTACCGTCTACGGGGGATTTCACTGCCCTCCACAAGAACCCATTTTCACCCCTTTGAGGGAGCAGTATTACCCCCTTGAAAATGCACTCTACATATTATTGTACTGTTTATTATTATTTTTTTAAGCAAGTGTTATTTTAGAGATCCGAAAGAACGGTCATGCAGCTAGACAGGTTTGAGCTGCCCTTGAACTAGAGGGTGACTCCACACTGGTGCTCTTCGTTTTGGAGGGAGGAAGGGACGAGTAGAAGGCTGATGCCACGCTCAGCTGGAGCTTCAGGCCCAGCGCGGGAGGAAGGGGGGCAACTGAAGATGCCAGCGTGGTGGGAGCAGAACAGGCAGGAGGGCAGTCACCCAGCCCCAGTGCCCTGGAGGCCTTCTTCCATCCTCATTTTCTCCACCTCTTGACTGATTGTTCCGGCAAGGGGGCTGTTGGTGAGCTTCAGTGAGAAGCCCACAGCTGGTGTGCTAGTGTGCCTAGTCAGGGTATGTCAGTCGCTGGGAAGTGCGCCTGCCCATGAGAGGGGGTGGGGGGGGTGGGGGGGGCAGGGCTCTGGAGAAGTGGTGTTCAGTGGTGTTGTGGGGTTGGGGGGGGAGGAGGCATGGCTGAGAAAAAGGGGGCTACTGTGCACTCCAAAGGCCCCCCGGCAGAAATTCTGAGAAAGTGGCTTGGGAGGATCAGAGAAAATAAATCTTGGAAAAGAGCAAAGAAAACGATATTTATAAATAACTTGGTAGAGTGATTTTTAAACAAGTCAGAGTGAAATTTCCACAGTGTATTAATGAAGTAATTTTTTTAAGCTAATTTTCTTGTTTCAAGAAGAAAATGTCCACATTTTTCTGCACGATGTTCAGAAAATAAAGCTTTTTAGATGGAAATAGTGAATAACTTGTATTGGCCAAAGCTTACTTGTTATTTTTAGTTGCTCTCAGTCCCTCAACTTTAAAAGTCGTGCATATCAAATAGTTAAAAAAACCTGTGTAGTTAAAGAATATAACCACATTTGCTTGGGTTGTGTTCTGCTACACTTATTTTTATAGGAAATGCTCCCAATTTCCGTGTCCTGTGGAACAGTGCTGCAGGCCAGCAGCTAAAAGACAATTTGAAATACACTTTTCCCCTAGATGATGGTATGGGATTTTTTTTTCATTGTAAACTTTATTTGAAAAAACAAATACCTACTCTTAAATTTTGAATTCTGTTTATCAGGCCTGTCTGCAGGAAGCTCACTTGTTTAAAAAATATTAGCAGTACTTGGGTAGGAAAATCCTTGCTGCCCCTTCACATAAAGAAAGACCCTATGCTTGAACCAGCAGTCACAAAATGTGGATGCATACCGTCTCTTTATTTTTAGTTTACTACTTGGGGGCTTGAGCTTTGCATGTATGTGCTTAGAAATTTTTTTCTGTGCATGTGCTACTCCACTAATGAAGGCCAGAGACAGGGTCAGCTGGCCAGAGCCCCATCTTGCAACTGGTCAGTGGTAGAGTCAGGATTTGAACTCTGGGTCCAGCTGATTTCAGTGCTTGTTCTCTCATCATTCCCTTGATGAGAACAGTTAACAGAGAAGATGAAGTTCTCTTTGGCTCTAGGAAATTTAAAGTTAGATGTATAATCACTCTGTGGTTTGGGGCACAACATTGAATCTGTCGGATGCATTTGAATATATAAAACATAAGTATGCTTTTATATTTTTGTTATTGTTGAATAATATGGTCTCATTTGGTCTCCTCTCCCCCAAAACACCCAAAACTCTACCAGCTTAACTTCATTTCTACGTTTGAAAAAATTAAAAGAGAACAAATTTCCTTACAATTTTTGCTGATTGACCAAACGGTTTAGAAAACTTAGACTGGGAAGAGACCTAGTGTACTCACGGCAATTCAACCTTCTTGTTGTGTAGACAAGAAATGGATTAGACGTTAGTTAGATAGATTAACTATGAACTGCGGCCCTAGCAGGATGGCTGGAGCCAACTCAGAGCCAAGGTAGAACCCCTCCTACCCTGTTAGTCTTGAGGTTCATTGAAATGAACTTCTGAGAGTGCTTTGCTTTTGAAAAATACTCAACTCCAGATTGCTTTCTACAGCTAATGCTTAAGGAATACTTGGTTTTCTTCTTAGCCTTTCCCTTTCCATCCATACCGTAACCCTTGCCCACTGCCCACATTTATAGTTTTTGTTCTAGTCACTTAGAACAAGAATCCAGTGTGAAAATATAGCCAAGTCTTAAAATCTTTTCTACCAGATTATTTATTCCGTTTTCTAAAGGTACCATTGTGTAAATAGGTATGTCCCATATGTTGGGGGAGATACATTCGTTACCTGCAAATGTGTTTCTGAGGTATTACTAGAGCAGTGATGGCTCCTTCCTGCTGCTTACCTGAGGCAAGTGTCCCTTTGGCAACACCTTCCAGCATCACTAATCTCCTTTTTTCCTGTTCCCACATCCAGGTGCCAGTATAACCCAGCCCCGCAGGGAATCAGAATGAATGTGTTTTTCAGGAGATGGAGGTCCTAGAGGCCAGGCAATGAACACATCTTGTGCACTAGCTTTACACTGTGCCTGACTTGTCTTTTATAAACTAACATTCAGGCCAGAATTTGATCCTGGATACATTGTGTAGGATTTAAATGTAAACTCATTGAATTTCCATTTCTAATTCTGGCTAAGTAAATCTACAGCATCAATAAATTATCCGTTATTCTGCCAGAGGCATAGCGCTGTTTCTCGAACTTGGGAGGAAAATACCTATCGAGGACTGCTCTGTCACTAACAGACACAGTGATGAGTGGAATCATCTGCCCTCTGCGGGGGGCGGGGGGGGGGGGAGCAGAAAGCCTGCCTGCCCCTCTTGGTGGTGAGTGTGGTGAGGAGAGGGTTCCTCTCTGGAACTACAACTTGAAGGCCCTCTCCATAACAAAAATGTCATCAGACTGTTCATTTCAGTAATAAAACCTAATCACATTTTATGGACACAGATGTTTCTGTGTTCATTCCCATTTCCATGGATGGAAATAGTCAGTTCCAAGCGTGTCATAGTCTCCATCCCCCTGGGGGTTGTCTCTGTCTTGGTGTCCTTTTCACCTGCATAATGAGAAGGAAAGTGACACCTAATCTCTTCTTTCCAGCTGTGGTCTTCTCCTTAATTGGCTGCCCAGCCTCTTTAATATTCCTAGGACAAAGACTAGCTTGAGAGTTTGAGTGTGTGATTTTTAATAATATTTTGGGTAAATTTTATTTTTTTTAATTGAGGTTTCTGGTCTGAGTATGAAGAGATCTTTGAAAATCTCTGTGTAGTAGGTTTTAGCATGTATGATCGTGTAGCATCTGTGTTGCCAAGTTGCCTTTATCGTAGAATTTTGTAAGTAAATGTTTGGATTTCAGGCACAGTGCTAGGTCCTCATGGTCTAAAAGTGACTTCTGGGCAGAGTCTGTAGGCTGGTAGACACTATGTAGAGCTCCAACGCTGCTCCCACAGGGACAGTAATTAGTGCGAGTCAGGCGTATGTGCATGTGTGTACATGCACAGTGTGCACTTGGCTAAACCGGGTATAGAAACCCTGGAACTTACAAGGAAGCAAAACTATGGGACTGAAGGGTCTTGGCAGTTAAGATACTGTGTAAAAATAGTTGCACGTGTCAGAATTCTACCGCCTTCTTTTGGGGCAGGGGGATGTGGTAATTAATGACTTAATCTTGAAAATTTAATATGGCTGGTATCCTTTTGTAATATGCTATTAATTCTTGTCGCTTCCTGTGTGTCTTGGGTGGAAATCTGTCTTTTCTTAATCTGTTAGTCTCCTTCGCTCTCCCATTTTCTCTCCACGTACTAGTCACATTTTGAATAACCACCACCTCACCCCCGAATTTATTATGAGTTCCTAGAGCTGTAATAATTGGTTCGATTAGCTAACGAACTCCAATGAGTATAATTTACTGTGTGTCACGGTCGTGGTCTTCATGGATAATAAAAGAGCACGTTGAAGTCAGCGTTTTTTGATGTCTTAGTGAAGAAGATTCTTCCAAAGTGGGCTGGCTTGCCTTTCAGATCGCTTCCAAATACGACCACCAGGCGGAAGAAGATCTTCGAAGCTGGATAGAAGAGGTGACCGGCATGAGCATTGGCACCAACTTTCAGCTGGGCTTGAAAGACGGCATCATCCTCTGCGAGTGAGTTGTGGCCACTTCTGTTCTTCCGGGCCTTCCCGATCCAGGGTGTCCGACCTTGACCTTTCCCAAACGTTGGTCGTGATTCCTTTACTGATGGGTAAAGGAACCAGCTTTACCTGTCCGTCCTTGATTTTGTGTGAACAATAAATGTCCCCTCTGCTTTGCTTTTCAGGCTCATAAACAAGCTACAGCCAGGCTCAGTGAAGAAGGTTAATGAGTCTTCCTTAAACTGGCCCCAGGTAATAACCTCCAGTTGTTCTGTAGGCCGCGCAGACTTGATTTGTTTAAAAATGAACATTTTAGCAGAAATTTGTAAACATGGCTATATATTTTCTTTTTACCTTGTTTTCATAATGACTGAGAATTAGTTTTGTGCCGATTAGATGCTTAGCTTACAAGTTTTCTTATGTTTAGTCTGTCTGCTCTCAGGGAGGATTGAACACAGCTTCTATGGAGAAATACAGCCTAGACCGTAAGGACAAATGAGGGAAAAGGCAAGGAGTTGAACATAACTGCTAATGGCTGACTGTCGAACAGCCGTCTTAAGCCGTCTTAGTTCGTGAATGTGTGTGATGAAGTAAAGCTGGATATTTTGAGTATGTGTTTTGAGATAATAAGACAGCATTTAATAACCACAGATTTATGTTTAAATTAAAACATAAATTATTAATGTGAGTAATCATGTACTGTTTGACAGAATTTTAGCCCTGGATAGCTCTGACATAATCACAGTATCACAGTATCCTTAAAAACATTGGAAGGACGACCTTGCCTTCAAAGAACTGAAAAAAAAAAATGAATGTATAAAAATATTAACCCACTATGAAATACTCTTCACGCTTTCCTTTTCCAGAGAAAGCTGTGCTTAGTATGTATCTGGCCAAGAAACCTTGCCATGTAGCTTTTGCCTGGCATCTCACAACTAGTCAGGAAGATTTAGAATTCTTAGATAACTTGAATGTCCGTATTTGGCTCCCCAAGTTATATGACTCTTTATATTCCTTTATAGTTGGAGAATATTGGCAACTTTATTAAAGCTATTCAGGCTTATGGCATGAAGCCGCATGACATATTTGAAGCAAATGATCTTTTTGAGAATGGAAACATGACCCAAGTTCAGACTACGCTGGTGGCCCTGGCAGGTCTGGTACGTATATGTCTTTAATGGCTGAATTTAAAAGTCCTACCATGTTGATGATGAAGTGAGTCTTTTATCTCCTATGGGAATACAGACTCCTTCATAATGATTAGCTCTGTGGAAAGGCTGCTGACATCAGCTGCCTCATAAGAGAGCTTAATCAGAATACATTTTGGAGAGCTACATATATTACTGCATGGCTTTAAGTAGGTTTTTCACCGCTAGTTTGAGTATTTATTACCTAATGTAATTAAGCCTTTATCTCTGGACGGTATCATTTCTTATTCCTTCTGTGAAAAAACCGTTGGCAGAATCTCCATTTTAGTCTTCCTTTTTAGTTAGTATGTGAATTTCTGTCTAGGCTAAAACAAAAGGATTCCATACAACCATTGACATTGGAGTCAAGTATGCCGAAAAACAAACAAGACGTTTTGATGAAGGAAAATTAAAAGCTGGCCAAAGTGTAATTGGTTTGCAGGTAAGTTATGTGTTTACTGCTTTCACTTCTTTAGTATCATTAATTCTTACTATGCGCAGAGGGTGTCTCTCATGAGTAAGGGAAGGATAAGGTACACCTTTATGTTGGTTTTGGGGATGGATATGTAGTTTATATAATTTATGTCCATTTAAAGCCCATGAGATAGTGATAATGGTTTTAGAAGAAACCTCTGGAAACCTCCGGCATGCCATCAGGCACGACAAGTGTTTCTCTAGGAAATGATTTTCTCCCCAATTACGTTGTCTTTATTTTTTAAGAAAACATACTTTACAAATTCCTAAACATTATTGACCAAATGAGGCCATTTTACAAAGCCTTAAATGCCCAAGGCATTTATTTGCACGGTACAGTAGCCAAGCACTATTAGAAATATTTAGTTCAGGTTTGTGTTTTTTTTTTTTTTTTCCCCAACCCCCCCTTAAAATCACCACTGCTCAATGTCTATCTAATATGCTAAGGTCTTTACTGTATCTGATACCTGCCCCTCTGTTGACTGAATCTATGTGAGGTGGATTTAAATTTGCACAGTACGGAATTGTATCTGGTTAAGAAACTGGAAACCTAAAATTCCAAACAGTAGTCATTTGGTTAAATTATAACAACAAAAGAAACTCTAGAGTAAGGTAACAATGATGGACAAGAATTCCAAGATGAAGGAAAACAAACCAGGTTATAAAATACTGCGGTCCGTGGGATCACAATTTTAAAGACGCACATGCATATATTTGTAGGCATGGCTTTTGTATGCACGTGCTTGATACATACACACATACAGAAGATAAAAAACCTAGAAGGAGATGCACAGATGTTTACAGCTAATATCTGGGTGGTAGGATTGCAATGATTTTTTTCCCTCCCTTTTAAGGAAAAAGACCAACAGAAATGTGTCCCCAGCCAGTAGAACTGGGGGTACCAGTCAGTCTTAAAGCCATATTCTCAGTGGAGAAGAGAATTATTGTTCCTCTGAACTTTATGTTCCTTATTCCTTCTGTGTGCCTCTTTCCCCACAAAGATGTTGGTGATTTTGAGAAAGAAACCCTTGTTGACCTGCCAGAGAAGACACCTGGCATTCTGTAAACATCTGAAGTAGAGAAGCTTAGTGCCCAGCCTGAGAGTGAGTCTGTCTCTTTATATGGCTGAAGCAGGTGCCCCCTGACTTGCTTCTCTCTGCTGTAGACAGTAGAGAGGAGCAGAGGAAATTAATTATCCATAATTCTGCCCTCTAAAAACTTGATGGAAATTTTCTTTTTAAAGTGAGCACCTTGAAATTTGCAAGAGCATAGAGATTTTGTATCTTGCTGGCCTCAGCACAAAAAGGGACCTGTCTGTCTTACCCCTTGATCTTTTTAGTAGAACAGAAAGTTTTGCTTATCACAGATGTTGTAGACTTCAGATAACCAGTGCTCATTTAATTTTTAACTTAAAAGATGGGAACCAACAAATGCGCCAGCCAGGCGGGTATGACAGCCTATGGGACCAGGCGGCATCTTTATGATCCCAAAATGCAAACCGATAAACCTTTTGACCAGACCACAATTAGTCTGCAGATGGGCACCAACAAAGGAGCCAGCCAGGTAAGCAGTGTCTTTTCATATTTGCCACAAAGAGTACAGAAGGTATTTAAATGAGCACTTACCTCATTTTTATTAACTAAGTTCAAAGGAGGGTGTTTTTGTATGGTGTATTTAGCGAGTATACTCCTTCAGGAAAGTAGGTTTTGCTGAGAAAGCAAAAGAATCAGAGGACCTTTTCTCCAGCAATACAAATATGGTGTGTGGCTCATGGCTTTTGTTGGCGGTTAGAACAGCCGGCTTTTCTACCTAACCAGAACAATAAAGATAAGTTTACTACGGCCAGTTTAGTTCTTGCTCCAGGTTTAAATAAGTTGCTCATTCTAATGCCTCGGACTTTTATTTTTATAGGATCCCTTAGTTAACTGGGTAGGTACAATTATCTGGTGTTCTGAGAAGGATTCAGCCAGCATCTCTGTTAAATGTGTGACTGGAGTGGGTGGGACTGTAGCCTGGGGAGGAGGCCGGTATTCTTATACCCTGCGAGATTCAAGTACGACCTTGTGCCAAACAGAGCAGCCGCCCCTCACATGGAGGTTCCCTTAACCACTGGGGAGCAGGCAGGCCTCCTGTCCAACAGGAGTGGAGAGAAGCTGTGGAAAAGCTTCTTCCTCAGGACCTCAAGATGAGATGTGTTGTGTTACCTTCCTGGAATGTGTCCTGCCCCGTGTGGCATTGTCTCTCAAAGCTGCCATTCATGTCTGCTTTTTTACCAGTTAAGTCTGGAAGTGTCTGCTTGGCATAAATGGAGAAATGAGGTATGAGTTACTGCACTCATGGCTGGCTTTTGGAGACTGAAGTCCTTATGGGCTGGCTGGCATCATTTCTGCGGAATGTGTGAAGAGCTTCTCAAGTCGAGGGCCTGCAGAGTGTAGCCTGTAGCTTTCCAGGCTGCCCACACTAGGCTATGTTTTTACATTCTTTACATACATCTAATCCTCTCCCACATCCGAAGTGGGTGGTATTTTCTCCATTTGTATACGAGAAATCTAAAACTAAAAGTCAGCTAGTTTGGCGAGGATCTGAACAGAAAGGCTGGTCTGACCTGAAAGCCAGTAAATACTGCTTCCTAGGAAGGATTGGGCGTCAGGATTACTCGATAAAGCTCGCTTACCGAGCTGTTCCCCGTTCAGTGTGAATTTCATAATTTATAGAATATTCACCAGAACAGACTTGAGCTGCGGTTTTCACTTTTCTCCTCTGTTCTAATACCAGGCGGGGATGTTAGCACCAGGCACCAGAAGAGACATCTATGATCAGAAGCTAACATTACAACCGGTGGACAACTCGACAATTTCTCTACAGATGGGAACCAACAAAGTTGCTTCCCAGAAAGGAATGAGCGTGTATGGGCTTGGGCGGCAAGTATATGATCCCAAATACTGTGCCGCTCCCACAGAACCGGTCATTCACAACGGAAGCCAAGGAACAGGAACCAATGGGTCTGAAATTAGCGATAGTGATTATCAGGCAGAATACCCAGATGAATATCACGGAGAGTACCAAGATGACTACCCCAGAGAATACCAATACGGCGACCAAGGCATTGATTATTAGATTGATACAGGGAGCTCAGTATTTAGCCCATTGTTTTTATCCAGTGAGAACCAAGCTAGCCTTGAGTAATTTTTATCTTGTCTTCCTAAAACACTATTACGCTTATTGTACCTAAAAGAAATATTGCCTTACACACATTCCCTCTTCCTTTTTCTGCCTCTTCCCTAAATAGTTGCCTTTTAGTGCTGTAACAGTTCAATCCTACAGCAGAAGCAATAACTCGCATATGAAGTAAAAAGGAATACTGTGAAAGGGGAGTATGCTTGTACAGCCAATTCTCTTATCCGAGACCTATGCATTTTTACAATCTACTGAATAAACTGGGATTTTCAAACAATAGGAAGCTTTTTTTTTTTTTTTTTTTAAACAGTTTAGTGTTTGGTTTGGTTTTTATGTGGAGGACTAAACTCATGCTTAGAGCTACATGTGGTCTTCGCCAACTAAATTTAAGACGCAGCATTTTAGAAATTTACATATCAATGTCTCTACAGTATTGTTTGCTAATTTTTAAATAAAGTCCTGATCCGTGTGCATTTGTGATCATACGTGTACTCATTCTCTTCCCTACGCTGACAAGATCTTTCCCGGCGGTGTTTCTAAAGGAGCGCGTCCAGCGTTGGCCCGCAGACGCTCAGGTCTGGGCGGTGCATCCGCTCTCCCTGTTTGTGCCAATGTTATCGATGTAGAGTTGCTCTGTGCTCTTCGACTGTATTTATTGCTGCATTTCTCAGCATAAACTTATCCCATTGTATTTTTTATAAATAAATATTTTTTTTGAACATTCATACGAGCCACAGGCTGATTATTTCCTGGCTGACTTCCAGGTAGGTGAAGGCAGATTTTAAAACGTCCTCTTTCCCCAGGTGCTGGTCTAAACTGCCCTGTCACTGCTCTACTGAATCCACACGACGACGCACTCTGTGCCTGAGACCGAGGCTTAGCAAATGGAAAGGACCTGCCCGCCATACACGGTCAGTGACTGCCAAGGTCCAGACTCTTCTTTGACCACGATCTGACCCTTGCTTATTCCACGGAGACGCACATGCCTCCAGTTTATCCTAAGTCCAGCTTGGAACAGTCTCGGCATCACGCTGAGGAACGCTGGTGGGGACTGGGTGGGAGTATTTTATATTCCTAAGTGAATAAATATTTGTAAGGAGCCACTGAATTAGGAACAGGCTCTACTTTTATGGTATTTTTTGGTGTTCTAATGGCTAAACAATAATGACGAAAATGAAAAAGAATAGGGTCCATCAGCCTTACCATTTATTCTGTGAATGGCTCTTAGAAGGGACAACTAACCAACAGGCACCTATCACACCACGGGCTGGAGTTCCGCTCCCTCCTCGTTCCTCGATGCGTGCTCAGCACCCTGTGCCCTCACCGCATTCACTCTGTTGATCCTTTTTACAAAACTCTGAAAAATGAAAGAATGAATGAGACCAGTGTTACGTTTCCTCACTTTTGGCAAACACTTGACCATATCATTTAGGGGAATTTCAGCCTTAAAAGTTTCCCCTGTTGAATTAAAATATTTTGGGGGATAGATGTCCAAGTGGATTTTTAATCAGTTAGCTTCCTGCCACCATCAGAAACCATTTCCTGGGGCGCCTGGGTGGCTCAGTGGGTTGAGCTGCTGCCTTCGGCTCAGGTCATGATCTCAGGGTCCTGGGATCGAGTCCCGCATCGGGCTCTCTGCTCAGCAGGGATCCTGCTTCCTCCTCTCTCTCTCTGCCTGCCTCTCTGCCTACTTGTAATCTCTCTGTCAAATAAATAAATAAAATCTTTAAAAGAAAAAAAAAAAAAAGAAACCATTTCCTTAGGATACAGACAACTAAAGTGCCATTGTATTTTTAGGTCTTACATGGAGGAGGGTGAGAATACATTTAAGTTTAAAACCCGAGAAGTGCTTGTTAAATGTCAGGGCCTGGCTGACCCAAGGAGTGCTCTGGATGTTGCTTAAAAGCCAAAGGACTTTGGAGCACCGGCTGGCTCAGTTGGTGGAACACGCAACTCTTGATCTTGGGGTTGTGGGTTTGAGCCCCATGCTGGGTAGAGAGATTACTTAAAATCTCAAAAAAAGCAAAAGGGCTTTAACATCTTTTATGGCACCAGAGTGGAAGAAAATGACTAAAAACATCACGACCCAGACAACACTCGGGCTTCATTCAGTTGTTTCATTCAGTTGTTAAAATATCCCTGTCTACACCTGATAAGACAAATAAGCAATGACTATGTTGGAAACAGCCGCCTGCTCTTTCCAGATAGAAGCGGTGTGGGACTTGGTGGGACTTGACAGGGTGCAGCTTTTCCTGGGTGGGCCTCGGTTAACAAGGGGCCTGAGGACCACAGATCTGTGGATACGGGCACAGAGGGTGCCACGTGTGTCCCCTAAAACGCAAAGGGGTGGCATGATGCTTGAGGAGGTGAGAAAGCTTTGGAAAAAACTTCCAGGCCACCCAATAGGCCAGACCAAGCTTGTAGCACCAAAGGGACTTGGCCTGCTGTGTCCAGAAAGCCTGCCCAAGGCCATGTGGTCCATAGTCATCATTCAGCTTTACTTCTCTCCAGGGAGAAGGATTCAATAAGGCAAGTTGGTTCAGCCTCAGGAAATAATCCAAACCTCCAGAACTCCGGTGAGGCCACAGAGCCCTCTGGAAGAGAAAATGGGGCTAGCTAGGCATGAGCCCCCTTTATGTGCGAGTCTTCTACACTTTGGGAGATTTTGAGGATTGAGATGGCAACAGCAAGTGAAATGTTTGCTTACCAGAAACTCTTGGTCCATAAAGTAGGGTTTTTCTGACGATCCATCATTTGTTTCCAGGTCAACAGCAAAACACAGAAAGAGGGCATCCAGCACAGTTTCAAACACGGATAAAAAACTCTGGGCTACAAAGTAGGCAAAAAAAGCAACGAGCAGCAGAGGGATCGCCCACACCTGGAGTGCACGGTTGTAGTTAAATGCCATCAGTCCTCCAAAAACAGTGAAACATACCACCAAAACCTGTCCGAAGAACAGTTTGTGGAAAATCTTTATAAATCAGGTGGTTAGAATATTAGAGAAATGATTTTTGTCAGTTACGAGTGATAATTTCATATATATCTGTATGTGTATGTTTGTGCCCTATTACAAAGAACAACTGTTAGAAAATGTGCTAACAGTGAAATTAAAAAAAGAAGAGCTGTGATGATACCAAATGAAGGCCCAGCGGAGAGGGGGAGAGTAGATGTCTTTACATTTCATCTGTACCTAGTTGTTGTATTTATGTAGATGTAATGATACTTCAAAATTTTCAGTTTTTTCACTTGATAGCCCCATAAGCGTCTTCATTTAAAAACTTGGTAATAAGTGCCATTTTAAAATAATGGTGCAACAATTCATTGAGTGGATATCCTGTCGTTGAATACATGATTGTTTTTACCATAGGGATTAAAGTGGAATTCCAGTGCTGGTGTGGGGAGATAATAGGATTAATCCAGGCTTTTGCCTTATGTAATTATTTTCCAGGTCAGACTTACAGACCCATATGTACCCGATTCTTTAACAGATAAAATGGAGTCCATCTGGAATCCCCATTCCCCTTGGATAGCCAAAAAGATGGACATGAATGTGTGAATGCTACTTCATCAAGAAATACAGGAAAGAGCATTATTGCCTAAAATAAAATAAGTCTTTTAGACAGACTTACAAACACTTAAAAAAGTTTTTGTGGAAGTGGTTATTAGACAACATATCACCTGCAATTTTACCAAACTAACAAACAATATTACCCATTTAAATACAACCACATAGATTATTTAGGCTGTTTTGAAGGGCATAATCAGTTTGTGCTTCTGGAGTTACCGTTGCATGAAAAATCTCTGGGGCTCAGCTGAGCCTTTACAATATATGTGCAATTAACATACACCTGTGAAATCCAAACATGTTATAACTTGTTACTGACAGTTAACTCGGACAGTAATGCACCAGGGACCTGTACCAAAGGGCACAGAGGCACAAAATGCTAAATGAGCCAGGAGTCCTTACTGACCTTGGCCAGGTCACAGCTAGAGATCAGGATCTTGTTTGCTTTGGGGCACCACTGAAGGCCTCAGCATTCAAGTCCTTGGCACAGAGGCACAAAATGCTAAATGAACCAGGAGTCCTTACTGACTTTGGCCAGGTCACAACCAGAGATCAGGATCTTGTTTGCTTTGGGGCACCACTGAAAGCCTCAGCATTCAAGTCCTTGAGGATGAATGGTTGGAAGAAGCCAGCATGTCCAGTTTGGAATAGTGAAGATGTGGCAGGAAGGACACGAGGTCTGTGGCCAAGAATCTGAAGGGCAGGCAACGAGTGGAAGTGGGATCAGGGAAATGGGTGTGTGGAATTAGGCCTGGTGGGTGACAGCCACATGGAAAGGGACACGCCATGTGGCACAGTGTAAAGAACCTTCAACTTGAAGCATGGTCATGAGGGGCTATCATACCCCTTTCATCAAGATTTCAGTTACTCTTCCCTACAACCTAGAAAGGCCATGTGTTGTTACCTTTTTTCAAATATAAAGATGGGTTCGGAGTTGCCAAAGACCCCAAGTTCAGGGCTTGTCCTTCACACCATGACATGCACTAAGATGCTCATTCACCACACTGCATACAAGACTATCCTTGAAAAATACTATTCAGATGGCAGTGGAGATACACCACTGGCTCCACCTAGGACATTGACAACCTTTCTATTTATGGACTTAATGCCCTTAAATAATACAGACCTTTTTTTTGGCTCCAATACTATTTCCATTTATTTTATCACAACCCAGGGAATACATCCACTTTATGAGGCTAGTTGCATTTTCATTTTAGATCTGAAAAAGTGGGACTCCAAATGTTACAGAGAATTGGGCATAGCTAAGATTCAAATCCTGACTCTATGTATTGAGGGATCTCAAACAAGTTATTAAATGTTAGATTTCTCATTTGCAAAATAAGGTGCCTCACAGGAGGAAGGATTAAATGGCAGAATGAAGCCCAGCAGCCACCAGAGAGCAAGCACTCAAGAAACATTCCTTCTCTTTCTGAACCTTGCTGTAGGGCTTAATGTTTGGATTCCAAGCTCCTTTGTTTATTATTTTAGTGAAGACATCTCACCTTTCCTAGAAAAATGATGAAGTCTCCAAAGCATTGAACAGATGTTAAATGACTTGACTTCTTGGACAAGAGTTGGAGTGCACCTTGTGCTGATGTGCAAAAATCTGTTCCATTAATGGCAGTTGTGGTGTATGCATTCTGAAACAAAAGACAAAAGATGAGGATTCCTGCATTGTTTCAGAGATAATATAATGACAACACAGACTTATTTGCAAAATAGAGAAAAATGGTTACTATACACCCACCATCTCTGCCTATAACAAATCATTTTATTTGCAAAGTCCCCTTCCTGATTATATACACATATATTTCCATCCAGTAAAGGGAAAAAATAAACAAGTATTTCTGGTCACTATGGTAGATGGGACATCTCCCTACAAATACAAGGAAACAATGGGTAAAGCGTAAACTTTTTTTTTTTTAAATGCAGAGTTTGGACTCCTAGGTGGCTCAGGGGGTTAAAGCTGCTTTCTGCTCAGGTCATGATCCCAGGGTCCTGGGATTGAGCCCTGCATCCAGCTCTCTGCTGGGCAGGGAGCCTGCCTCCCCATCTCTCTGCCTGCCTCTGCCTACTTGTGATTCTGTCTGTCAAATTAAAAATAAATAAATGAAGAGTTTTTAAAAATGCAGAGTTTGAGGACAGAGGAGGAAGTTTAGGGGCTAGAAACAAAGCAGACCCTAGCAGTTAATGAGAGCCAAATCCACAGGCTCCATGGGCAGGAAATCAGAAAAATCCTTTAGAAGTAGGGACTGGGGACTTAACCCCTTAGGGTAAGAAACAATATTCAGGCTCTTTGGTAGGGAACTGAACTGCCAGCATAAATTCAGACTCAACTAACCAACCCGAGAAAGTGGTAGAGAAATACGGGATCTGCCTGGGGTCACTGAAATTACTAGAGTCTGGGCAGGAGCAAAGCAAAACCACTTTCTCATAAGCCAGGGAATGGTGGAGTCCCACAGACAAACACCCCTGAAGAAAACAAAGTAATGCTCCTAGGGAAACTTTTCCAATGTCCCATGGAAAAGAACATCACAACAGACAAGAGATCTGTACCCTGAGAACAATCTGAAAGTATTCCAGAAAGTACGTTTAAATGCTAGGACAAACACCGGGCTGCCTTATAGGTAGAGCATGCAACTCTTGATCTTGGGGTTGTGAGTTTAAGCCCCACGTTAGGTGTCGAGATTAAAAATGGTTAAAAAAAAAAAAAAATAGGGCACCTGGGTGGCTCAGTCGTTAAGCATCTGCCTTTGGCTCAGGTCATGACCCCAGGGTCCTGGGATCAAGCCCCGCATCAGGTTCCCTGCTGGAAAGCCTGCTTGTCCCTCTCTCACTCCCCCTGCTTGTGTTCCCTCTCGCTGTCTCTATCAAATTAAGTAAAATTAAAAAAAAAAATAAAAAATCTTAAAAAAATAGAAAAGATGCTAAGACAACAGAAAGAATAGTGACCAAAGGAATGAACAGCTTGGTATGAAAAGAGAAGAGGCAGAGTCAAAAGCAAACCAAAAAGAAAGTATAGAAATGAAAATATATACAACTTAAGTGGCACAGTGTCATTTTACACACCTGGATTTTTTCCTTTAAATAATAAGCATTTTTATGTTGCTCCACGGCATTTATAATTTTAATTTTTAATATGTATATACTGGGTGTGTGTGTGTAGCTAGGATATATCTAGACTTTCAAAATATTTTGCTATTATAAAAACTATGTAAGGGTGCCTGCATGGCTCAGTTGGTTAAGCATCTGACCCTTGATTTCTGGCTCAGGACATGATCTCAGGGTTGTGAAATCCAGCCCTGTGAGGGGCTCTGCACTCAGCAGGGAGTCTGCTTGAGATTCTCTCCCTCTTCCACTACCCCTCCCCCAACTTGCACATACTCCCTAAGAGAAATCTTAAAAAAAAAACACACACACACACAAAGGTATATACACACAATGGAATACTATGCAGCCATCAAAAGAAATGAAATCTTGCCATTTGCGACAACGTGGATGGAACTAGAGCGTATCATGCTTAGTGAAATAAGTCAAGCGAAGAAAGACAACTATCATATGATCTCCCTGATATGAGGAAGTGGTGATGCAACATGGGGGCTTAAGTGGGTAGGAGAAGAATAAATGAAACAAGATGGGATCGGGAGGGAGACAAACCATAAGTGACTCTTAATCTCACAAAACAAACTGAGGGTTGCTGGGGGGAGGGGGGTTGGGAGAAGGGAGGTGGGGTTATGGACATTGGGGAGGGTATGTGCTTTGGTGAGTGCTGTATGCATTTGTGTGTTTTTATGTTCATGCAGGAAGATTTCTTGGATCATTTTTTCCCAAAATAGCTTCTTCTTATGACTACATAATTTCAAAACCATCTATTTCTTGTATTTCCCTTTAAAGCCTTTAAAAATGCTATTTGTACTGCAGTTTACAACACAGAATTTATAACTTCCCTGAGAAAATACACTGTAATATTACCCTCCTGGGTTTTGTCATTTCTTGTGGCCTAGGAGAAGGACAAGTATTTATCTCACAATATGCAAATGAATCTTTTCCTATGTCTACTCAAAAACATTGTAAGGAAACCAATTTGGAACCTATTACAATAACCCACCTCCCAGTGATGCAGGTCTTACTCAGAGTGCAGGTCTTACTCCTTATGACAGAGGAGATGGAGAATAAAGGGGTAGAACTAATTTGCCAAACTCCCTCTTCACCAGGGCCACCTAGAGAGCAAGGTTTGGTTTTCAAAGACAAAGGCTGGGTACCCACCTCCCCTCACATGGTACTCTGCTTGCAGATGTCAGATGAATTTCCTGCAGAAATGCCTTAATGATATTCCATAAAGAACTTCTGGTTCGTGATTTAGATAGAATGCATGTGAATTTTGCTTATAAAACCCTGAACTGGTTATTGCAGAAAGCTGACCCCAGTGTGGAGGCTTCATTCTTGAGTAGGGATGTGAAAACTCATTTGCTCATTACTTAACTAAGCATCTTCAGTCATTTAAGATTCTAAGAGCCCTGATGACCAGTTCATTATCCTTAAAATACATTTGTAGAGTGGATGGGTAAAGTACAGCGTCATCATTTTTTACAGACTGGAAACCAGGATCAAGGGCATTCACCAGATCCCTGGTAAATCAGACAGACCCCTCCACCCCAACACACACACACCTTTAACTTTCTTGACATTACACTATCAATTTTCATTAGGACAAAATGCTATTTAAAAGCGTAGTGGTTAAGGTAGGCTCAGGCTCTGTCGCTGGATAGTCTCTGGGTTTAAATCCCAGTTCTACCACTATCTGGCTGTCAGTCTTGGGCAAATGATTTAACCTCTCTCTGACTTCAATTTCCTCATCTATAAAGTGAGTTATGACACCTACTGCAAGGGGGTGTTGGGAGGATTAAAGAACATCCTCCCTATAAAACACTCAGCAAAGCGCCAGGCACACACTAAGCCTGTAGTCAAGGGGAGCTATTCTCATCCTGACATCAGCAAGGACAACCTCATTTACAGCTGGGAAACACAGGCCACACTCTCGGCACTGAGGAGGTGTGGAAAGTACCCACTGTTTCTTTATCCCTAGGCTTTGATCCCTTGCGCTCTCAGGGATCCAGGAAGGGCAGGACTTGCTTCCCAGACCACATTCCAGGGCCCAGTACCAGCCTTTCTCTGCAGCCACTCAAACCATATCCAGCACAGTGGCTTTCTCTGCATTCAGGCTCTGTCCCGAGCCCACCACCCACTCCCCACCTTTAAACTGGGGTTCTTAGTGTACTTTCCAGTCTATACTGGAGAATACAGGTTTTGCAGGGCCTTTCTTTTCCTGCCGATCACCACCTTGTGGTCAATGGAACGCTACTGTTCATGAGCAATAAAAATAGATTTTGCTTCTTCGCTAAAATGATTAAAGGTTAAAATGGTAATTTCTTGCACATGTGTTGACTCCGCAGATTTTTGGGGGCCTCTAACCATTTATCTTTTCTTTAATATATCATGCCCACTGAAAGGAGGCATTAAAACCTCTCTGACGGGGAAATTATAGATGCCTTCCTGCAGTTACTACACCACTAGTGTTTTACCACAAGGTTCAACCCTGAGTGCAACAGAGAGACCTAGAATTAATGTTTGAATGAATAGCTGGAGGAGGGAAGCATCACTCAAGACACAGGATATGGATTGAGAATTTCTGCAGTTTCAGCATTAGCTAATTTATACTTCTCCTCAATAGAAGCTGCTTCCTTGTCAGGCAGCTGGAAGATGGATTACCTAAATGTTCAGCGTGGTAAGTCCTTGCTTGGAGCTTTTATATTTGCCTGTGCTGACAGAACTTGGGATAGACATCCTAAGCTAATATGCAGACCCTAACAATATGTGGAAAGGACTGGATATAATAAAGATTAGGTCGCATGTTTTGTTGCTTGTGAAAATTAATCAGGGGATCCTGAAGGCTAATACTTCAGCAAGAAAAGAGATAGTTTCTTCACCCTCTTAATTTACTACCAGACAACATTCAGTGCGCATGTTTCTTTAGAGCACCCAAACAAGTGGATATTTCTGTATCTTGAATAGAAAACAAAGATTCCCAGCTTGGTGCAGGAAGGGCAAGATGGTGGAGAGGTAGGGGCCCTATTTCAACAGGTACCCTGAATTGAGCTAAATATCTACCAGAACACTCTGAACACCCACGAAATCAGACTGAGATGTAAGATTATACACTTTGGAATCTCTACAGGGGCGGAGGATCATCAGTGGATCCAACCTGCCTGGATTATGGCTGGTATTTTCAGCTACATATCCCCTCAACCACCTCTCACCAGAATGACTAGGAGGAGGAACCCCCAACAGAGCGAAAATTCAGACTGTGCCCTCTGCCACAGAACCATTAGATATGGATATAAGCAAGATGTCAGAAATAGAATTCAGGGTAACAGTTATGCAGACAATAGCTAGGTTGGAGAAAATCATTAGTGGCAACACAGAATCTCTAAGGGCAGAAGTGAGAGCTGATCTGGCAGAACTTAAAAATGCTATCAATGAGATCTAATCTAATCTAAATACTCTAACAGCTAGGATAAATGAGGCAGAAGATTGAATTAGTAATCTAGAATACAACTTGACAAAAAAGAAGGAGCAGGAGAGGCCTGGAACAAATAGCTTAGAAGCCATGAAAACAGAATCAGAGAAATAAATGACACCATGAAACATTCCAATGTCAGAATTATTGGTATCCCTGAGGGGGAGGAGAGAGAGAGAGAGGGAGAGAGAGACAGAGAGAGAGAGAGAGAGAGAGAGAGGACTTGAGAAAATCTTAGCTGAGAATTTCCCTAATCTGGGGGCTAGAACAAATGTTTGTGTCCTAGAGGCAGAGAGGACACCTCCCAAGATCAATGAGGGTAGAGAGACATACCGGCATGTAATTGTGAAATTTGCAAATCATAAAATAGAGAAAATGTCTTAGGGAGAGCTAGGAGGAAGAGATTCCTTACGTACAGAGGGAGGAACATCAAAATAACAGCAGGCCTGTCCACAGAAACCTGGCAAGCCAGAAAGGGCTGGCAAGACATACTCAGGCACTACATGAGAAGAACATGCAGCCACGAATACTTTATCTGGCAAGGCTGACATTCAGAATGGATGGTGAGATAAAGAACTTCCAAGAACAGCAAGGTTTAAAAGAGTATGTGACCACCAAGCTGGCACTATAAGAAATATTAAGGGAGGTTTCTATAAAAGAAGAAAGACCCCAAGAGTGATACAGTACAGAAATTTACAGAGACACTATAGAAACAAGGTCCTCACAGGCAAAATGATGACAATAAAACTGTATCTTTCAATAATTACTCTCAACATGAACAGCCTAAATGCTCCCATAAAAAGGCACAGCGTTGCAGACTGGATAAAAAGGACCCATCCGGGGCACCTGGGTGGCTCAGTGGGTTAAGGCTTTGCCTTCGGCTCAGGCCATGATCCCAGGATCCTGGGATTGAGCCCTACATCATGTTCTCTGCTCAGCAGGGAGCCTGCTTCTCTGCCTACTTGTGATCTCTGTCAGAAAAATAAATAAAATCTTAAAAAAAAAAAAAGGACCCATCCATAAGCTGTCTACAAGTGATACATTTTTTTAAAAAGATTATTTATTTATTTGACAGACAGAGATCACAAGTAGGCAGAGAAACAGGCAGAGAGAGAGGAAGGAAAGCAGGATCCCTGCTGAGTAGAGAGCCCGACCTGAGGCTTGATTCCAGGACCCTGGGATCATGACCTGAGCCAAAGGCAAAGATTTTAATCTACTGAGCCACCCAGGCGTCCCTACAAATGATGCATTTTTAACCTAAAATTACATCTAGACTGAAAGTGAAGGGATGGAGAACCATCTTTCATGCCAACAGGCATCAAAGGAAAGCTGGGGGCAGTGATTCTCGTATCAGACCAATTAAATTTTAAGCTAAAGACTGTAGTCAGAGATACAGAAGGACACTACGCCATTCTTAAAGGGTCTATCCAACAAGAAGATAAATATTTATGCCCCCAACATGGGAGCGGCCAACTACAGAAACCAACTGTTAATAAAAATAAAGAGACATATTGATATGAATACATTAATTGTAGGGGATCTTAACATGCCACTCTCAGCAACAGACAGATAATCTAAGCAGAAAATCAGCAAAGAAACAAAAGCTTTGAATGACACATTGGACCTGATGGCCATCACAGATACATATAGAACATTCCACCCTAAAACAGCAGAATACTCATTCTTCTCAAGCACACATGGAACTTTCTCCAGAACAGACCACATACTGGGCCACAGATTAGGTCTCAACCAATACCAAAAGACTGAGATTATTCCCTGCGTATTCTCAGACCACAGTGTTTTAAAACTGGAACTCAATCACAAGAAAAAGTTTGGAAGAAATTCAAACACTTGGAAGCTAAAGACCATCCTGCTTAAGAATGCTTGGATCAACCAGGAAATCAAAGAACTTAAACAATTCATGGAAACCAGTGAGAATGAAGACACATCAGTCCCAAACCTAAGGGATATAGCAAAGGTGGTCCTAAGGGGGAAATGCATAGCCATCCAAAAAAAAAAAAAAAAAGGAAAAATCCTGAATATACAAACTCTCTTTATACCTTAAAGAACTGGAAAATCAACAGCAAATTAAGCCTACCCCATGCACAAGAAGGGAAATTAGATTAGAGCAGAGATCAATGAGTTAGAAACCAGAGATACAGCAGAACATATCAATGGAACTAGAAGCTAGTTCTTTAAAAGAATTAATAAGATCAGTAAACCACTGGAAAGATTAATCCAAAATAAAAGAGAAAGGACCCAAATTAATAAAATTATGAATGAAAGGGGAGAGATCACAACTAACACCAAGGAAATAGAAACAACCACCAGAAATTATTATCAACAGTTATATGCCAATAAGTTAAGCAATGCAGAAGAAATGGATGCATTCCTGGAAACCTATAAGACTGAAACCTTCCAAGACTGAATCAGGAAGAAACTGACAACCTGAATAGACCAATAACTAGTAATGAGATTGAAGCAGTGATCAAAAACCTCCCAAAACACAAGAGCCCAGGACCTGATGGCTTCCCTGGGGTATTCTACCAACATTCAAAGAAGAAATAATACCCATTCTCCTGAAGCTGTTTTAAAAAAGCAGAAACAAAAGGAAAACTTCCAGGCTTTTTCTATGAAGCCAGCATTACCTTGATCCCCAAACCAGGCAAAAACTCCATCAAAAAGGAGAATTTCAGACCAATATCTCTGATGAATAGGGATGCCAATATTCTCAAGATCCTAATTAATAGGATCCAACAGTACATTAAAAAGATTATCCACCATGACCAAGTGGGATTTATCCCTGCAATGCAAGGGTGGTTCAACATCTGCAAATCTATCAATGTGACAGAACAAATCAATAAGAGAAGAGAGAAAAACCACATGGGCCTCTCGATTGATGTATAAAAAGCATTTGACAAAATACAGCATCTGTTCCTGATGAAAACTCTTCAGAATATAGGGATAGAAAGGACGTTCCTCAACTTCATAAAATCCATCTATGAAAAATCCACAGCGAATACCATTCTCAATGAGGACAAACTGCGAATCTGCCCATTGAGATCAGGAATATGACAAGGATGCCCACTCTTGCCAGTTGTTCAACATAGTACTGAAGTCCTAGCAGCAGCAATCAGACAACAAAAATAAATAAAAGATACTCATATTGGCAAAGAAGTCAAACTCTCTCTCTTTGCAGATGACATAATACTTTATGTGGGAAACCGAAAAGACTCCACCCCCAAATTATTAGAACTCATACAGCAATTCAGTAATGTGGCAGGATACAAAATCAATGTACAGAAATCAGTTCCTTTCTTATATACTAACAATGAAAATACAGAAAGGGAAATTAGAGAATTGATTCCATTTACTATAGCACCAAGAACCATAAGATACCTAGAAATAAGCCTACTCAAAGAGGTAAAGGATCTATACTCAAGGGAACTATAGAACACTCATGAAAGAAATTGAAGAAGACACAAAAAGATGGAAAAACATTCCACGCTCATGGATCAGAAAAATAAACATTGTTAAAATGTTTATGCTGCCCCTGAGCAATCTATATTTTCAACGCCATCCTGATAAAAACACCACTCGTGTTTTTCAAATGCTGGAACAAACAATCCTAAAATTTGTATGGAACCAGAAAAGACCCTGAATTGCCAAGGAAATGTTGAAAAAGATAGACGAAGCTGGAGGCATCACATTACCTGATTTCCAGCTTTCTTACAAAGCTGTGATCACCAAGACAGGATGGTACTGGCATAAAAACAGCCCAAAGGAACAGAGTAGAGAGCCCAGATGTGGACCCTCAGCTCTTGTTCAAATAATCTTAAACAAAGCAGGAAAAAATATCCAGTGGAATAAAGACAGTCTCTTCAATAAGTGGTGCTGGGAAAATTGGACAGCTATGTACAGAAGAATGAAACTCTACCATTCTCTTACATCATACACAAAGATAAACTCAAATAGATGAAAGACCTCAATGTGAGACAGGAATCCATCAAAATCCTAGAGGAGAACATAGGCAGTAACCTCTTTGACATTGGCCACAGCAACTTCTTTCAAGACATGTCTCCAAAGGCAAGGGAAACAAAGTGAAAACAAACTTTTTGGAACTTCATCAAGATAACTTCTGCACAGCAAAGGAAACAGTCAACAAAACAAAGAGGCAACCCATAGAATGGAAGAAGATATTCACAAATGACACTACAGACAAACACAAGATCTATAAAGAACTTGTCAAAGTCAACACTCGAAAAACAGATAATCATGTCAAAAAATGGGCAGAAGGCATGAACAGACACTTCTCCAATGAAGACATACAAATGGCTAGCAGACACATGAAAAAATGTTCATCATCATTAGCCATGAGGGAGATTCACATTAAAACCACATTGAAATATGGCCTTACACCAGTTAGAATGGCAAAAATTAACAAGGCAAGAAACAACAAATGTTGGAGAGGATGTGGAGAAAGGGGAACCCTCTTACACTATTGATGGGAATCCAAGTTGGTGCAGCCCCTTTGGAAAACAGTGTGGAGATTCCTCAAAAAATTAAAAATAGAGCTACCCTATAACCTGGTAATTGCACTACTGGGTATTTATCCCAAAGATACAGGTATAGATACAGAAAAGAAGGGGCATATGCACCCCAATGTTCACAGCAGCAATGTTCACAACAGCCAAACTGTGGGAAGAGCCAAGATGCCCTTCAAGAGACGAACGGATAAAGAAGAAGTGGTCCATAAATACAACAGAATATTACTCAGCCATCAGAAAGGATGAATACCCAATTTTTGCATTGACATGAATGGGACTGGAGGAGATTATGCTGAGTGAAATAAGTCAAGCAGAGAATGTCAATTATATGGTTTCACTTTCTTGTGGAACATAAGGAATAACATAGAGGACATCAGAAGAAGGAAAAAAAAAGTGAAGAGGGGAAACTGGAGGGGAAGACAAACCATGAGAGACTGTGGACTTTGAGAATCAAACTGAGGGCTTTGGAAGGAAGGAGGGTGGGAGGACTGGGTGACTCTGGTGGTAGATATTAAGGAGGGCACGTATTGCATGGAGCGCTGGGTGTGGTGCATAAACAATGAATCTTGGAACACTACAATTAAAAAAAAGCAATGAACATAAGAGTTTATGTATATCTAAATGAATGAATGATGAATAAATATATCAATAAATAAATGCAATGCAATGTGGAAGAAAAAAAAATTCCAGCTTGACAATGGTTAACACCTCAATATTTTATCTTCATTCTCATTCCCTTGCCTGGGTTTAAAGACTCCCTCTGGGTGTGGTTTGATTAGTTTTCAAAAATCCCATGGACTATCAGAAGCAGCAGGGGAGGGTGGGGGTCAAGGTCATAAACAAGGAAGGTCCTGCATGACAGTGAGGACTGGTGAACCCTGAACTGTGGCTCAAGGGCAAATGTAAAAGAACAGGGAGGAGAAGAGAAGCTCAGGCTGGGGGAGAAGAGGAGGAAGGGGCATGGGGCAGGCAGTGGTGAGGAATGCTTCAGAGCAGTGGCTAGACTAGGGTTCCTGAAGTTGGCTGTTCCCTGCAGGGAATCGGGGTGGATGAGTGCCAAGGCTGGCCAAGGCAGCAGCAGGAGGCAGTGGATGAGACTGAAGGACCCCAAAGAGAAGTGTGGTGGGAAATGGGTCTGGAGGAACTGTGAACCAGACCTTGGTGGGGCTGACATGCCCTGCTGGGGAGCAATGGGAGAGACTGGAAGTTTCAGGATTTTCACAGTCATTGTCAGCCTGTGCTTCTGGGGGCTCTCCCAGGCTGCCCTGTGTTCTCCCACAGTAGATCTCCCCTCATCACTATCTCCTGTTTAACCACAAAGCCCTGTATCTCTTCTCACCCATGCCTTTGGAGAGCCCTAAGCACCTCTGAAGCCCAACCTAGTGGGCTCTGTGTAAGTTATGCATAAATTCAGTACAATCAGCCATCCACTGAGCACAGTGGTGCCATTAGCAGTCATAACCAGGGGCCAGGATGCCTGGGTGGCTCAGTTGGTTAAGCGGCTGCCTTTGGCTCAGGTCATGATCCTAGGGTCCTGGGATTGAGCCCTGCATCAGGCTCCCTGGTTGGTGGGAAACCTGCTTCTCCTTCTCCCACTCCTCCTACTTGTGTTCTTTCACGTCTCTCTCTCTGTCAAATAAATAAAATCTTAAAAAAATAAATAAATAAAAGCCAGGGGCCAGGCACAAAGAAAATGAGCCCTTCTCCAGGGAGAAAACAAGAGTATTAGGAACTGTAATACTTACAGTACTCTTCCCAGGTACTCTGCTGCCCTCCCCCCTACTTCAAGACATGCCTTAGTGATATGTTGCAGATGGTTCACCATAGTCCCGACTTGCTCCTAATTTGTTTCTGTGCCCTTTCTTTTTCTTTTCCTCTCTCTCTCTCTCTCTCTCTCTCTCTCTCTCTCTCTTTTTTTTCTGTCAGTAGGCAAATGTGAAGCTTCCATGTGTAAGGCAATGAGAATAAGGAGTAATGGGAAGCATTCACGGAGTGCCCATGATGCGCCATGCCCTACTCGTGTTCTACATTCTCCTGACTGGATTAACTCGTTTAATCCTCTGCAAACCCCAACTGGATGAGAAAGCTGTTGAGGAAATGAAAGCACAGAGAGGTCAGTCGGGTCGCACGCCCCCGGGTGCACCCATGCAACCCACGTTGCATCACTTACAAGAAGTAGATCTCTGACTCATCCAGGCCCATCTGTAGGAAAATATTTGCTTTGAGCCATACTTTTGCTTTTCCCTCTAAAAGGCTCAAAATAATAAAGCAGTGCTCTCAAGAGATGTATCATTAAAAAGCACTAAGGATATGGCAGGATGGCCCAGTGGAGAGGGCTGGGTTCCCAGCACATTGCCTCTGATGACTGGCTATGTGGCTTCCATGACACAACGTCACTTCCACAGTTTGTAAAAGGTGTCTGCTGCTCTCAGGCTCTGTATTAAAGATGCTTTATGCTTGCCCTCACCTTTGCAGGGGCCCAGGCACCCTCCTCTTATCGGACTATATAATCTCACCTGTTTCTTATCACAATTCAGTGTAATAATCACTGTATTATTATTATTCCTACCTCATGGAAAATTCTAATCACTGAAGATAAAGGAAAGAGATTGAAGGATACTTTTAAGTAACAGAAAAGCTGAATTACCACTGTAATTTACTTTGAGAGTCGTCCAAGAATGTTAATCGCACTTTTGACAACAGAAAGAACATTTTTGCTCCTCAAGTCAAAACTGAAGCCAGCACAACTCAGCCCCATGTCCTTCAGCATCTAAGGGCAGCTGTTTGTCCTCGTGCGAAACTCAAGTGGTTCCTTCTTTTGGTGGAGGTACTGTGAGCCCAAGGTTCTATTGACTCTTCAAAAAGATAAACAGAGTCTCCTGCCATATAGGCAGGAAGGCATGTGCCAAAAGCCACGCTTCATGAATAGCCAGCTTTATTTCGGGAATGCCTTCCTAACAAAGTCCTGATATTTATTAACTCAAAAATACAACAAGAACTACGAAAACAAACTTGAGGAACTGGATGATGAAAAAACAACCCTGGTAGTCATAATTCCCTCAGAACTAAGAGAAAAACAGTGAAATCTGAGCCCAGATACATCCCCATCCATCTGAGTGTCCTTCCTTGGGATTACAGTGAAAATTGCAGGGACCACCCCACACCAGTTTCATCTTGAGCTCTGTTTTTATCACAAACACATGCCCAGGGAGGCAAATACAAATAGCTTCTGGGCCTACCAGGGCCTTGCATTCCCCCTTCAGAGCTCTTCAGGAGTTCACTAGTCACTAGTTGCAGAAGTCCAATGAGATGGTAAGCAGGGGAGATATGCTCATCACCCCCCAAGGTTGGGGCCAGGTAGGAGGTGGGTGAAAGAAAGAACGTGCCTTTGATGAGACCTGAGGCTGCCTATAAAGCCAGGGCAGTGCTGTCTTGTTTGCTCTTTTTAAATCTTTTGCTTCCCCTTGACCCTGCCCATATTTTTATTTAAATTCTAGTAACTTAATGTGTAATACTGATTTTGGGTGTAGAATTTGGTGATTCATCACTTACAGATAACACCCACAAGTGTCCCCCTTAATAGCCATCACCTATTCAGTCCCCCCCCCCCCACCGCCCACCTCCCCTCCATCAACCCTTGGTTTGTTCTCCATAGTTAAGAGTCTCCTATGGTTTGCTTCCCTCTTTCTTCCCCCTTCTTATTCATTTTTAGAATAATGGCTTTATTATTTTTATACCCATTATAAGAAAATCAAGCAACATAGAAAGAAAAAAAGAAGCAAGGAAATCACTCTGATCCCACTCTTAAGAAATAACCATTGCTAACACCATGTGGACTGTACCCCAGTATTTCTCCAGAAATAAAGCAGAGAGAAGGAAGAATGGATGGACAAGCATAAGTTATAAAATGAAACACACTCTATATGTTATTTTATTTTTATTTATTTATCTTTAAAGATTTCATTTTATTTTATGTTTTTAAAGATTTTGTTTATTTGACAGAGAGAAAGCACGCATACAAGAAGGGGGAGCAGCAGGCAGAGGGAGAGGAAGAAGCAGCCTTTCCACTGAGCAGGGAGCCCGATGCGGGACTCGATCCCAGGACCCTGGAATCATGACCTGAGCTGAAGGCAGCCACTTAAACTGACTGAGCCACCCAGGTGCCCAATTTTTAAAGATTTTAAATCATCCCTATACCCAATGTGGGGCTTGAACTCACAACCCTGAGATCAAGGGTTGTATGATCCACCAACTGAGTCAGCCACGCATTTCTCTATTGTCATTTTAAATAAAAATACCATTGTTAATTTAACTTCGACAAAATGAAACTAAACCAAAGTGAAGGAGTATTTGAATTTCAGGCAAATCTATCTTCACAAACTAGCCTTTCTAAAGAAATATTTCTAAAATCATTATTTAAGGGGTGCCTGGGTGGCTCAGTGGGTTAAGCCACTTAGGAACTCAAAAAATAAAAAGACATAAAATACAACATCATACACATAAAAGGTTAAGGATGATTAAGAAGTCCTTTCAGAATGTGTGTGAACTTAAGTGACCATCAACTTAATATAGACTGCGTTATACTTAGGATGTTATATATGAATTTCATGGTAACCACAAACCCTAAAACAGATATATGCAAAATAAAAAGAAAGGAAGCCAAACATAACACTAATTAAAGTCACCAATCATAAAGAAAGCAAGAAAAAAAGAACCAGAAAAGAACTAGAAAAATCACCAGAAATTAATTAATAAAATGATAAGTACACACCTATCAATAATAACTTTAAATGTAAATGGTCTAAATGTACCAATCAAAAGACATAGGGTGGTGCAATGGATTAAAAACTAAGACCCATCGGGCACCTGGGTGGCTCAGTTGGTTGAGCAACTACCTTCAGTTCAGGTCATGATCCCGGACTTCCAGGATCGAGTCCCACATCGGGCTCCCAGCTCCTTGGGGAGTCTGCTTCTCCCTCTGACTTTTTCCTCTCTCATTCATTCTCTCTCACTCATTCTTCCTCAAATAAATAAATAAAATCTTTAAAAAAAAACAAAACAAAACTAAGACCCATCTATATGATGCCTACAAGAGACTGAGTTCAGACCTAAAGATAAATATAAACTCAAAGTAAAAGGATAGAAAAAGATACTCCATGCAAATGGAAGTGGAAAAACAAAAACAAAAACAAAAACAAGCCAGGACAGCAATACTTATAGCAGACAAAATAGACTTTAAAACAAAGGCTGGGGGCACCTGGGTGGCTTAGTGGGTTAAGCCTCTGCCTTCGGCTCAGGTCATGATCTCAGGGTCCTGGGATTAAGCCCCACATCAGGCTCTCTGCTCAATGGGGAGCCTGCTTCCTCCTCTCTCTCTCTCTCTCTCTCTGCCTGCCTCTCTGCCTACTTGTGATCTCTGTCAAATAAATAAATAAAATCTTTAAAAACAAACAAACAAAAAAAGGCTGTAAGGAGAGACAAAAGAGGGTATTACATAATGATAAAGGGTTGAATCCAACAAAAGGATTTAACAAATGTGAATATCTATACACTCAATGTAAGAGCAACTAGATATACAAAGCAGATATTAATAGACATAAAGGGAGAAGCTGACAGTAATAAAGTAGAGACTTTAAAACCCACCTACACCAGTGGGTAGATAACCAGGCAGAAACAGTGTCTTTGAAGGACACATTAGACCTGACGGACTTAAGAGATATACAGAACATTCCATCCCAAACCAACAGAACACATAGTCAAGTATACATGGAACATTCTCCAGGATAGATCACACATTAGGCTACCAAACCAGTCTCAACAGATTTAAGAAGACAGAAATCATATCATGCATCACAACAGCATAAAATTAGAAATCAAGCATAAGAAAAAACACAAACACATGGATGCTAAACAACATGCTACTAAAAAACTAATGAGTCAATGAAGAAATCTAAGAGGAAATATAAAAACAGATAAAGACAATAAAATGAAAACACAACAGCCCAACATTTCAGCAAAAGCAGTTCTAAAAGGGAAGTTTATAGTGATACAGACCTAACTCAAAAAACAAGAAAAATCTCGAAACAACAACCAAATCTTAGACCCAAAGAAACTAGAAAAAGAATAAATAAAACCCCAAGTTAACAGAAGGAAGGAAAGAATTAGATCAAATAAACGAAATAGAGTTTTAAAAAAATAGAAAAGCCCAAATGAAACCAAGAGCTGGTTCTTTGAACAGATAGGTAAAATTAAAAAAGCCTTTAGCCAGACTCATAACTAAAAAAGAGAGAGGACCCAAATAAATAAAATCAGAACTAAAAGAGAAGTAACAGCTGGCAACACAAAAATACAAAGAATTATGAGACTACTGTGAAAAATTATATGCGAATAAATGAGACAACCTAGAAGAAATGGATAAATTCCTAGAAACATACAATCTTCCAAAACTGAATCAAGAAGAAACAGAAAATCTGAAAAGACTAATTTCTAGAAACAAAACTGAATTGATAATAAAAAAATTCCCCAAAGTCAAAATCGAGGAGCAGACAGAATCACAGTGAATTCCATCAAGCATTTAAAGATGAGTTGATCCCTATTCTTCTCAAAGTATTCCAAAAAACAGAAGAGGAAGTAAAGCTTCCAAATACATTCTATGAGGCCAGCATTACCAGGATACCAAAACCAGACAAAGACACTACACAAAAAAAGAAAACCATAGGCCAATATCCCTGTTAAACATAGATGCAAAATCCTCAACAAAGTAATAGCAAACTGCATTCGATAATATATTACAAGAATCATTTATCACCATCAAGTGGGACTTACTCCATGGATATAAAGATAGTTCAAATATCTGCAAATGAATCAACATGATACACCTCATTAACAAAATGAAGGATAAAAATCATATGATCATCTCAACAGATGCAGAAAAAGCATTTGACAAAATCCAACATTTATGATTAAAAAATGGGTGTAGAGGAAACAGACCTCAACCTAATAAAGGCCATATATGAAAACCCATTGCTAATGTCGTCCCTGGTAGTGAAAAATTGAGAACATTCCTTCTAAGATCAGGAACAAGACAAGGATGTCCAACCTCACGACCTCTCTCAACAGAGTATTGGAAATAAGTCCCAGCCACAGCAATCAAATAAGAAAAAGAAAAGGCATCCAAATTAGTTGGAAGAAAGAAAGAAGACCACTGTCTTTAGAAAGAAGTAAAACTGTCACATGTGCAGAGGACATGATACTATATGTAGAAAGCCAAATATATATGATTTCACTTATATATGGACTAATAAACAAAACAAACAAAAAGCAGAAATAGACCCACAAATACAGAGAAATGATGGTTGCCTGAGGGGGAGGGAAGCAAAGTGGTTTAGGGGCAAGTAGGAAATGTCGACTTCCAGTTAGGGAATGAGTAAGTCACGGGGATGAAAGGCACAGCACAGGAAACAGAGTCAATGGTATTGTATGGGGACAGACACACAGTTGTTGAATCACTATGTTGTACACCTGAAACTAATGTAACACTCGGTGTCGACTCTGTTTCAATAATAATTTTTTTTTTAAAAAAAGAATAGCGATAGAGGTTTAAAGGAGATTGTCTCCCTAGAGAGCAATTTCTAAAAAAAAAAAAAGGGGTGGGTGGGTGAGAGTCCCCTCAACTTTCTCCCACCTCCTGATTTTAGTGAATTTCATTACTATTCTGCACTTCACAGTACCTGCAGGGCCCCTCTTGATCCCTATCTTGCAAACAGTGCTTCCGTGAAGCTAATGTTTTTTGAATGATAAAGGAAGATGCCTTTGGCAAACCAAGAATGTTTTCCAAATGATATGCCTCCATACAAAACCCAAACTCAATTGATTGGTACATTTGTTCTTTGGGTAGAATGTTAGGATTAAAAGGCACTCCAGACATCACCCAGGAAAAATCTTCTCATTTTACTGATGAGGAAAAGGGAATCTCTGCATGCTCAATGACCAGGCAAAGGTAACAAAAAAGGAACAGGGACTACGTAGGTATTCACAGCCAGTGGACCTTCCCCTGCCAAATCCAGGAAAAGCCAAATCAGGGAACGCATCTCGCTGAACCTTGACCTGTCATGGGTGTGTGAGCAAAGCTCTGCCCTCTGCAATGAAAACTCAACAGAACAACAATTTGATTAAAAATGACAAGGCACGTCCAGGGTCTGTGAAGACTTGCTGCCTTGGTCCAACACGCCCTTCACCAGCAGAGAGCTCTCACAACCACTCATCTCATTTGACCCGTGCATCATCAGCAGAGGCAATGACCAAACTCAGAATGGAGGCTCGATCTTCCCTCCGGCCAGAGGAAACTTGTGGATCTGTGAAATGGGAAAATGCCTGTTCTGTTGTTTTGACTTCAGGCTTTATCAGGTAGGAGATTAAATAGATGGGTTGTCCCTGGCTAATGAAGACCCCTGGTTTCCTGTTTCTCTCACCCTTTTCCTTGACAAGGAACTCCAGGCAGCAAAATAAAGCCACCGAGGCCACCGGTCTGCAGTCCCATGGAGCACGACACAGTAACGCCATCACCCTCCTCGAGCTCTTCTGCCGCTGGACCTCAGTTTCTTCCTTAGTACACAGAGGATAACACCACCTGATACGCAGCATCCCCCGGAGAGTAAGCCCATTCTGCTTATATAGAATGTTTACCCCAGTGCCTGGCTTAATGTAGAAACGCGATAAATGGCTTTTACTGTAAACCAGACTTTAGGAGGCTGGTTCTTCAGAACCATAAGAGAATGTCACACATTTCTGATTTGAAGCTCAGGACCATGGAAATGTCAAGAAGGGATGGGGCGCCGAAATGGGAATGTTTACAGTTTTCATACACCACGCAGTTTGGGGAGATCATTTTAGGTTACAGTTCTGTCCCTTCATGAACACATTTTTGGTGGCCACAGGGTTGGTGAGTTGAAGACTGACCTGTATGAGAGAGGCCTGCTGACAGAGAGCCAGGAAGTCAGTGGAAAGGTCGCTGGCTGCAGAGAATGACTATTGGTTTGCACCGCAACTTGGCCCAGTTTGCAGCAAAAAACTCAAAAGAAAAATGCACTTGCTTAAAGATGCTATAACAACAGATCTTTTCTTCTTGAGGTTTCAAAAGACCATCAGACCTTCTACTCTAGCCTCCTCGGTCCACAGGCTCTTCTGGGAGAGAAGTTTCCCTGGAAGTCAGTCTGCGGTGGTGGCAGGCAGCTCTAACGAGAAAGGGTAGCGCTTTCCAGCATGTGTTTCTGTTTTCTTTATTCCCTCCCTGCTCCTCTCAGCAGATGCTAAAAGCTGTGTGAAGGCAGCATGAAGCCAGGGCTGGTGCTGAGAAAGTTCAGGCCCTCATCTTCAATCATGCTTCCATCCACAGACAAGGTCAGGGCTGGGGATGGGGTACCGGGCCAGGTCAGCAGGCTCGTGTTCTTGGGACCTCCCCAGGTTTCTTTGTTGCCACCTTGATGGAGGCAGGACGTGGGCCCAGCTGACAGACCCCGAGCTTCCTTCCCTGCCCCCATTACACTGCATCCCAGGGAAGGCATCTGGCCTCAGCTGTCCCACTGCCCAGACGAGTGCGAGTCTAGCAAATGTTCCTTGCTGCCCCACCCTGACGCCAACGGAGGCATTCTATCAAAGGCGAAAGGAGGGGGAAGATCAGCACACTTGAAGAACTGTCAAAGCCTGGATCCACTTGCCAAAACTTTTAGGAACTGCCTAGCCCCACCTAGATAAGGAAGCGCTTGAACCAAATTCTCTGCATTACTTCTCCTCCTAGTTTTCACAGCTTTGTTTCTCAACCATCTATAGAGATAAGACTGGGAATGGAAGGAGTATCCAGCTACCCTGGATCTCTGTGTGATGGCTTCCTCTGTTCTCTTGACCTCTGTTTCTTTTCCCTGTGTACTTTCTACTCCCTCCCCCGCCTTCACATTCCCCACTCAAGGAGGACTCAGGCTCTGGGCTCATTTCCTGAGGCAAGGTTGGGGGCTCTTGAGGGGGGGGGCCAAAAAGACACTCAGTCTGCAACTCATATTAGCTTTTTCTTTCCAAAATTTTAAGCTCTTTAAGCTCTTACCTACCAGCGGAGAAGGTGAAGGAAGAGGATCCTCAGCGTGAACCAAGTGTCTCAGAGTAGGAGGTGAGCATATAGACCTTCCTCCAGCCCTAGATTAGAAAGTGAGACTCCCCTGGGCGGAAGGAGGAAAGGAAAAGAGATCTGTGGGTCTGAGCATGGGTCCAGTTTTCTTTTTTTTTCAGCAGAGTGTGGAGAAATGGCAAGACTCTCAAGGGGAGTACCCATTCTGAGGGCATGGGCTTGCCGGGAGTAAGGGGTTCCAGAGACACAGGGTTTTCAGCGCTAAGACCAGAACATCCCGGACAAAGCAGGAGGGCTGGTTAATTAACAAGTGCACATCCAGGTAGACAAGACCATGAGGGGCCTTGCAAAAGAGTCCTGCTTCCCAAGTAAAGCCTGAAGATGGGATGCCATGAACAGAAAAGGGGGATGTCTCAAGGGTAACCTATGTGTACTAACGTTTAGGGACACCTGAAATCTCCTAGAAGCCCAAGAATAACAGCTGAAATTTACTGCCAGCCCAGTGTAATGGGAGCTCCAAGTCAGAAATTAGGTTGAAAAACACGATAATAGTATTCCCTGCACATCTGAGTTTGTGATCGAGATGCACACCATGTGGAAGTCAGTCCAAGATGGCAGGCGGAGGTTGACAGCCAGAGCGCCATGAGATTCCAGCTTGCGGCAGAATGTGAGTTAGTGACTGGGGCATTGAAGTGGCTTTTATTCCTTCAACCACTGGGACTCACACCTTTCAGGTTTTAGTCTATGAATGCATCCTCTAGTCCTTAGCCAACAATCACTTCTTTCTCCCAACCTGTCTCCATGTCTAGGACAAAGACAACTGGGAGATGACAGCAGAGGAATGTCCTCCCAGTCACTGTCTTACTTAGAAGACTATGGAAGAGAAGAGGGGAAGGCACAGGTTCAGAGGTAGGCATTCAGAGCCCTCTGACAATAACTGTTCCAGAAGCAGTCCAGGGAGAGAGAAAGGACATGAAGAAACCTCTTTCCCATTAAGGGGAAGACTAGGTTTGGGATAGGAACTACTTAATGATTTAATTTCATTTCCTACACTAAATGAATTTGGGAAATGTTGAAACTAATCTATAATCTTTACATTTTCTAAAAGTTTTTAAATTCCAGTTAACATACAGTGTGATGTAAGTTTCAGGTGCATAATACAGTGACTTAACATTTTCATACAGCACCCGGTGTTCATCTCACGTGTGCTCCTTAATTCCCATCACCTATGGGGGTGGTTCGGTTAAATAACATTTACATTTCTTAAGCATTTAGGGTAATGCTGAGAACTTGGACTGTTAAAGTTCTGAACTACGTCCCCCAACCCAGCCCCCACCCGGGCTGGGAATCACAGGCGATGGTGGGAACAGCCTCAGTGGCCCGGCAAGCATGGCACCCACAGAGACATGAGCCTCCTGGTTGGAAGAACATGGGAATCCGTCTGCGGTTGC
The DNA here is from genome assembly GCF_030435805.1 of Mustela lutreola. Taxonomy (NCBI): domain Eukaryota; kingdom Metazoa; phylum Chordata; class Mammalia; order Carnivora; family Mustelidae; genus Mustela; species Mustela lutreola. Next base: position 80,691,149 of record NC_081299.1, on the reverse strand, counting down.
CACAGCGCCACACTGAATACCGTTCATCACGGCAGTGTTTTCATGTATCACCTGCTTCCTTATTTATGAGGAAACTGGATTTTGTGAACTTTAAAGGTGGTTTTCACAGACCAAAGTTAAAAACACAGACAATCTCCCTCAGCATATTTCCAGTGTAGCCAGAGCAGGCGTGAAGAAAAGGCACAAGGAGCAGTAAGGAGTTGCTTCACAGTCTACAGAACGCTCACACCTGTGAACAGAGTCTTAAAAGAAAGCAAATGGTGGGGGCGCCTGGGTGGCTCAGTGGGTTAAAGCCTCTGCGTGGTTAAAGCCTCCCCTCCTGGGATCGAGCCCTGTATCGGGCTCTCCGCTCAGTGGAGAGCCTGCTTCCTCCTCTCTCTCTCTGCCTGCCTCTCTGCCTGCTTGTGATCTCTGTCTGTCAATAAATAAATAAAATCTTTAAAAAAAAAAAAAAAGAAAGAAAGCAAATGGTGGTTCCTTGCAACAGATGACGTCTGAACCAGCGTTGTTGGAAAAAGCCCCAGTTGCCCTTGTAGGCCATGACACAATGGCCCAGGACTGCTGAAAAATGGGCATGAAGAAGAAAATGAGCGCTAAATACAGAAGAGAAGGGCCAAATGGATTGCTGTGCAGGGCGTGTTTCCTCAACCTCAGGCCACCATCTTTTCTTGTCTTGATCATGGGTTCCCTCACCATCACCCTTCGTGAGGGGAATGCCTGGGCATTATTCTGGACTAGGGGGACTGGAAAGGCCCCTCTTAGCAGTTCAACTGCTCCCAATAAGCCATTAGTGCAGTGCTCCTGGGAAGAGAAAGGTGTATTCTGAGGACTTCCCTAAGGATGCGGATACACATTTCTCACTGAGCAGTCTTCATAGATAACCCCAGGAGCTCAGCACTGATCTAAGTGTGTAGGAAAGCATCAGTGCTCGTCACTTTGTGGGCTGGAAAACATGATAATGGCTTCCATTTACTCAGCACACACCTCTACATGCCAGGCAGGACACTAAGAGCTTTGCAAACATTATCTATTTAATTCTCTGTAATAATCCCAGGAGATAGGCACAGTTGTACCCAACTTGTCTACCTCCAATATTTGTCAAACAAATGAATAGATGAAAGCAACTAAACCTCTCCTTCCCCTCACAAAGGAAACTAACATTTTGGAGCATGTACTGAGGCAAAGAGCACACGATAATATATGCATTGGCTTAACTGGCCCTCTTACTGCCTAGGAGGTAGGTTTAAGAATTTTGCTTTCTGTATGGGGTTCATCCAGTTGTCACACAGTAAGTGGAGGAACTATAATTCAAGCCCAGACCCGTCTGCCTTCTTCCCCCCTATCAAAATGCTACGAAATGGGTATATGGTCCAGATCCAAGGAAGTGGGGAAAGGGGAGGAAAGAGGAGTTCTCATAAGACATGGACAAATGTTGGGTTGCCCAGGGGACTTAGTTGGTTAAGCGACTGACTCTTGATTTTGGCTCAGGTCATATTCTCAAGGTTCTCGGATTGAGACTTGCATCAGACTCCCCTACTCAACGGGGACTCTGCTTGTCTCCCTCTCCCACTGCCCCTCACTCTGCTCTCTCTCTCATACACACACACACTCTAAAATAATTCACAAATCTTAAAAAAAAAAAAAAGAGGTATGGATAAATGCCTTCCAGGAAAAAGAGAGAACTAAAGTGTAAGGAGAAGAGAAGAGGCTTGGGGAAGGAAGCTGGGGACTTGGAACCATTAATAAGAGGGGAGACTTCGTCCTTGCCAGCCCCAAATGTTCCCCACCCTTCTGCCCTAGGAGCATGGAACTGACTTCCATATTGCCCAAGGGACAGATCTACCTACAGTTCTGCTGAAAAGGTAAAGCCAGGGCAGCTCACATTGTGTAAAGCGGTGTACTTGTCTATCTCCAGTGTCTCAGTGACACTTGTGAGGGCAGAAGGAGAGAAAAAGACACAAGGTAGAGAAGAGAAGAAAAAGCACTGTCCACCTGTGTGACCCTGGTTCAGGCTTTCAAGCCTCTGGACCCCAGATTCTGCTGTAATCAAGGGAAGGTGCCCCATGATCCTGTAGTTCTAGGGTCTGAGTTCCTGTCCTGCGGAAGGAGTGCTATAGTGGACTGAGGAAGACCTGGGTTTTGATCCTGGTCCTGGGTAACCTTGTGTTTGTGTTTCCATGGCCAGGGACCTCCTTTAGGGTAACACCTCTCATCTGGTCCCAGAGTGGGAGGCTGACTTAAGGGACTGCTATGTCTGGGGAAGGGGCAGAGCTCAGGCTAACTCAGCCATCTGTCATTCTCTTTGGGATCCACCTGTCACTGAGAACGCACCTTCTTGGCTCCTAGGCAGTAAGCTTACAGGAGAGACCTCAGAGGCAGGTCTATACTGTTGGCTGGGCCTGGGAGAGGGTGGGCTGGTCCCTCTGTTTCAGGAATGAAACATTAATAAGCTGTTCCTACAATGCATTTTCTGACATGTTCCTTAGGTACTCAGGTGATTTTTAAAAAATGTTTCAACACATTTTAATTTTTTTTATTTTTAAAATATTTTATTTATTTATTTGGGTGGTGGGGGGGGAGAGGAGTATGTGTACACGAGCAGGGGCAGACGGGGAGGGAGAGAGACAAGCAGACGTCGTACTGAGCACAGAGCCTGACAGTGGATGGAGCCACCCAGGTGCCTCTTAACATTTTTTTTCTTAAAGAATTTTGCTTATTTATTTGACTAAGAGAGAGAAAGAGCGTACAAGCAGGGGAAGTAGATTCCCCACAGAGCAGGGAGCCTGATGTGTGACTCCATCCCAGGACCCTAGTATCATGTCCTGAACCAAAGGCAGATGCTTAATTACCTGAGCCACCCAGGTGCCCCAGTGCATTTTTTAAAGACTTTATTTTTAAGTAATCACTACACCCAACATGGGGCTCAAACTCACAACCCTGAGATCAGAGTCACATGCTCCTCCAACTGAGCCAGCCAAGCACCCCTCGAAGTTTAGTCTTTACCTGCTTGATTGTTAGCTCTCTCAGTTGCTCAGAACTTGGACAAGGAAGCAAAATGATTGATCAAGTCTCCAAAACTTCAACACACAGCTCCATTATTTTCTTCCTGTCCCAGAGTGGGCTGCTACTCAACTTCTTGGAAACTAAGTATATCATCTATTAGAAAAAAAAAAGGGGGCGCCTGGGTGGCTCAGTAGGTTAGGCCACTGCCTTCGGCTCAGGTCATGATCCCAGGATCCTAGGATCCAGTCCGACGTTGGGCTCCTTTCTCAGCGGGGAGCCTACTTCTCTCTTTGTCTCTGCCTGCCACTCTGCCTACGTGTGTGCGCTCGCTCGCACTCTCTCTCTCTCTGACAAATAAATAATAAATAAATAAATAAATCTTTAAAAAAAAAAAAAAGGAAGGAAAAAGGATAATAATCATACATCCTTATAGGATTATCTGTTTGGAGATGGTTAACACATGTAGCTAGCACAATGCCTGGTGCGTGCCAAGTGTCCAGGAAGTGGACATATTCTTATCTTCAGGACTTACACACCATGGAGAGTCAAAGCCATTAAAGCCTAATGCTCGGCTGTTTCTCAGCAGGGTTTTCTGAGTAGCTGAGGGCTCCATGCACAACTGACCCTCCCTGTGCACCTCCCTTCCCTGTGGTGACGCAGTCACTCACTCAACAGATCTTAACTGCCCCTCTGAGAAGGCAGAAGAATTTCAAACCAGGAAGGTCCTCAGAATCCAACCTAAGATGGCAGCTGTTCCCTGGGCCTTACCCCACGAGGAGGAGAGGCTGCTGAGGCTCACTTTGGGAAGAGGGCTTGAGGGCCTCACCCTCCTGAGCCCTGACTCTTGCAACACACCCACAGCAGGTGGGAGCTGGGCTCCAGAGAGGCTGCTCCCAAGAAGGCACACGAAACCACGGCCCTAAGGACAGCAGGCCCCAAGCCAGGCACCAGGAAACATGAGGATTTGGTTTGTCTTCCCCCAGACAGCCTGGGGCCCCTGACAAATAGGTTGTCTCAATTCCTTTCCATCTAAAGCCAGGGCGGTAACATTTGCCACCAGACAGCTGGGCTGTGAGGCTTAGCATCGTCTATAAATGGGCCTTAATGCAAACTATCATATTGACACATGTGTTAGCCTATTCCTAAAACATGCACACTTGGGGGCAGCTCTCCAGGACCCTCACCCTTCAGCTGGCTGCCCCCAGAATAGCTGGGGAGTGGCAGGATTCAGAGCTACTGCTGTCATGGAGAGAATGGCCGTCTGGATGCTCTGGGAGGAGGCCATGATGGCAACATCAGCTCCCAAGACCACTGTGTCCTTTTAAGAGACGTCACATCATCTTCATAATCTAGTGAGAGAAGTTGCACAATAATCATGACTTTCTTCTCCCCCCGCACCCCTGATTTAACCGTGCTGCCCTGGGGAGAGAAGAGAAGTCACTGGAGATCTGCCAGTTGGCTTGAGATGAACCAAAACCTGACACAGACGGGTCACCGACTGCCTCTGCTATTGATGGGACTATGAGAAAGAGGGTCATTGAAACCCAGCTAACTGCAAGGAAAGCCGGCAGTGGGGAGCAAAGGCTTTGAGATGTTACAGAATCGGGCCTGCCACAAAGGCTTGGAAGACAGAGACCAACATTATGTGTGCTGAAAAAAAGGGACTGGCAGGCAGTGTGGGTGGTGGGGGTGGGCTATGAAGTAGGGAGGGAGCCTGGGAGCTTTATGGCCTGCATGATGGCAGACATGGGCTGGCCTGTCTTCTCCAGCAGCTGAGCAGGGCCTGGGGTGGAGATGCCCACGGCGGTAGAGGGACATGAAGCTGCTGGGCGTTACAGGGCTCTGCTCTTGAGAGACTGACGGGGTTGACGGTGTCTCACCAGCATCTGGTTACCAGGAATGTCACGGATTTGCTCCCCTGGCTGTGGGACAGGGGTCCTGGGAGCACCGCTGCAAGGGGGTGGCTAGATGACCTCCCATGTGCTCTGTACACACACAGGATTTGGAGGCTGGAGATCTGGGCAATGTCAACCATCGCTCGTGGCTCTTTGTGACCCCAGGGCAAGTCCTCAGCATGGATAAGAGGTATGATGTGAAAAAAGCTGGAAAAACATGCGGTTCACGCTGTCCCCACTCTGTGAGGCTGCTGCACCTGACCAGGGCCGGCTTCACAGAGGAGCTCCTCCCAGGAGAGATGGAGTAAAAACAGTCACTCTCAAATTGTTTGCCCTCCGCCCACAGGTCTCTTCCCATGCCCATCCCTACTTCTGGTGCCAGAACAAAGGATTGAAGAGGAATGCGATTCTCAACACGATGAAAAGACGACGAGTTAAACAAGAGCCAAATAGTCAACAGAAGTAAAATGTTCATTAAGACAAGAATAACTGCAACGGAACAACAGAGCCAGCCCAAAGCGAGGCTGGGGGTATACCCACAGCGAAGTGTTCCTTCCCCAGGTTGCTAATCCCAACTCTGTGCGCCCACACTCACAAGCTTTGCAGCATTGCCAGGCATAGCTGTGGTGCCTGACGTTTTGACAGAGTAATGAATTTGAGTCCTCAGGAAACGAAGTAAAACACCAATTTCAGTTCATAAATAGCACATTTTAGTAAGCTTTAGTAACACACTATGTACTTTACTGATTAGTTAATAGCTCTTGGTTGCAGATGAAAATGAAAACCCATGCTATTTTGCCATTTGCCTGTAAGAATTGAAGAAAGAACATTCTGGAATGTTCAGGTCAGTGGGGAGTCATCAGGAAGAGCCTTGTTGCCCACCAGTGGGTTTCAGACTTGGAGGAATACCGATCTAAATTAGAACTAACATCCGAGTTAGGACAGACATCTGTGTCATCAATGGACAGGAGATGTGTACCTAGGGAGACATTTCCATGAGAAACTTAGTGGACACACTAAGAAGTAAGAAGTGTGTCATTCCTGCCACTGCGTTAGCCTGCAGAGCCCCATAGGGGCACTTCTCAGTCAGGATCCTGGAACATGCTGGGAGGGAGCGAGAGGCTACAGGATCTTCTTGACTGAAAATCTCTGAGAACAGCCCAGCCCAGTCTCCCAGAAGCTTTAAAGATTTTATTTATTTATTGGACAGAGAGAGATCACAAGTAGGCAGAGAGAGGCAGGCAGAGAGAGAGAGGAGGAAGCAGGCTCCCCACTGAGCGGAGAGCCCGATGTGGGGCTCGATCCCAGGACCCTGAGATCATGACCTAAGCCGAAGGCAGAGGCCTTAACCCACTGAGCCACCCAGGCGCCCCTCCCAGAAGCTTTGACACTGACTTGCCTGAAGGGAGACGGTGGGCCCTGACCCCACTGATAAGCCTTTTCTGGATCCATAACTGCATGATTCACCCTTCACCCTTTTCAATGCCCCTACACCCTTCATGTCCTCCTCCACAAAAATTTGCCCCAGTGTCAGCAACTCATGGGCCTGGCCCCTGACAGGGACAGGTGCCTGAGAGAGTACCACAGACAGTACTTGTGTCTTCCTCTCCCCTTGTTTAACAATGTGTACTGGTGAAGGGCTTGGGTCCTGGAGGCAAAGCAGATACAGATTTAAACCCTAGTTCTGCTACTGGCTATGTGCCCTCTCAAGCCTTATCTATCAATTGGAGATTCTATCTCAAAGGGCTGTGGGGGAAAAGGAAGGACTGGACTGATGTGAAGGCAGGAAAGTGTTCAGCGCATGGCTGGGAGCACAGTGAATGCTAGAAAGCCCAGGGCTCCTGCTGCCCTTCTCAGCTGATGACCTCCAGTGGGTGGTCAGGGTTCTTGGACAAATGCTCTGCTCTAGGACAAATGCAAGGTCTTCGAGGAAACCTCTCCTCATTACCAAGATTCCCCTTGCTGAACTTCCACAGTCCCCGTTCCAGCACCAAAAGTGTGCCTCTGCACTGACATAAAGGTCTCATGGGAATGCCTCCCACTGTGGCCCCCTTCCTCAGGCTAGCTCGTCAGCTCGCTGTGTGTTGGCTTTCTGTCACCACAGTCCCCTTCCCTTTCAAGCACGGATGGTTTGAATACAGCATAAACAAGTACATAGGTGTTGGATAAATGTGGGAGGTGTGCCCACGTCACTTTTTCAGGTATACACATATTTGGTCTTTACGGTGGAGAGACAAGTCATGAGACATGATGACATGTGGGGCTTGGTCTCCCGGTCTGCAAGTGAGTCACTCACTGTGCAGCCTTAGGCGGGAGGTCTGTAAGAATGCAGTGACTGCCACCTGCCTCCCTCCCGGGGCTGGGGAAGATGAATCGGGCTTTTTAAGCAGCAGCGGTGAAACACGACCCGGCTTCTTAATGCTAAGTAAAGAAGAGCATCTGGGCTCTGATGGTAACAAATGGGTCTCATTCTCTTTCAGCATCTCCCAGCTCCGACTCCACTAAACAAGGCCAGTAAAATAGGCCGCAGCGTTTTAAAATCAGATTTCCAGAGAAATCTTCCCCCAGGAACTTGTGACGGTGCCAGGAGATTTTTCAAAAGGCGAATCTAAATTCCTTCTCACTTCAGGCTCCCTTTGCCTTCTGCCCAGTGAGATCAACAGCTCTGACCACGATTATACGGTGATTATCTTTATTCTTAAAATCTATATTTTTCTCTGTTTTCCAGGAGTGGATTTAGACTAGAAGGGACTGTTTCCTTCCTATCAGTATTCACATCATTTTTCTCTCTTCCTTCTCCACGCTTCCCCTCCTTTCTCCCTCTCAAACCAGCAGGCCTCCCTGCAGGGCCTGTGTTGGCCTAGGCTGCTGGGTCCTGCAGCGGCCACCACAATGAAAGACACTGACGGCTGGTTCATGCTGAAGCCTAGTGTATCAGCCCCATGACCAGAATCTGAAGGCCCCAGCCCCATCTGCAACACGAATGCATCATGGGCGGAATCCAGGCTAGTGGGGTCTTTTTGTGGTTCAGGGACAGTCACTCTCACTGAACATCTGGTAAAAGGCCCCTAGTTCTTTATAATGGTAATTAAGGTGTGGCTAGCTTGGAGGCTACTTAGGATCTTTGAAATAGTTTGAACTCCCAAGGGAAAGGGGAGTGGGTTCCTAACAGGTGGTGGAATTTCAGAGCGCAGAATATACAGGATAACAAGGCGGAGGAGAGAAGCACAAGGTGCAGGACAGTGGCTAACAAATATGGTTTAGCAGCACTGCCCTGTCTTCAACTGAAACCTTCCGTGGAATCCCACTCCAAGCTCCGATGGGAGCGGCACTGCTCTGCATGGAAGCCAGGGTAAAGTGGTGGAGGTACGGCCCACACTTCTGCCTCCTCACCGTTGCTCTCCTCCCCTGAAGGGGTGGTTCCTGGCACCCACAAGGAGCCCCCAGGCTTCCATGAGTGAAGGAGCAACAGAGAAAGGAGGTGAACTTACGTACACAGTGAGAGGGGATGGCCAATCAACTTTAGGGCCTTATGGGACCCTGTGGCCAACATATTTGGATATCAGTGGTCCCAATGCTTTCATCTTTCTAGTTTACCATGTTTCTTAGCCTTGATTTTCATGACCAGATATATTTTATCAGAGTATATTTTTGTCATGCATCTCAAAGTCTTTGCAGACTAAGTTGGTGTCTGGATGTGTGCACACAGTTCTAGGAAAGAGAAGCTGGCATATCACATCCATGATAAATAAGACAGTCATAGGGTCTGGTTTCACTTGCTATACAACTCACTATTCTGAAAGGGGCTAATTACTTTTTAATTTTATTTATTTATTTGAGAGAGAGAAAGAGCGAGAGAGTACGAGCAGGGGGAGCAGCAGAAGGAAAGGAGAAAGCAGGCTTCCCACTGAGCAAGGAGCCCAATGCAGGGCTGGATCCCAGGACCCCAAGATCATGACCTGAGCAGAAGGCGGACACTTAACCACCTCAGCCCCCCAATGGCCCAGGTACTATGGTATTTTACTATGCTTTATGCTGGCTTAAAGCAAACTGAATTAAAACAAAATACACTCTAAAATGAACTCGAGATTCTTTAGCACCTAAAAATAGAGTTTTACACTATTAAGACCACACTTTACCCTGAAAAATGAAAGGTATTCTTAAAACCACTTATAGTAAGATGTTAAAAACAGATGGTCTAATTAGTCCTTTTACTTTGGCTGTATATTTATTAGGAAGAGGGGCAATAATAAGAAATACTTTGCTAAGTGAGATTTCTGTGGACTTTTAAATTATAAAAGCTGACTTAGAAAAATACTGTTTTCTGTAAATTTGGCTGAGGGCTATTAATTTCTGAAATTATCTACGGAAAAGCGTAACATATACTTAAGTGTCCATCAATTTGAAAGACTCAAGAAAAAAAATGTGAAATCCAAACAACTGCAGTATATAATTTTTTCTGATTTTTAAAGGAATATTTATAGCTTGAAAGAGAAAAGCTGGTGAAATATATAAAAATCAGACAAGCAATTCTTTTCCTATTTCAGGAAAATTACATACAGTTCTTAAAGAAGACATTGACAATTAGCCCTCAGTTGACACATACTCATTATGCTAGAATTTCTAAAAACTCCTCCCCTTTTTATTTCTGAGAAGGGAAACACATTTCCTTCAGAATTGGAAGAATGGCTTTAATGACCTATATAATCTATAGCTCAGAAGCAAGATCCATCAGACAGCCTGTTTTCCTCTGGTCAAAGCTAAGAATAACTTCCACATTTTTAAATGGTTGGGAAAAAAAAATCAAAAGAATGACAACATTTCTTGACAGGTCAAAATGACATGAAATTCACATTTCAGTGTCCATAAAGGTTTTTCTGGAATGCAGTCATGCCCATTCATTAGTACTTGGTCTGTGGCTGCCTTCCTACCACCACGGCAGAGTTGAGTAGTTACAACTGAGACTGAATGGCCTCCATGTCTGAAATATTCCTACAGTCTGGCCTTGCCCAGAAAAATTTGCCGACCCCTGACCTAAGAGATGGAGTCCACTGGAGGGCCCCTCTGTGTGTCCTTGGGGCATGCGGCAGTAGACATACCTGGTTGAACTGACGCAGGCATTTGTCCAGACACCAGGAACAGCAGAAGCAGTGTCTGCACACACATCTGGACCACGGACCACGCTGCTGGAATTGGGATCAGAACCAAACGAACAGAGTCAGAAATAGAGAAAGAAAGAAGCAGGCAGTTTCTACAGACACATAGTCCAAGTTTCTAACTTGGAGATTTATGTACCTGGGGAGGCACTTGGTGTGGGAGATGTCCTTCCATTCTGCACATGCTACTACTACAACTAATTATTACCACAATTATCGCTGAGGGTGAAGCTTCTCTTCTGTGGGCTTACCTTGTGATGATTGCTGGTGACCTCAGCAAAACCAGAAATGGGTTAGTCCATATTTACTAGCAAAGGTAAACTAGGCATTCTGGTTCTAGTTCAAAAAAACCAAACAAACAACTCTTTCCATCTTCCCCTAAGTGTTGTCAGTGATAAAATTTGCTTTTTCAAACCAGTTTGTGTTCTTGAAAAATCCACTACCTAAAGATCGTGAAACAAATAATACATTGTAGATACTAATTATGTGCCCATATAAAAAAAGGAATCAAGTTTGACTTTCTTTGCAGGAAAAAAAAAATCCCATACAGAGATTTTTTAGGGCTAAATTTCAAGGGACAAATTAGTCCTTTGACATGTAATTTGGACATAGCATAGCTCAAGAGTGAATAAAACTCTTGGAGGAGGGGTGATTGAATGTGTCCCACTGACTGCCCAGAGTTAAAAAAACAAACAACAAAAAAATCCCTTTAAACAATCCTGAAAATAGTCCTCTCTTGAAGACCCCAGAAGTAACTCAGCCTTATATGGACATTTTCTTGTCCCAGTGTTAACTCAATTGGATGAAACTTGATCTGGACACTTTTCAGCCTGGCTGTGGTTGTGAATGAGCCATTTCATGTAGGAAAGATCACACTGCAGTGGTGAGAAGTGTTTAAGTAGTAGACACAGTGTGGGGGAAAACCATGTCTTTTTAACTGAAGAAAGCAGTGAGATCACGAAAGGGGAGTTTGGCCCCCTGATCCTTCTGGGATCTCAGAAGTGATAAATAACCTTGTGGACCCCTGCCACAGAGACCAGTCACTAACACCTCTTTTAGATTGATGGAAGGCTGCTGACCCAGGGTTTAAGGAGCCTAGCTCTAAGAAGGATGGCGAGGTTCTCTAGTGCTCATTAATTTGTGATTATCTATTGCCAATGCATACAATGAATATATTTAAAATAGAAATATGTTCTACTCTTCAAAAAAGTCCTTCTTGAAGGCGCCTGGGTGGCACAGTGGGTTAATAAGCCTCTGCTTATTAACCTTATTAACGACCTTCAGCTCAGGTTGTGATCCCAGGGTCCTGGGATCGAACCCCCACATCCGGCTCTCTGCTTAGCGGGGAGCCTGCTTCCCCCCACCCCTTCTGCCTGCTTCTCTACCTACTTGTGATTTCTCTCTCTGTCAAATAAATAGATAAAATCCTTAAAAAGAGAAAATCCTTCTTGAAATTGAAGGATCAAAGTACAAAATGCAGGAGCCAGAGTAGCTAGGTTTGGCTTGGAACTGGAATGCCTCCGCAAGTCACCAAAATGCATACATTTTTCCATCGCTTGAAATGTAGCCCTGAGAATCTCACTATAGGATTTATTTCCAAAAAAAGACAAACTTGATTCTTTTTTAATGTGGGCACGTAATTAGTATCTGCAGGGCAATCTTTCAATAGAAATCCAAGAAAATACTCTACAATCAGGGCAAGTCCTTAGCATGTATTTCATGATAAGGAAGCTAGATAGTTTTATGTGAAATTCAACCCATTATTCCTAATTCATGTACCAATCGTAAGCCTTGATTAGACACTTAAAAACATCAAACAATTTTAAAATATAGGAATAAACTCACATGTAGAATTTCCCCAATTTATGTGTCCTTTAGTAAGGACACAGACCCACGTCCAAAAGGTTGGAACCAGGTAAACTTGTGAAAACTCTGATCAAGTCACAAACACTGAGGTGGGGGTGGGTAAGGGATTAACATTGTGTGAGAACAGAAAAGTTGGGAAAAGTCCAGACTTCCCTTGTTTGGCAAGCCAGAAATACCATGAGAACAGCTGTTTTCCTGGTGTTCTGGTTTCCACTGGCATTCATAACCAAATGTGCATGGAAATAAAAACCAGGGAGGAGAAAAACCCCCAGGCACAAAAGCTCTACAGTTTTCTGTCTTTTGAGCTGAGATTTAGGTCAGCTTGTCCACTTCTCACTCTTAAGCACATTTTCTCTCCCTGTCTCTCTCTCACATACACACACGTGCGTGCGCACGCACACACACATTCTCTCTCCCACTCACTTATTAAAACTACCCTCCCCACTCCGCACCAGTCACTTCCCACAGCACCCTCTAGGAAACAGAAAAGTTAAGGAATATTTTAGCTTTAAAAGAGAAACAAACTAATATTATTCCTATCTCATAGTATATTTTTTTACTTAACAAACAAACAAACAAACAAACAAACAGGATAAGTGTTCATAGAAACAATGGCCACTGCCGAGGGTCCACAGTCCTGTCCTGGGACCTGCTGCAGCTGCCCAATGATTACCTTTTCTGCCGCCGCCCCCCCAACACCCTCTGCCCTTAGGGACAGACTTACCTTGCCCTCCAGAGCGCTGGAAATGTACATGAGAATGGTTCTTGGAATCCTTGTCACAGTGATTAAAAATGACCCTTTTATGGCTGTTCCTTGATGGTAGCGGAAAAGAATGGAAAGAGACCAAAGGATTGGACGATCAGGAGGGTCATTTTTATTTCTGGGAAGAGAGGGAAAAAAGACAGCACTTAAAAAACACCATTTAAAACTTCTCTGGTTCAAATTATCAACAGTGATGATTTATAAATGCAATAAGCAGTAACGCAATAAGCATTTGGCAAAACTTTCATACTTATTGGTAGCGAAGGTTAAATTATTTCTTGGACTGACTTCTTGTCATGCCACTCAATGCTACAAACAAACAAAAAGGAAAATTAAAAAAAAAATACTGAGGAATGAAAATAAACAAGCATCCCTCTTTATCATGCCTCCCCTCCGCCAAATCCTGCAAGTTTTCTCTTAATCTCATTTTCCCTTTCGAAAGTTTAATTATATAATCATTCCCAAGGTCTACATTACATATGTAAAAATTGCCAGCATTGGCTTGGTGATTAAAATCACCACCAAATCATGTGACCAGGAAGGGCAGCCACAGGGACACCAGTGAGCTCCAGCTTGACGTGAAAGGGACAGAAAGTTCCAGCTCCCGTACAGCTCCAGGCTCCTAAAATCCAGCTGATTTCTACTCTGCTCTTTAAAGGTCACTTCAGTGTAAATCATTTGTGGAACGTGTCATGACACAGCAACCAAGAACGCAAAAGCCAGTTTCCCAAGCAGAGGGGAAACAAAAAGTGAAAAAGAACAGAATAGGCATGGCCTTCACCCTACCCCAAACCTGAAAGATAACACAAAGGCGGGAGGGCTGGCGCCACCCCTCCCCTGACCCTCTCAATTCCTGCTGGTGCCAGTTCTAGAAAATGAGGCCCTTTCCGAGAAGCCACCTCTGATTCAAGTGAAGCTTGGTTACTTCATAATGGATTATGCTACAGCGCGCTCCGGTTACTAATAAGTCACTATGAATTAAGGTTCTGACAAGAGCCTAGATTTTGAGGGAGAAAACGGAACGTGGCCAGAAATGTCTCAAGAGCTGGCAAAAGGGCTGTCTTTTGCTGTTACTGAAATCATCCAGGAAGGCAAGGAGAACCCGAAAGTCCTACTGGGAGGAGAGAACCCGTGATCCAGTCGCCCCACGAAAAGGATGATGTGTGTTTCAACTCAGTATTACTGAAAATGGGAAATACCAGGGAAACTATTGCTGATATGAATTCATGCTGGTCTGATAAACTAGAACAGTGGTATCGGCCAGGAAACTCTGACATGGTTTTTCCCTTTCCTCAGCTTTTTTTTTTTTTTTTTTTAAAAGGAAGAATGTTTGCTTTTCCATTTAGGAGATTTACGTGCCTTAGAACTTATTAGAGCGTCGAGAGGATACAGGGAAAAGAGGACAGCACCTGCTTTCCATCTGGTAAGGAAACAAGTGATTCACAGGCCACTGTGAGTGGGGCTCTGGGGTCTGGTCTTCCGGGTGTTGAAGTCTCGGCTTCAGCATCCTCGTTCTGAAAACATTTCCCTGGGAGGGATCAACCATTTCGGGCAGCAGCGTGACTGCTGTAGTCTGTGACACACTCTGGTTGTCACTCTAGGCTCTCTGGGGCTTGGCTAGAAGAGGATGCCTCAGTTCCAGAAGTTGGGTTATCATGTGGTGAGAGAAACAACTTAAAAAGAAGGCTCTTCCAACTCAGGCTGGCTCGTGGAGACAGGAGTCATTAAATACACCCCCCCACATGCCCCCAATTAGAAACCATCCTACAGAAAAGGGTTAAACAAGCAGAGTGTCTCTGAGGCCTCCACCTTGTCTTCTTAGACCTTTCTCCATGTTCAAAGGTAACATCGCCCTGCCGTGCCTCCCCGGTGTGTTTGTGGCCACCACCTTCATCTCTGCCTCCTTCACAAGCAGCAAAACCTGCCCTCAGGAAGAGGACCTGATTATATCCGATGAAGCTTAAAATGATACTCATCTCTGGATTTCACGGTATTCTGAGAACTGGCTTGCGGGAGGGCAATGCAGCGCTGGGCGTGTCAGGCAACCTGGGGCTGAGCTGAGGAAGCCGGGGCTTTCCGGCAGGTCTGCCTGTGTCCCCAGGCCATACTGCGTGTGCAGCACCTTCCACCCCGCTTCTGTGGCAGTGGCATAAGGAAGACCTGGGGGAGTGAGAGAGTAGGTGACTCTAGGATGCGTCCCCCGCCCAGCCCTGGGAACTGGTGTTCCCTTCCTTTTAAACTTGTGGCTGTCCTGTGGAAGCCGGAGCCCCAGGACACCATAGCAACTCAAGGCGCCAAGCAGAGGCTCTAACCGTCCCCTCCATCTGAGTCCTGTGGCGGCTCTGGGTCACAGCCCACTAGGGTTGTGCGGTAGCCACTCGTCCCTCGGACAACATGGCATCAGGCCCAGCAAGCAACTTCAGTGTCCCAGAGGCAAGTGTCAGCGGCAGGTGGCTCCGGCCAAGGGCTGAGGACTCAGCAACAGTATGGGGGTGTAACTCTGTGCAGAGGCTCCTGGACAAGGACCAGTCTGAACGGGAGGGACGGCTGCCTGTATAAATCCGGTCCCCAGCAAACGGGTGCTGTGTGGTCCCCGAAGAGACCACCCTTTCCTGATGTTTCTTTCAGCAACATCACCGTACGGTCCATCTTTCCAACCCTCCAGAAAAAGGAGATTGTCTTTATTATGAAGAACAGGATTCTGTAGCCGTCCCCGGTGACGCTGGCTAGGGTTAGGAAACCCATCTGTCTCCCACCTAAATCCCACAGGCTCGGCTATTCACCCAGCCCCTCGCTGCCTGCTCAGCCAGTCGAGAGCAGCTGGAAACCATCTCTGGAATATCTAAAATCGATGATGAAGTCATGCATGCCTCAAGCGTCCCTTCTCCGAGTTGAACGGTTCTAGTTCCTTCCTCTCACCATCCCTCGCCACATCTTTATGGCTCTCTGTGGACCCCTCTTCAAGTGAATGGTTGTAAAAGAGAAATTTTACAGGTCGCTGTATCCTGACGCTTGATGGTCTCTGTGTGACGTCTTCAGCTCTCACGATGCTTACTTACATCCATGACAAAGATGAACGCAGGCAGGCTAACCCCCACCCCCACCCCCGGAGTGCAGGCCAGAACATGAGATCTTGTCAGCCTTGGGACGAGGAAAAACCTTAAGGTTTCCAAAATTTGGCACCATGTAAAAAAGAAAGCAGAACTCCTTAATAAAGAAATAGTGCTCTAAGTTAGTCGACATACATTTTGGTTTTATCAAAGTAGTATGTAAATATCTTAAGTCAAATAGCACGAGGCTAATGAGAGAAGACAGGCGTTTGCTTTCCCACCGCTCATTTTCTTTCCCTAGAGGTCATACGTTAGCTATTTCTTCTGTAACTTCCCCCACACTTCCAAATTACGTGTTCTTTCTGCCATGTGTTTTTTTCTGCTTCTGATATTGTCTACTGAATTCTCACTCTTTTTTTTTTTTTAGAGGTGGTGGCGAGGGGCAGAAGAAAAGGGAGAGAGAGAATCCCAAGCAGGTTCCACAAGCAGCCGGAGGCCAGTGTGGGTGGGGCTTCATCTCTCAGCCCTGAGAACATGACTGAGCCAAAACCGAGAGTCAGACACTCAACTGGCTGAGCCACCCAGGCGCCCGACTTCTCACTTTGAAACATGTCTGTCAATTGTTTATCTTATACAACCTAAACATTTTCCCATTCTCTCCTTCTTCTCAACAGATTTATACTGAAGTTTTTAGAGTTTTTCCTCTGCTTTATTGAGATATAATTGACATAAGACATTCTGTAAGTTTAAGGTGTACGATGTGTTGATCTGATACATTGTAAAATGGTTACCACCACAGCACTAGTTAACACCTCCCTTACGTCACAGAATTACATTTCTTTATTGTGGTAAGAGCATTTATGTTCTACTCTCTCAGCAACTGTCAAGTATATGATACAGTCTTATTAACCACCATCACCATGCGGGACATTAGATGCCTAGAACTTATTCATGCTAACTTGAAGTCTGTACCCTCTAACCAGCATCAGGCCATTTCCCACAGCTGCAACCCCAAGCCCTATTAGTTACCACTCTACTGTTGCTAAGTTTCTACCATTTTCGCTTTTTTACATTCTGCATATTACAGTATTTATCTTTCTCTGACTTATTTCGCTTAGCACAATGCTCTCAAGGTCCATCCACATTTTCACAAATGTCAAGATTTTCTTCTTTCTCATGGATGATTAAAATGCCATTGTGTGTGTGTGTGTGTGTGTGTGTACCACATCTTCTTTATTTAGTCATCTGTTGATACTTGATCAACATGTGGGTTGTTTCCATAACTTGGCATTGTGAATAATGTTACAATAAACATGGGAGTGCAAATATCTCTTTGAGATCCTATTTTCATTTCCTTTGGATATATACCTAGAAGTGGGATTGCTGGATCATAAGGTAGTTCTATTTTTAACTTTTTGAGGAAGCTCCATACTGTTTTCCATAGTGACTGCACCAGTTTGCATTCCCACCTACAGTGCACAGGGGTTCTCTCTTCTCCACACCCCTGCCAACACTTGTTATCTCTTATCTTTTGATGACATCCATTCTAACAGGTGTGAGATGATATCTCCTTATGGTTTTGATTTGCATTTCCCTGATGATGAGTGATGCTGAACACCTTTTCATGTACCTCTTGGTTATTTGTATGTCTTCTTTGGAAAGATAATGTATGTTGTTCCTCTGCCCATTTTTTAACTGGATTTTTTTTAAGAGGTGAACTTTATTTATTTATGTGTTAAATCTGTACATTTCTTGTTTCCTTTTTTGGAAAGATTTTATTTTAGAAAGAGAGGAAGAGCGTGCTCATGTAAGTGGGTGGGAAGTGCAGAGGGAAAGAAGGAGAGGCAGAAAATCTCAAGCAGACTCTGTGCTGAGTGAGGAGCCCGACGCTGGGCTCTATACGAGCCTGAGATTGAGACCTGAGATGAGACCAACTGCCCAAGCCACTCGGGCACCCCTTTGCTTATCTTCTTTTTTAAAGATGTTATTTATTTGAGAGAGACAGAGGGAGAGCATGCGTGGGCTAGGGTCAGAGGGATAGGCAAACCCCCCACTGACTGGGAGCCTGACTCAGGGCTTGATCCCAGGACCTTCAGATCATGACCTGAGCTGAAGTCAGATGCTTACCTAAGCCACCTAGGTGCCCCTATTTATTTTTTTAGAAAGAGAGAGCATGCATGAGTGGGATATGGAGTAGAGAGACAGTAGGAGAGGGAGAAGGGAATCTTAAGCAGGCTCCACAAGTGTGGAGTTCAGTCTGGAGCTTGATCTCATGACTCTGGGATCATGACATGGGCCAAAATGATGAGCCAGACACTGCATCAGTGAGCCACCCAAGCACCCCTTTAGTGGAGTTTTTGTCGTTATCGGATTATATGAGTTCTTTATATATAAATATAAAGAATATTAACTTCTTATGAGATATATGATGTGCAAATATTTTTTTCCATTTTATAGGTTGCTTCTCATTTTGTTTTGTTTTGTTTTTTACTGTGCAGAGGAGCTGAACAATCTATACCCTGGAAACTACAAGACTTTGATGAAAGAAACTGAAGAAGACACAAATAGATATTTTGTGAATCAATAGAATTCATATTATTAAAATCAAAAGAATTCATATTATTAAAATAGCCATACTATCAACACCATATATAGATTCAATGCACTGCCCATCAAAATTCCAATGACATTTTTCACAGAAAAAGAAAAGGCAGTTTTAAAAATTTGTGCGGTATTAGAAAAGATCCTAAATAGCCAAATCAGTCATGAGAAAGAAGAACCAGCTGGAGGCATCACACTGAATTACGCTGCAAAGGGGTAGTAATCAAAACGGTGTGGCACTGGCATAAAAATGACATATAGATTGGTGGAACAGAATCAAGAGCCCAGAAAGGGAAAAGAATAGTCCTTTAATAAATGGTGTTGGGAAGGGGCACCTGGGTGGCTCAGTTGGTTAAGCAGCTGCCTTCGGCTCAGGTCATGATCCCGCATCGGGCTCCTTGCTCCGCAGGGGGCCTGCTTCTCCCTCTGACTCTGCCTGCCTCTCTGTCTGCCTGTGCTCGCTCTCGCTCGCTGTCTCTCTGACAAATAAATAAATAAAATCTTAAAAAAAAAAATAAATGGTGTTGGGAAAACTGGATAGCTACATACAGAAGAATGAAATTACACCCGTATCTTACACTTCTCACAAAAATTAATTTGGAGTGGTTTAAAGACTGAACCAGAGGAACTGAAACCATTTAACTAAAGATAACATAGGGAAAAAGCTCCTTGACATTGGCTTTGGCAATAATTTTTTGAATATGAGATAAAAGCATAGCCACAAATGCAAAAATTAATAAGTGATAATAAAAAGCTCTGCACAGTAAAAACAAACCAAAAACCAAAAAAAAAAAAAACCAAGAAAAAAAAAAAAACCAAAACCAAAAACAAAACAAACAAACAAAAAAAAAACCACCCCACAAAATGAAAGTCAACCTGTGAAATGGGAAATTTATTCCTAAGTATTTTATTGTTCTTGATGCTATTGTGAATGGGATTGTTTTATTTTTCAGATATTTTGTTGTTCTAGAAATGCAACTGTTTTTGGTATGTTGATTTTGTATCCTGCAACTTTACTGAATCCACTGATTAGTTTTAATAGTTTTTAGCGGAGGTTTTAGGCTTTTTCTATTTATAAGATCGTATCATCTGCAAACAAGGACATTTTACTTCTTCCTCTCTGATTCGGATGGATACCTTTTATTTCTTCATCTTGCTCTGGCCAGGACTCCTAGCACTATACTGAACAGGAGTGGTGAGAGCAGGCACTCTTGTCTTGCTCCTATCTTAGAGGAAAAACTTTCAATCTTTTACCACTGAGTATGTTTCGGTCAATGTTTAGTGTTTACAATATCAGTACATTAGTAACATTCACAATGATCCAAGTAGTATTTTCTTTTAAAAAAATTATGTATTTATTTATTTTTGTTGGAGTATAAACCAAGTAGTGTGTTCTGATTACAGTTCCTTTCCTATACAACTTTTGGGTTTTCCTGAAGTTAGTAACTGTTTCACATTTTTTACTTGCTTGGTTTCTCTAGGGCTTTATCAAATACTTCACCCAAGTGTAAATATTTTCTCTACTTGCTCAAACATATCTGGCATTCTCTTAGTTTCCTTTTTCTTTTTTTCCCTTGGAGACATGCCTCTGGGAGCCCACTGCTCTTCTGCTCCTCCTTGGACTGGGTGTTTTTTATACCTGCTTCATGGAAGCTACCCTTCTGGGAACTCCCTGTTCTTCTTTACTCTGCTGGATCGCATTTCCTGAAACTCCTAGTTTCCTATGTGGCTTACTCATTCATTTCCGAGACCACCCTTTCCTAAGAAAGATGGGGAGCAAAATATTTTGGGATGTTGTGATCTTGAACATGACTTTATTCTCTTTTACCCTTGACTGAGAGCAGGAACAGGTATAGAGTTCTAGTTCTGAAAATAATCTCTCTTTAGAACTTTGAAAAGTTTGCTCCATTGTCTTCCTTTTTAAGAGCTGCTGTGGGACATCAGACCCCATTCTAGTTTTAGATCCTTTGCCTGTGATCTAATTTTCCCTTAGAAGCTTCTGGGTTCTTCCCTTTACTCATGTCCTCTCGCTCTGGGAAATTTTCTTTGATAACTTCCTCCTTTCTCTTTCCTTTGTTCTCTATTTCTGGAACTCATATTAGTCAGATGTTCAGTCTCCAAAATGCAGCCTCTAACTTTTTATCCTTCCTTTATTTCCCATCTTTTTGTCTTTCTGTTCTACCTTCTGGAAAAACTCTTCAATTTTATATTTTAATCCTTCAGAAGAAAAATTCCACTTTTGCAATCACATTTTTAATGACTAAGAAATCTTTTTTCTTTTTTGTACTTATTTTATGGATGCGGTATTTCTTTGTTCTGAGGATATTACAGGTTTTTCTTTTTTTTTTTTTGTAGGTTTCTTCTGTTGTCTGAATTGTCTTTATTTTCCCTAAATTCCCTTTGCTTGTTTTGTTCATTTAGGTCTTTTGCTTTACTAGAGGTTATCTGTGAATGTTGAATCATCATGGCTATCAATTCTTATTTAAGACTGAGGAGCTATAGCGTGAATTAAGTATAGCATGAACTGGCGGCTCTGTATGAGGGGTGACATTTGCCTGGTGAGTTTCACTGTCTGTTCAGTCAGGGAATCATTTCATTCGGGGACCCCTCCCCCACCATATGGCATTATCTACGGGTCTTTACTTTGGGTTGGTAATTTCTCCAAAGAATCACCTAATCTCTTGCCAGGGGATATCAACCTGGCTGTCAACATCCTAGGAACTGAAACACTGAATACCCTTTAATGGTGGCCGTGGGGGTTCTCACTATTCAGTCTTTAGACTTTTACTTATGTCCTCTTCTTTCAGTACAGAGCCTTACCCCCAGCCTCAGCTATGCCAGATACCCAAGTCTGGACCCTTTCTGCTTTACCCCTCCAGAAAGCAAAGATCTTATCTCCTGCTGTTTGGAGAAGGGGCTTAACTGTTCCTTAGGAAGACCTATAACAAACCTTCAAAAGTACATTTTACACTTGAATTCCTGCCCATCTAGGGTTTTTGTTTTTTTTTTTTTTTTTCACTCAGATCAGCCTGTCTTCCTTTCACCTCTTCTCCCAGCCAACACACACAGACGAGCCTGATCAGGTTTGTCTAGTCGGCTCAGTTGCTACTCATCCATCCTCTCTTCAGCTTCCAGCATTTGGTTGATATTTCTTTTCTCTGTCGTTTCTTACTGTCCCTGTACGTTTATGCCTCCTTCATTCTTTCATGGTTTGCAGGGAGGGGAGCTGGAGTAGGAAGAGGGATTAGAGGTCCAGGTAGACACTCACTAGAAGTCCAAACCAAAAGCCCCCACTGAAAATGCTTTGGTTTTGTGATTCTGAGGTAACATAAAAATCACTACTGTCAGACAGGTGTCACCTGCTAGCCAACACGGTTAGAATAATCTTTGTTCCCGTACTCAGGAGCAAGCAGCACACGCCACCCACCTCTAGCGGCTCAGAGGTTCTTAAAGCCAAGGCCTACAGGCCTGGTGTGCATTCCACAGTCTCTAATGATGAGGGCTCCCGAACAGCACCCCTGTATTAAAACCCACAGCGCTCCTTATTGTCGGGAGGTAATTGCTCCTTGGGATGAATCATCCCTGCCTGACTTTCTTACCCCCACGAATATTCATGCTTATCTGCTCATTTGGTCTGAGATCAGAGGAGGATCAGCCCTATCAGGAATAAACTTCCTGTCCTCAGTCCAACCCTGTCATTGTCCTGGCCTGTTCAGTTTGCCTGTGGTTTTATCTTTGCCCTGTGGAGAGTCACACACACACACAACACACAAACGAGGTAAAAAGTTCGGGGGTGTGTGTGTCCTCAATTATTTTGATGAGGTAATGGGGTAGAAACACTTAAATAAGTATCATGCTGAACAAAGAAGCAAGTAATTAATTCCCTAGTACTTAACAAGATGAACACGAATTGTATTTATAGTTGCCTACAATTTCCTTAGGCTTTAAAATTATTTTCTAAGAAAACATTTTCCCTATTTTACATAGGATAAAAGAATGCTCACAGAACTTACTGCAGCGTGTTCCAAACAGTTCAGTAATTTTCTTAGGTTTGAAGTCAATAAGAACGGATATTTACGTAAGTCAAACTTTCCTTCCAGATGTCTTTCAATTCTAAGCAGTAGGATTACAACTCTGTTTTGCTTCCCTCTGAATTTTCTAGCTTAAGGCGAAAGAGCTTGGAAATGCGACAGATTTGAAGTATAATATTTCTTTTCACTACCAAACAAGCATCCTGGTCAAAATTTGACCTGCGTCTTTGATGCCTGCCAATCCCTTTTTAAAACTCCAAAGTACTTTTCGTGATATCTGACATGAAGCACGTAGACAAGTCAAGGGCAGTCACCCGTTAGACCTACCTGTTGAAATAGCAAGTGACCAGTGCCCCGGCTACCATGATGTGCTGGCATGCGAGGATGAATTCGCTGGTCCAAATGAGGCCAATTAAATGGTACCACCACATGTACCGAATGCCTACGAGAGGCTGATATTCCACTTGGCCACCTTCAATAACCCGTGCAGCTCCTAAAGTTTAAAACACAAATATGCTTTATACCAGTGTTTGCCAAAGCACGTAAGATGGTTCACTAGGCCACTCTTCTCGGTGGCTGGCTGTTAGCATTCCCTAGACAAAAAGATACCAGAGTAAAGTTGGAAGTATCCAACCTCATTTGAGCTCTTCATAGCACACACAGAAAAATGGGACACAGGTTTAACTTCTGAGTACTAGCAATAACCATATGCATAATGACTAATGGGTAGGCAATTTGCCAGACACTTGACCTATACTCTAACACTCATCCCACTCTGCAGTTATGAACACTGAGGTTTGGAAGAGCCAAGGAACTTTCATAAAGTCTCACCTGTTCATGATTAGTGGAAGAAGGAGATAAACTCTGACACACTAGATCCTAACATCTATGGTTTTTGTACCACACCACTTTGTGATTAAAAAAAAAAAAAACTTGTTATTAGGACCATAGCTGCTAGGATTATATTCTAGAACTCTACTACCCCCCAAATTTAGAGTTTATAAATGAGACAAGACTCTCCATTTATTTCTAAGGGATTCATTTCAGAGTTCCTTTCAAGGGCAAACTCTTCTAGCACATTTAAAATACCTACTGGGTCTCAGTGTTAACGTAGGTTTATATCTCAGCCTGAGCTGGGTAAGCTAATCAGTCTCCTTAGGTATAATACCCATTTCCTGCTGGTGGGTTTGAATGAGATTACACGGTAAATGCTTAATATAGGGCCTGGTCTATAGAAAGTTCACTCCGTATGTGATAATGATTTTATTAAATTTAAGGAGCTCAATACTGGAGTAAACCAGGCCAGGAGGGTCACCCCAACAGGGCCCTGCCATTTACATGGCCAGTCCGTTTGATTTGCCCTCATTTGAGGAAGGCCCCAAATAAGCTCTGCAATTCAATTCCATTCAGGTTGGATTTAGTAAATCCAAATCCCAGCTCCGTGGCTCGGCGTGATTTCTAGATGTTTCTCCTACTATGTATTTAAAATTATTGTAACTATACTAACTACAATCCTAAAACTATCACAAGTCAGAAGATGGGCACTTCCGTCTTTAGCAAACCTACAACCTGAATGACATTTAAGGACTGTTTCATATTTTCTTTCTTAGCTATAAACTGGTTTTAGGTTCATAATTCCTGTGTCTAGAGACATTCACAAGAGGGTCTCTGTGGAGGAAGTGGGAGAAGGTAATAGTGATGTGAAGCAACCGGATTCCATGGACGGAGGCCGGCCTTTGGGCCTTAGGCCCTGCGTTCTGCTGAACAAGAGTCACATTGTGAGAAACAGTAGAGCGGCCTGATTTACAGAGAAGTTAATATTTTATTGAGCACTGGGCTCTTCCTGCCTGGGAGGCAATCTTCTGTTTCAGGTATGGCACTGAGAAATGTTTGTGCTTTTCCAAAATGGGTGTGTTTTAGAAAAGCATTCCCCGCGCTAAAGGAGGTGAGCCCCTCACCACTAATGCACGCACTGAGGTAGATCAGGTCGGGGGAGACTTGGAGAATCACTTTATGGAAGGTCAGAAGTGACCAGGGCCAGCCCACAAGCACATTCTACTTCCCGCAAGGTCAGGTCCTGGGGAGAGACGGCAGTTTTGCAAGCACAGGCCTAAAACGTCACACATGGTTCGGGGGTGGAGAATGTTGCCACAGAACAGGAGGCATGCTTGCTTTGACAGATGAAAGGTAAATACGGAGCCCTGGCTGCTAAGGGTGGGGGGTGGTCTCTCTTCGTGGCTGCCCTGCACCGTCAGGGGCACGCTCACACATTCCGGCTCGGCACACTGATGGCTATAGCGACTGGAGAGTGGCCAAAGTGGTAAGCCCAGATTGATACAAGCTGCCCACCCCTCAGCATTTTCCAGAGAAGCAGAACCCCTATGTTATTCTGGTCACTGCTGTTTTAGAGTATCTTTGTCTCTGCCACCTTCTTTGTTCCTCTGGTTCAGCCGTATCAGGCTGTTTTGAGACTTTCCTTTAGGGCAGGGTTTCTCAACAAACCAATTCACATTTGGTGCAGATAATTCCTCGTTGGGGCTGGGGGCGCTGCCCTGTGCCTTGTGGGATGTTTAGCATTCATCCTGACCTCTGCCCACAAATGCCAGGAGCAACCTCCCTCACCCCCTCCACTTAGGACAGCCCAAAAGGCCTCTGGACACTGCCAAATGCCACTTGGCGGGGACAGACCTACTGCTCAAAAACCTCTGCTTTACAGCAAACAATCTCTGAAAAATCAGGCGGCTCAGGCTTCGGGCTGAAAGCCTAGGAAACCGTGGTTACTGCCTGTGGGTGGGGCAGGCGTGTAAATGCTCGCAAGACTGCCCTCTCCTGGATGGCAGTGTCAGTGCAGGCAAGAGCCCTCCATCAGGACCAGCAGCTTTGTGGACGACTGACACTAGAGCGACTGCTCTTGTGTTAAGGGGAACTGGACTTCAGATAGATCCCAAACTATGAGGATCACAGGGATGATGGTGCAAAGGGCACTGAACTCGGAGAGGACTTGGTCCCAGTCTCAGCTTTTGACACATGTGATAAGCAACCTGGGCCTCTGCTCTCTCCTTGTCCAGATGAAGAGGGTGGACAAGACAAACCCTGAGGCAGTAGTTACAGCCTTGGGTTTGAGTCCCACAGGGTGAGATTCTTATCTCAGCACTGACCCCTAATGGCTGACCAGCCTCGGGCAGGTTATGGAACTTCATAACATCTCTGTTCCATCTCTTGCAATCTGAAGACACTAACACCAACTCCTTGCGTCCTTGGGGACCCTGACTGCCACACATGCAGCTGTTATGAGGATTAAGTGGCTAAGACCCTGGGAAAAGCGAGTACGATACAGGGTTAGCTATAACCGAAGGATAGGTAGAGAGAATTCCAGCTGTGGAGTTAACAATATTTATTAAGCATCTACTCCATGTCGGAATGATGCTGGACATTAGCCATTAATGGAGGGAATATGAAAGACGCAAACAAATAATCAGAAAGAAGATACCATCTGAGTGACTATCAGGAACTCACATGTTGCTGTATTTGTCTACTCATCTCCCCTTCTTCTGGACTGTTTGTAAGTCCTCCTTGAACTCTAAGGGTTCCACCCCCACCCCGGACCATTGTCACTCTCTGTCAATGATCTTACTTCTGGTTTCTCTGAGGAAAGAGGAGCAATCAGAAAACTTCTGCCGGGGCCTACCTCCAACATCTACTTGCTGTCAGCAAGAGCCCATAGCCGAACCCCCACTTAATGGGATACACTGTCCGTGATCCCAAGGCGGACCCTTCCTCTGGATCTCCTCCTCGTCTACTGATGACAGCTCTTCAGCCATTCCCCTCCCTGCTTCCTCTATTCAAATGTACCTCTTAAGGAAATCATTAACCATCTTTCATCTTTAAAAAACAAAACAAAAACCAAACCTTCTCCTGGCTCTACTTCTCCAGCTTCCTTGCCATTTCTCTGTTCCTCTTTAAGGTTTTTTTAAGCTTATTTATTTTAAAATAATCTCTGTACCCAAGGTGGGGATCGAACTCATGACTCCAAGATCAAGCATTGCTCACTCTTCTGAGCCAGCCAGGTGCCCCTCTGTTCCTCTTCATGGCTGAATTCCTCAAGATGGTGCCTACTTACTCATTTCTATTCTTTTCTCCCTCTTTCCCTTAAACCCACTCCCATCACGATCCGCCCCCGACCTCCCCTAACCTCCGAACTTCCCTGAAGCAGTTTTGTTATGAAATTCAGTGATCCATCCTCAATCCCTTGGGTCTTATCTCGCTTAGCCTTAGCTTGACACACTGTAGGCCACTCCCAAATTCCTGAAGCCCTTCCCCCACACTCCAACACTGCATACTTTCTATCCTCCGGCCCACGGGCTGCTCCTGGTTAGCCTCATTTCTGTTTTCCTCCTCAGCTCCTGGATCTTTCACTGCTGAAGGTCCCTAAAGAACAGCCCTTGGATTTCCACTCTTCTCCCTGCACTCATTCTACACTCATGGTTTTAAAGACCATTTCTAAAATGCTCCCAAATTCCCAAATGTGGCTTTCTAGCTGGGACCTCTCCAGAAACTTCAGACTCAAACAGCTAACCGCCCACTTGACATCTCCAGCTGGCTGCCAGAAAGCTGTGTCGGTTAACACAATCAAGGCTGATATGATGTCTCCTAACATGCTCCTCTCAGAGTCTTGCCCGTCTTGCAGACGGCAGACTCATTCTCCCATTCCTCAGCGTCATTTCTAAATCTCCTCCCTTCACACCCTCCGCTAATGTATCAGGAAATCCTTCAGAACAGCCAGGGAATCTGGTCTGTCCCACCTCGCCCATTATTATGCCAGCACCATCTCTTCCCTGGATGACTGCTGTTACAATATAAGTCAGGTCACGGTACTATTCTGCTTAAAACTGGAATGACTTCCCACCTCAGATTGTTCCATAATGTTCCATAAATATTTACTGAATGAACAAATGAGTGAATGAATCAACCTTCCTTAATAAATCTAATAAAAAATATATCTCCGATATATTCTATATCCCTAATATATCTTACTATAGAGACCGGAGATGATCTTTGGGATATCATCAATACAAACAGGGGGAAACTCATCATGAAGCTAGCCATACGTTCAGATATTAAAAACAAGCTTTAAAGCATTTCAAAAGAACAAGGTGATACTCATGATCATATACATGGCAGTTTCTCAAGGAAGGCAGTCCAGCCAGTGGGGATAACTTCCCAAAGGAAGCAGGTCCAACTTGGAAGGGCTCAACCTTCTAGTACATTCTGTGCACTGTCCTCTTCCAGCAAGCTGGCTCAAGTGTCCTCCTGACATCCGTTCTTGCCTATGTCTCCCACTGGCTCAGCTTCTGCTCTGACAGCATGAAGATGAAAGGAAAAGAGAAGAAAATCTCACTGTCATTGAATCTGTAATTTACCAAGTTCTTTCTGAGTATACGTCTCATTTAATACAGAGCTGCTGCGAACTCACCTACTGATTTAGGATACACTCACTGAACTCATTGAGGGCAAACTGGGGCAAAAGACCCAAAAGAAAAAGACATAGCCCCTGCCCTCAAGATATCCATACTCCAGGGGGATGGAACACATGAGTCATTGCCTTGCATTATTGTTCTTTCTAGGACTCATCACCATCTGACACACAAATATTTACTTATTCCCTCTCTGCCCACTCACTAGAAGCTCTGTCCTGTATCTAGTTCCCAGGGTTGCAATGGAGAGCTGTTGTTGAAAGAATGAAGAGTATAAAAAATGCAAGGAAAATGAAGAAGCAATACTAGGTATGCCCGGCGCACTTACAGATAGATTTCTAAGAACTGCAATGCTCACAACCATTCTTGGAGAATGACTAGATTTTCAAGCAGTTTGGGGGTAGAGAGTGGGGTGCAGGTTGTGAAGAGATGTTTCCAGATGAAGGCATGGCAGGTGCAAAGGCACGAATGTCCCTGCAGACTGTTTTCCTTTGCACCCTCTCAAAGGGCCCATAAACTTCAAAAAAGCAGGGACTGTTTAAAATCTCTTTTGTGCAAGCTCCCTCTACCTGTTCCTAGGACAGGTCTGGGCTGCTAGGAGACTTTATCTTCTAGATCTCTAGGAACTTAAAAAAGATAATTTTCTTTGAAACTGTGTTCTCAAATATACTAGGCAGGGCAGAGAGTAAAGCTGAAGCTCGGTACCAGATACTCTAGCCGACAGGAATTCCCAACATAAGGAACATATATAGGCCCTTATTTGCAAAGCAAAGCTCTGGCACCATCTCAACCTCCTCACATCCCTGTCAAGTTTCCATTGCCAAAATGGGAAAAGGGAAGCACAGAGGAACAAGGAAGGCCAGACCCAGCCGAGATCCTGGGTCCCTTGATTCCAGGCATGGCCCTTGGCCCTACTGCATCCCTGTGGTGACCTTTCTAATTGCAGCACACCGGGAGGGGAAGTAACCCCCTCCACTAAGACGGGCTTCCTCCACTGTCAACTCTGGGGTTTCCGGACCACCCTAATGGTGTACTGAGCCCACGTGGGCTCCTTCCGACCTGCCACCTGCACCTGCTGGCTTCCCAAGGTTATGACAGTTTCACTTTTCCCCACTGGATTTTAATAGTCGTTGTCACATGGCTGGTGGCAGCAGTTTATAATGGCTAATCAGTGTCACAGGTGCAGGGCCTTGATACGGTCTCCTGAAATGATTCCTAGATAAGCCAGAATTTGTTGACTACCTCAGAGACTGATTTAAAGCCTCCAGAGAAATAGCTCATCAGGGCAAAAATCAACCAAGTTCACTTTTTCCTGAATTTTTATTTTCCTTTTTATACATTAAGATTTTAGTTTCTTTCTTTCTTCTTCTTCTTCTTTTTTATTTTTTAAGATTTTATTTATGCTTTTGACAGAGGGAGTGAGCACAAGAGGGGGAGCAGCAGTCAGAGGAAAGGGAGAAGCAGGCTCTCAGCTGAGCAGGGAGTCCAGGGCAGGGCTTGATCCCAGGACGCTGAGATCAAGACCTGAGCCGAAGGCAGATGCTTAACTGACTGAGCCACCCAGGTGCCCCAAAATACCAGTTCATTCAGCCACCTGACATGATAAAAAGCTCCCAACTATCATCCACTGAGGACACTCCCAACCCCTGCAGCCACACTGGGCACCAGCTGGACAACTGGAAGGTTCTATAATTCGCCGAGGGGATGTGAGGGGAGACAATCCCTCTGATCACCCACATCACCTGGCTTCTTTTCACAAGCTCAGACTGCAGCTCCCAGTCTCCCACAAGTGCAGCTGGGATGTCTCCTGAAGGTCAAAATGACATGACGCCAAGAAGCGACCTGCCCAGACCCAGAGCGGTGGCTCTGGCATGGAGTGAAAAGTTCTCTGGAAACAAAGGAGTTCTGTGCACCTGAGTTGGCCCACAGGTGAGTGGAAAGGAGAGTCAGGTGGCTGGAGGGAACAGCCAGTCTGGTATTTTGGATGCCCGAGCCAGGAAGGAGGGAAGGCCATAGCTCTCTGCGATACCTCCTCTCCTATAAAGTGGAAGGTCTGCTAGCACGCATGCCTACGTCAGGTCCCAGGCACCTGGTTTTCCTTCCTGCCCTTCTGTCCCTCACCCTCTGGCCTGGTTTCCTCCGTCCACTGACAGAGAATGGCCACACTACTAAAGTGTGACCTCCCAGATGGCTGCAGAATGCTGTGCTATCTTTGGCCCCACAGAATCCCCTACCTGTCTTCTTGCCTCTCCTGCTCGCAGCTCTGTAGCAGATAATCTCGTGCCCTGGGGCCCCGGGCACAACTTGGGCCCAACGGGGAACTAAAGGGACACCCACTGGCCGCTCACCCCTGAAGCAGCCCTGGGATGTGTTCCTCCCCACCTGTAGCCCCAAATCCCAGGACTGGCTCTCTCCTTGTTGTCTGTGATCAGGGCCTCTCCTGGGTTTGCTTGAGACGCCTAGTGAATCCCCCTTGGCTTCTTTCTGTTATCTTCTGATCTGGCAATTTCTAGTTCATCCTCTGAGAAGCCTTCCCTGACTCCCAAAGCAGAGTGGAGCCCCGTTCCCATGCTCTAGGAGCTCCTCAAAATTCTCCTATCGTGACATTCATTAACCTTCACTAAGAGCACACATTTCATTGTCAGTCTGTCCTGCTGGACTCTTAAGTGCTATTAGAAGACACCATTCCTCCCCAGTGCCTTGCCCAGGGCCTCGGCCCCACAGTGTTCCCCTAACATTTGTGAAGTAAAAGGCAAGAACAAATGAATGGGCCCTGCCCCAGAGTATGGTGGGTTAAGCACAGTCCTTCAGCCAGACTCACAGCCCACAAGGACGGGAGGGGCGGCTATGCCCCAGGGTCTGGAGGAGGATGGAAGGTCCATCCCTGGTCCTGAGTCATAACTTCCATGACTTCACCCTTTCTCTGGGGATTCTTCAGGGCAAGTGTTCCAATACCACCGTCCACCACCCTGTGCGCCATCCCCGCCGCCCGCCGCCACCCATCACTCCCAGCCTACCCTGGCTGTGACCTCCGGCCCTTTCCTGTTGTAACCACAGACCCCCAACACAACACTGTGCCCAGGCCACATCCGCCAGCCAGCTACTGTGGCCACAGCACTGCTCTGACTTGACAGACAACTGAGGAGGCCCCCTCTGTCTCCCAGACACGGGGGATGTGAGACGGTGGAGTACACACAGGCTCCACCCCAGGGTTCTGGAGCCAGAGAGAGCCTCGCACTTCCTCACGTGGTGACCTTCCACAGAGTGCGCACGCAGAGCCTCAATTCTCTTGCTTGGAACTTGAGCGTAACAAACACAGGATGAGGGGCACTGCTATGCTTAAAGCAGAGAACATAAGAAAACTCCTGGCACGCAGCCTTGAATTGGGCACTGTTCAACAAATGCTTGTGCTCCCACACGTCCCAAGGCCACTGCCCTCCTTACTGACTGCGACCGAGACGGCTTCAAGGGAGAAAATAGAGCTGTTCAGTGTTGTTCTAGCTGAGACTTCCAACTGTCCCACAACATCTGTTCTCGCTTTTTCTTGGCAGTAGAACCGCTAATTTTTTTATCTGCTAATGAAACCCCCTCGCCGGTCCTCCCTCTCAGGAAGGTGCTTCTGTGTCATGAGGCCCTCGCTGGTCAGGTGGAGGTGAACGTGCTGTCATGACTTCTAGGAGGGCTGAGCGAGGGAGGGGACACTCATCCTCCTCCCTGCCACCTACCCAATGCCTGGTGTAGGATTTGGTTGGGGCCTGAGTGTCCATTTCAGCTACTGGATGGAAGCAAGTGGGAGAGGAGGTCAGCCACAAGGTGCTGAGATGAAGTCGAACACACGCACCCAGGCCCTCCGTCTCTAGAGGACCATGCTGGCATGGGGCTCCTCCTTGGGGACTTCATTTATGTGAGAG
This sequence comes from Mustela lutreola, assembly GCF_030435805.1. Lineage (NCBI taxonomy): Eukaryota > Metazoa > Chordata > Mammalia > Carnivora > Mustelidae > Mustela > Mustela lutreola. The sequence continues at coordinate 80,659,399 of NC_081299.1, read as the reverse complement.
AAATGACCTCATACTATATTTAAGCCACTGGTTGGCTGAGTCTTCTCTGACTCCCAGACACACCTCATCCTGACTGATTACAGTTCTGGTTCATCCTGGATAATTATTCTGAGTTCACTGTAGGTCTGCTGAGAACTTCTAGAGGACAGGAGAGAGTGCTCCCACAGTGTCTCTGGAGCCGGAAGTAGGGGCTATGCCTCCCAAGGAGCCTACTGACTGACCATCTTGAAGGGTCAGCTGACTCCAGAGAGAGGGAAGAGAATCTACCACACAGCAGTTGCTCTTACAGATCTGACCGGATATAAACTTGGATAAAACAATAAGGAATCCTAGTAGCCTTGTTGACTTGCCATCTGCTGTGGTTCTTACCTGTCTGCGATGGTCTCAGAAAGCAACTTACTTTTTGGTACTCCCGTCAGGGTACTGATCGTCTGAGGTGAGAGAAGCTGGCAAACTGCCGTGGATAAAATCTGAATCCTTCTTTCTAGAGACTTTTGTTCATACTGTAGACTTTTTTTTTTTTTTTTAAAGATTTTATCCATTTAGAGAGAGAGCACAAGTAGGCAGAGTGGCAGGGCAAGAGAAAGGGAGAAGCAGGCTCCCCATTAAGCAGGGAGCCAGATGTGGGGCTCAATCCCAGGATCCTGGGATCATGACCCGAGCCGAAGGCAGCCGCTTAACCCACTGAGCCACCCAGGGGCCCCATATTGTAGGTTTTCTGAAAGCTCTTTCAGTCCTCACTGAATTTATTCTCTCTTGAAACAAACCCAGTTTCTTGAAAGCCAGTGTAGAAGAGGAAAAGGATTTTCCTGCTTTCCTTCATGACAGAGCCCCTGGCACCATCACCGTTGTCATCAGACACCTCTAGTTCCATGGTCCCTATAAAAACAGGCCAATGGCTCCAAAATACCGGGGTCTTCCGAGCCCAACTCCAAGGTGACCGAACCCAGAGCTCTTACCTGCGGTCCCCAGGCTCAGCAGCACAGCCATCCAGAAGACCCAGAAGGAAATGAGGATGGCAAAAGTCCACAGTGGTTGCAACAGCAGGAAAGGAGAGCTGCTGATGGCCTTATTTATGACTTGGAAAAGTTCAACGGTCAGTTTTATTCTCTTTCTGAGGACAAAAATCAAGCCGAGCAGAACTACCTGGTGAGAAAGGGGTTAGAATAAATGACTCAAAATAATGAAGAACTGAGAAGAACTTCAAGTAGACCTGCATATTTCACTGATATCTCAGCAAACAGCTCTTTAGCTACTCACTATTCTTATTATAATTGAACAGAAAAATGCTCAAATCCTAATTCAGCATCTACGATGTGCTAGTCGCTATGAGAGATCCTGCAGTTCTAATAGTGAACAGCCCAGGCCCTAAGGGAACTTGAGATTTGGTCAGAGAGCAAGAGAAAATGCACATAAGGTCCTCTAGGATCAGAGAACCCTCTTCTGTCCCTCATCTCCTCCCCACAATACCCAAGAGACCCAGAGAATGCTCAAGGACTGCAAAAGGCAAGGAATGCAAGTATAAGGGGAAAGGGCAGTGATTATGTCTCCAAGCAACCCTCTGTGCCTTCTCTCTTGGTTTTAGTTTCCCTCCATGTAAATTTCGTATTAAAGTCATCCCCACATCCCAGTCCAGCCACGGGCCATCTCCCCTTCACAGGCAAGCTTCTGCACTGACTAGTCTCCCCCTGCCATCCACACTTTCACACCCTAACCCAGAGTACAGCATGCAAGTCTCTGTCCATTCCTCTTTTCTTAAAACTTTCTTCTCCCTTCACTTCTGTGACTGCTTTCTTCTGGCTCTTCTACTTCTTCAGTTGTTGTTACTCAGAGGCGGAGAACCTGCATTTCCAACAAGAACCCCCAGCCTTGGGGTGCCTCAGTGGCTCAGTTGGTTAAACATCTGCCTTTGACTCAGGTCATGGTCTCAGGGTCCTGAGATGGAGCCCCGCATCAGGCTCCCAGCTCAGCAGGGAGTCTGCTTCTCCCTTTCCTTTTGACCCCACCCCCACCCCCCATCCTCTGGCTCATGCTCTCTCTCTCTCAAATAAATTTAAAAAAACAAAAACAAAAATTTAGAAGAAGAAGAACCTCTGGCCTCACCCCTCTCTGGGTGCTAGGTGAGTAAGCATCAGTTCCTGGCCAGGCCGTGAATATCCTACAATGTCTCAAATTCAACTTGTCCTGAGCCAAATTCATTATCTTCACACAAAAATCTCCTTTCTTCTAGATTCCCGATTTCAGTGGCCATAATTTTCCTGGACTCTCCAAGAATAGATAAGTTTCCTCTATTGTGTGTTTCCATATTACCCCAAACTTACCCCAAGTGTAGCACTCAGCATTTTCTACTGCCAATGTTTACTTGTCTCAATTTCCCATTAGGTTAAGCTCCCCAAGAGCAGAGCCCTCCCTGGTGCCCAGCACAATCCCAGTTACCTGTGTTCAGTTTCCTAGATCTCTCAGTCTGTGATCCACAGTTGATCACAGTTCAAGTCCTATCCTCAACCATCTGTGCCCTAATAACTGCCTCATTGGCCTCTGTTTTAATCCCCTTGGCTCCAGCCTCTACCCTCTTCCCTCCTCTAACCTACAGCTAAAGCGATCTCTGAAAGGGTAGAGTCAATGATGTCGTTTCCCAGCTCAAAATCCCTCAACAGTTATCTGTGCTTCTGGGTCAAGATCAAAGTCATCATCATCCCAGATCAGGACCTTCCTGGCATGGCCACTCCCCGTATCTGCCTCTTGGGCTTCTGCCAAGAGAACCTCCCACGGGTCTTTCTTGTGTCCATGTGACCCCATGTGTGCCATTCCTTTAGCCCAAGATACCCTTTCTCTGCCAGTTGGCCTGAGGCATTCCTGACCCGAAGGATCTCACAGTCCATGGAGGAAAGTTGAAGGAAGGCGGATAAACTAAAACAGCTCCCAGAACTGGGAGCAGGGCCTCCTGCCCCAGCTGAACATGTCCAGTCACCCCAAGTCGTAAAGGCGAAGTAGGCATTTCCAACTCTGCATTTTTGAAGGCTACTACTATCAACAAGAAAGAGGGACCTTTCCTTGGTTTTACTTAAAATTTTCAGGAAGCAAAATGATACGATCTCTAGGTAAATAATCTTGGCTTCTAGCTCCCACGTGGGAAGCTGACACATGTATATTTAAATGCATGTGTGTTTTACAAGTTATATGCATGCATACAACAATCCTTTCACATGCTTAAGGATACTGCAAGGATGTTCTTTAGAAGTGTAGAGTCAATGCTAACCTGACCTTCTCCCCAGTCTCTGCAGGGATCAGCATTACCTAATGGGGATGGTGCTGGGCAGCAGGCCTGAGGCACCTGGGGGGTCATGTCTTGACTTCACTATTCTGAGCTTGGAGCCTCTGGGAGCTGCCTTTCAGCCTGTGCTCCTAAGCTGATGCCCTGACATGTGTGTTTAATGCCATTCACCCTCTTTCCTCCATCACCACTAGTGCTTTCTGTGAAACAATATAGATAATGGGTAAGAAAGGTAGAGTGAGGGAGAAGAGGGGCAGCGGCTAACTCCTCTTTCTCTTGGGACACCAGGCCTGGGGACAGGAAGTGGTCCCTGACTAGAGGACATAATATGATGTTCCCTGTCCTCCTTCTCTCAGCTTGTGGCGGGGTCCTGTGGGAGCCAAGCCAGGCTGGCAGGGGAAGCAGCAGGTGAAGAGTGCTTTTCTCAGGCGGGGTTATCCCCTTGCCCTATAGCCAGCCCCACTTTCCCAGCCCCAGGTCTCCAGGCAGGAACATTGCGGGTGGCTCTCTATAGGAATGCTGAGCTTCTGTGGCACATGCTCCCTAGGGAGGAGGGAAGTCCATGGAACCTTGCAGGAATATTCCTATTTGACAGATGAGGAGACCCAGGCCTATGGCCAAGCCATTCTGTGAGGTGACACAGTGGGTAGTGGGCCATGGGTCTGAACACCCACCTGATACCGCAAAGGCTAGAGTCTTTTCCCAGGCATCATGTCATGCTGTTGCTTGCTTGCTAATTCATCTCATCAGGGGGCAGGTAACTTGCTAACTGTTGCCTAGTGCAGGACCCAGTGCATGAGAGCGCCTCGGGAAATGGCAATGGACAATCTAGAGCTCTTGTGAGGACTTGCCCAGCCCGTGAGCAGCCTTGGCAGGAACTCAGTAAGCAGCAGGGACAAAGGTACTATGTGAATGGTCTGGGAGCTGTGCTTTGCTTCTCCCCTCTGTCCCAGCCCCTGAAAAGTCCTCACAGACACCGTGAGAACAGCCTCTCTGCCTTCACAGCCTTCCTTCTCGTTCACCTCACGCTCAGTGAAGAGAGGCCACCCCTGACTCTGGAGTCCGGGTGGCCATTAAATTCAGTGTGTGGAGACAAAGCAAGCCTGTGGAGGGCAAAGGGAGAGGGCAGGTTCTCCCCCTCACCCACTCCCCCTGCCCAACAGCTCCAGCCTTGGCCTGGGGTCCAGGGGGTCATTTCTCCTCCAGCTTCCTTCAAAGGCCCTCCAGCAGCTATGGGCCTAGTCCCCTCCCTGGGGAAGGACAAACTAGGAACTTTCCTTAGTCAGACGCTTGCTCCCTGAGATGCATTCCACGTGGAGGACACAAACCAGAAACCTCACTAGAAAGGAGAAAATGCGGAGACTACCGACCATGGGAGCCGAAGGCTCTCCTTAGCAGAGAACTGGGTCGCTGAGACAGTCTGCGCCTGCCGAAGAATTAAAGGGCTGTGGAAACCTTAGCTGTTGCCCATCCACAAATGGTGAGTAGGCAACCTGCCAGCAAGGGCCGTGAGGATGGCTGTGGTGGCCGAAAATCAGCCCAGCCCCCCTCCAGGGTCTTGCAATTCTAGCACGTTTAATGCCCCCCACCCCGCCCGGAGAGTGACCCGAATGATTTTCTAAGCTCTCTCCTCTCTGACCACCGGTATCTGCTGCCTCAACATTCTGTTTGCTGGTTTTCAACTAGGGCATTCACAGGGGAGGCGGGTTGTCTGAACACCAAAATCACCCAGTGGCCAGCGGGTGTGGAAATAAAGGGCTCTCTGTGTTCAAGGGCAGTGGGAGCCGCCACACCCTGGAGGGGGCAGAGCACCCACAGGCTGGAAGGGGGAGGCTCCTTACAAACAGGAAACAGGAACTGTCCTAAGTCTGTCCCTCCCAACCCCTCCAGGGGCCACCTTACTGCCACTTGGGGGCAAAAATGGTTCTACTGTGCTCAAGGAAAATGAATCAGCACAAGTAACACTTTAGCCTCTGAGAACGGTCAGAAATGACTTGGGAAGAAGGTAAGACCTTTTTTTCCTGTTTTTTTTTGGAAGGTTTTGATTTAGTCCTATGAGAGTATTGCAAATAAAAAAGACAATGCTCTAAACATGTATGTACTTTCACTATACTATTATATATGCACACTCTGAGGTTAAAAAGAAAACAACACCCAAATTCTACTTGTTCTTGGTTACAATCTAATTATTTGGATCTCAGAGTTCTAGCAGGCTACTTGTTCTCCTGCTGGAAGGGCATTTCTTACCATGATTACTGTAGATACAAGAGCAAACCCCAGCAAACACTTCATATTTTCCCTTTCTGTGTCCAGTTCTATGCTGAGGTCATGGGTATAGTCGTAATACAGCCACCATAAGACACCGCAGACAACTAGAAAGCAAAATACCAGGGCAACTCAGCACACCCATGTGGGTAACCGGCCTCCCCCCACCCCCCCACCCGCCCCCAGCACGAGGACCACACATGGGGTAGCCTGGCTCGGACACTGGGTACCACAGGCCCTGGGCTTTATGTGTGACAACTGATCCTCTAGAGGAGCTGGCCAGGGTAACTCCCCACGGACCCCCCTCCTCCCCACTGGCCCAGAGTGGCTGCCTGTCTTTGGGAGGCACAGGGCGGGGATTCCAAACACAGGTGCATCCTGCCAGCCCAGCCTGCAGACCGGGTATGGGTGTGAGCAGAGGGGAAAGTGCATGGGCAGAGCAGAGAGGGGGACAGGGTTAAAGTCCAAAGTCTAAACTGCCTGATGAGCTCCCCTGGTGCTGACCCCGTGGGAACCACCGCCATGTCAGCGTGGCACTCCAAGTCTGGGTGGATAGCCTGACCTTGCACATGCCCTCCGTTTAAGCACTACCCGCCACCTACAACACCCCTACAGTGACTAGAGGAAGGTCATATTGGTCTTTACTTGTCCCAGGTGGGAAAGGATCCATCATGGGCTGCGGTGACTGTCCTCCAGCAAGGCGCACCGTGCACCTGTGAGCTGTAGGGCTCTAAGCAACTGAGGGCAGAGCTGATAATTCAGGGGACTGAAACCCTACAGTCATACCAATTATTAAAAGTTCCAGTATCTCATGCCAGTTGGTAAACAACTGCCTCCTTGAACTTCCTGCATTCCCCTACCTCTCAGACCCCCTTTCCTGATAACCCCTAGATGGACCCACATTCTGGCAACAAAAGGGGAACCAGCAGGTACAGGGGAGGGTCTTTGGGACTGTGCCCCAGCTCAGGGCCTGAATCTTTTTAGACTGTGGGAGCTTCTGCATGGGGACCTACACATTAATGGCTGATGGGAAAGTTCAGAAGACATTCTGGAAAAGCAGGCATTCTTTCCAACAAGCCTTGGAGTCATCTGTTAATGGTATGGCTGCCAGGATCTGGACTGGCAGGCCCATCTCTACGGCAGCAGAGAGCAGCAGAGACCACAGACCGGCCTCAACTTGGCTATTATCTGCATGACACAAGCAAGTCCCTTCTCTCTGGTTTTGAGCTTTCTCGTATGTAAGATGGCGGGCTTGGATAAGAGATTTTCTCAAACCGATATAGCTCAGGAATGTCAACTTTTAAGTTTCATGCTTAATGGAAAGGCTTTTCATTTAATACAAAAGAAATCCATCAAGAAGAAATACTTACACAACAGTCCCACGATAATCAGTGCTATGAAAATGTGAACCAGAAGGGTGGTGATGAATCGGAAGGTGACCATCATGGCTAAAGACAAGGCTGAAAAATCAAGCAGAATCTATAAACCCCAACAGCAATCAGGGTGTGAAGGTGATGATGGGAGGGCTATTAGGACTCCCAGAAGATGGCAGGCTGAGGTATTCCTTCAATGTCTAAATATCTTAGACATCTACTAAATGAAAATAACAAGACACACTCAGGGTGTCTGAAGCATACACAAGTTCCATCTGCTACAATAAGCCAGTTTCTGAAGCCCTAGCATTTTTCTTGAATCAAAAAACTTTTTTTTAATTTGCTAATTAGGCCTTATTCCTAAATATCCAAAATGCTTTTTTAAAAAAGAATTTATTTATTTATTTGAGAGAGCAAGAGAGAGGACATGACCAGAGGGTATGAGGGAGGGAGAGAAGGACAAGCAGACTCCCTGCTGAGCACGGAGCCCAATTTCAGATAATGACCTGCACCTAAGTCAGATGCTTAACTGACTGAGCCACCCAGGTGTCCTCCGCCAAATGTTTTTTTTTTTAATTCCAAATAAATAATTAAAATTTTTTTTTAATCATACTTAACTCTTTTGACTTTTTATTGGGCTTATGTAAAGTTTCAACTTAAATGTTCCCAGGTATTCTTATTAAATATGAAAAATTAATGCCTTTAGAAATGAAAAATTTAAGGTTCTAATATTTTGGTAAGCTGTCTATGTAAAAAATCTGCATATTATTGTCCAGTACTTGGGATTTTAAGCTTATGAGTTTATGTTAAGCATTTCAGTGAATTTATGTATACTGCTTTTTCTCTAAACAAGAAATCAGGATTACTTATAGATATTTTGGTGTAGTGGTTAAGAACATAGGTTTGGGGATCTGGGTAAAGTCTCAGCTCTGCTACCCACTCTAGTCACCACATGACTTTGGCCAAGTCGCTTAACCTCACTAAACCTCAGTTTCCCCTCCTACAAGTGGTGACAGGATTCTAATGAAGTTTTTTTTTTTTTTTCCCAAAGATTTTATTTATTTATTTGACAGATAGAGATCACAAGTAGGCAGAGAGAGTGAGGGTAAGCAGGCTCCCTGTTGAGCAGAGAGCCCGATGTGGGGCTTGATTCCAGGACCCTGGGATCATGACCTGAGCGGAAGGCAGAGGCTTTAACTCACTGAGCCACCCAGGTGCCCCTCTGATGAAGTTTTAGTAAGTTAAGAGTAAGCACAAGGCCTGGCACATTTGGGTCATTAAGAAATCGGGAAGTTACATAATGGTGACAAGTTAGGCATCCCCAAGCATTTAGGAATTAGTACTTTGGTAATGAAATTATGGAAAACTCAATTTGTAAACTGGCAAAATCACAGCTGACCAAAGAATTTCTTTCAACCTAAAGGTTGGGGAGCAGCCACTGGAAAAGGGGGTAGATAGCAGGCCATTAGTACTGGCCACAACAGTGGAATGTGTTCATCTGTTCAAAGACAAAATTGACTCTTAAAGGGGTTCATCAAGTTGGAAGACAGTAAACAGGAAGTTAAGGGGTCAGGAGTGGGGGTAGCTGCTTCCAGAAATGTCCGTAAGAGGCATGTCCTGGCTTGAGGCCTTGACCAGACTGCAACCCTAAGCAGGCAGTTGGCTAGATCAGGCCCTCGCTATCTGATGCTATTTAACATGGATCCACGTGCCTCCTTCCCTTGCTCACCAAGCAGCCTTCTGACCTGGCTTGCTTATGGGGAGTGGGCATTCTGGCCAGAAGACATGCATCTCTGGTTCCCCCGACAGTTGTAATTTTCATGGCCAATTCGAAAACTTGCAAAAAATCTGCTTTGTACACCATTTTTACACAGATCCGAGGACCAGGCTCTGGAACATGGCAGCTGTATTACAGCAAACCCACGTTCAGTGAGGCCTCTTGGCAGAAAGCCAGCTAGCGTTCCCCTAATTCTATTTTCCCCCCTCCCACCTGTTCCCTCTCCCACCTAAAACACTGAAAACATTTATGAAGAAAATATGTGAAGTTTTATCTTTAAGTCAAGAGGCTAATTTTCACTGTATAACATCTGTAAGTGATAGAAACTTCAGCACAGTCACTGTAAGAAAATTAATGGGAAAATTACCTAATGCAAAGATACACAGGCCGAGAATTGTGTCTCTTCCTGACATTATTCCACTCAGAATTCGATGGAGGATGTCGACATCATTTATCAAAACAGATGCAAACAAGGAGTAGCACTCAGGTGTTTGAGGGACGCATCGGTTAAACAAGGGGAAAGACTTGCTAGAAAGGAAAGAACAAATGACAGAGATGTTTATTTAATTACTTGACTTAAAAAACCCATGTTTATTTAAAATTCCCAACAGCCAAGAGAACAGAAGATCTGCAGCAATAAAAAGAAGTTTAGCAACCTGTTTTGCAAGGTACACTTTAGAAAGCCGGGCGACTGTGCTCTGCTCCAGTAATCAGCTGATGCTCTGGGCGGGGAACGATGATGGGGACCCAGAGAAACCAGAAATCTACACTTGGAGGGTGACATCTGATTTTCCTATGGCCTTCTGAGACACACAAACTACCAATGCCCACATAAGAGCTGCATGTCTTCTTTTTTTTTTTTTTTAGTTCCTCTCTGATTTATTCAGGACACATTGCAGCTCTCAAAAAACTTAACATATATTTTGGGGGAAAAAAAACAATTTTTACCTCAAAGATAAAAAAATGATGACACATATGACTGTCTCTAGAATATTTCATGGAAATGTGTAAATTTGTAAAAATAATGTATTTCTATGACTTTATTAATATCCATATATTTTTGTTTTTCTATGTAAATTTAGTTATTATCAACATCAGAAATTACACTTTTTTAAGTATGCATGTCTTTAAGAAACTGTTAGACACAGGGCTGGTTCAATCGGATGCTTTGTCAACGAAATGCCCTGCTTTATTCTGTCCCCTTTAAGGAGGTGAATAAAGGCTTGCTCCAAACAGAATGGGTACTTGGGAGTGAGGACTGTGTGGAGAAAGCTGTGGTTGACAGCTAGCTTGGGCATATTAAAAAGCTGACCTTCCGGGGGCCTCCTCCTGAAATATAAAAATGCTCAGGGATGTCCATTCTAATGACTCTTCAAGAGGCCACAAGCACCTTCACAGGGTCCTTTCTTTCCCTCTTTGGGTCCCAATAGCAGAAATAATCCCAACCCATGAAGTGCCAAATTATTCAACAAACTGCCAAAAACCAAGTGCTTTTTTGAAATGTGTGAAGGTGAAACATCGGAGAACCCAAATGCAAATGGTATTAGATGGTCATGAAGAAAAAAATGGCTCCTGAACTTTGAATGGTCACAACGTAGAACCCATGGAAGAATCTTTCTCAGGAAGTCACCACATTACAGAAATATCCCCTGAGTCACTGAACAGTGATCCCAGAGGAGGGTAATACAAATAAGCAGCTTTTCCCTAATTAAAAAATTTGAAGGTGTAATACATTCACATGGCTCAAATTCCAAAAGGTACAACAGAATAAATGGAGAGAAATGGCCATTTTTTTCTCTTAGAGGAAAAACAGATTTCTTTGTAGGCATGTCATTTGGTTTCCAGCATATCATTCTATTTTTTCTCCATTTTATTTAAGATTTACTTATTTTAGAGAGAGAGCACCCACGTCTGAGCAGGGGCAGGGAAGGGTGGGGAAGGGGGAAAGAGAGATAAAGAGAGAGGGAGAGAATCCTCTCAGCAGAGAGCCCAGCACAGGGCTTGATACCAGGGCTTCATGACCTGAGCTGAAATCAACAGCTGGTTGCTTAACTGACTGGGCCACCCAGGATCTCCCTTTTTTTTTTTTTTTTTTTAAAGTAAACTCTACCCTCAACATGGGGCTCAAACTCACAGCCCTGAGATCAAGAGTTGCATGCTCTATTGACTAAGCCAGCCAGGTGCCCCTCTACGTAACATTCTAGAGACTTTTAAAAACATATGTGAATGTAAAAGGAAATTTAAATGGAAGTTCACAGCTGAAGCTCAAAGACAGTAGAAATTACACTCCAAAATGAGATGTTAGACCTCACCATGCAGGCTCCCCCCCATAAAAAAAGGTTGGAAAACTTGCTCTTCTTAATTTTTTTTAAAAAAGATTTTATTTATTTACTTGAAAGAGAGAGACAGCAGGGTGAGAGGGAGAAGCAGACTCCCTGCTGAGCAGGGAGCCCGATGCAGTACTCGATCTCAGGAGTCCAGGATCATTACCTGAGCTGAAGGCAGTCGCTTTACCAACTGAGCCACCCAGGTGCCCAGGAAACTGATTATTCTTAAACCCCTCACCCACCCTGAGACTGTAAAAGGATTGGGAGTTGGAGATTAGAAGAACATTTTAGAAAATAAACTTCTAATTTTGGAGAAATTTTCGAGTTACAGAAAACTTGCAAAGATGCTATGGAGAGTTCCTGTGTACACCTCACTCACCTTCCCCTACGTCGTATATAACTACAGTACATTTGTGAAAATTAAGAAATGAGCCTTGGTACTATACTATTAACTAAAATATAGTCTTAACTTGGATTTTACCACTTTTCACTAATGTCCTTTTTTTTTTTTCCTCTTCCAGAATCCAGGATGTCATGGTGCATTTAGCTCTTACGTCTCCTTTGGTCCATGACAATTTCTTAGGTTTTCTTTGTTTCCCATGATCTTGACACTTTTGAAGATTCATGATCAGGTATTCAGTAAATCGTTCCTCATATTTTCTCATAATTAGACTGCAGTTATGGATTTGGGGAGGAACACCACAGAGGTGAAGTGCTCTTTCCATACAACCATATTAGGGAACATGATAGCAACATGACATCACAGTGAAGTTAACCTTGATCCCTTGGCTCAGGTGGCTGGTATCTGTCAGGTTTCTCCACTGTCCTGTCACTATGTTTCTAGATTCTTTGGGAGTGAGTCACTAGGCCCAGCCCACTCTCAAAGGGAGGGAAATTAAGTGGGAAGTATCCACATACATTATTTGGGACTCCTCTATAAAGATTTATCTCCATACCCTCCCCCACTCCCATCTGTTTATTCAATTGTGGATATTTACTTTATTCTTTAGGTTTTAATCTATTATGATCGTTATTCTTTTGCTCAAATCATTCCAGCTCTGGCCACTAGAAGGTCTTTCAGACTGGCCCTGGGTAATTTTGACATGCCCCACCTGTTTTTATTTCCTTAAGTACATCCTCATTTTCAGGTTCTGCAAGATTATGCCACCCTTATGGTTGTATTTTCCTTATCCAAGCCCTAAAATCAGTCATTTCTCCAAGGAGCCCTTGGAAAATGGTATTTAGATACTAATATCTGGGTACTAGGTATGCTCGTTTTACTGGGGTGTCATTGATCCTAGGTCCTCTTATAATCAACCCAAGTATGTACTTTCAGAATGCTAACCAGTAACCCCATAAGAAATGAACTTACCAAATAGAGCATGGCGCTTACGTAGTTATTTTTGTCTTTAGTTCACAGTATTTAGTCACAAAGCTGTTTTCCAAAGTTACTTAGGTCAGCTCCTTTTCTCTCTTTCCTCTTCAGCCGAGCTTATGTTGTACATTTATATTGTTAAATTCATCTGTCATAGTCTACATTCTTGATACCTTGGTTTTATTTTTTATTTGGATACATAGTAAAGCTGACTCTGTACAGGTGTTGATAGTACATGAATCATGTAAAAGAGCAATTCTAAAGAGTTTTTCATTTGTTTGCTTTTTGTTTTTTGAGAGAGAATGTTCATGTGAATCCATTCCTGTCCCCAAGGGAAAGAGGGTTAGAGATACCATTCCTAAGTCAGATGAGAAGGATTTCCTAGAAAACTCAGAGGGATCAGATGACCCCACAGATTAAGGTCTGAGCCCTGAGAAGTGGAGAGTAGTGTGCTTGGTGTCCAAGACAGTTACATGGAAAACTGTGGAGCCGTTAGCAGAAAGAAGTTGAAGTGGCTGCTTACTGTCCCAGGACCAGGAAGACTTAGCAAATGACCAGCCAGGGCAGAGATGCATTTGATTATGTGGGAACACTGCAGCTGAGACAGCCAGAGTGATGGGAAGTCTCCAAAAAACCCAGAACGTATTCTATTATCGGTCCAATAAAAATGCTCCTGTTCCTTCTCAGGCCTCTTCACTTTTGCTGTACCAACCCCGAGTCAGAGGCCTGTTTTAGCAGGTTGTGAGAGGAAGAGGTGAGGAGGAGGAGAGAGAGGACTGCAGCCCCCTTCCCTGACCAAAGCCTTCCCATCTGCTCCTGGCCCAAGCTCCAGGAGGGAGAAGTTTCAACTGTCAGTCAAGTCTGAAGTCTATCATATTGCGCGGAACATTTTAATTACTGAATGGAAAGTATCTCTTACCATTTAAAGTGACTAAGTAATTATTACTTAAAAGTAACCAGAGCAGTCCTGGGAACTGGGTTTTTAGTCAGGGACAAAGAAAAAACTAGCCCCACTGAATAAGCTTAAAGAGACAGAAAGAAAGTAGAAACAGAGAAACAGAAATTAGGAAAACAATGTCATTTATAACTCCACTGAAGAGAATAAAATACCTAGACATTAACTTAACCAAGGAGGTGAAAGACCTAATCTTTGAAAACTATAAAACATGGATGAAAGAAATTGAAACAACACAAATGAGAAGATATTCCATGCTCACAGACTGGAAAAATTAATATTGTCAAAATGTCCATACTACCCAAAGCAATCTATAGATTCAGTGCAATCCCTATAAAAATACCAATAGCGTTTTTCATAGAACGAGAACAAATAATCTTCAAATGTGTACAGAATCACAAAAGACCCTGAATAGCCAAAGCGATCTTGAGAAAGAAGAACAAAGCTGGAGGTATCACAATCCTAGACTTCAAGACAGACTACAAATGTGTAGTAATCCAAACAATATGATACTGGCACAAAAACAGACACATAGATCAAGAGAACAGAGCAGAAATAAATAAATAAATCCGACGTTTATGGTTAGTTAATCTACGACAAAAGAGGGAAAAATATAAAACAGAGAAAAAGACAATCTCTCAATAAATGGTGCTTGGAAAACTGAAGTCCTATGTAAAAGAATGAAACTGGATCACTTTCTAACACCGCACACAAAAATAAACTCAAAATGGATTAAAGACCTAAAGGTGATAAACGAAACCATAAAACTGCTGAAAGAAAACATAGGCAAAAATTTCTCTGACATTGGTCTTAGCGACATCTTTCTAGCTGTATCTCCTCAGGTAAGGGAAGCAAAAGCATACCTCAACTATTGAGACTATACCAAAATGAAAAGCTTCTGCACAGTGAAGGAAACCATCAACAACAACAACAAAAGGCAATTTACCGAATGGGAGAAGGTATTTGCAAAATAATATATGATAGAAGGGTAGTATCTAAAATAGATAAAGAACTTATTCAACACCAAAAAACCCCAAACAATCCAATTAAAACACAGGGAGAAGACCTGCACAGGGAGTTTTCCAAAGAAGGCATACAGATGACACAAGATACACTAAAATCACTAATCATCAAGGGAATGCAAACCAAAATCACCGTGAAATGTTACCTTACCCATCAGAATGGCTAGAATCAAAAGACAAGAAATAAAACATTGGTGAGGACATGGAGAGAAAGGAACCCTTGTGCACTGTTGCTGGGAATGTAAACAGGTGCAGCCACTATTGGAAACAGTATAAAGGTTCCTCACAAAATTAAAAATAAAATTCCCATATTAGGGGCGCCTGGGAGGCTCAGTGGGTTAAGCCTCTGCCTTCAGCTCAGGTCATGATCTCAGGGTCCTGGGATCGAGCCTCGCATTGGGCTCTCTGCTCAGCGGGGAGCCTGCTTCTCCCTCTCTCTCTTTCTGCCTGCCTCTCTGCCTACTTGTGATCTCTCTCTCTCTCTGTCAAATAAATAAATAAAATCTTAAAAAAAAAATTCCCATATTACCCAGTAATTCCACTACTGGGTGTTTACCAACCCCCCCCTCCCCTGGCCAGAAACAAAAATGCTAATGTACATATATGACCCTAGGGTCTTGCAGCATTACAAAAGCCAAGATATGGAGGCAACCTGTGTCCATCAATGAATGGATGAAGAAGAGGTGGTGTATTTAAACAATGGAGTATTACTCAGCAATAAAAGGAATGACATCTTGCTATCTGTGAGAACATGGATGGACCTGAAGGTTATTATGCTAAATGAAATAAGTTAGTGAGAGAAAGACAAATACCATATGATTTCACTTATCTGTGGAATCTAAAAACAAAAACAAAAAAATAAACAAAGAAACAACCCAAAAAACAGATTCATAAATACAGAAAACAAACTGAGGGTTGTCAGAAGGTAGGTGGGTAGAGGGATAGTGAAATAGATAAAAGGGGATTAAGAGGTATAAAAAAACCCCAGTTATAAAATAAATAAATCACGGAGATGAAAAGTACAGCATAGGGAATATAGTCAATAATATTGGAATAACTTTGGTGATAGATGGTAAGTACACACTTATCATGCTGAGCACTGAGTAATGTATAGATCTGTTGAATCAATATGCTGTTTACCTGAAACTAACATAATTATATGTTATACTTCAATAAAAAAAAAGAAAAACTAAAAAGAAAACCCCCACAAAAATAAAGTTGTTTTCTGACTATACCCTACAGGCTATGTTTAACAGTTACACAAACAGGTATACACACACACACACACGCGCACGCGCACGCACACGCACACTTATACGTATATAAACACCCAAATTATACTTAGGGTATATCCTCCTTTTCATGCAAAAGGTACTATACAGCATACTGCTCTACAGTCTGCTTTCTTTTTAAAACTGAAACATCTTGCCACTCTGTCTAGATCAGAATATAAGGGATTCCTTTTATTTTTACTGAAGTAAAATTTATATAGCATGAAATGTACAAATCTTAAACATACAATTAGGAACCTTTAACAAATATAGATGTTCAAGCAACCACCACCCCTTTCAAGGTATAGACCATTTCGATCATCCCAGAAAGTACCCTCAAACCTCCTTCTGATCAATCTCCAACCCATATAGGCACTCATTAATCTGATTTCTAGAACTATACACTTCTTTAAAAAAAAAAAAAAAGACACTTTGTCAGAGAGTGAGAGAGCACATGCAGGAGGAGCAGCAGGCAAAGGGAGAGGGAGAAGCAGACTCCCCACTGAGCAGGGAGTCTGATGCAGGGCTCGATTCCAGGACCCTGGGATCATGACCTGAGCTGAAGGCAGACATTTAACTGACTAAGCCACCCAGGTGTCCTTTTGAATTACTTTTTGTATGTGGTCTGAGGTAAGAGTCCTGGTACAAAATCACCAAGAGTCACTTTTTCTCTATGTCTTTACACTTATTTCAGCACCATGTGTTGAAAAGACTAACCCCACGAAATTACTTTGGTACTTTCATTAAAAATCACTTGACCATGGCGGTGCTTGGGTGGCTCAGTCGGTTAAGTGTCCAACTCTATTTTTTTCTTAAGATTTTATCTATTATTTGAGAGAGAGAATGAGAGAGAGCATGAGAGAGGGGGAGGGAGAAGCAGACTCCCTGCAGAGCAGGGAGCCTGATACGGGACTTGATCCTGGGACCAGGATCATGACCTGAGCCAAAGGCAGCTGCTTAACCAACTGAGCCACGAGGCACCCCAAAGGTCCAACTCTTGATCTCAGTTCAGATCCTGAGTTTAGGATCAAGAAACTGAGCCCTGCACTGTGCTAAGCATGGAGCCTGCTTGAGATTCTCTCTCTCACTCTTTGTCCCTCCCCACCCTGCTCTGGCATGCACTCTCTCTCAAAAAAACCCAACCAATCAACCAACCAACAAAACAAAAAACAACTGACCATGTGTATGTAGTTTTATTTCTGGGCCCTCTATTCTGAGCCAATTATCTATTTGTTCATCTTCATTCCAATATTGTTGTTAAGAAGAAAGCCACAGGCCCCAAATAGTGTCACTTAGGCTGAGTCCCCAATCTGGGGCTTAATACCTAATATAATTTCAACCTTCCCAAGAAATGTAATCTTAACCGGCCAGAGGAATTTTCTGATGGGTGCTAATGAGCCTGCTGCATGGGCCCTCTCCATCCTTCAAACGAAGATGTGGGAATCTGCAAGATGGTGGCTCTTCTCCTAAGGAAAAGCAACCTTGCCTGAATAGTCCTTTCCTTTGGCTAGTAACCTTCTTGCCCTGTCTTCTTTCCTATAAACATCTTCCACTTGTAAAGCTCCCCAGAGCTCCCCTCTACTTGCTGGGTGGGGTGGCATCTGATTCATGAATCCTTAAATAAAGCCAATGAGAACTTCCCATTGACTCAGTGGAATTGTTTTTTAACGGATTTGGTGGCAGTGTACGGATCTGAAGCTAACAGCTGTGGCATCCTACAAGGCCTTCTGAATTCATGGTTTTTCTCCCCATTTCTGAGGGCCACTGGTGAGAGCCTCTCAGTTTCAGCTGTGCTCCTCGTGTTCAAACTACTGATCTGACTTTCCAGTTCAGGGGGGACAGGTCCATCTGGATGGGCAGGAAGCTCCAACAGAGCACGAGTCCTTAGCCCTTGGTTCAGTCTACAGTTCCGTGTTGGAATCCCTTCTCAGTTCCTGTCCATGGTCACCCTAAATGGAGTCTGCTGGTTTAGTCCACACAGGGGACTGCTGGTGGTATGCATGGCCTTCTCTTGGCCGGTCTGCAGTACCATGTTTTGGTTACTGGTTTGTTGGGGTACATGTTTGTCTGTCTTGTTTTACGTAAATAAAGGCCATTGCTAGTGGGGATCTTGGAGGGCAAACACTGCAAAAATTGGTGGGCTTGGGTGGAACATCTAAGAGCTATTAGAGCATTTGCCATCCAACTGAGATTCTTGCATTAGGATGCTTGGTCATGGATCAGATTAGATTGACAATAGATCACCAGCCAAGCTCAAGAATACTTCTGTATGACGAGGCACACAGTTAGACACAATCCCTAAGCCAGCAGTAAGTCCTTCTGAGGTATGAGTTTAGCTCTGAGAAACCCAAAGGCCTAACTAAAAGGAATGGGACCCTTTGCTTCCAGAGAGCTGAGAAAGCCATCTTCTGGGGCTGAATGCCTGCTCATTTTATGTCTAAGAACTATAGTCCTGGAAGTTGCAGGTGTCCAGCAAGATAAAAAGTTTTACCAAAAAATCATGTAGAATTGCAATGGCTATTATGGGGAACATTCCAGTCAGACAAAATCATTCATTTAAGAAGTGCACTTGAAAGCAAGAGTTCCCAAATTAAACAGAAAGGGGTACCTGTTTTAACAGACATGCAGAAGCCTCCAGAAGGTCTCAAAATTCCAAAATAGTTTCATTGGATGATTCATTACAAAAATCTAATGAAAAAAGAGAAAAGGAACCTAAAGCAAGACACTAAGACTGCCGTAACTCTAACTGCTACCCTCTCTCCTTCATTCAAGGACTCACCTTAGTGAGCCTCAGGCTGGACTGCCTTTCTGCTCTGAAGAGACTATTATTAACAGTGACCTTTGAAGTCAGACCATTCCAGGGTACTGGCGATCCTCTCTTGAGGTATCTCTCAGTCCTCAAGAAATGCTTAAGCACTTCTTAAGCCCTGGGGGGATCCTCCAGAGTTTTTATAAAGAGGGGGGGTAAAAATCCATACTGTCCCCTCCTTTCCACATATAGACCCATGGGTTATTGATTCTTTCTGTTTTGGGACTAACTATTTCCTTCTTGATTGTCTCCTTTTGTGTCTACGAAGGAGGCCTGGCTTTCTTTCCACCTCGGACGTGCAGTTTGTCAGTCCCTTCTTCCGCTGTCTTTGACAGTGACTCTAGATCTTGCGACGATGCAATGTTTAACATAACTCTCTTCGAGGATGCCTCTTAGGTCTACAAGGTTGTTTAATACTGCCCCAAATATTCACTGTTTGTCCTGGCTGAAACCGGACCAGACATCTGAGAGGACTTAATAACTCTAGAATCAGAAATTGGGCAAAACTGGAAGCTGATACTCAGAGCCTCAGAGGGATTTTTTTTTTTTCTTTTTAGGTCTTCTCCCTCCAAGCTAAATATACCCAAAGGGAAAGCTATTCCCACAGGTGGATGGCTGTGTCAGTCTTTGATACCAGTTAGGCGGCAACTCCATTTTCTGAGGGGCTGAAAACAGCTGTCTTGGTTTCCTAAAGCCAGTCTTTACAGGACTAGCAGTGTGATTCCAGGAACAATTCAAAGATGGCCAGTCCTTTATACCAATCCCCTGTTTATCTCAAAAGCCTGGTAAGTGTAAACCTTCTGGCTTTAAGGGGACAGAAGTCATACGAGGGAGCGCCTGTGGTTTTTTCCTGTGCCTTTATAATGTGCATGTTCAGTGTCCTGTCTGGTGTTCTGGGGGGCTTTCCCAGCCCATCTCTTTAAAGTACAGATTGCAGGGAGGTATTCTTATCAAAGAAAAAAAGGGGTGAAAAGATCATTTGGAACTTGACTTGCCAAGGACAAATAACACGTCTTCAGTGTCTTCTCCACAAATATACGTTTTAAAAAGCTTAAGTCATCTAGACAGTTCAGCTTAACTTATTTCATCTACCAGAAAAACAACCTCAGATCCAGCTTCTAAGACTAGTAAATTTTGTACCTTTTTCATGGCAGGTCATTTTAAAATAGAAGTGTCTTTGAATGTTCACATGGGTCAAATGGAGGAGGACTTCAATTGCCTCATTTTTTTACTTTTTTTTTTTAAACATCAGTCTGTATTTTCTAACAGATTAAGGTCTTTTCAGTCTATCTCTTAACTGAGGCGAAAGACCCTGCGGGCAAGGCATGCCAGATGGGAATGAAACTAGCCCTCAAAGCAATAAGGATGGCCCAGAGCCTGCAAGACCCCATATGAATGACCCCAAAACAGTGACTGGCTTGACCTTGGCTGAACACCTGCGCCTACACCGACCTCTGTCCCAAATTTTCCTTATATAAAACCAGGAAGTATTTTCGGGACTTTGGAGGCCAACTTTGGGCCACTAATCCACTGCCCTCTCGGAGTCAGCCTCACTGAAAGAAATTCCTTTCTTGTTGCACCATTGATGAGGGAGCAGGAGGCTGGCTGAGGACAAAGCAAAAGCTGGCATTTTGCACCGCCTCTCCACCCGATCCCGTCAGTAATATGTGTCACATTCCTCAGGCACCCCTGACTACCCTAAAAGATAAACAAATAGTTAACTTGCAGAGATAACAATCCTGCAAGACAGGAGTCTCCCTTGGTTTACAAATGTCCTTGAGATTTACAACAAAGAAGTTACCTTATCAATAGCCCAATTTCCAGAGGCACATAACTCAGTTCCTCAAGCCCTAATGTCACTCTCCCCTCCATAAACAAAACTGAAGGAGGCTGAGGTAGAAGGAAAAGTAAATAAAGTTAAATTTCTTCTAAACCTAAATCTCACTAACAAGGACGCTTGATAGCAGGAATGTGACATTCCACCAGGAGACTCCCAATTGTCATTATGTTAGTGCCTCATTAGAGGGAAAGCCACCTTGGCTTGATAGTAACCAGGCCTTCAACATCTTGACAGTCTTCTTTACCCCAATAGCCCTTCTGAACACCCCTTTGTCCTCACCTACCCAACTCCTATGTATATAACCAGCCACTCCTCACATGCCCGGGGCAGCAGCTCTTTCTGCCCACGGGTCCTGTCCCCATGCTTTAATAAACCAACATTTTGCAACCAAAGATGTCTCAAGAATTCTTTCTTAGTCATCAGCTCCGGACCTCACCCCACCAAACCTCACCTAGGTTCTAGAACTTCATCACCATCACTGGTCTCTCTGCCTTTGGGGTATTGTTGGTGGTGGTGAGTGGCTAAATGCGCCTGTGGCTACGCTGTAGGCATATGGTATTTTAGACCTCCAGGTGGTGTTGCTGAAATTAATCTGTAAAAGAGCTCTACTCAAAAAAAAAAAAAAAAAAAAAGAGCTCTACTTACATGGCTTGAAGGCAAGTACTTGTAAGGTTTGGCCATTCTAAAACTCTTACAAAGATAGAAACTAGAAACCCAAATGTTTTTCAAGTTCATGTGATCTAGAAAAATACTTGATATGAAAGTGAATTTCAGGTTGCTGGTTTTATGAAAATAGACATCAAGATGAAATATAAACTTTTATTCTATCTGAGCTCACTAGCCTAATAAATTCATGTTGATGCTTGTAAGAGCATTAAAAAAAATAGCTTAGGATAATGACTGACTTTGCCTAATGAAGTTTTTGTAGGTAATCTAACATAATTATTAAGGATAAATAAATAGATGTAAGCAAGATAGAAGTTTATAAATGAACTTTTCAGCAAAATTTATGTCTACTTAAATAGTTTCCTCTAATTTTTTTTTGGTAACCTAAAACCTTAAAGTTTTGCTGAGTTAGGTTAAATGATGAGTTAAATTAAATTCATTAAATTTAGGTAATTTCCAAATAAAACAAAAAAACAAATGCGTTGTTAGCCACAGGTTTATCTACTTTCAGCTTCTCATTACAGAGAAATTAAAAGATATTTGTATATGTTAACACTATCCAGAAGAATTTCAAAAGGCACATGCTTCTAGAACTTTTGAAATGTATTCATAAATTTGCAATTCTAAAGAATGGGTTATCAGTATGTTCTTGTTACTGTAGGTGTGTTTCCCAGATGGGATGAAGATTTTCCTGCTGCAAGGCGGACGCCCCCACAAAATGAAAGAAATTATTAGAAAATCTGTTTCCCACTTGGGGTAGATCTTCCCTGATTGCCAGTGATCAAAGCACCCACTGCACCCAGCAAATCAGACAGAACTTAACAGAACTTTGCAAATGTTGTGCAGTTCTCTCAGAAAACAACTTTCTGCTGATCCTGTCTCATGCCAGTATGACCAGCTAAGTTTAAGTCTTTAGAGCCTTATGCTAAAGCCTACCATGAACAGGTTATACATGCTTTCCCTGAACCCAGGTTCAAAGACTCCTGTTGGGCACAGTCTGGAACCTGGTGACTGGGTGTTTTGGAAACATCCCTGTTAAAAAAAAAACCAGCTCCTGACCCCGTGGGAAGGGACCTTATCAAGTGCTCCTGACCACTGACACAGCTATACGATTAAAAGACATAGAGCCTTGAGGACACATCTCACAGCTAACAAAGGCTTCCCCTGACATTGGTCCTGTGTACAACACCGGATACCTCGAAGTCAAATTGATGAGGCAGAGATGTAGCTGACCTCAAGGTGGACTTCCATTTGAAACACCAGATTTTTTTTTTTTAAAGATTTTATTTATTTATTTGCCAGAGATCACAAGTAGGCAGACAGGCAGGCAGAGAGAGAGGGGGGAAGCAGGCTCCCTGTTGAGCAGAGAGCCCAATGCAGGGCTCGATCCCAGGATCCTGAGATCAGGACCTGAGCCGAGGCTTAACCCACTGAGCCACCCAGGTTCCCCTAGACTTCATACTTTAAACAGAAAACTCTCTTTCCTTCTTTTCCATTCCTTTACTCTAGCACTGGCCTGGCAAGATAACCCCTTCATTTGGATCTCCCTGGTCATTATTAAGTGGGGGTAATCTTTTATTTCAGGCTAGGAGAAAATTTAACTGTGCCCCTAACATTTTACAATAAAATGAAACATCTACCTGGTCGACTCCCCTTAATTTTCAGTTTGAATTACACTGACCTACCTAGGAGGGTTTCAGGATTCAGGAGTTATTCCTTATGGCAGGTCCCTATTTCCCCGGTTAGGGACAAATATAAATGAAGCTATGATGGAAAACTTTCCCTTAACTCTTAAAATTACTGCAAAATCTGCTCTTAAAACAATAGCAGACCAAAAAATATCCTTAGACTTTCTGGGCACAGTTGTCCTTGATGCTAGAACAGCTCCTGATTCTCTTTTAGCTGAGCAAGAGGGTGTCTCTGCCTCGGCCAACAGGATGCTGCACCTGGGCTAACACCTTCTGGGGGAACAGAAACTCAATTATGTAAAAATCACAGAACAAAGCACTCGGCTTAAAAAAGGTGACTTCTTCCACAGGGCCTTGGTGCCACAGGTCTAAAGTACTCTCCAAATACTGGGAATTATCCTGTCTATAGGAATCATAATCAACTCCCCGGGCTGTTGTATTCACTGGAAAGCTTTACTTCCGTGATCCTAGCTGTTGGCCACCAAGCAAATGATCTCCCTAAGACTGGAATGTTTAAGGAACAAAGAAAAGGACTCAAAGAATGTATGTCTGAAACCAGGACCTGTGAGTATCACAGAAGGTAGCCAGAGATGGCATGACCTGTGTGGGTCCAGCACAAAGGAACAAGGGCAAGAACTTAGGAGCAGCACCTGCGAATGGCACCAAGGCCTTACACTTTGATCTCTCAGTTACTCCAAGAGTCTGATCAAAATGGGGTTAATTTTTAAAAAGAGAGCCACGGGCCCCAAATGGTGTCCCTTCAAGCAAGTTCCCAAACCACGGTTTAATAACTAATCTAATGGCT
Source organism: Mustela lutreola (assembly GCF_030435805.1). Lineage (NCBI taxonomy): Eukaryota > Metazoa > Chordata > Mammalia > Carnivora > Mustelidae > Mustela > Mustela lutreola. Next base: position 80,635,952 of record NC_081299.1, on the reverse strand, counting down.
CTTTCAACCTCCCCCAGAAATGCAGTCCTACCAGGCAGCTCGGAATTTTTTAACTGGCACCATGTGGATGAGGTAACCTGCATAATGAGACCCTTTGCTTCTCCCCCTCAGGGAAAGCCACCTTGCCTGGAACAAGACTCTCCTTCTGCTAGTAACTTTCTTATCCCACCTCCCTTCCTAGAAAAACCTCCCATTTTGTTAAGCTTCTTAGAGCTCTCCTCTATCTGTTGGGTAGACGCTGTCTGATTCGTGAGTCGGCTAATAAAGTCAGCTACATCTTCAAAAGTATTCTGTTGAACTTTCTTAACACCACATGGTCTTAATCTTTAGTCACGTTATAGTAACTTTGAAATCAGGTGGTACTGATGAGGGAGCACGAGGCTGAGGGAGCAAAAGCTGGCGCCTTGTACCCACCCCTCCATCCGCTCCCCCTCAGTCCTATGTGCAGCATCCCTCAGGCAGCCCTGACTGCCATGAACAATAAGCAAATAGTTAACTTGCAGAGCTCACAATCCTGCTAGGCCTGGGACATCCTGGCACCTTGTAGGCCCTCTTTAGCATATGAAAACTCCATTGAAACCTCCGTTCCCCTCACCTTCCCCCAACCACAGGGTACATAACCTGCCATCCCTCACAACCCGGGGCAGCAGCTCTTCCTGCCCACGGGTCCTGTCCCCGTGTTTTAATAAACCACCATTTTGCACCAAAGATGTCTCAAGAATTCTTTCTTGGTCATCGGCTCTGGACCTCAGCCCAACGAACCTCACCTAGGTTCTAGAACTTCATCAGTATGAGCCCTCTAACTTTGTTCCTCAAGAATTCTGGGTGTGAGACTCTCAGTCTTCAGCGTTTCTGTATTTTTTTTAAAACAAGCTTGTCAATTTCTTAAAAAATGATGTTGGGGGCAGTACACTGAATCTGTAGGACAATCTGGGGAGAAATGACATCCTAACAATATTAAAGCTTCCAATTCATGAGTATAATCTCTCTCTCCACTTACTTTGGAGTTCTTTAATTTCAGAAAGGTCTTAAAGTTTTCAGTCAAGGTCTTCTTTCCATGGCTTCTGTCAAATTTATTCCCAGTTATTCTGTATTTTTTGATGGTGCTCAAGACAGACTTTAACAATGATTTCTTAATTGCTGTAAGCGTCTAGAAAAGCTATTTGACCTTCTATCTCATAATTTTGCTGAATTCGCTTAGTAGTTACTTTGTAGATTCCTTTGGATTTTCTATATAAGCAATTAGGTCATCTGTAAATAAAGATGATTTCACTTCTCTTCTGTTTCTTTTCCTTCCTCTCTTTTGCAGTTCATAGGACCTCCATGACAATGCTGAATGTTACTGGTCAGAGCTTTGTTCTCATCTTAGATGGGAAAGCATTCAAAAGTTCACCATCCAGTATAACATTAATTACAGTTTTCTCATGGATGCGCTTTCTCAGGCTGAGAACATTCTCAGCTATTCCTAGCTTGTTCATTTCCTATCAAATAGACAGCTAAATAGTGTTACTTTATGTAAGCAGCCCGCTACTGACAGCCACATAGATTCTCACTCTTCTGCTATTACAGACAGCAGAATTCTGAAGAATTTGAAGAATTCTGCACAAATGTCATTTTACGGCAGTACACGTGTACCTGTACATTAAGTTCCTAGAGGTAGAGAAGTGCCTGGCTGGCTCTGCTGGAAGGGCCTGCGACCCTAGCTCTGAGGGTCCTGAGTTTGAGCCCCACGTTGAGTGTAGAGATTAAATAAATGAGCTTAAAAAATTAAATTTCTAGAAGTAGAGAAGGTTTTGATTTAAAGGTATGTATCTTTATCGATGGTGAATACTGATGTATGGCCTTCCATTGATCCCCACCTCAGCAATGTATGAAAGTGTCTATTTCCCTACACCTTTGCCAGTAGAGCACGTTCTCCAATGGCAGGTGCTGTCATCTAACCACTGAAGTGTGAAAACATTAGATTCTTACACAGAATCTCCCCTATCATAGGGAAAGTCCCACCTCGTCTAATATGCTTAAACAACACTGTGCTTTATCTTGGAAGCAACGATTCATGTCTTTATCTCATTCTTATACTGAGATATTGTTGGTCTTTTAAAAGTTGGATTAGCAAGGTGTTTTATAAATTAGAGAAATCCTTTTATATGAATTGCAACTTGTTCGCCTGTTATATTTGCTTATGTTATTTTTGTAATTGCTTCTTGTGTTTTGTCAGGCAGAAATGTTTATTTTTAATGTTGCCAAATTAGCCCATTTTTAATTTTATGTCTTCTGAGTTTTAAGTCATAGATAGAACCCTTCCATACTTTCAGGTTATAGAAGAATTCTCCCTTGGCTTCTAGTACTTTCTCGGTTCACTTTATACATTGAAATCTTTAATCTCTTTGGGGCGCCTGGGTGGCTCAGTGGATTAAACATCCAACTCTTGACTTTGGCTCAGGGCATGGTCTCAGGGTCAGGGCTTTGGAAGTTATCCCCCATGATCTCTTTATTTGGGCTCCACGGGGTGTGGCTTTCTTGAGTCCTCTCTTTCCCTCTCCCTCTGCCCTGCCCCCCTCTAAAAAGCAGGTTTTTTTTTTTTTTTAATGGAACAATAAGCAGTTATTTTTTTATTAAGAGATAGCTCTATGAATACAAAGATATACTATTTTTTTATTAATTTTTAAATTTTTTATAAACATATAATGTATTTTTATCCCCAGGGGTACAGGTTAAAAAACAAGTTTAAAAAAATGAAGTCTTTAATCCATTTGGACTTGTTCATTTAAGGATTGAGGCATAGATCCAGCATTTTCCTCTGGATGCCAGTCCAGTTGGCCCAAACTACCTGTTGTATGTTGTATGTCAAAATACCTGTCATTTTGTGACTGATTTGAGATGCCACTTTTATCATGTACTAAATTTTTGAAAGCATTTGGGTCTGTTCCTGGATTATCTAGTATCTTTCACTGATCCTTCCAACATGAAATAGTAGTTACCAGCTAGACTGTAGGATGTGACCTTTATTGCTAGCCTTCTTGTACACAATGACCTCTGTCCCACATTTTCCCTTAAACTCTTCTTTGCAGCTTATCTCTTAACTCAGGCAAAAGACCTGAGGGCATAGCATCCCTTGATGGGAACCAAAATTGCCCCTCAAGCAATAATGACCACCCAGACCAATTTGAGCTTAGCCCCATCTCACAGCTGTGCAGATGGACCACAGAGTGACCCACGGAGTAACTGACAATTACCTTTACCTCATTATAGTACTAAAGCTTCAAAAGAGAAGCAAGAACCTCATTTACATAACATACAATGTGTGTATGCACAGGTATATTTCCTCAAGACACATGTGTGACCTGATGCCCACCTCTACATATGGGACAAGGCTTCCCTTTCTAAATACTCACCCTAACTGTAAATAAAAGGAACCCACCCACCCTTGCTCTGGGAGTCAGGGCTTTGGAAGTCATCCCCCCATGATCTCCTTATTTGCTGCAAATAACATTGCCTTTTTGCGAAAACTCACCTGCCGTAGTTTCTATCTGTGACTCACCAAGGAGTGAACTCATGTTAGTTCCATTACAGTATCTTAGTTATGACACTTTATATGTTTTAAAAACTGAAAGGACTAGGCTAGTTATTCTCTGCTGTTTTTCTCATTCAGATTTTTTTGGGCTTTCTTTTTTTAATTTCCTTACAAATTTTAAAATCAGCTTATCTAGTTCCTGAAAAAATTCTGTTTTTTGTTTTATTTGGAATCATGCTAAATTTATAGCTCAACTCAGGGAGAAATGACATCTTTATTATGTTGAGTCATACTGTCAACAATAGTATTTTTCTATTTGTTTAACTTTTCCTTGTAGCTGAGGAACCTATTACAGAATTCTTTTTATGGTTCTCGTGTATTTCTGATTAAATTTGTCTCTAGGCACTCAAGTACCTAGTTCATTTTTGTCTGTATTTTTTCTCACTGTGGTAAAAGCTTTTTGAAAATACATGAATGCTGCAGATTTCAGTATATTAATCGTGTTTCCTGGCATCTAAGTAAGTTCTCTTATCATTTGTAATTTTTTGGTGAATTTTCTTACTACCTGCTGAGTAATAATTTTTACCTCCGGCTCTGAGTTTTAAACCTCTAATTTCTTTTTCTTTTCTACTGTGAAGCAGTCTTAACATCAGTGAATCTGAATTGTGGCTAGAGCAAATGTTTTCTGAGGTTTCAGTTAGTATTTCTGGAAAATAAGGTCAGATACACATTTAAGGTCATTTTGTTTTTCCCCAAACACAATTCTCCAGTTAGACCTTAATTTTGTCAACATTGTTAGGGTGGTGCTTTTCAGGCATTTTATAACCCTGTGCTGGTAAAGAATGGCTCATCTCAGTCCTGAGGATGACACAGAGAAGCATGAAAAATGTGGGTCACCCCTGGTGTGTAGTTGACCAGTTGCCCGCTGAGCACCTCATTAGTTGGCCCACAGACTGTGGTTTCTTCCCCACTTCGCTTTTCCTCTCCCTCCCAGTGAAGCCATTCAAATCTGCAGGAAGTAATTCAAAGAGCTGACTGTATATTTCGATGGACCTGTTGGAATTCCTCTGATCAAACAATGCAGTGACATGCATGGGCACCCACACTTGAGGCTAGAACTAGAACTTACTGGGTGGAAAAACACAAGCCTTTTAGATTTTAAACACACAGGGAGACTCAAAATACAATATTATATTGAACCCCAAGGGAAAAAGATAGACTTGCTTGTTATCTTCCGCACTATTTTTTCACTGCACTTAAAAGCTCATACTGTGAGACACAAACCTTCTTGATATCCAACCACTAGTCTAAAAGGGTATGTTACGTCTCACGTGATCAACTGAGGAAGAAGAAACAACTGGTTTAGTCAATAGAGGTATTTAGAAAATGTTCTTTGGCGCTATGGCTACACTTCTCATGATTTCAAGTTTTTCTCTTGGCAGTGCTCTTCCATGATAAATATGATCATTTCCATCTTAAAACAAACTCTTGCTTGTGTAGGGAAAGGAAATGGAGCCCTCAAGGCTATTTCTCTCCCCCGACTCTGTCCAAGAAAGGCCAATCAGCAGGTTTGTCTTTCCATGAAAAGGTCTGCATTTTGGGGGTGAAAGGCCTAGGACAAGCATGACAGAAAACTGGGGACCCTAGGATACAGACTATGGGCCTTCCCCCAACCCCACCTTGGTGTGAGCCCAAGGAGGCCATTTGCCAGGCAAAACAAAACCAATGCAGCCTTAACTGTTGGCTTTGGATTACAGAAGCTAATATGGACACTGTCTGGGTTTGCATGCCAACTCTTCTACTTGCTGCTTGTGCCGCCTTACCCTGTCCTCGCACTAGGTTTTCACCCTATAAAATAGGGATGAAAACAATGCCTAGAGCCCAGTGGTTTTGAGAGGTCCAGATAAATGAATACATGTCAAGAGCTTCGAAAAGTACCTGACAACTATCCAAACCTCAATCAACGTTTGCCATTATCATCTACAACATCCAGATATAAGCTTCTCATGGAATTACAGTTGCCATTCCATTCACAGCAAGAACTCATCCACCTCTGCTTGAGCTGCAACCTGAGAAAATTCCATTCTCCTTAAATTGCCTCTGCAGGCACAGTTACAAACTGTGTTCCTTAGAAGAGTCCTTCTCAAAAGACAAATCCTGTAGGACCTCACTTACATGTGGAATCTGAAATGGTCAATTTCACAGAAGCAGGCAGTGAATGGTAGTGGCCCAAGGTCTGGAGGAGGGGAAATAGGAAGACGGTCCAAGGGTAGAAGGATAAAACAAACAAACAAACAAACCCTTCTCTCCAAGTGTTAAATAATTTAACTTACTACAACACTGCAGTTTATTTTTTTGGCTTTAGTTATGTTTCATTGAGATACATTAATGATAGCCGACAAAACTCAGAATTCTTTAAAATAAGGTATAGAAATATACAATGGATACTCCTCTCTGCAAATAACCCTCTCCTTTTTCAGTTACATGTAACACAAAGTGTTCATTTTAGAAAAGAATGCCAGGAGAACAGTCAACTGTATTTTTCCTCCTATGGATCTGGAATCTACATGAGTGTTGTGTTTTGTTTTAAGTACCTCTGAGACCAGTGTTTTCTAAGCTATACTTGTAACCCATTAGATTATGAAAAAAATTCGTCTTAAAAAAGTGAATCAGTTGGCATCGGGCTCTCTGCTCAGCGGGGAGCCTGCTTCCTCCTCTCTCTCTCTGACTGCCTCTCTGCCTACTTGTGATCTCTCTCTGTCAAATAAATAAATAAATTCTAAAAAAAAAAAAAAAAATGTTTAAAAAAGAAAGGGGCGCCTGGGTGGCTCAGTGGGTTAAGCCACTGCCTTCGGCTCAGGTCATGATCCCAGGGTCCTGGGATCGAGTCCCGCATCGGGCTCTCTGCTCAGCGGGGAGCCTGCTTCCTCCTCTCTCTCTCTGACTGCCTCTCTGCCTACTTGTGATCTCTCTCTGTCAAATAAATAAATAAATTCTAAAAAAAAAAAAAAAAAAAAAAATGTTTAAAAAAAAGTGAATCAGTTGGAATTATTAGTATGCATCATACACAGCAAGGGGAAATCTTGTCATGTGAGACTTCTATTTCTGTTTACACTCGTAAGTACATATGAAGGTGTATGTCCACGGTACTGGGCAGTGGTGGAATACATTTCCTACGGTGGGTTCCAACCAAGAGTTTGATAAATACCGTGCTAGATAGCTGGCACATACCTTGTTCTACTTACATTATCATTACTTCTCAGGGACTCTGCACAGAGGTCTCCCTCCTCGTAAACATGTGGACAACTTTTCAAAGAATGGTAATGCAAAATAAACCCGAGTCCTCCTTCAGAACATCTCAGCATTCTAACAGGGGCCACGAGTAGTCATGGCATTTTCCCAGATACCTTCTCAATGGCTCAAATGGGAGCCATTTACCATGGCAACAACCCCTGCTTCATCACTGTAGCTTTATTCTCTAGATACCTATGAGGTACTTCCTGGGTGCCACGAACTATACTAGGGGACAGGAATGGCTGACGCTAGAAAGAGTTCACAAGCAGAATCCTTGAGAAGGACCGGTTTTCAGTCCTCATTGGGAAGAAGTGTGTGGCGGCCACTCAGCCTTGCCCATGTAGGTCTGTTCCTTTTGGAGAAATCTAGAGCTATAAAAACTAACAACATTTCATAGCAATAAAAGAGCAAAAGTAAACCGCTTCTACTTTGTAATGACTAGGTGGAGGAGAAAAAAATACATACCAACTACTTGATAAAACCACCCCATTGGTAACAACTCACGATAGCTCTAGGGTTGTGCTGTATGACAATGTGCACCTTCATCGTTGACTTTTCTCCTCTTGTGGCCTGGTTCTGAATCCACTGTCCGTGACATTGTTGCCGAGTCCCTCCTTGCCTTTCCCTGGCCTTTTCTAGACGGTGGGCTCTACCAGATACCTCCTTTGTGTTTCTGACCATACCCACAGAGCAACAGATGCACGTCAAATACCCCATGACTTTTGTAGATGGAGAAGGAAAAAAGGAAGCTTCTTACCTTGGAGGAACTGGCAGCCTGGGGCACAGTGAGTCTGCATTTGGATTCTGGGTGTAGTTGATGGAATTCAAACTATAAACACACAGGAAGGACCCTGGAAGCAGAAGACAAACACATTGCACCGTCTTCCTACATTGTGCTCAGCTTTGTAGGGGAACCAGGAGGAAAGCCAGAGACCTTCCACCAAACCGGGAAGGAAAGGGAATTAATCACTCAGATTTAGAAAACAGGTCTACAGGTGTTCTAAACACAAAAAGAAAAAGCATACGATCATACACATCATACAAACTGGAGGTCAGATTAGGTTCTCTCTCTATCCACACCCCCCCCCCCCCAAAATCTCGATTCAAAACTGGAAGTTGATAGGATTGGCACGAAAATCATTTGAAGGTTTCTGAAACTGATTTATTGCCCAGGTTGATTATTTTTAACCTAGCCTTGCAAATAATTTTTTCAAAATAGGGCACACTATTTCATGGGCAGATAAACCTTGCAATGGGTGGCCTTGAATTTCTTCTACTTTCCTCTGCTTGTTTAATCCTTGTAACGTAAATCTCAAGGGTGGGCTCTGAGCCAGATACTTCAGTTACATGCATGATTAGAGCAAGGATCCACAGGCCAGCATTTTAATGAAAGAACTTACTTGTTGGCGTTTCAGCCCAGAGCCTGCAGCCCCTCTCTAGGACTGGACGTGCCCATGTGCATAGAGCTCTCTGACCTCTGTCTGAACCTGCCTCTGGGGCCTACAGGTCAGTCTACACTGTGCTCAGTAGGGACAGCCACTCCCTGGCAGTGAGCAGAGAACAGCTAGGGTTTCAGATAAATTCCAGGTAACAGTGAATGAACAGTGCACAAGCCTAGGAGAAAACAATTATGGCCTTTCCTAGGCAAGAAGCAGCAGCCCCAAGGAAGGACAATTTCCAGCTTTGCAGAGAAGGCAGTGTCAGGGCAAGCTGTCTCCTCTAGGTTGGCACCACTGTGGTCACCCCGCTGTGGTTCCCAGCCTGAGGGGGAAGAGTGCGCCCCATCCCGCAGTGCCCACCATTGTTGTCTGCAAACAGCTGGACCTCTTCCAGGGTATCAAGCTGCTCTCCAGGACAGCTGGCCACGCAGAGGACAGTGGAGCTGAGCCTCACGTCCTTGACTTCCAAGTGGCAGGAGTTCATAAAGAACACGTGTCTATGCAACAGAGGAAACAGAAGACTATTAGAGCATTTCCTCTCATCAGGTTTAATTATGCGCCTTAAAAATATCCATATGTTATTAAATGTGGGAATAACATAGGCAAACGTTTATAACCAAATGCTTCATTTACTGTGTATTACACCTACTGGGGTCATCTATGGAGATGTGCAGGGTAGGAACCAGGCTCCAGTGTCTCTCCTGGGAGAGAACACTAAGGGATGACCTGAGGAAGTCAATGAGGAAGCAAAGGGACTGATTAAATCTCCCAGGGGACGCGACATCAGGCCAGTGCAGAAACTACTCAGTGAAGCCCACGGAGGACATATTTGCACCTGAGTGTCCTTCAGAGAAACAGCTGAACTCAGGCAAGTGAGAAGGACAAGGGAAGAGCTGAGGCTGTGAATTAATAGCCTGCCCCTCCCTCTGCTTCCCAGCTTGAGAACGAGGAAGCTCATGAGACCCTTCCCACTCCAGCTTGGGTAGTTCGGGGATGAGAGCAAGGCCAGTTGTGGCCATTAGTGGGGTCGTGAGCCAGGTGAGCAGTGGTAGCCCCAGACCATGCCCAGCACCTCTCACAGCTGTGGAGATTGGGGGAACAGCATAAGAGCCCCAGAGGCTGCTCAGTAGGCCGTCCTCGAGGGCAGGGACTTGGAATGGGGGTGCAGATCTCCTGGATTTATGATACATACACACTTTACTTAGTTTTTTAAAAATTGTGGTAAAAAACTCATCAAATGTTACCGTCTCAACCATTTTAGGTGTAGCGTGCAGTGCCCGTAAGTACATTCTCCCTGCTGTGTGCCCATCAGCCACTCCCCATGGGACGCTGTTCACCTTGCACAACCCAAACTCTGTACCCAGTAAGCAGTAAGCCCCCCGCCCCTGGCAAGTGCCATCCTGCTTTGTCTCTGGGAATGTGACTACTCTAGTTACTTCAGAGAAGGAAATCATAAAATATTTTTCTTTGTGCAACTTATTTCACTTAGCATAATAGCCTCAAGATTTACTCATGTTGTAGCCTGTGTCAGAATTTCCTTCCTTTTTAAGGCTGAATAATATCTCATTTTATATATATATATATATATATATATATATATATATATATGGTGTGTATGTGTGTATATATATACACAGCATGAGGTTTATTCATTCATCTGTTGATGGGATGCCTCATTACTTCTAACTGTTGGCTACAGAGAATAAAATACATACTTTACAATTCCAAGAGGAACTGACCATTTCTCAGCATGCACGGGTCCACGGGTAACCCCTTCCTTCTTTTCTGTAAGTGACCCACAGGTGCAGGAGGAAACGCCAGACAGCAGTCCATGCCCCGCAGGGCAAAGCTCCTCTATTCAGCAGCAACATTCAGGGGTAGAAGAGGCCTGGTCTGAGATTTGCATTTGGTGATTTCAAATGTATATTCAGGGCCTATTTATTTCCTTATTTTTAAAGAGTTTATTTATTTATTTGACAGAGACACAGTGAGAGGGAACATAAGCAGGGGGAGTGGGAGAGGGACAAACAGGCTTCCCACTGAGCAGAGAGCCCAATGCAGGGCTCAATCCCAGGACCCTGGGATCATGTCCTGGGTGGAAGGCGGATGCTTAACAACTGCGCCACCCAGGACCTATTTTGATCCATAAATTTTCTCTCCTAGGAGGTGCTCTTGATCAAGTCTCAAAAATTATGACAAGGCAGTCCTCCTCTTAGAAACATCATGGCTGGGGATTTTTGTCTCTCCGGGGATTTCTGTCTCTCTTTTCTTCTTTCTGTTTCTGTGTCAGAGATGGAGGGTGTGCTGACACCATAGTGCCGTAGTTGAGAGTGTAGACAGGGGAGGTACTGGGACACATTCCCCGGAAGTCCCAGCTGGGATTCAGGGATTTCCACTGAGATAAAATACTGTGGGTGGAGCATGACTGGTATCATATAACGGGACATGAATCTGATCCATTACGGACAACAGCAGCAGCTAACATAAAGCCTTAGCTCATGCGGTATCTCAGTGGATCCTTGTGAGGTAGGTAGAATAACCAGTTGAAAAGATGACAACTTGGCTCAGAGAGGTTAAGTACTCTGCCCCAGGCCACATAGCTGAAAAGTAGCACAGGCTGAATCTGAACTCTGGACTGGCTGACTCTAAGACCTGTGCCTTTCCAACCACACACACGCCTCCCTTTTTATGAGACAGGCTGACAGTTTTAAAAGGAGAACTAGCTTCTAGGCTCCAAATGGCTCACTGATAGAGTTCTGAAATATAGTACAGCCCCTCTAGGTTGGGGACTGACTGAAACACTTACTTTTTTAGGGTCATGTCCTGCCCTGAAAGAGGAGCCCCTTCCACTGGGGAGTTCTTCTGGCCACACACGTTGCCAAAGCTGTCAGAGCCAAAGAGAAGTCTTCCTGTGGCGCCCGCCGCCACCGAGTAGCCCGTGATGAACATCTGGCAAAACCCAAGGGGCACGTGAGAGCCTGGCCCATGCGCTGAAGACTTGCGCCTCACCCCCACCCTCCACCCCGCTCCCTGGAGTCACCCCCCATCCCCGAGGGTGCTGATACAGAGTGCAGCCAGGGAGAAAGCCAAGCTCCCCAGCATCACCGGGTACTCTCCTTCAGCGACAACCTCAGCAACCCCAGTCAGGACGCTGTTACTCTCACACCTGTTTTAATAGGTTATGTAGGGAGAACGTACTTAAGGGCTGAACAGATTGTTCTCCATGTTCTCACACATCCTACCGTCTTTTCGAAGAGTCTGTCATTTTTTCTTGTGGGTCTAACCTCAACAGGGTAACTCAACACCCCCTCAGGTTCTTGCTTTATCTAAGGGTTCCTGGGGCACTACTTCCTCCCCAGAGCTTCCTTCCATCCCTCTCTCCTTCCTCCTCCCTTCCCTTTACCCGAGTTTCCTTCCCTCATTCCTGTCTTCATTTTTCCCTCCCTCCCTTCTCCTCACCTCCCCCACCCTTTCTGCTCTTCTTCTTTTGGCTTCTATTTAGGGGACTCGGACCCTCAGGGGACAGAGGCAACACAGCAGACGCCTATCAAATACTGCCCATAGCAAGGGAGAAAATGGTGTTTGGGGATAAGTGCTTAAGATACACAAAAGAAAGGATCTCAGGAATTCTGGACAACAACATCCTGCAACCTACAGTCAGTAGTATCCAATTTCATCATTAATATGGAATATCTGAAATTTCCACTCAGCCATCGCACTGTATACCTTCACTAAGCCTGTGTATCTTCCAGAATGCCCTCTTAGTGTGGTAAGCTTCCCAGCTGACAATGCACAGAAGAGCATTTAGTAATTCAGTCCCGACATAATCATTCCTGGAGTGTGGATATGCTACACCACTCAATAAAGTACAGTAATGACACCCCATGGCCCAAAGGTGCGTTGTCCCAAAGTCAAGTATGTCGCAGATACTCATCATTCGCTACTAATGTAGAAATCAAAGTAACAGTCTTGAAGTGCCCAGCCTGTGCCAGAGACTGTCGCCAGGTGGCCACAAAGATGAACAAAATCGAGCGCCTGCTTTCAGGAAACTCAGCCCAGAAGATGGGCAGGCTCTCTGTCCCCGGCCCTCCCCAGCACCTCCTCAGCTCCAGGTCAGATTTTAGGACAAGAGAGCATCACCTTTGCTGGTGGACAGCTCCCCCACCCGGTATTTAGAGGGGGTGTGGGCTGCTGCTGACCCAGCCCCAAGCTACTTCTCTTGCCTCCTCCGCTCTCTGGAGTGTGGGAGGATCCTGACTAGGTCTGGACTTGAAGGAAAGGGAAGCGGGGCTGCTGCCAGGCTCACCGGAGAGCTAATAAGGAAGGGGTAGTCTCCTCTTATCAACAGTCTGTAGTTAGTATCTCCCCTGGGAAGCTGGTGGGAGGACTGGAAGCTTTGTTTTATTTTACAGTGGGAAGGACTGGTTCACACCGAGTCCCTGCCTTACTACTACTACTACTTTAAACCATCCCTCTGTTCTAATTCCCAACGCACAATTACAGTTCCATACGATGGGTGATAAAGCAGGAGCAGATGGATACCAGGTATGGTGAGGCGACCGAGGTCACGGTCAAGGTGCCGTGAAAGATCCAGAAAATGGAGTCTTTAAAAGGAACGGGAGAGGGCAGATGGGGGAGAACACTGCAGAGGTAAGTAGAGGCAGACATGATCCAGAATTTGAGACATTCTGTTCTGTGTCTTACGCAAATATAAACAAAGGCCGGCACCCTTTGTCTTCGCAGCAGACTGCACTTGGCTGTAATTCTGACCCCCCACCCCAAACCTCCTTTGTCCTAACTTGGGGCAGCACCATCAATCACCCCATCTAGCATGCACCTTGCTACCGATCAGTGCGTCAGAAAACCAGGAAGCCTAACAGCAGAGACAGAAAAACACGCCTTGCCCTGGTTTAAGCATCCGTGGTTAAAAAATGTTGCAGAAGATGGGAATGGCCAGTTGGCTTGAAGGGTTCTCATTATTATCCAAATGCAATACAGTAAAGGGAATACGGGCATATTTAAGGCTTTCTATTGTGCAAACGATAAGTTATTTGAAAGCAGTTTCCAGCTCTGTGCCACCTCTGGGATGGTTCCTAATTCTTCAGGCTTTGTGATAGGCCATCTATGAATCCTTTCCCCAGATGGCTTATTAGGCTGAGAGTTTGGTACTGATGTCCTAGGTTTGAACCCTGGAGGGGGTAGGGAAGACCACTGAGTAACATGAACAGCCTGAGGTCAAGGCTGCCGGGCACCTGCAGGACAGGCGCTTGCTGCCTTTGTACACTTGGGGCCTGGAGGAACAGCAGCATCTGCAGGGAAGCTGAGGAGGATGCAGTGCAGGAACACACTCTCCTGGCTCCTACAGGAGGGCCTGGAGGGCCGTAACTTGACAAACCACAGCACTCAGTCACACCTTTAAGACCCAACCTTCCATGGTACCAGTAACCCTGCCTTCAAGAGAAACCAGTAGGTAAAGTCAACAAATGAAAATGCCTTTTGAAAGAAAGAGGAACTTGGAAAGAGAACCAAACATGGTATAGCAGGGTCTATTCAAATGGAAATCTTTGCAACAAAAGTAATTACTACAGGGTAGCTGTAATGCTGCTTTGTACATTAATCATTAACCATACGGCTAACAGTGTGCCCCAATCCAGAATGGATCATCTCAAGAACCTGGTCTTTCCAGAAGCTGAGTGGGACTCCTCCCGCTGTGACCTATAACTCTAAAGGAAGTTATCAAAGCACCAAGATTTAGCTGCCAAGAGACCCTCCCAGGACTAAAATGGCACAACCTGATAAGGTCTACCAGCAATCCTATTTAACTGGAATTAGAATGGGGAAAAAATCATTACCTATCTAACTCGAGTTTATATCAAAGGCTCCTTTCCCCGTTAACTGCTAAACACAACAGACCGAGCGTGTGTACACCGTGCTCAGCTAAAGTGAGAGCCATTTATCTATAGGCTCACCCTGGAATTTTCTGTATCAGAAGAATGGCAAACAGGTGCCAACTACTTCGTTTGGAGGGTTGGGATGGTGAAAGAACTGGCACGCAGTGAGCTCAGATAGGGGACCACACACTAGCATATAAATAACAATCCTAAAAGGTGATTCTCATTTCCTAATGGAGGCTCCCATTAGTATGTGGCCTGATGCTGTAAGACAGACTGTCCAACTTAGCCAGTCACCTGACAGGAATTCCCCAGGACTGATGTTTCTTCGGTGGTAAGGGCAGTTGTCTCTCACTGCAGCACGGATCTTAACCTGGTACCACCTGGAGACCTGGGCTTCCCCGGGGAAGGCACCAGGAAGGCGACTGCTGTTTGGGCCCAGTCATTTCAGGGCACAGGCTGTGCTCCCTTCCCTACTGGGCATCCATACTCACCAAACCAGTCCAGAAGAGAAAGAACAGGAATAGCCATGTCGTATCTGTGCATTTCCTATAAAGCTGAGGTCTCCACTCTCTTTGCCGGGGGGTTCTCTCTGCAGAAGCCTTCCAGACAAAAGAAAAAAAAAAAAAAAAGCGGGGCGGGGGGGTGAGCTTGAGGAAGGGCGATCAATAATCCTATGGGTCCCAACCTGCAGCCAAACGTACTGAAGACTGTTCAAAGTAACTTTTCTTTCTTTTCCTTATTCCTCTCTTTTCCTTTTATTTATTTTTTAACGTGGCCCCCTGAAGTTTTCAACAGAGACTTTGAAACACCCCCTCTGTGCGGAGCGGACCTGAAGTCCCCAGCCGCCCGCCAAGCCCTACCTGGAGGTGCCCCTGCAGGCGGCCCCAAGTTTGTGCTCCGCAGCCAGCCTCTCCCTCGCCTCCGCCCCAGCCGCTGAGTGGGGTCCTTCCCGCCAGGTGTCCCCAGGACTCGGCGGCGCCGGGGCGCGGGCTGTATCCGCCAGAATTGGGGAAGGCGGAATCGTGCAAGGAGGTCGCCCGAACCTGCCCCCAGGACCCCAGGCCTCCCGTGGGGCCTCCCCCCACCCCACTCCCGGGAAGCCCCGTTGCCCCGGGGCGCGGGGAGGTCGCTCACCAGGTACTGGGCGCCGGGGCACTGCATCCTACGCTCCGGGGCCGGGCGGGGGACTGGGAGCCGACGGAGCGCCCGCGGCGAGGGAGCTCGGGGCCGGGAGGCCCAGCGGCCGGAAGA
This sequence comes from Mustela lutreola, assembly GCF_030435805.1. NCBI lineage: Eukaryota > Metazoa > Chordata > Mammalia > Carnivora > Mustelidae > Mustela > Mustela lutreola. The sequence continues at coordinate 80,620,560 of NC_081299.1, read as the reverse complement.
GACGCAGCGCCGCCTCGCGTCCGCCTTACACAGCCACGGCCTTGACCCCGGGCGCCACCTGAGCGGCTCTGGCCCCGCCCAGGTCAGTCACCTGTTCGCGGGAGTGCAGCCTTTTTCTACGGCCTTAGGCCTCCACCACCTGGGCGGTGGCACCTGCGGGGGTGTTCCGCCCGTTTCCCGACCCAAGCGCAGACCCGGGCCGGCCACGATCCGAATGAACGGGTCGGCCACTGCAGAGAGTAAGAAGTAGAAAGTCTCTGCAAGTCCTTCCCCGCGGGTGGGGAACGGTCATAGGTAGCTAACGGTAAATGGCACTTACCAGGTGCCGGTTTCTCTTCTAAGGGCTTCACAAGCTTTGTTCAATAATCGATTAGGCAGAAGTCACTGTTATCTGCGAAACAATGAGGGAAACTGAGGCCCAGCGAAGCAGTGACGGCGTATGCTAGTAAGCATGCTAGTAAGCTCTAGAACTGTGAGTTGAACCCAGGTACTCAAGCAGGCACTTTCAGGGTGGTTCCTTGCCAACACCAGTGTATGAATCATGAAACTAAAACAAAGAGAAATATGAAGCATCAAAAATTGCAATGAATGTTCATTGATGCTATGTATCAATAACGTGGATAAATATAGGAAAACAGATACAGCTGAGGAGGAATTAGCGTTGGGAAGAAGTTTCAGCAACTCTCCAGAGGCAGCAGGATAAGGTTAAAAAAAGGAAATAAGATAGCTTACTTGCTTTTGTTTTAATTTTTTAAAGGATTTTATTTATTTATTTGACAGAGAGAGAGAGAGAGAGAGCACAAGCTGGGGAGCAGCAGGCAGAGGGAGAGGGATAAGCAGGCTCCCCGTGGAGCAGGAAGCGGGAAGTGGTGCTCAATCCCAGGACCCTGGGATCATGACCTGAGCTGAAGGCAGACACTTAACTGACTGAGCCACCCAGGTGCCCCAAGGCAGTTTATTTTAAATATCCTAATTAATATCAAGGATAGAGCTAGAGCAGAAAAGGAGTGATAAAAAATGGAGAGGAGGAAATATTTGAAGACCTAAGGGTAATAAATTCTAAGATTGAAAGAATAAATAAATAAACCTCAGATTGCATGGGAAAATCTCATGCCAAATATATATTTCAAATACCTTTTTAATTTGTTTTAGGAATTTTCTAAGAATCCATTCACTGGAGCAATGGACCAACTACCCAACTAGTTCTCATCAGAACAACAGCTCCTACTCTGACCCATGGATCAGTCAACTCACTTATCACAGGATTGCACTCTTTAAGACCCTCTTTAAACCCTCCCCTTGCCGTGTCCAGGAATTCTCAACTATGGCACGCCCAAATTGCTCAATCGAATCAGCCTGTTCGCATTGAAGGACCCATCTTATACCAGACCCTGAAAAATCTATAAATATCCCATCTTGAAACACATCAAACATGTTCATAAGAAATTTATAAACAGTACTAAATAAAAATAAAACATCATTGATTGCCTTTAGAAGTTTCTAGGGGTCGACTCATTATTTTGAAAACTGGTTAAGGAAAGGGAAAAAAAATCAAGCACATATCCTGCCTCTCCTATACAAACTATAGGGTAATCACGTGGCTGATGAAGGAGATTTTACTTTATAGAAATATCCTGGCTTACATAAATGCAGAAGGAAAGATAGAATTTAGGATATGAGAGTCTGCCAAACATGAAAACAAAGGGACAATCAGACATCAGTCTTCCACCAGTGGAGAATGCATTGCCACTTGCGAGGTAGTCAACCCGAAAACTCTACATGAATCTGACTACCAATTTATAAGAAATATAGGGAATAGAGGAACAAGTCAAATGACATTCCAGGGACGCCATCAGCAGATCCAAGAATGGGAGAGTCCCAGATACATGACCTAGCTTTAACATCATCCACAATAGTAGCAGCAGCAAAAAGATTATAAGAAGAAGAAGAAAAAAAAGACAGATGGGAAACCTATAAATTAAAAGAGATTTGGAAGGTATTTTAACACATAATAGGAGATATTGTTTAGCTTCAGATTAAACCAACTGGAAAAATGAAAGGAAAGACCTTTCAGGGGATTATCTGGTTGAATATTTGATACTCTGAAGTAATTCATATTTAGGAATCTGGGGATCTGATGATGTCATTAGGATTACATTTAAGGAGAGTCTTTATCATTTAGATTTACATACTGAAACTTCTATAAAATAGTAGACTATCTGGGATTTGCTTCAAAAAATCCAGGTCAACCATTTTATGGCAACACAAAAATAGACTCAAAATGGATAAAAGATCTAAATGTGAGATAGGAGTCCATCAAAATCATAGAGGAGAACACAGATAGCAACCTCTTTGACCTTGACCACAGCAATTTCTTGCTAGACATATCTCCAAAGACAAGGAAACAAAGGCAAAAATGGACTATTGGGACTTCATCAAGATAAAAAGCTTTTGCACAGCAAAGGAAAACAATACTTGCAAATGATATTGTCTTAGTCATTTAGGGGCTAGTATCCAAGATATATAATAAAATTATACAACTCAACACCAAAAACAAACAAACAAACCCACTTTAAAAATGGACAGAAGACATAAACAGACATTTCTCCAAAGAAGACACACAAATTGCCAACAGACACATGACATGAAAAAATGCTCCACATCACTGGGCATCAGGGAAACACAAATCAAAACCACAGTGAGATACCACCTCACACCAGTCAGAATGGCTAAAATTAACAACTCAGGAAATGACAGAATGGCTAAAATTAACAGCTCAGGAAATGCAAGGATGTGGAGAAAGGGAAACCCTCCTACACTGTTGGTGGGAATGCAAACTGGTGTAGCCACTCTGGAAAACAGCATGGAGGTTCCTCAAAAAGTTGAAAATAGAGCTACCTATGACCCAGCAATGGCATTACAAAGTATTTACCCCAAAGATACAAAAATAGTGATCCAAAGGAGTACCTATATCCCAATGTTTATAACAGCAACGTCCACAATAGTCAAACTATGGAAAGAGCCTAGATGTCCATCAACAGATGAATGGATAAAGAAGACATGGTATACACACACACGCACACACACACACACACACACACACACACACAGTGGAATACTACTTAGTCATAAAAAAGAAATCTTGTCCTTTGCAATGACGTGCATGGAACTAGAGGGCATTATGCTAAGTGAAATAAGTTAATCAGAGAAAGACAATTATCATATGATCTCACTCGTATGTGGAATTTTAGGAACAAAACAGAAGATTGGGATGCCTAGGTGGCTCGGTCATTTAAGCAGCTGCCTTTGGCTTGGGTCGTAGTCCTGGGATCCTGGGATTGAGTCCCTAGTCGGGCTCCTTGCTCTGCGGGGAGCCTGCTTCTCCCTCTCCCTCTGCCTGTCACTCCCCCTGCTGTGCTCTTTCTCTCTCTGACAAATAAATAAAATCCTAAAAAGAGAAAAACAGAGGATCATAGGGGAAGACAGGCAAAAATAAAACAAGATGAAATCAGAGAGGGAGGTAAACCAGAAGAAACTCTTAATCATAGGAAACAAACTGAGGGTTGCTGGAGGAGAGGTGTTGGGGAGATTTGGTAACTGGGTGATGGACAGTAAGGAGGGCACATGATGTAATGAGCACTGGCTATCATATAAATCTGATAAATCACTGAACTCTACCTCTGAAACCAATAACACACTCCATATTAATTACTTGAATTTAAATTTAAAAATATTTTTAAAAATCTAGGGCAAAGGGCAATGGACAGAGGTGTGGGGCAAACCAGAATGACCATCTACCGGAACTGCTGAAGTTGGGGAAATAAGAATGGGGGTGCATTTTCTCCGCTTTTTGTGGGTTTGAAGCTTTACATACACACTCATACACACACACACACACACACACAGAGTAAAACCACAGTGCCTGCCCCCTCCAGAGCCTCCACTTAGGAAGTCTCTGACACTTACTGTAGGCAGGGCCCTGTTAGTGAGTCTACTTGCCTTTTCGCCCGTTTACTCCCCACGTCATCAGCCTGATGGCTCAGCTGGCCCCATGAGTTTTCAAGAGGCAACAGCCCCCGCTTGGCTTAGGATGGTTGTGTCTGCAGACCGATTGGCCCAGCCAGTTTTGCTCTCACAGTTTTGCTCCCCTTCAAGGTCCTCTGCAACCCTCCTGGGCCCCTGGTGCTCCTGTAGCACTTTGGCCACTTCTACTGGAATCTTCTACGGGAACCTTCCCATCCCTTTCCGCATACTGCCTCTTCCGCCCGTCTAGCCCTAAGTTCTTTGTGGTTCTCACATTTGTCCTGATAATCGAATCCATATCTCTTCAAAGTCTTTGGCCCTTGCTTAACTTCTGGCTGCTCTCTGCAGGTGCTAGATTTGTGCCCCTGTCCCAATTTGGCCGCATGGAGATGCAGTTAGGACCACAGAGGCTGCCCACTTTGTTTTCAAGCATGTGACCACTACTTCTTTGGGTCAGGTCTCTTAGGTTTGGGCCGAAGTCTGAGCTAAACTTCAGCCTGCACGTCTCGTTGACCCGGTGCTTTGCAGCCAGCATCCGGGGAAAAACAGATTTCCCACCACCCATCCCACTTTCCTCAAGCTTCCACTGCCACCTCACTAGCTCTGTGGCTGAGCTCCCGGCATGCTTTGAACCACAGCCTGACACCCTATGGTTGAAATAGTGGAATGCTGGATGTGATAAAGTCCCTTCTCTTGCAGGAATAAGGGCTCCCCTAAGAAAGTCAGTTGCTGAAGGCTCCAGAGTAGGCAAGACCATCAACTAGGCCTGAAGGTCCAGATCTTTTTCACCCAACATTGTTTTTCTCATGTTTGGTTTTAAAATTGAGGCTGGCCCTTCATAGACTTATCCAGATAAGTTAACCACAGACTTGTTGACTCTAATATGGAAAAGTAGAACACATTTCTGAGTCTTCAAATTCTGCTCGGTCTAATCTGTTTTCCGTTGTCCCACCATTCCCGGGTAGTCAGATTTCAATATTATTTGTGTACAAACCAGTTCTCTGGTCTTCTTGGTGTTTAACATTTGAGCAAGGCGAGCCCTGTTAGGATAAACCTCAAGACGTGTCCAACTTTCCTTCACCAGCTGTTTGTAGCTGTCTCTAGGGCACTTTGTATCCCCACCGGTCTGCAGAAATGCTTTTCTTCTTTCCCAGTCTTTCAATGAATGCTGACAGTTCTAACAACACAGCCATCAGAAAGCCTGTAGAACTATCTTTGCTGGGACTGAGGACTGAACAGAAGGAAGTATGACCTGATCCCTCTTGTGTGTTCTGGGAGACTTTAGACCTTGTGTCAGTTTCTGAGCGCTGCTACAACAAATCTCCCCAAATTTGGTGGCCCAACACAACAGAAATGCATTTTCTCATGGCTCTGGAGGCTAGAAGTCTGAAATCAATGTGCTGGCAGGGTCCTGTTCCCTCTGAAGACTCTAGAAAAGAAGAATCTTTCCTTTCAGCTGGCTGAATGCCCCTTGGCTTGGGGCTGTCTCGTTTTGATCTCTGTCTCCGTCTTCACATGGCCTTCTTTCCTGGGCTACCATGTGCTTCCTTTTTGTCTTTTATAAGGACACCCTTATATTGGATTTAGAGACTACACGAGGCAGTCTGGGATGACTTCTTCAGATCCTTACCTTAACTACCTACATCCCAAATAAAGACACATTCTGAGTGAGATTCCAGTAGATATACTTTTTTCAGGGTGGGGAGCATTATTTAACCCACTACATAGCTACAGGTGCTACTTGAAGAAAATGTCTTGTGGTTTGGAATATACCCTTCTTGGGGCATCTGGGTGGCTCAGTGGGTTAAGCCTCTGCCTTTGGCTCAGGTCATGATCTCAGGGTCCTGGGATCCAGCCCCAAATCGGGCTCTCTGCTCAGCAGGGAGCCTGCTTCCCCCTCTCTCTGCCTACCTCTCTGCCTACTTGTGATCTCTCGCTCTCTCTTTGTCAAATAAATAAATAAATAAATAAAATATTTTTTAAAAAAAAGAAATAAAGAAATATACCCTTCTCTCTATCCCCCTCAGAGCATCACACTGTTCATTAGTCCATTGCAGACTGGCCCACAGCGTGTGTGTGTATGTGTGTGTGTGTGTGTGTGTGTGTGTGTGTGTACAACTATTAATGCTGCTTTGAGAAGCACTGTTAGGGACTATACACTTTTGGAGGTCACGGTCAGTTCAATAGGTTGATATGTGCAGGCTCTTCAATAGCAAGGGTGGAGTGATTTCCAAGACACCTGGAAAGCCCTTCTTCCCATGCTTTGCTGACCTGGTGCTGAGGTCAGTGCTACCTCAAATTTCTCAGAGACAAAGGCCTTTTAGTCTACACTGAAGGCAAACAGAATAGAAATGGCCTTGGGAGAGGGCATTTGAGTAATAACTCCAGGCAAAGATATGAATGACTAATACCAGATTCTCTTCTTATCAAAGGTCTCGATAGAGGGCAGAGGATACCTGGATGTCAAGGTCACCAGGGCTTCTGAAGACAGAGGGGTGGCATGCAAGCGCCAGACCAAAGCCCAGAAGTCAAACCTTCTCAGGGTCAGTGCTATCGTTGCACAGTTTCATGCTTTATGACTGGAAGGACTCATCTGTTTAACCAGAACTGTAGAACTACATTTGCATTTTTGACAACAATAACTGATACATAAAGATATCATCTATTTTTGCTTCTTACCAAATATCTGACATTGGAATTTTTAATAGATACAGGTAGAATCATCTGGAAGACACACTGAGTTTTCTTTTCATTTCTTTTTTGAAGGTTTTATTTATTTATTTGGCAGACAGGGAGAGCACAAACAGGGAGAGAGGAGGAAGCAGGGTCCCTGCTGAGCAGAGAGCTCAATGTAGGGCTGGATCCCAGGACCCCGAGATCATGACCTGAGTGGAAGGTAGAGGCTTAACCCAGTGGGCCACCCTGAATTTTATTTTCTAATATGGTGTTATATTTGATTACCTGTAGCTTTTTCTTTCCTTTCATTCAACAGTTAACCCATCCATTTGGATCAAGTGTGTAGTGTTGTAAAAATGGAAAAAAGAAAAAAAACCACTGACACGAATGTGTACTGTTTTAAAAATTCTTATATGCGAGGTGCCTGGGTAGCTCAGGTCATGATCTCAAGGTCCTGGGATCGAGCCCCACATCAGGGTCTCTGCTCAGTGGGGAGTCTGCTTCCCTCTTCTCTCTGCCTCTCTGCCTACTTGTGATTTCTCTCTGTCAAATAAATAAATAAATTCTTTAAAAAAAAATTCTTACACGCAAACGTTTTGAGAGGCAAGTGTGCCTATTTCTCCTGAATCATATCAAGCCAGCAATCTCATCTTTTCCTGTTCTGGGTGGGGGAAGAGGGAAAGGTGAGAGAGAGACAAGAAGCACAGGGGGGTGGGGCACGGTGCTACGGATGGAAAGAGCAGTAAGTCAAGAGGTGGAAGCTCGTGGCCAGCTGTAGGACATTAGGCAAACCTCTTTTCTCTCTGGGCCTCTTCCTAACACAAGAGAAGAGCCAGGTTCTTCTATGTCTTTTTTGAGCTCAGAAATCCTATGATTTAAAATCACACGGCATAGGTACAGAGACCAAAACCCCAGAGTAAGAAAAAGAAAGCAAATGACAGAAATGAACAAAAATAGAAGTGACAATATACTAGAGATGATCAATGAAAACAAAACCAAACCTTATTATTTGAAAAGACTGAAATAATAATAATAAAAAAAGCAACCCTCCGCAAGGCAGATCAATAAAGTAGGTTGGAGATAAAATATGCAAAATAGCCAGCCTGTAACAAGAGGATATTAAGGTACACAGTGATCTGTGATGGGACACCCCTTTCTACTTGTTTTTTTCTCTCCCATCCTCCTTAGTTTTCCTCTCCTTATATATTTTTTGTATTCTTAATTTGCCTTCATTCTGTATCCCCACATCATATCTGCTATTGACACTTGCTCTCTTAGACCCCTGGGGATTGTAAACCTCAGACCAGCTTCTGGCAAAGCCCTGGCGTTGAGGGCTGATATAGTTGCTGTTCTCTTACACCAGGTGGCGCTGTAAGCCAGTGGCTGGGGAGTCAAATCCCCATAAATTGTAGTGTGTTTTTCTTTTGGTCCTAAGATCTTTTCCTTTATTATTTATGTTTGCATTTTTACATTTCCAAAATTGTGAGACATCTTACACTCAGTTTATAGATTTACTGTAGAATTTTATGCCCTCTGAAAGCTGTTACTAAATTGATGTTTCTTCTTATCAAATCTTAACATTGTCTTAGAATGGAGGACATTTGATATGTTATGTATATTAGGACTAGCTGGAATGTGTTGATCACCCGTGGATAATATTAAAAAATCACTGAACATAAGTTCTTACTGAAGAATTAAAAGTGATGTACTCTCAGGGCTCCTGGGTGACTCAGGCACTTACGCATCTGGCTTGATTTCTGCTCAGGTCATGATCACAGGGTCGTGAAATGGAGCCCCATTTCGGGCTCTCTGCTTTGTGTGGAGTTGACTTAAGACTCTCTCTCCCTCTCCCTCTACCCTTCCCCCTCAAATGAATAAATAAATCTTTACAAAAAATAAAAGCGATATACTCTTTATTTGTCAGAGAATCACTGCAGATTTGGAATTGGAGAGACCCAGGGGTTTGGAACCAGGCTCGGGCACTTACCAGCTGTTGATCTTGGATAAACTTCTTATTCTCCATAAGCCTCAGTTTCCTCATCTTTAAAATGGTGAGAACAATGGCTAATTCAGAAGATTGTTATTGTATGCCTACCGTATAACGTGGCTCACAACAGTTTCCATGAACTGCAGGTGGTGTTCCATAATTTTTAAAAGCTTAGGTTATCAGTGTGAAATGTGAAACAGACACCTGTTAATTTACAACAAACAGGGAGAATGCACCTGTGCTCTTCAACGAGCAAGCTAATTGGCCTGGGGCTGCGGCTACCTGGCCCTTGGTCGGCACGCAGCCTGGATGATGCTGCTTTACCATCTCCAACAGTTTGGGTGCTGAAGCAGAATCTTCTGGGGGGTGTTTGTTAAACAGGTAGATTACAGGACCCACCTAGACCTGCTATATTAAAAATCTCTGGAGATGGGGAACAAAATGTTCTTTAAAACGAGCTCTTCGTATTGTTTGTAGGGACACAAAATATGGCAACTCTGACCAGACTAGTGCTGCGATCATTCTAACTTAGCTTAATTTCTGTAGTCCTGTGTTTGAACGATAGGATGTTCTTTCTTTTTTTCTTTCTTTCTTTTTTTTTTAAAGATTTTATTTATTTGTCAGAGAGAGAGAGAGAGAGCAGGAGCAAGGGGAGCAGCAGGCAGGGGAAGAGGCAGGCTCTCGGCTGAGCAAGGAGCCCAATGTGGGGCTCGATTCCAGGGCACTGGGATCATGACCTGAGCCAAAGACAGATGTTTAACCAACTGAGCCACCCAGGCATCTCATGATATCACGATTTTTAAGTCGCTTATGGGGCAGTGGAAAAACAAGACTAAAGGACTGCTCTGGTTCCCGCTGCTCTTTCTGCTTCCCCGCACCAGCCAGCTGCCTGTGCAGGGGTTTCTACCAGCTTTGGGAATGGATCTTGAACCTGCAAGAGGAATAAGTTCCAGAGATCTCAAACATAGCGGAGAGATTATCATGGATAATACTGTATTTGTGTTCCCATATTACTAAGAGGCACCATCCTCAATGTTCTCAGCCCAAAATAGAACAGGAAATTCTGTGACGTGATGGACGTGTTAGCTAACCTTACGGCAGTGATGATGTTGCAATATATAAATGTAACCTATCATACACTTTGTACCCCTTAAATGTATGCAGTGTCATATGTCAATGATATCTCAATTTAAAAAGTTAAAAAAAAAAAAAAGAATGGGGTTTGATTGGATGGCCATGCCAACGATGGAGTCAGAAAATGAGAATTCTGAGTGAGGGTTCTAGACACCTGATGTCTAACTTTTTAAATGTCGCCACTATTTTGGCATTTTTTGATGAATATGATTTACTTCACAAATATGTGCCAATGGCTCCCCAAGTCCCAGGCTCAGACTGTTACTACACAGCCCACAAGGGCTAGAGCATGTGGTTTTTGGAGCTGGGAGAGCAGGCTGCACCAGCTCACCCCGCAGAGCTGGGTTTCCAGAAAGAGGGCCCCCCTCCTCCCATACCACCCCATCCCATTAGTCATGACCTGTGTCTGGGCACGTGCTCTTCCAGCTGCCGGCCAAAGAGTGGTTGGTCAGACTGTCAAGGCTCCTATTCTATTTATGAGCTCTCTCAAAATATCAAACTGCCTGCTGAACCTAATTTTATTCCTTCTCAAATGATTGCCTTGAGGGTAGCTTCAAGTGCCAACAAACTTGAACATATAATTGGCATCTATACACACGCACACATGCACACATGCACACACGTATATATGAATGTGTATATTTGGCGGTAGGTCTAGCGTGCTGTCACTTCTGCACACTTAGTCTACTGCTCTCGGTCAAAAATGTGTTCTGGGACACAGTTCAATGATGGAGGCGCCGGGCCACGTGGAGTAAACCACACACAGCGCTGAGTGTCAGCTCGGGATGGAGCGGGAGCAGGGTCCAGGGCAAGGATGTGAATTACTACTCACGGCCAGAGGACACAACTGCCATGATCACAGAGCTTACAACGGCACTTAGAGCATGGGAAAACACACATGGCGTTTCCTGCATGGGTTGGCATATCTATTGACTTTTTGGGTGAGCTATTTCAGAGATAAATGGCAGTGCAATAAAACAGAATAGCGTGCCTGCTCCAGATCATTATGTGTGCCTTCACTTTCTTAATGATACAGGGTCATTCCCAGGAACAGAAATTATTGTACTACGTGATCATATTGAGAATTACTGGGAACAGCTTGCAGGGATAGTAGTGGGCAGGTAACTTTGCCCAGCCCAGCCTTCTCTGTCCCACTCCCCGTGCCGGGGTCTGCTCGTTACTATGTGTGCCTCTTGCTCCTCCTGCCACTCTGTCTCTCTTGTCCTCTTCTATCTTATTTGGCTACATGAGTAGCCACATTTAATTGAGGCATAACTGGCACAGAACTTTATATTCAGGTGTGCAACATAATGATTTGTTATATGTATACATTGTAAAATGACCACTGCAGCAAGTCTAATGAACATCCATCCCCTCTCAGTTACAGAACTGGTTTTCTTGGGATGAGAACTTTTAACATCTACTCTCTTAGCAACTTTCAAATATGCAATATGCTGTTATTGACTATAGTCAGCATGCTGTCCATTACATCCCCAGACTTCTATTTCTTTTACAGCTGGAGCTTTGTATGTTTTGATTCACTCCATCCATTTCACCCACCCCTAACCTCGGACAACCATCAGTCTGTTCTCCACGTCTATGAGCTGGTTTTTTTGGTTTTTAAGTTTCCACATACAGGAGTCCCCCTTATCCACAGTTTTGCTTTCTTATTTTGGCTCCCGCCTCATAAAGAGAACTCAGTGGAGCCCCGGATAAAGTACAGCATAATAATTAAGGGTTCAAAGGCACCTGGGTGGTGCAGTTGGTTAAGTGTTTGACCTTTATTTTCAGCTAAGGTGATGATCTCAGGGTTGTGGGATTGAGCCCTGCATTGGGCTCCATGCTCAGTGCGGATTCTGCTTGGGATTCTCTCTTTCCCTCTGCCCCTCCCCTCTTGCTCATGCTCTCTCTCTCTCTCAAAATAAATTATCTTTTAAAACAACAATCAAGGGCTCAAATTCTGGAGCTTGAAGATCTACGCTGTCCCATACTGGTTGTGTGGAATTGGACAAGTTACAATCTTTTCAGGACTCAGTTTTCTTATCTGTAAAACAGGCATAATAATACCTTCCTCTTTGCTGTGGGAATTAAATGAGATTAGATAAGCTAGTTTTAACACAATCCCTAATACACGATAAGTATTCAATGCCTGCTAGTTGTTACTTTTCTTATTTTTCCCTCTTCACCCTAGCATTCCCACTTCGAAAGTATTTGTTTAGCTGTGCTTGCTTTTATAAACTGCTTCAAAGCAAGGCTGCATACAAATGCATAATTCAAATTACCAGTGCCTTTTTTTTTTCCCCCAAGATTATTTATTTATTTATTTATTTGACAGACAGAGATCACAAGTTTGCAGAGAGGCAGGCAGAGAGAGAGGGGGAAGAAGCCTCCCCGCAGAGCAGAGAGCCCGATGCGGGGCTCGATCCCAGGACTCTAGGATCATGACCTGAGCTGAAGGCAGAGGCTTTAACCCACTGAGCCACCCAGGTGCCCCTTAACAGTGCCTTTTTAAAGAGTTCTGCCAACGTATGATGGCGACTCCAATGTAGGTGATAAAGTAGACAATAAGGCTGGTTGTAATATAACAACATCCATCCTAAGGCAAAGTACCTATTACCTTGGACCCAGTAATTTCACTGGGTCCATGAAGAAAACTGAAACCAATTTACATACATGAAGAGATCACTCACAAACTTTTTCAGGGTTCTGTTTCTCACAGCTAAAACTTAAACAATCTGAAATGGCTAACTTACTCAAGAAAATGTTATTCAGTCATTAAAATAATGTTTTTGAAATTATATGGTAGCATGGCAAATATTCACGATGTCATGCCAAGGGGAGAGGACAATTGACTCAATTGTGTCTGTAACATGACTACAGTAGCCTGGGATGATCTATAAAGAAAGAGACTGGAAGGAAATACATGAGCATGTTAGTGGATTTTGAGCCGAGAAACAATGGGTGAATTTTAAATCCCTTTTTCCACGTGCTTCTGTAATTCCCAGTTTTCTTTAATAATGAATTCCCCACCCGCACACAATGCCATTTAAGGACTCTGTTCATAACTCATGGATAAACACAGAGGACAGCTCAGATTGAACTGTTTTCTTTGGACAGGATGTCATCATTATTAAGAGAAATTCAATCGCCTAAACTACGATAGTGGGACAGGGTGGAGCTTGGAGGCTTATGTAATGGGGCAATTTAATGTGGATTTCTGTCAGCAGCTTTGCTTGGACTGATAACGTGAGAGAAGGCAGAACACCTTTAGAGAAGGTGACGGGAGGCAGAGTCTTTGCACCATTCACGGAAGTTGCAGAAATTCCAAAATCAGGGAAATGGAATTCCAGAGCAGAATTCATAGCCTATTAGGGGAAAAAAAATTCCTTCAAACCTTATCACTTAGTGGTAAGCAAAATCCAATTAAAACATGAATTACTGTTATTCCTGTATTATTTATTTTTTAGCCTAAAGCCATTAAAGACATTTTAGAACACAATGAGTTATATGCTTTAATTTTATGCTGTGTATTGTCTTTTATTATAAAATCTAAATATGCAAAATGTATAAATTAATGAATGTGATTCATTATTAAACAGAGCATCATCCAGAGAAGGAGCCCTGTTAGGATTTCTGATACAAAATTTCTGTCTCTCCGATAGAGATACAGCTAACATTCCTTGAGTGAACCTTGAACCAAGTGCTTGGCTCTGCTTGGAGAATTTTACATGTGATAACTGAATTTATTCTCACAGCAAACTTTTGGGGTAGATACAGTAATTCTTTCCATTGCATTGCTGAGATTCTTGTCTAAGACCATGCAGCTGGGGATGAGGGGCGGGGTGGGAGGCAGAGCCAAGAGCCAAACATTCTAGCTCCTAGTCCAGGCACTTAACCTTTTCTCCATGGCTTTAATACATTTATAACTACACCACACTGGGATTATACCACACCTAATTTCTTGTAACCTTTTTTTTCTTTCTTTTTAATGTATCTGAACATCATTGATCTCAATGGAGATCAATCTACTTCATTATTTTTAAAAGCTACATTGTATTTTATTGTGGGATATCTCATAATGTATTTAACCATAATCCACAGGGTTGGACATTTAAACAGCAATGAAATGCACATTCTTACATAAAGACGTGCATTTGAGAGATTACTTCATTAGGATAAATTCTTGGATCAGAAACATCTGGGTCAAAATGAAGATTTTCAAGGCTTTAAACGCCTGTTGCCAAAAGGCTGTTAAGCAAAGTCGTGCTCACCCCCCGCCCCCGGCATGGCAGCGGAGTGTTTTCCTCTACATCCTGGAGTGTTTTTCTAACTTGTGTAGTTTGACTTACTGTAAGAAATACATCTCACATGATGATTTGGTATATACACATTAAACAAAATTTACTCTTTTCCTGACCAGAAGCAATGACCTTTTTCTCCCCTTTCCTCTCCTCTCCCTCTCCCATTCAAAATTTTCTTAAATGCCAGAAATGGTCCACTACATTAATTACATAATCCACAAATGGGTAAAGTAACTCACAGTTTGAAAAAACCCTACGTCAATGCTTCAGTATTAATATTCTCTTGAGTATTTGCCTATATGATAATCTGAGATGGTGACAAATTATTGTTTCTATCTTAATTCTTAAAAATTTTAAGAAAAAAGATTTTATTTATTGATTTAACAGTGACACAGTGAGAGAGGGAACACAAGCAGGGGGAGTGGGAGAGGGAGAACAGGCTCCCTGCTGAGCAGGGAGTCCATGCAGGGCTTGAATCCAGGACCCTGGGACCATGACCTGAGCCACCCAGGTGCCCCTTAATTTTTTTAATTACTGGAGAGGTTGAACATTTTGGGAAATCATATTTTTTTGGAAAGATTAAAATAAAGTCCATTGTTTTTCCACTTCTACTGGACATTAGACTTTTAAAAAATCCTATCCTTTAGTTAAGTGTTGGACCAAATAATTTCTAGAGATTAGGCCCAGGTATCCAAATTAGTGGCCAAGGCTGAGAACAAATGTGGTAGATGGCTGCAGGAAATGAGAGACTTATGTGATGCTGTTGTTCACAACATACCTAGATTGCTACTTCATAAAACCGCATTTAGTTTGATGTCTCTTTCAGTTTGATACTTATTTTAAAATTTACTGGGCACCTATTTAAACGAACAGAAGATAATATGATTATCTTTCTAAAAGGTTTGATTCAATTGTTAGAGTTCTGAGTATTAAGCATGTATAAAGCATCACTCTTTATTTAAATTAAAGACTTCTGATATTTTTTGCAAGCCTATTGTGTGCAAAGCCCATTGCCAGACCTGTTGGGTTAGAAAATGAGCCAGCAGTTTGCCATGTAATCAGCGCTCCGGCCTATGCGTGCGAATAACTATAACACCAGAAAGAAAGTGATAATTTCATAATCATGAGAATTTAGAAATACAACAAAAAATTACATCTCCAATATCCTCACATAGCTCATTTATGACAATTTTTATTATGTATAGTAAGAAGTAACAAGAAGATTAAAAAACTCTCAGCTGGATTTGAATAGTTGTTTGCCCATTAAACACTACATAATACATATTTTTAAAAGATTTTATTTATTTACTTGAGAGAGAGAGCACAAGAGCAGGGTGAGGGACAGATGGAGAAGCAGAACTACTCCCTGGGCAGGGGGCCCCATGTAAACACAATATATTTTTTAAATACTGTAATTAGGGGCACCTGGGTGGCTCAGTGGGTTAAGCCTCTGCTCAGGTCATGATCTCAGGGTCCTGGGATCGAGCCTCACATTGGGCTCTCTGATCAGCAGGGGGCCTGCTTCCCCCTCTCTCTCCGCCTGCCTCTCTGCCTACTTGTGATCTCTCTCTGTCAAATAAATAAGATCTTTAAAATAAAATAAAATACTGTAATTATCTGGAGGTGTGACTTAACCCCATCTTAGGTATGAAGTTAAGGAAGGATCCTAATTTTGGCACAAATCACACTTACGCTTATTTAAGTCTGAGTTCATAGTGAATAATGGCAAGGAAACTCATGGGAGAGAGTGTAGATTCTCATGAATAAAACCACATTCTGGGAGAACCGAGGTGCTATTAATATATCAGGGTTTCATCCAATAGAGAATTCCAGTGGTCTCCCAGACAGTCCACCTAGATGGTATTCTGGAACCCCCAAACTTAACATGTCTCCCCAATAAAAGTCTTAGCTGCCTCCTGCCTCTTCCTCAAGCCATGTTCTGTCTTCTGATTGTGGCTCCGGGGACAATTGTGCGCTTTGCAGTAAGACGGATGTTACTGGCAGGGCACCTGGGTGGCTCAGTGGGTTAAAGCCTCTGCCTTCTGCTCGGGTCATGATCTCAGAGTCCTGGGATCAAACTTCACATTGGGCTCTCTGCTCAGCGGGGAGCCTGCTACCCACCCCCCACTCTTTCCCTGCCTCTCTGCCTTACTTGTGATCTCTGTCAAATAAATTAAATTAAAAAAAAAAAAAAAAAAAGACAGAGGTTACTTGCCATCTCCTTAGATAGGGAACTACTCCACTTGTTGGCCCTGACCAGTCTAGGGGATTGTGGGTGGTCTGAGGGCCTGAGCACTGCCTGGAGGTTCTGACCTTGCGATCCCAGCTCTGAAAGCTCAACACTCTCCTTCCCTCCCTTCCTCTTCCTTTTTTTGCTTCTCTGTTGTACATGAAGAGAGGAGGGACGCTCAAGGGAAGCTCTCAGAAGACCACTGGGACCAGCCCCTCATCCCAAGACTGTCCTGGAGAAGAGAAGACAGCAGAGTAGTAAGTCTGCAGAGGGTATCAACTTGGTGGCTGGCATGAACAGGAGATACAAATGGATTCTAAAAGAGTTCCAGAAATTCGTGAATGGCAGGTAAGTAAGAGGAGCTGGGGGTTGAAGTCAGTCTCATGGCATCTGTCTCTAGTCTGCCATTTGGCCATACGTGGCCCTCCTCAAGTCTCTAGGTTCCTCTACTCCTGCTCCGGGAGAATTGTGCTGGAGCAGAAAAAGCTTTGTCCTTGAAGAAGTTACTTAACCTTTCTGTGCTTCAGTTAACACAACTGTAGTAACTGGTTAGATAACAGCCCATTAGAAGGCGTGAGCTCTGATGGCCAGGTTCACTTGCCCAGCCGGATGTACACATCCGGCTGGGCAAGTGCCAAGATCTCAGCTGATTGCGGGGGGATGTCCACAGGGGACTGGGATGTGGTGGGTCGGCCGTGAGCTTGCGCAGAGCCCCGCCATCTCCTCCCACCATCTCCTTTCGTGCTGTAAAAGGGCAGCATAGCCGTTGGCAGACATGTTGCTGGGCTGTGAGGGATCCAGTTAGATGATGAATCAGTTTTTCCGTTTTTACCTGCTCTCCACCTGCTTAGGAAGAGAAGACTACCAGGCACCAAGGGAAGAAACAGAAATTCCAACAGTCTTGGAAGCTCAGATTATTGGAGGACGGATTTTCCTCTTGTGGGCCATGGTTACTAGAGGTCAATGATCAAGTCCACCAAACCCAGACATGGGGATTTTAGAGCTGAAAAATGGAAAACAAGGGAGAGCTACATCCTGTTGGGTCACATCCTGTTCACGAAGGCAGGAAGTGGAGCAGCAGACCAAGATGATTAGAAAAACATGACGTTTATGAAGCATTTGCACGCTATGTGTGGATGTACGTTTTGGTATACAGTTTTTTAGGATGCCATGAATCAAGGCTCATAGATCACGCTTTTTGGAAGTTCTTAAGCTTCTTGTGAAATAAAACTGGCTAAAAGCCAACCGTTTCCTATAGGGCTATTGCTCTATCGGTAATCATATCAATCCAAGAAATAAAACAATATCTTATTTGCCATCTGAGAACTGGTCATAGGGCACTGTTTCCTCCAGGAATAGAAATGCAAAGCTGGGAACTTCTCAGGGGCAGTCGTAGCGAGTAGGAGATTGTGGCTTTTGCCCAGAAATAGGAGTTTTATTGCCTCTCTCAAAGGGAAGGGTGGATTGTCCCAGTGTGGGCAGCCTGCAGTGCATCTCCCAGGAGGCACCAGGCTTGTGTGGAATCGCCGGCACACAGCATCCTTGCTCAAAGCACAGCTTGGCTGGTCTTCATGCAGCTGACTCAGCTGATGAAAGGGCTTCTTAGACTCAGGAATGCAGAAGTTGCATCTGCTCCTTTCTCTTTATCTTCACTCCTCTCACTCCCCTTCTCTTTCTTCTCTCCCCTTCTCTTGCTTGTGTTTCTTGGTGAGATGATGGCCGCTCAATGATTCCATGTTGCTTTGCACGAGGGTGGGATTACGGAGAGAGCCACTGCCAGCTTTTGGGTTTGATGGTGACTGTTAGCATCCTTCAGGAAGCAACTCGAGAGGCCCATTCAAAATCTGGACTCTCTAGTCACTCGGGGCTGCGGTGCTTCTAAGATAAGGCAAGCATTCAAGATGGTGGTGCTCACACTTTTGGATCGCTGATCTCCAGAATCTGCCTTTACAACTTAAAAACCATGTGTTTTGCAACTAGCTCTCCGTGGTTTTCTCACCTTCTTCCTGAAGTTTCTTTCGTCTGTGTTAAGTAATTGTGCTAGCAACGTACCACAGTTACTAGGATATTAGCTCTGGGGAATGTTCATGTGTCACAGAACCTTCCAGGTAGATCGGCCTGCTAAAGACTTCACATATCATCCAGTGGTTTCAGATTTTAGTGTTTAGAGAAAGAAAGAAAGAAAGAGAGAGAAAGGAAGAAAGAAAGCTGTTACTGACTGTGTTAAGATGTATGCATGCATCATGTAGTTTTTATTCTGAAGATTTTAAATAATGGAAATCGAACAGAAATATTGCATGTAGTTTTATCCTAAAATAAAATTTATGTTTTTATTTGACCATATGCTCTTCTAGTTTCTGTGATAGAACCTACTTACAATATCCTAAATATTTTATATTTTCATGAATATATATTCATGCATGAGAGATACTTTTAAAAAATGACTAGACCCATTTTTGTTGCTCATGGACAGAACAGCTGAATGACCAAAGTAAGCTGGGGGTTTCCTTTTTGGTTTTGCCCTGGGCCTCCAACATTTCAGTATTTCAGATCAGTCTCTGGAAAGTGGGAACTTATGACTTGTTACCTTACAAAAAAATAGCTGGTCCATGATTTCAGAATGACCAAGATGGAAAGGTGTGGTTCTCAATGCTGTGAGACTTACAGGACCTCAAGATCTGCACAGGTTACCAGGGAGAGACTCCCTTCTTCTGTCCTTATCCTCTTACTGCTTTTTTTTTTTTTTTCCTGCTCACTATTCCCTCCTGTTCCTTCCTCAAAATCCTGTGTCCATCTAAGAGTGAGGATTCTACTTCCTCATCCCTATGGTGCCTGCTGTGTGACAGTCAATGTGCTAATTAACATCTTTCCTCCTGTCTCATTTCCTCCTGCTCTTTGATGAGGGAGGCGCCCTTACCCCGTATGCCCACTTAGCAGAAAAGGGAACTGCGCTAGTGATGAAGCGTCTTGTTCCAGATCTGTTTGTAAGGGGTAGAACTACTCCTCCCACGCAGATATTTGCAATCTCATCTCCCTCCCTTTCTTTCTCTCTCTTTTCTTCCTTCCTTCCTTCTTTTCTGATTTTATTCATTGATTTGAGAGTGAAAGAGAGCACACACAGCAGGGTGAGGAGGAAGGGAGACGGAGAAGTAGACCCCACACAGAGCAGGGAGCCAGATGCAGGGTTCACCGGGGCTGGATCCCAGGACCCTGAGATCATGACCTGAATGAACCAAAGTCAGAGGTTTAATAGGCTGAGCCACCCAGGCTCCCCTCTTTGCACTTACATCTTTCTAATTACAGAGCAAATGCTTTCCCAGCACTACCTTTCAATGCAGAGTCTGGTTCAGAAATGGTAGAAAAAGAAAGAAGGTTTTAGAGACAGCTGCTTGGGCACCTGGGTGGCTCAGTTGCTCAAGCGGCTGCCTTTGGCTTGGGTCACGATCCTTGCTGGGATCGGCTGGATTTGGGCTCCTTGCTCAGCAGGGAAGTCTGCTTCTCTCTCTCTCCCTCTGCCTGCCACTCCCCTTGCTTGTGCTCTGTGTCAAATAAATAAATAAATAAAATCTTAAAAAAAAAAAAAAAGAGCTGCTTACTCTTGGAATGATAGGCTTGCTCTCTATTGTCTTCTGTTTTTATAGTTTGAATTTACTGTCACTGCCTTCCACAAGCTGGGGACAATCATTAATAGACATAATTGTTTTGGGAATATGGTTTTATGTAATAGGTAGCGGTATTTCAGAAATGTAAACTGGAGGAAAAGAAATACGGTATATTATCAGAAGTCTCGGTCCTCCCCCCCACCTTTTTTTTCTTCTTTTGTGAACTATTTGGTTGGCTCCAGTTGGAGTCTAATGTTAACTGCCTGGAGGATAAAAATAACTTCTTTTGTAGTTTTACCTCATACAACACCAACGTATTGTGACTTTTCATGGAAAGATCCATTTTTAGAAAGAATGCAAGGCACCCCCAGGCCCATGAGTAATAACTGTTTGGCAAGATGATGCTTAATGCCAGATAATCGCTCTGGAGTCCTTCTTTGGAGCCTTATGAATTGTTCTTTATATAATTTGTATGTGTTATTTTGTAATATGTTGAAACCCCACTCGATAAAAAAAACCCCAAAGGATATATGTATAGGGCCTTGGGAAATTCTTTTACTTCCTGTACAATGACTCACAATTTAAATGTACTAAATTGGGTAGAGGAAGTATCTCTCTATCATTGTCTCACAAAAATATAAACTATAAACCAGGAACAGAAACTGCATATCTCTACATGTTCCTCTCCCCTCCCTGAGGCAGAGGTGGTGTCTGTGGATGGTATTTGAAGTCGAAATGATGGATGGGACATGAATGGGATCATCCTGGAAAGAGAGAGGGAAACATTTTCTCTCCTGTGCCTAAATTCATGACATTTACCTTTTATTTTTGGCATGATTCTCCCCAGGTTCTGAAGTCCTGTCATCTAATTTAAATACAGCCAGACCCATTTTCCTACTCTGTTAGCAGAATGCAAATGGCGAACCAAAATAGAAGACAATGACTAGAATACGGAATTCCAAACCTGGAGAGTCCTGGTTTTCTAGAATTACATAGATGAACACCAGGGAAGTTCCAGCTTCCTGAGTTAGACGAGTGGTCTCCTTCACCACTGAGATTATATCATTCTGTGACCTTTTACTCCCCGAGGTCTGATATTTTCTTCTGGGAAGCAATTTTCCAGATGTCTTAGAATCTCAGAAATGTTTGACCAAAATAATCTGTTGAATGAGAACTAGTGACTGACACTCTCCTTTCTGGGGGAAGCAGGGCTGATGGTAGCTGGGAAGAACTGGTGACTCCAAAGGAATAATAATTTTAAAGATATAGCTGTTATTATTTCCACTGGAGAAATCCTCATCATCTTGACATAAAAGTTACATTTCATTTAAAACCTGCCATTTGTAAATAGAGCCGTGGTTTTTCTGCTGCTGGGTTTGGGCAGCTCGTCTCAGAGTCGTACTTTGCTGTGTGTGTGTCTTTTTTTTTTTTAATTAATATATTATAAAGATATTTTATTTATATTTATTCATTTGAAATTTTTAAAATAAACATATAATATATTTTTATCCCCAGGGGTACAGGTCTGTGAATCTCCAGGTTTACACACTTCACAGCACTCACCATAGCACATACCCTCCCCAATGTCCATAACCCCACCCCTTTCTCTCAACCCCCCTCCCCCCAGCAGCCCTCAGTTTGTGAGATTAAGAGTCACTTATGGTTTGTCTCCCTCACACACTGGTAGGTATAGTTTGGTTTGGATTCATACAGCTGCTTTTATTTGGAACGATAATTTCATCAAGCATTCAATTAAGTCAAAATGTATAGGTTTAGAGCGATCATAAACATGATTTGATTTTTGTTTTGTGAAATTTTTAAAAACCTTTTTATTCTTTTAAAAATAATTTATTTATCTGTTTGACAGAGAGTGAGCGAGAGAGAGCATGGGCAGCAGCAGGCAGAGGGAGAGGGAGAAGCAGACTCCCCGCTGAGCAAGGAGCCCGATGCGGATGCGGAACTCGATCCCAGGACCCTGGGGTCATGACCTGAGCTGAAGGCAGATGCTTAACAACTGAGCCACCCAGGTGGCCCTTAAAAACCTTTTAAACCACTCATAGAACTTTCCAAGTATGAAAAATTTGTAAGTGCGGCCAAATAGGGCAGTGAAGTTGATCCAAGATTTCCAAGATCTCAGAACTCAGATCCCGGATGGCATCAGATCTGGAAGGCTGATAGGAACAGGCTTCACAATTAACTTAATTTCTTCTCTATGTTAATGGGAGTAAGACTTAATATGGTTAGAAGTTTAAATTTTCCAGATGGTTTTCCCAATTATTGAAATACAGTCGTCTTGGTGCCAAGTAATCATTCTATAGCCTGGGGAGAAAGGCAGTACATAAAGGGATGGCGTTGTACCTGGGCCTCGTGATTACTGGGCATTCTTTGCTCTGATCCAATGACCTAGCCCTTCCCGAGTGGAATAATTGCAAAGCAGCAAATATCTGCAAGGGGAAGGAATCAAAGGCATGGAAATAAATTACAGAGTGATGAAGGCCGGTAGCCAGCTTTTGTCCAAACAGATTCTCAGAGTTAAAAGAATGATTTCTGTTTGGGGACAATGAAAGCTGATGAAATAGGAATATATTTGCATCAACAAACTCCAGTGTGTAAGAATGAGTCCAGTTTTCAAAAACAGCTTTATTGCGATGTAACTTAAACATGGGTTACCCAGGGGCGTCTGGGTGGCTCAGTGGGTTAAGCCACTGCCTTCGGCTCAGGTCATGATCTCAAGGTCCTGGGATTGAGTCCCATGTCGGGCTCTCTGCTCAGCAGGGAGCCTGCTTCCTCCTCTCTCTCTCTCTCTCTCTGCCTGCCTCTCTGCCTACTTGTGATCTCTCTGTCAAATAAATAAATAAATAATCTTAAAAAAAAAAAAAAAAAACATGGGTTACCCACAGGATCTGCACAGTTTGTGGATTCTTAGTAAATTTACGTAGACTTGCCACAACTACAATTTGGTCTTTGGGTACTTCTCTCACCGTACCCCCCCATTCCTTTCTGCCTCTTTGTAGTCAATCCAGGCTCCTACCCTCAGCCCCAGGCAACTGCTGATCAGCTTTCTGTCTCACAGTTTTGCCTTTTCTAGGAATTTCACATAAATAGAATTGGGCAACATGGAGGCTTCCATGTTGCGTGTCTTTCACTCATGTGTTGCTTTGTGCCTTATTGTGTCACTGCACCTCTCCTTAGCTGATCCTTTCCACTGCTGTGCAGCATACCAGGGTATGGGTAAAGCACAGCAGGTCTATACATTCACTATTTGATGAATACTTAGATTGTTTTCAGTTTGGAGTTACAATCAATAGTGTTGTTACCAGCACTTGCCTACAATTTTTTGTGTGGACATACTTTACTTTTCTCACAGATAAATAATTCAGAGTGCGATTGCTGGGTCAGGTGATATGGGTATGTTTAACATTCTGAGAAACTGAAAATGTTTTGCAAAGCTGCTCTAACATTTTATTTTTTCACCAACACTCCATGACTTGGTATGGTCAGTCTTTTATTACAGTCTTTCTAGGGGTTAAGTATTCTATCGACATAATACTTTACATTTCCTTAACACTACCAATGTTGAGAATCTTTTCATGTGCGAATTTGCCACGTGGATATCTTTTTTTTTTTTTTTGTAAAATAACTCTGAATTTTTAGCCTATTTTTTAATTGGTTGGTTGTCTTATTATTGAATTGTAGGAGCTCTTTACATGTTTCACTTATAAGGCTTCATAAGGTGTATGATATGCAAGTCTTCTCTCCCAGTTTGTGACTTCTTAAAAAAATTAACATATGATGTATTATTTGTTTCAGGGGTACAAGTCTGTGAATCATCAGTCTTACACAATTCATAGCACTCACAATAGCACATACCCTCCCCAGGGTCCATCACCGAGCCTCCCCATCCCTTCCATGCCCTCCCCTCCAGCAACCCTCAGTTTGTTTCCTGAGATTGAGGATCTCTTTGGGTTTGTCTCCCTCTCAGCTTTCATCTTGTTTCATTTTCCCTCACTTTCCCTATGATCCTCTGTCTTGTTTCTCAAATTCCTCATATCAGTGAGATCATATAACTGTCTTTCTCTGATTGACTTATTTCACTCAGCATAATACCCTCTAGTTCCATCCATGTTGTTGTAAATGGCAAGATTTCGTTTCCATTATACACACACACACACACACACACACACACACACCACATCTTCTTTATTTATTCATCTGTCAATGGGCTTCTGGGCTCTTTCTATAGTTTAGCTATTGCATACACACACTTCTTCCCCAAGTTTCCTTGTTACCAATTTTCTAATCATGTTCCTTCCAAGTCCCTGATCATCCAGCCAAACCGATGGCCATAGTCCATGAATCAGTCTATAGGCACGCATATGGCCATTTCTTCTTCCATATAAAATGGACAGTTAGGTACATTGCTTGCAGTTCTGTCCACTGGGAAGAGTTCTCCCTACCACTGTCCTTAAGGGATGTCCCATAAAGGGGCTGTAAGCCTTGGAGCTGACATGGGGAGCCTGCCTGTGTTGCAGAGCCATCTATGAACTAGACTTGAGTTTTCTATCAGTTAACTGGTTATAGGTGATGCCCCTTGAGAACACAGATGGAGGCTGGGAGAGAAAAAGTAATGTGGTGGCCGGAAGTGGAGACCGTGGGTAAAGGGCATTTGGGCCACTTCTTCATGGAATTTTCTTGTGCCTTCTGGGTCCACTCAGGCCTGATTGTATATGTCACTTGTGTTTGAGAACAGAGTGCTGCTGTCCATGCCCAGTTTTATGTCCTGATGGGTCAAACAACACCCAGTGCATGATGGGAGTTCAGGTCTCATGGTAATGAGTTGTCTCATGGTAATGAGGTGACTCATGGTTAGGTGAGTCTAGTCCACCAAGACCCAGTAACTGACCAAGAGCTGTTTCTCAAGAGGAAAGGAGCTGTCTGCAGAAGCTGGTGGGGCTTTGCTTCTAAGGGTTTGTGCCAAGATGTACCTGTAGGGGCCTGACAGAGGCTCCAAACTGCATCTCTAGCCTCCACTGACACTTTAAACACTCTTGGATCTGTCAGGCTGTGTGGCCCAAGTGGCATAGCAGCTTGTGGGGTACCCTGGATCTGCTGCAGAACTTTCTCTCTGTGTCTCTCACTTAATAGATTTGTCGGACACAGAGAGAGAGAGAGTACAAGCAGGGGGAGTGCCAGAGGGAAAAGCAGACTCCCTGCTGAGTGGGACTCGATCCTACAACCCTGGGGTCATGACCTGAGCTGAAGGCAGAAGCTTAACTGACTGAGCCACCCAGGTGCCCCTGCAGAAGCTTCTCTTGTTCTGGCCCCACTTAAACCACTCAAAACTAGTAGCTTTTCAGGTCACTCAGTAAATAGGCTGGAGTAGTACACCCAAATAAGAAATACGTTCCTTCCAAAATCCAGAGTCCCACTTTTTGGTGGTAGGAAGGGCCAGATGCAACAACTTATTCTTTACCTTAGGAGGTATCCTAATGGTATAAGTTTTTGCAGGATAGTGAAGTTCAGCCTCATCTTCATACCAGGTTCTGGATCTGTAAACTAGCTCAAATCCAGGAATTCACCGAGGAGTGATGGATCTCTATTTTCATGATTCAAGTTAGACTTCAGTTCACTTGGCTTGGAACTCTTTTTAGAAGATTTTATTTATTTATTTGAAAGAGAGAGTGTGAGAGAGCTCACAAGCAGGGGGAGCAGTGGAGGGAGAAGCAGGCTCCCCGCAGAGCAGGGAGCCTGGTGCGGGACTCAATCCCAGGACCCTGGGATCATGACCTGAGCCAAAGGCAGATGCTTACTGACTGAGCCTCCAGGATGCTTCAGCTTAGAACTCTTCTCATACAGATAATATTTTAATAGACTGCCTATGTCACTTCTAGGAACACCATGATCAACTAGTCAAGGACATATGTCTCTTGAAGCCTTACTATATTGGTTACTGCTGTCCAGTAGGTTAACCACACCCCCCTTGTCTTTGGCAATTAATGTCACCACTTGGCCCCTGCTACCTCTTGATCTAACTATCCGCATTGCATCTAAGGGTAGCAATTTAATGATAAATTACCATGGAGATTACTGACTGACTTCAGAGAAGAGCGACTACAGAGTTCTTAAAGGATGCTAGGACTCTCTCAGAAATTAATTCCTCATACTCATGGTGGAAAATGTGTCCCCTGGACCTTCCTAGGGTGAGCGAGCAGGTCTTATGTGGCAAATCCGCTCCAATGTCCTAGTCACCCTAAACGTTTGGATACTTTCTTCTCCAGTCCACCAAGACAGTTCTGTCATTTCAAATTCATTTAGTGTAGACTACTCTGGTCCATGCTTCAGCCAGCCAACCAAACAGAGAGCTCTAATTCCTTAAGCTGTAGCATTCAATTCAGAATATTTGCTTAGTAGGCCCTTATCGATCAATTTGGTCTGACCCCACTTGATGTTCCTTCTGCCATTATCCCTTAGTATCCCTTTGCATCCACTCCCACCCAGATTCCCCAGATTTCTGTCTGTGTAAACTGGAAGAATCATGTACTTCTTCTGCAGCGTAGTACACCTCCTCATGGGTCACATTTTGGTCCTCATCTTTTTGAGCCTGCTGGGACTTCCTCAGGTTGTGCCGTCGGTGGTGGAAGGGTTGTTTCTACTGGCAAAGAAAGATCATTGGGGCCTCCACTATACTTGAGTAGTAGAAATTTTCAACCTACTCATTTTAAAGGCTCAGCCTTGTCCCAGGGTTTTAAGTATTCGGGCATTAAGGAGGCCCCTCCTGTTCTACGTGGTCTCTCCTTACACCTGTCTGCCCATTCTCTTTATGCCCTGCAGGGCTGAGCCTGGGCTCCAGGAATCTTTTGTGAGTCTGTAACCACTGAGCCATTCCTCTCTGGAGTCTTGTCATTTCCTTTCCACTTCCAGGAACTTCTACTTCCTGTCTTACTGCTCCTCAAGGACACTCTTCCTGTCCTGAGCTCTAGAAGAATAGAGACTTCTACTGCTCTAGAATTGCCATCTGCTTTCTGTTTTGCTAAAATCCCCACTCAAGAAATTACAGGCTCAGCTTCCAGATTACAATGAGGAGAACAGAAAATCCAGGGAGCAGGCACACAGCTTAAAATTTCAGGCTGTCCCCCCATTATGAGGATGAGATACCAACGCTGTTGAATATAGAGCTGCAGAATGGGCACTATTCCTCCTTTCACATCCTCCGCTTCTCGCCTGGGAGGTGACGGCTTGTGTTTGAGAAGTTTGTTAGTATTACAGCCTGAGTGACTAGCTTCTGGTGATAAATCTCGTGTGTGGATTGTGGGGACAGCCAGCGTCCAGAGTAAACAGTGATTGCCGAGGGAAGGCCGCACAGGCAGCCTGCTTGCCACACTTCAGCCCCTTGGCTGTCTCCTCACATCTTCGCAGTCACTGCCGAGGGTGGCCACCCCTCTGAGGGGCTCCCTCTCTGCAGGGTGGGGGGCCTCGTCTCCCTCTTCTGGGACCTTAGCTCACCAGAAATTGGGTTTCCTGTGCCCTCACGGAGAGGGTGACAGCAAAGAGTGCCAGGAACCCACATGTTCCTTCCTTTAGGAACCCCTGACCAGCCCAGCACCCCAGCTGGGCCCTCCAGACAGCAGCAGGCGATTCTCTGCCCTGTGCTGGAAGAGAGAAAGGCCTAGGCTGTAGTACATGCAGCTGTCCAAACTCATTTGTTCCTCCACACCTTTGCTTTTGACATTTCCTCGGCCTGGGGCGCCTTTCCTTATTTTTGTCTTTTTCCCTGGGGAGATTCCCCCTTATCCTATAAGGCTCAGTAAAAACACCGTCTCTTCTGGGAGCACACTGTGTCTTTCCCCCAACCCTTTGCTCCCACAGCTTTTTGTTTCTGACTCTATCATAATTCTTATCATATTGGAGTATAGTGAGTTATTTACCTGCCTGGGGGCAAGAACTTTCTTTCTTTCTTTCTTTCTTTTTTTTTTTAAACTCTTTATGCTTAGAGGGGAGGCTGGTGTCTGGCTCGTATTATTGATGATGATGATGGCAGCTATTATTCATTACGTACTTAGCAGTTGCAAAGCACAGTGTCAAGAGGGCCACATATCCAGTATCACTGGGTCACCATCACAGTTCTAAGGGTAGTTGTGGTGTTATCCTAATTCTTGCTGAATTTTGTTTTGGTTTTCATTTTATTTAGAGAGAGAGGATGTGTGCGAGCAGGGCAGAGGGAGAGGGAGAAGGAAAATCTCAAACGGACTCTGTGCTCAGCAAGGGGCCCCACATGGGGCTGGATCTCACCACCCCGAGATCATGACCTGAGCTGAAATCGAGAGTGGGATGTTTAACCGACTGAGCCACCCAGGCGCCCTGATTTTTGGTGAAATTTTAGGAATTCCTTAGGTAGAGATGGAGAAGAGAATTTCGGTTTAAAAATAAACAGCAGGAGCGCAGGTGGGGAAGAACGGCCTGTTGGGGGCAGGATAGGTGGTCCTGGGAAGAGATATGAAAGAGAAAAGTGGGGCTGGAAAGATGAGCTGGTACCATATTACAGAGACGGTTGGATGCCCTAAGGCACTGCCTTTGCTTGGTAAGTCACGTATACAGCAGGGAACCATCAAGGAGGGGCCAATGTGACCTGAGCTGGAGACTAGAAACCAGGAATAAGGGGCACCTGCATGGCTCAGTCCGTTGAGCATCTGACTTCAGGTTCCTGAGCTCGAGTTCTGAGTGGGGTTCTGCACGCAGCAAGAGTCTCTTTGTCCCTCTGCCCCTCACCCCTTCCCTTCCCCTTCCCCTTGTTTGTGCTCCTCTCTCAAATAAATAAATACATGAAATCTTAAAAAATAAAAACAAAAACAACCCCCCCCCCCACGCACACTAGAAACCAGAAACAAGCTGCAATAGTGGGCTAGGTGAGGCCTGAGCATCATCACACATCTTGGGGACGAGTGGAGAGTGAGGCACCAAGCTGGGGGCTGCAGTCCCAAACCAAGCAGCACGGAGCAAGGCCACTCAGTGCTCACAGTCAGGGGGGCACCCAACGGGGAGTCGTAGGTGCCATCGAAATTGTCCGCACCAAGTCTGGTAGGCACACATAGAAAGGAGGGTGCAGGGCCCTTGGGGCTGGGACATCAGGAGAACTTTCTGGGGAGGTGACGTTTGAGACCGGTCTCTATTTCCCTTGCCTCTACGGAGAGGTAGAGGCAAGGCCAGGATGACACCAGCAAGAAGACAGCACCAAGACCCCCCAAAGCACCCTCAGTTTAGGGGACCTTTCCGGGTTTGTTTGTTCATTTGCTTTGTTTTACAAAATTTGTTTTGCATAAGTAACACTTGCTTACTGCAGAAAATGTATCAAATACAGAAAACAAAAAGAATAAGTTTCTTATCTTACTACCTGGAGATAATTATTTAAAACATTTGGTGAAAGGGCAGCTGGGTGGCTCAGTCGTTAGGCGTCTGCCTTCGGCTCAGGTCATGATCCCAGGGTCCTGGGATCGAGTTCTGCATTGGGCTCTCTGCTCAGCAGGGAGCCTGCTTCCCCCTATTCCACTCCCCCTGCTTGTGCTCTCTCTCTTACTGTGTCTCTGTGTCAAATAAATAATAAGATCTTAAAATAAAACATTCGGTGAATATTTTTCCACTTTTACGTATGTTTGAGTAAGAATAAATGTGCCTACATATATGTAGGTGTATGTATACACACACAGTAAGTGGGAAAGCGTACGTGTACGTACGGATGTCTCTGCACCTTATCCCTATCTCTACCGAATATCCTACTTCACCTGCTTCAGGGATAAAATAAGCTTACATTTCTCAACTGTTCCAACAACACTCACTTAGATTGTCCACCAGCCTACCCTGACAGGAGGTCTTATCACCCTCTGGGGTTCCAGAGTAATTTCTGGGACCATTGAAGAAACCCCTGCCTATTCCTCACTCTCTCCTCCTGGTCCTGTTCCCTGTCTGCCCCCTACTTATGCCCGAGATTTAAATAGGAGAGGAAACTCTGGAGGGACACTTTATTCCAACTGGAATGAGACACCCCCTGGGCCTGGAACCCTGTCTTTTTCGTCCCCTGCTATCCTCTCAGTACTTCAAATAACACCCGCCATTAAAACGTGTTCAAGAAACATCTGAGGGAATGACTTCACGCTTCTGCTTGTTCGTGCAATGAACATGGATGGAGCATTTTTGATGTGTTGGCTTCTGTGCTGGGGGTTGGAGGCGCACCTGTGGGCAGCATGAAACTTTCATCCGTGATGGAAACTTCAAGATGAGCAGCTTTAAGAGGCAAACTAGGCTTTCGTGGGAGGTGGTGAACTTTCCATGTGGGAGGTATTCAAGCCGGGTTGAAGAAGGGAGTGACCATGGTTGAAGAAGGGACTCCTGCCTGGGAGGAATGTTGGACTAAAGGACAGCCGCTGACCTTTCCAAATGTAAAATTCTATGCCTGAGTAAATTGTAGATAATCTTTTCTAACTTATGAGTCACAACAACCAAATAAATCACAGAAGGATTCCAAAGAGGATACACTTACAAATGAAAAGCAAATATTCTTGTGGGATTCACATGTTTGTTGATAATAAATGACATGAGAAGCCTGCAAGAGGTTGCTCTTGCTAACAGATCATTTTTAAATAATAGAGTTAACAGAAGTATTAACTATCAGAATATGCTTAAATATTTGTTCTTTAATTCAATCTGTTTACCATAGTCAAAACCCATATTTATGAACCAAAAGAGCCCAGAACTCCTGGTGAAAGCCTCACCGTGGGGAAGAGAGTCGGTGGTACTGGAATAGCGTTGGGAGGTGGTAGATGGGAACCACATGTGTTGTGAGCAGGGAAAAGAAAAAGAAAAAGAAAAGAGTATGCAGGTTCTGTGCGTAGCTTCCTTTAGAATCCCAAAATGTGGCTGCAGGTACAAAAGGCCCCGTGAGCCACAGGGCCATGGGCGCGGCCATTACCCCTATCGGAGGAGGAGGAAGAGGCTTACCTCTCACACTGAGGCTCTGCAGATGTGTCTCCAACGCTGCTTCTCCAGAGGAAGTCCCTCCAGCCTCTTGCCCTTGGGACACGAGCACACTAGCTGCATCTCCTTGCTCTTCCTTTTTGGGCGCACAGGCCGAGGCCCCCGGTTGCCCACGCCCGAGGGAGGCATTGTAGGAGAAAAGTCAGACCTGGAGGAAGGGGCAGAGCTTGAGCCTGCCCTGCTTTATGGGCACACGGCTCCCCAGTGCGGCCCTCCTGCCATCCTGCAGTTCACCTCCCGGGAGCTGCACCCCAGCCGGCCCTGGCCTCTCAGCACTGAGCCTCCATGCTCTATCCTGTCCGTCAAGACCTCATTTAGGACACATTTTAATCACCTGGACCCAGGGACTAGGCAGCTTCTCCCCGCCTCTCTCACCTGGAGGTCAGTGCCTCAATGCCCGGTATGCAGGGGGAGGTTTGGAGCAGCCAACAGGCAGGGTGGAGGGGGGTGAAGGGCTGGAGTGGAGGGTTTGCCTCTCTCTCAGACCCAGAGGACCCCAGTTTCTTTCTCCTCATTCTCTTCCTCCTTCTTCGGGGGAGCAGCAGGCAGAGGGAGAAACAGGCTTCCTGCTGAGCAAGAAGCCCAAGGCAGGGCTCAATCCCAGGACCCTGAGATCATGACCTGCGCCAAAGGCAGAGGCTTAACTGACTGAGCCCCCCAGCGCACCTCATAGCCATGGCTGATTTGTCATCTTCCCCCACCCATGAATTAACTGGAAGGAAGATGTTATCCACTGACAAGACCCGATCAAATGATAAATTTATGCCCCAAACAAAAGTACTACCACGTTATAAAGGAAAATGAGATAAAATAACTCAAGGAACTCCTGGAGTAGAAGCCCTTTGAAGGCCATCATTTGGTCATGACTCATCCATCTAAGATCTTCAGTTGAGCTCTTTCTTTGCTGCACACAGAGCCAGGTACACGGGGCCCACGCAGAAGCTGCTCTAAATGCAGACACAGGCACACGCTGGTAATGAGGACATGGTGTACATGTGCTGTGGGAGGCAGGCCAGGGCTCAGAGAGATGCCTTCTGATCTCCACAGAGTCTTGGAGACAAGAGCAAATTAGCCAGAGAAAGTGTAAGGACCTATTTAACCAAGATGGAGTCACTCTGGACCTATTTATATATATCTGGACCTATAAGTGTAAGGACCTATTAGCCAGAGAGACTCCATCTTGGTTAAATAGGTCCTTACAAAAGAAGGTGTTCCAGGTGGAGAGGACAGGATGATGAGAGCCATGAAGGCATGGGAACTCCTGGCAAGTCTGGAACCCATCCCTGCATGTTTTCTTAGGGCGTAGGTTTAATGGTTATTGTCCATTCCTACTCACAGTAGCAGTGTTTGGTGATGTTTGTTTTGGGTGACAATGGGCTTTCGCACCTTGCAGTATCTAAGGGAGTGGTTACCATGTATGTTTCTGAAAAACCATACTCCTGGTCAGCTGACACCAATGAGAAGATGAGAAGGCATCCTGTTTCCAGCTCTTTCCTATAACAGAGATCCCAAGAGACCACAGTGTTTCCATATTTATGAGTCATCTCAAGGTCTTTCCAGGTTTGGGAAATGGGAGAGCTCTTGCCTAAGCTCTTCAACAGAGGTGGGAACTGGAGAGAGGTGTCTTGGGCCTGGGAAAGGTGGGTGGGCTGAATGGGCAGTTTGGCTGGCCTCCCCTAGACACATATGTCTGAAACCTCTGTGGAAAATTCCTGTGGGCTGCACACTTGCCCCCCAGCTGGCTTGTGGAGGAATAAAGCCTTGGCCAGTTGGGGCTGGCTTATCTTTTGGGTGGACCACTGGGCAGCTGGCCCAGGAGAGGAACACCCTCAGTTCAGCCTGTTCCTCAGCACAGCAAGCTGCCTTGTTTTCCCTCAAGGCTGTTGTTGACACTGATTCTCCTTGTAAAGTGATGTGGGGCGGGGAGGGGGATGGGGGGGCAGGGTATTGTCCACAAGTGAAATACAGTAAGGCCTGGCTTTCCATGAGCTCATTTTGCTCCCGCGTGGAAGCTAAAGCTCCCTTTCTGACCCAGGCTTACTCAGGGTTTTGTAACACCTTTGTCACCATGAAGTGATTAGTGTGACCCATGTTCTCATTAAGCTCCTGAGAATTTCCACATTCCAGAGCATTGGGTCCTTACCAGGAGCTCAGGTTTCTGTCCCCATGAACTCAGAAGACTCCTAATGCTCTCTTTACCAGTTCCTCCTGATCAGCTGAGGAAAGCAGACCATTCAAGGTTATGAAACACTTCAATCTAATTGGGAAAAGTGGGCATTTATCCTCTCTACTCAGTCGATGACCCCTTGGCTCTCATCTGACCTTCTCTGGATATGGGATGCAATGCTGCCCTGTTCTTTATCTTGCATCTCTTGATGTCCCCTTTTGCTTTCATAACCAGAAGCCTAGACTCAAAGGCAACTTGGGGACGATTTAGTCTACTCCCTGCAGTGCACACATGAGCATGCAGGCCCAGAGGTGTTAATGGCTGTGCCTGAGATCACACAGTTAGTAAGCAGAGGGGCTGGGGCCAGGACCCAGGCTTTCCTGCCTCCCAGCTCAGCTGTCAGTCTACCACCTGCACTGCCTCCCTCCCCTCCTCATATTCATCCCCTGGTATTTTCTGAATTTCCTTCCCCCAACTCTTCATGGCCCTATAACCACACCATGATGTTCTTTACGTAGATGTTATTTAAGGAAAGTGTTGCCTAACTTTTGATTTGCTTGGGGTTGCAATACCAGCTTGCAGCAAATGCACTGGGAATGTGTGGGGAAACTCTGCAAAGCATTCTCTATGACTTCGGCATTTGGTTTTCAAAAAATGGAGCAGTGATGTCACTCACTCTTAAACAGAAAGAATAAGCCAACCTTGTTTTCAGGGTCTAGCAGAAAGTACTTCACAAACAGGCTGGAATTCTCTTTTTGGCCATCATGCTGAGGGCAGGATATTACCGTAAATTGTCAAGTCTCTGTTTCTTTTGGACTTATATGGAAAAGCATCTTCTCCAACAGGGGAAAGAAAGTATAGGCTTTGCAGTTTCATGTAAGTAAAACCCAAGTAATATTCTTTGGAAGGCCAAGCTACCACTGTGGCTTACTTTCTACATGCCCAGGGTGGTGACATGTTACATTGTACACATGGTAGCTCATTCAATCAACAACCCTAAGTGGTAGAATTCATATGATTCCTGATTTTATGAATGAGAAAAGTTGCTTGTCCAAAGTCACACAGCTGGAATGAGGCAGCTCCTGGAGTCAAATTGGCTGTCTGCAAACGTTCCAATCCAGAAATGTCCAAAGAGGGCTCCTGGGGATGAAGACCATTGAGCTGCTGTAACCCACCAGAGGCTGGGCTTCTGTTGTTCACATTCAGACTCCTAAGGGGACAGGGGGATACTTGCTCATCTCTCTTTTCCTCTGTTCCCACCTCCCTATTCTATCACCATGGGAGGATGAAAAACAAGGAGAGGAAGCCCAGCCACCTCAACCCTCCCTCTCAGTGTTTGGCACCAGTAGCGACAGAGATGAGGAAGGCCGAGACTCTGGTGGGTCAAGCTGGCACATGGTCTCAAGCTCCAGGTGCCAGGGTTTGGAACACAGCTGCGTTTGCTTCAGGGAGGACAGACGGATGCTGTTTACCAACCTCTAGTCTCTGAACTCAGTCTAGTGGCCTTTGAGAAGTCACTCTTTATGGGAATGAAAGTTATGGAGAAGGAATTTTGTTATCTTCTACACATGTCTAGGTCAAGCTTATGATTGCCAAATAAAACAAGTATAATTTGCCCCTCCCAATATACATAAATAGATATATTCCAGAAACATTTTCTCTGTGTCTTTAGATGATTACTGTTCTCTGTTTGGTGTTAGGTCAATAGAAAAGTGTGACACCTTAGTAGGGAAAGCCCACACCAGGGTTTGGGCAATATCTGAATAACTGTTAGATTTTTATTTTTATTTTTTTTTTTTTTAACTTCATTATATACCCCTCAACAGAACTAAAGATTCCCTGTCCTAAAGCATCTCATGATCAATGATGTTATTGGAGAGTCACTAGTTTTTGCAAATCAAAACAACAGTTAATGAATTTTAATTCATATAAATAAGCCTACTAAGAAAAAAAAAAAAGGAGGAGCTATTCAACGTCAAGAGATTCATTATTCATAGAGTTTGTTGTACTGTCTGTAACAAAAAAGTTTTTTTGTTTTATTTTGTTTTTCAAACCAATCACAAAAACATTAAGTATGGTAGTGGGGAGTAAGCTTAATGGGCCACATCATAAGGAGCAATAAGCACTTGAAAGTGATCAATATTTCTTTAAATTTGGGATACTTTGGGTACTCTGAGGGAATGAATAAGAAGGAGTAATATGTAAATCCCATTCTGTTCTTCATCTTGTAGCTGGATGCTCAGTTACAAAGGAAATAAGCAAAGAGAGGTGAGCAGAGCCCAGCTTCATTGACCCAGAAGGTTCTCCCTGATAAGTGGGGGAAGCAGAAGAATGTAGCTTCTTTCTTACCATCTGGATTGTCTGGAAATCCACCTCCACTGGGATGAAGAGCACCGCCATCACTCTGTGACCTCCCAAGCTCTTCCAGAATTCCCAAGGACCTGGAAACCCTCAAACCAGTCGGATTCCTTCGAAACTCAGCACACTTCCCACAATCTTCTCTGTCACATGGAAGACTAAAAATATTTTT
Source organism: Mustela lutreola (assembly GCF_030435805.1). NCBI lineage: Eukaryota > Metazoa > Chordata > Mammalia > Carnivora > Mustelidae > Mustela > Mustela lutreola. Next base: position 80,584,885 of record NC_081299.1, on the reverse strand, counting down.
TATCTTAATGACTTGCTTCTGGTCCATTTTAGGATCAACAGCCAAATGTGAAAAGGGGGATGCAAAATGACTAGAACTAAATGTTAAGGCAGAAAACTGACGTATTGACAGTATGCATTTATGCATTTAAGAGTATAAATAAAAATTTACCTTTGGGACATTCTAGTCATTTTGGAAGAAACGTTTGGGTAGCCCTTCCTTCGTTAAGCTGGTCATTATGGTAGCAGCTGACCCTGTGTTCCCATTTCAGAATATCTAGGGAGTTAATTTTGTTCATTGCTGTATCTGTATCATTTCGGGCAGTGGCTGGTACAAAATAGATACACTATAAGTATTTGTAGGATTGAATGAATGCTTACTCAAAGGAGGTAATTCTCTCATGCTGTCAGGATAAATGTGGAGGCTGTTCTGAGGACCCAGCATGACTGGTTGACAGTTTCCTAAAGAAGTGACATCATATATACGGACTGGGATTTATTAAAATAGTGCTCTTGTATGCATTTATGGCTTGACCTGTCTGTCATACTATTTCCAAGGAAAAATGCCTCTGAGTTCCAAGAATCAGTTGATAAATGACCCTGAAAAACATAAACCAAATTTAGTTAAGACCTGCCTGAAACTCTGGGTCAGCTGCAGTTGTTTTGCAATTTGTCCACAAATAAGACATTGCTGGGAAATACCAATGGCCTTTGTTCTTGTGGTTAATAGTATCAAGAATGTAGACTTGGACTTCACAGACCACCAGGCAGCTATGACGTTGCCTCAAGTGGCTCAGGAAGACCAGAGGATCTTAAATAAACCTTGGAGGTGACTTTCCAGGTATGTTAATACCTTCAATGCTCCAGAAGCACAGAATGCAGACAGGAAACATCATGGTTGGCCCCCAGCAATCATGAATTTCTGTGAGATGCAGATGAAGCAGAGCAAATCGGCTATCATCTCAGAAAATCCCAAGGTTGGGCACGAGGCTGCTTAATCAGCTGTGAGACACAGCTGGGCTGTGGTGCATAAGGAGCAGCACTGTTGCATAGTGATGCTGATTTGAAGGGATATGTTCCACGTAGACTCATTCAGGCTTTCCTGGAGACTGGACTTGGTCTGAAGAGCAGGCAGTCCCAGGTGGCACCTGTGTTGAGGCCACAGGTGTCCAGGCAAAGTTTTATCTGACACCTTGTTCTTCAACAGGAAGGCTCTGGAGGCTCAGAGCAAGGTGGGGAGTCTAAGTCTCTCGGGCCATAACATAGTGTCACCCTGCTGATAGAAGAGCTGATACTGACTTTGAGAGAGTTCCAGACTGACTGCTCAGATGTACTTTCTGGGACATGAAAGAAGGGGCTGGCAGATCTGGGTCAGGGATGAGAACAGTATTAGAACACACTAAGCAAGAGAGGGATTTTTAAGTAACTGGAGAGGTTATGGGGTCTCAGCCAGAATGTGGGGAATCCAGGGAGGGGCGAGGCACAGCACTGACCGCTTGAATAAAGGCAGTATCAGCAGTCCTTGTGTCCCCATCAGAAGCTCATCTGGTAGTGGGCAGTTGTAATGACGCTCATGACCTCATGTGTGGGCATTTTTAAAATTTCATTTTTAGGATACCTACTGTGGCCTCAGAACACTGGCTGCCCTCAAGGAGTTCACCATGAGTAAAGGACATAACAATAATAATTACTATTATTTAAATAAGAATAGGGGCTCCCGGGTGGCACAGGCCCTGGGTGGCACAGGCTCAGGTCACGAAATGAAATTTTTTAATAATAATTTTTAAAAAAATTATTATTGAAAATAATAATACTGCCCAAGTGTTCAGTGCTGTGCCTCACCCCTCCCTGGATTCCCCACATCCTGGCTGAGACCCCATAACATAATTTTTTAAAATGAAAGCCATGAAAGACATAACAGCTGAGTAGAAACCTTGACCATATTAACTTCTTTTTCAGATAGGCTCTCCTCAACTGGCGGCAAAGATGAACAGCTGGAGTGACAAGTTCATGTCCCACCAGGTTTGTTACCAATGTGGGAAGACTTTTCCTCTTTCCCAAGAGGGCCAGCGAAAGTTGCAAAGCCAATGCTCATCTGCCCAGCATGGTCACGTAGTATGACTGTGACTGTGATCGGCCAGGCCTGGGAGATAGGTAACTACTCTCATACCCTTATACTGAGACTGGGGGAGAAGTGATTCCCCAAGAAAACCCGATTCCTATCATCTAAGAGGAGAATGTGAGTGGTAAGCAGCAAAACCCTCACATTTCCACACTTCCTGACTTAGAAATTGGGTATGAATCAAAGCCAGAACCTAAATAAAGAACCAGTCACGTAAGGTTTACACACGGTTGCCAATGCTCCTAGAAAGTGAAGGGGTTCCCCCTGGACTGTTCTAGAATATTTCTTAAGTATGCTCAAGCACTTCACTCTGGAAAAGTAACCACGTGATTAACAAGCAAATGGCCTGAAAGCTGGGGGAAGGGCCAGCAGGAGGCTGAGAGAGAAAGCTCACGCCCTTTCAGCAATAGGCGGTATTACCTAGCATAAAGGAGGAAATGAAGCAAGAAATGACATCATGAAGTGGGGGATTTTTTTTTTGTTTAGTTTTTGAAAAAGAAAAAAAAAGAAGACGTAGCATCTACGGTAATATACCACCTCATGATATTCCAAGTAACTTCTGTTACTGTGAGAGTTTTAGGGGACAGTGACCTTCTTAATTCCTTCTTTATCATTTTCTAAGGTATGAGTTACTCTAACCTGGCAACAGATTCTTCCCCAACAGGTAAAGTTCCTCTCATTCTTCAGTGGCACCTCTTCAAAGAATCTTTCCAGATTCACGTGAGGAGAGATCCTTTTCCTCTCTTCCTTGTCAGCATTTCTGCTTTGGGACATAGCACTATGGTAGTGCTTGTTGCGTGCCACGGGGATTTTTCACTCTGTCAGGTAGGAGCTGTGAGATTTGAGGTGCAGCATTGACTTCTCTGAAACACAAACTAGGACAACACTTCCTTCTAGACAGGGATGCTGTCAGAATTAAATCAATCGAGGCACGAAAAACACTTAGCCTGCTGTCTGGCACATAGCGAGAGCCTGGTAAATATTAGCAGGCAGGATTTTAGTGTTTATTCTCATTTATTATTTTTTAAGATTTTATTTATTTATTTGGAAGAGAGAGAGAAAGAGAGAGAGCATGAGCAGGTGGAGTGGTAGAGAGAAGCAGAATCCCCAGACCAGGAGCCCAGCACAGGGCTTGATCCCAGGACCCTGGGATCATGACCTGAGCCCAAGGCAGATGCTTAACTGGCTGTGCCACCCAGGAGCCCCTATTCTTATTTAAATAATAGTAATTATTATTGTTATGTCCTTTACTCATGGTGAACTCCTTGAGGGCAGCCAGTGTTCTGAGGCCACTGTAGGTATCCTATATATGTGGAAAGAAAAAAGAAAGAGGAAAGACAGGGGCATAAAGTGAAAAGGTGGGAAGAGGGAAATAGGGGAACAGTTAAGAAGGTGGCACTGGTGGGTTTGTCTGGAAGAAACAGCCATGTAGCCAGAACTGGCTTATCTAGCTTGGAAGGATCTTAATGTTTTGGAGATGAGGGAAATGGAGACCCCAAGAAAGGTGAAGGAATGTGTCTAAAACCATAGTGTTTGCAGAAATGGGGCTGGAATCCAGGCTTTCCTGGGACTACTTCCCACAGTTCCTGCTGTCCCTTGGGGTTGGCCTTTTATCTTCTCCACTTTCCTTAGTGTCTGGGCATCCACGGCTTGATAAAGCTTAGCTGATCTCTGCCAGCAGGAGAATACGTCATTTGCAGTCCACACTCAGATGGAGACTGAGGAGAACATAGGTACATGGTGAGAATTCAGTGGTATCTATATCTTTTCAGTGGCTCTCTTGTGGAAACCAGAAGACAACCATTAAGGAATAACAGTGCCCTGTTATTAATCCAGTCGGCACCAAGGAACCAATCTTACTGCAACCATAGAGCAACATTGACTCTAGATGCGAGCAATGAAGCAGTGAAAGGAGTTAAAGTGTGTATCCTTCTTGAACACAGGTTTGAACTCAACTGCCTACAAGGATTACTGCCTTCCCTGGGAATTAGACATGCATTTAGCTGATCTAAGAGCCAAAACAGAGCATCTGTGACTCATCCTGGATAGATAGAGTATTAGAAAAGAAACCCATTCCTGTGTGAGTAGATTTGGTTCCTCTGAAATTAATGAAATTAATAGGAAGACTTGAAAGGGATGTGTGAAAGGAGATGTAGGAATGAACTTGAGACAAGAGAGCCATACTGAGCATTGCAATGTCTGTTATATACTTAAATATTTCATCAAAAGCAGTGTGTTCTCATGTATGTATCCCAGAGTTACGAGATAGCCAAGATACAGTCATTTTTCCTAAATGAGAATTTCCATCCTAGGGTGGAGAGCCAGCATTCTAATGAGGAAACCTGTACTCCTGAAACAGCTACTGCAAAATCTTTGATGATCTTTATCTCTGACCAACAGCAGAGGCTTTGCCAGTTGGCATAATTAATGTTAAAGATAGGTTTCTGTTAAAAAAAAAAAAAAAGAAACAGGTTTCTGTTGATGCGATTGGTGGTTTTTCAATTAACATAATGGATGCTACCAATGCAGTTTCATTGGAGAGATTGCTAGTGATAAAAGTGTGTGGATTTTAGAGTAGCTCCCTGCCCTTGTGTGAAAAGAGTATAAAAAACTAGGTTGTCCTGTAGCTCTTAGTGATGATGTAATCCTGCGTCCAGAGTTGAATTCTGAAGATTCTAATTGCTTGGTGCTTATAATATAAATTGAATTCTGGGGTGCCTGGGTGGCTTAGTCAGTTAAGCATTTGCTTTTGGCTCAGGTCATGATCCCAAGGTCCTAGGAATCAAGCCCCGCATCTAATTCATTCCTCAGTGGGGAGTCTGCTTCTCCCTCTGTCTCTCCCCTGGCTTGTGTGCATGCTCTCTCTCTCCCACTCTCTCCCACTCTCTCTCTCAAATAAATAAAAAAAATCTTAGAAAAAAAAAAGGTTACTTGAATTCTGCTCCTAGAATATTGTCATGCTTTTTTGAAACAATGATGTGATGTCATTGGCTATAGCAGCCATGCCTTAACTATGAAGGATGAAAGCTAACATGTTGAGTGTATTAATTATCCAATAATGCTCCATGAAAGAGAAATATATACAAAATCACCTCTAAAGGCCAAAGAGGCCATAAGACTGAAAAATAATGCTGATAAGTACAGTACAGCTTGACAAGACAAGAAATAGTTTATCAAAGGGACATACATGACTTGGGTGGTGGCAAGAGAAGACCTCTGCAGACCCACCTCCCATAAGATTTGTTTTTGACCTGTTTTCTTAGCCTAGAGGCTGGGAGACCACCCAGGAGGAGAATGTTTGAGAATCATAGTCATATCTCCAGCGCAGATCAAGGTTGTTATGCTCTAAGAATGTACTGAAGAGTGTGGTTAAACAAAAGGAAGAATGGTGTGTGTGTGCGGGGGGCTGTGCTCAAGAAGGCTGCAGGTCTGGACGCCTGGGTGGCTCAACTGGTTAAGCCTCTGCCTTCGGCTCAGGTCATGATCCCAGCATCCTGGGATCGAGTCCCAGTCATCGGGCTCCTTGCTTGGCAGAGAGACTGCTTCTCCCTCTGCCGCTGCCTGCCACTCTGTCTGCCTGTGCTCACTCGCTCTCTCTCCCCCTCTCTCTGACAAATAAATAAATAAATAATATCTTAAAAAAAAAAAAAAAAGAAGAAGGCTTCAGGTCACAGAGGGGTCATCAGAGTTGATTTGTCCAAGATGGCATTAGTCTGGTTCACATAAATACTCCCTAATCAATTACCCCAAAACTTAGTGGCTTAAAAACTACAAAAGTCTCCCATGGCTTCTGTGAGCTAGGAATTTGGGAAAGGTTCTGGTTTAGGAGTTTCTCATGAAGTAACAAGAACATGTTGGCTGGAGGTGTAATTATTTGAAGGTTTGACTATAGCTGGAGGACCCACTTCCAAGATGGCACTCACGTGGCTGGTAAATTGGTACTGTCTGCTAGAGGAAGGGCTCAGTTCCTCTCTATGTCAGCTTCTTTATGTGGGACAGGCTTCCTCACAACATGTTGTCAGGGTTCCCAGGGAAGCATCCTGTAAGAGAGAGCCAAGTGAAAGCTGTATCCTTTCTGTAACCTGGCATCACCTCACATCACTTCCACCTTACTCTGTTGATTGGGATCAGCAGTCTACAACCCCTACCTAGATCTGAGAGAACAAGGCCCCACCCCTTGGTGGGAGGAGCATCAGTTACATTGTATGAATATCATGTGCTGTGGAAGAAATATATAGGAGTGGTTATCTGTGGGAAATACAATCTGCCACGCTGTCCTAGTCTGTTTGAGCTGCCATAACAAACACCATATCCTGGGTGGCTCACACAACCGATATTTCTTTCTCACAGTTCTGGAGGCTGGAGGTCCAAAGTCAGAGTGCTAGCATAATCAGGTTCTTAGTGAGGGCTCTCTTTTTGGTTGTCTTCATATGGCCTTTCCTTGGTATGTGCCCATGGAAAGAAAGACCCCATGTCTCCTCCTCTTTTTATAATGGCCTTAATCCCATCACGAGACCTCACCCTCATCACCTAATCTAATCTTAATAACCACCCAAAAGCCACACTTCTAAATATTGTGGCATTGGGGGATAGTGTTTCAACATAAGAACTTTGTGAGGGGGAGCGCCTGGGTGGCTCAGTGGGTTAAAGCCTCTGCCTTCAGCTCGGGTCATGGTCTCAGGGTCCTGGGATCGAGCCCCACATCGGGCTCTCTGCTCAGCCAGGAGCGTGCTTCCTCCTCTCTCTCTCTCTCTCTGCCTCCTTGTGATCTCTCTGTCAAATAAATATAAAATATTTATAATTTTTATAATTTATAATATATAATATATAATTATATATATAATTATAATTTTATAATTTATAATATTTATAATTTTATATTTATATAAATATAAAATAAAATATTTTTTAAAAAAAGAACTTTGTGTGGGGGGCACATTCAGTCCATATCTTACATTATATAAAGATGGTAAAGAAAAGATAGAAAACATCTAGGTCCTTGATACCATCATCGCACTTCTGAACTAATCAACTTTGGAAACACTTCGGGATATCTTATTTCATGAGATAGCACATTTTCCTTATTGATTTATTTGGATTTTCTATTGTCGTAGTTTTAAGTGTTTTACTGAGTATAAAAGCTAGAGCAAATGACTAGGTTCAAATTTTCCAAAGGCTACTTAGATGATATGACTTCAACAAGAGCATTTAATCCCATTCATTCATTCAATAGATGTTTATCAATGGCCTTCAATGTGCCAACCAGGTACTGTTTAAGACTGCAGATGCAGTAGTGAGTAAAACAGACAGACAGTGTCATGTAGCTAACATTCTACTATGTGTTCTGTGGTTTCTCTGTGTGCATGTGGGTTGTGGTGGGATGGGTGGCAAGTGAGAAACCAGATAAATAATTAAAATGACTTGATGATAAGGAGGGCTGTGGAGAAAAATGAAACAGAGAGTGAGAATAATGTGCCTGGGGACGTCCTCATGCAAAAGGTGATACTGAGTAAAGACTTGCGGGAAGTAAGGGACTGAACCATGTGCAAAGGCCCAGTGGGGACAGACCTATGAGTCTGGGGAGCATTAAGGAGGTTCATGGATCTGGGGACTGAAAATAGTAGGAAACAAGGACAGAAAGCTCATGGGAGGTGGGAGGAAATTGTATAGTGATATGGGAAGTCATTGAGTTTTGGATTAGAGTTAATGTGATCTGATTTACATTTAATAGGATCACTTCAGCTGCTGTGTTGAGAATTAGATGGAAGAAGGGCAAGGATAGAAGCAGGGAGCCCAGGTGGGAAGCTACTGGAATAACTCCTATGGGTTCTGGATATGTTTTGTGAACATTTCCGGACAGCCTGGAAGTTGGGGATGGGAGAAAGAGAGGTGACAAAGATGACCCCAAGGTCATCAGGCTTGAACAATTCTAACAATAATGTTTCAGGTTTCTATTGCTGCAAAACCAGTCATTACCTCACTAGTCATACAATTTAGTGGTATAAACAACAGTAACGTTTGTTTTGCTCACAAAGCTGCAGTTTGGGCAAGGCTCTGAGGGAACAGCTTGCCTCTGCTCACTCAATGTCAGCAAGGCAGCTCCAATGCTGGGAGCTGGCTTCATCTCACGTATGTGGTGGTTGATGCTCGTTGTTGGCTAAGGTTGGGTCATCTAGATGTGGCCTTTGTATGTGGCTGCTTGGCTTCTTCACATCATGGAGCCTGGTTCCAAGGTTCCAATTGTGAGTGGCCTCAGAAAGAGAGAGAGCCAGGTAGAACCTGTACCAAAATTCTTTTCTACTCAAAAGTACTTTTTAAAATTTTAATTTCAGTATAATTAACACACAGTGTTATATTAGTTTCAGCTGTACAATACAGTGATTCAGCAATTCTGTACATTACCCAGTGCTCATCATGACTGGTGTGCTCTTAATCCCCATCACCTATTTCAGCCATCCCCCCACCCACCTCCCCTCTGATAACTACCAGTTTGTCCTCTATATTAAGATTTTTGTCCCTTTTTGTTTTGTTTCTTAAATTCCACATATGAGTGAGATCATATGGTATTTGTCCTTGACTGATTTATTTCACTTAGCTTTATACTCTCTAGCTCCATCCATGTTGTTGCAAATGCAAGATTTCATTCTTTTTATGGTTCAGTAATATTCCTGTATATATAATATCTCTCACACACACACACACACACACACACACTCACTATATATATATATATATATATATATATATATATATATAATCTCTGTCTGTAGATTCTTGGGCTCCTTCTATAATTTAGATATTGTAAACAATGCTGCAATAAACATAGGGGTACATGCATATTTTTGTATTCTTTAGGTAAATACACAGTAGTGAAATTACTGGATCATAGGGTAGTTCTTATTTTAATTTTTTGAGGAAGCTCCATACTGTATTCGACAGAGGCTGCACCAGTTTGCATTCCTGCCAAAAGTGCTCTAGGGTTCCTGTTTCTCCACATCCTTGCCAACACTTCTTGCTTCTTGTATGTGTGTGTGTTTGCCATTCTGACAGCTGTGAGGTGATATTTCACTGTGGCTTTGATTTGAATTTCCAAGATGGTATGTAATGTTGAGCATCTTTTCATGTGTCTGTTGGCCATTTGGATATCTTCTTTGGAGAAATGCCTATTCATGTCTTCTGCCCATTTTTTAGTTTGGGTTATTTGGTTTTTTTTGGTGTTGAGTTTTATAAGTTCTTTATGTATTTTGGATATCAACCCCTAAATGACTAAAATATGTCATTTGCAAGTATCTTCTTCCATTCAGTGCGCTTTTAGTTTTGTTGCTTTTTTCCTTTGATATGTAGAAACTTTTATTTTGATGTAGTACAAAAAGTTTATTGTTGTTTTGTTTCCCTTGCTTCAGGAGACATATCTAGAAATGTTGCTATGGCTTATGTCAGAGAAATTATTGCTGTGCTCTCATCTCGGATTTTTATGGTTTCAGACCTCACATTTAAGCCTTTAATCCATTTTGAGTTTGATTTTGTGTCTGGTGTAAGAAGTTCCTCTGCCCATCAATACATAACCTTGTTTTATGTTTCTACTTAAGGCACCTTATTATATACTGTTGATTCATTAACATTGAACCCACGACCAATAGCCCTGTGGCGCAGGCCTACATGGAGCTTGTCTAACATGTGTTCTCTTTCCATCCGGCCTCTTCCAATCTCATTCTTAGGAGCACCAGCCAGCACTTCAGCACAGGCTTGGGAGTCACTTTAAGCCACGAAATCATCAACAAAAGACACCAAAATGTGAAAAGTGTGGCGTGTCTGGGTGGTTCAGTAGGTTAAGCATCTGCCTTCAGCATGGGTCGTGATTGCCAGGGTCCTGGGATCAAGCCCCACATGGGGCTTCACCCTCAGTGGGGAGTCTGCTTCTCCCTCTCCTTCTCCCCTTGCTTGTACATATGCACACACACACTATCTCTAATAAATAAACAAAATCTTAGAAAAAAAAGAACCTATGAAAAACATGACACTAAATAGACCTTGAAAGGTCATTCATTTGTAGCAAGAGTAGAAACAAGAAAGTAGAGCATCCCGTAGTTCAAACTCGCCTGCCTTGCTCAGACCTTAGCTAGAAAGGAGGGCCTTATGTGCTTCAATTTTTTGCTGTCTCTCATGACCGCAGAAGGACCAGGAGCATTGAATTGGGATAAAAGATCCATTTGAGCCAGTAGGCACATTTGCAAATATGAAATCTGTGAATCAAGAGGATGACTGGATCTCACTTGCCTTAAACTGAAGGTAAAGGGCCAAAAGATAAGGGTTCTTTAGCTTTTTCTCTGTACATCCATTCGGAAGGGGTCCTAACTTCTGTATATTTTAACTTTCAAGATACGGTTATTACTTTGGGGCTTAATGCCTTGCACAAAGAACTCAAATGATAGTTTGTTTTGATCTCATTTATTTGAAATCAGATTTCATTACTTTGAAAATGGCTTTATGTTTCTGAGTCTATTCACTTTGGTCAGCATGTTCTTCCTGTGTACCCACAAAGTAGATGGTCTGAGGAAGTTTTTCTCTTTCAAGCACTGAGGTCTTTGAACAGAATAAGTTGGCATACTCACTTAACACTGTTGGGGAAAGACAGGCTCCTACAGAGAGAGATTGCGTTGCAGGGTCTAACTTTGCCATGGGTCATAGCCAAGTCCATCTAGAATCCCACTGTAGTACGAAGGTGTTTGCCTGGTAGGCTTTTGGTACTGTGTCAGTGGCAATTTGCAGAAGTTCCCTGGAACACTCAAAAGCCCATGAATGGGCCAGGTAGTTGAAAGTTGAGAAAAGTACAAACTAAATAATATTTATGGGGATTGAGCCAGATAGCACTGGTGTTCCCAGGACAGATGACCACTTCTCTCCCTGAAGCTGCTGCGAGCTTCCCAGGAAAGAAAAGTCAGATTTGGCTTTAAGGGAGAAAATGTCTTGCTCTTTTGGTTTTATGATATTTATTTTTTTCTTCTTTTGGTTTTAATAAGCAATTTCCTAAATAGCAAAATTTAGGAAGAAAATGAAAAATAAAATGAGCAGAAATGTAAACTACAGTTTCCTTTAAAAACACCCTTACAATTTTCCATGGAATAATTTTTTGTATAGTTAAGGAAGAGCAACTTCATCACCTTTCCTGGCATCCTCAAACCACTGGGTTGCTAATTCCTAAAAAAGTTATTTAGCTCACTGAAGAGTAATGTGGCTGCCTGGTGAAATGCCCACTGGCTGCACAGAGCTGGGGAATCCCTCTGGTAAGGCTCAAGGGCAGCCCCAAGGGTGCAGCTCCAAGTCCAGTTCCTATTGGAAGCTGCTGCGAAGCAAGAGCAAGATAAGCTGAGGGGCTCTGAGGGAGAGAGAATGGCGTCCATCTTGCCATTAGGCAGATCAGCTTTCCTCAGAATGTTAAGTCCTCTTGCCAAGGCAATGTCCGGGCTTGTGCAGATTCAAGAAGCAAGGCAGAAAGCCACGGCACTTGTTTTGCCTGGATTAATCTTGAACTCTCAGAGGAGCACTTGATGGCCTATGGAAGCAGCACTCTCCAAATACAGCAACCCTGCCATTCAGGGAGCCAGACAGCCACTGACCTGAGCTTTCCCAACGACGAAAGATCTTGGAAAAGGCTTTCAAGGAAAAGGCAATCACAAAACCCATCCACTTTCTTTGGGGCCAGAGAGCCAGGCGGATGAAGGGGGAGGCCCCAGGAAAGGTTTAAGCATTAAACCCCACTGGAATAAACAAGAAATGTGAAGGCAGCTAATTCAGGGTTTCACTTACAACAGTTCCTACAGAAGTAAATGCTTCCTTACGAGCAACGTCCCCATTGTCGTTCTTCTCAGTGAAGTCTTCCTTTCTGCGATGTCCCCACACAAGCAGTGGGGCACATCTGCAGGCTGTGAGACCTCTGTCTCCCCACCACCACCTGAGTCCATGTGGAGACAAGTCACAGCCAGCCCACCTATGAAACCGAAGGGCACATGGCTCCTAAGATGCTGTTCCTCTGGGAATGAAGGGGTTCTTTATTTTTTATTACCTAAATGATATGCTCTTTAATATGCCTCACAAAACAGTCTGGCTTAGAAAACTGTCTACAACACGTCTATGTAGCCATTTCCTTTCTGGAATATAAAGAAAGAAGTATATGATTTTCATTCATAGAGGTTTCTCATCTCCGCTTGTGTTGAACAAATATACTTTCAGGGAGAGCAACATTATTAACTGTCTTGGGGGGCTGTTTCTTCGTCTGGCCCTCCTGGTTTGACTGGGTTACTGGGTTCCTTTCTTATCCTCCATGGCCAATGGCGGATGACCAGAAATTGCATGTTTAGTTTGCAAAAGCCAAGTGTTCTGGTGAGTGCTTTCTTGCTCTCAAGCTAGGGTGACCAACCATCATGCTTTTCCCTGGAGTGAGAGTTGTCAGTGCTAAACCTAGGGTAGTCCCTGGATGAGATGATCCCCTTATATCCATGCCCAGAGAAGCAGTGGAGTAAAGGATTGCCAGTGTGGGTGCTGGAGCTCACCAACTGGGTTGGTACCACTCTCCATGATTTAACTTGCCATGTAACTGTGGGCAAGTTACTTACCTCCCTGCTTAAAAACCTCAGTTTTCACACCTAAAACTGGGGAAAATAGTATCTACCTTTTAGGGGCATGGTGAACCCAAAATGAAATAATTATGTAGAGGGTCCCTTGGTGTGCCACGCACATAGGAAGGGCTATTATCGTTGTAATGATTATGACTGGAAGGTATAGTAGTGAGGAGAGGAATCCTAAGGGAAAACAGCCACTAACATACCTGATGTCAGCCCAGGGCGATCAAGAAGTGGTCAAATAACACTGATGACAGCCTCAGAGGATGGGAAAGTGTTGGACAGTGTTCTTCCTTTTGGAAGATGTTTATCAAAATGGATTTTACTTTGAAAAGTTTGGGTGCCCTAGAGGGACAAGTTTCCATTATCTGCAACATCCTGACAGATGGGTTTCTTGGATAGGGGAGGTCCAACTCTGTCATGCTCAAGGCTCTGCAGTCCTTCTAAGCGTCCTCAATGGGGCGCCAGATACCAGAGGGGTCAGAGGGAGACTGTGGTTTTTTGGCCTCTCCGGGGGCACAGTATCAGGCTGCAGACCCTTGGCATATGCTGTGGAAAGTTTTTCTTGCCCTGGCACTCGGGCTCCAGACACATGTGTTTTAGATCAGTGTTAATAAAGTCTGCTTCTGAAGCTCTTACTTCCTGTCATTTGGTCTGCAGAATTTTTGCTGAGTCATTTGACCTCAGGCGTCTTCTGAAACAGCAGTCACATGACCAGAGGAAGCTGTTGTGGGCAAACAGCTTGCCCATAGGCATGCATTCTTGCAAACTCGATCCATTGAATATGCACAGATTGCATACTGCAGTGCCCTGCGTTAGGGACCCGGAACTTACCGGGAGCATTAGGGCTCGGCCTTCTAGCAGGAAGGACAGGGCCATATCCTAGGACTGCAAGCCAGACCTTTAAAAGTTATATAAACACAATCATAAACTATGTAGCTGGGTAGCACAGAACAATTCATTCTCCCTGGGGAAAACTGCAAAGGAAGGCACACCAAGCTAGGTTTTGGAGAAAAAGTAGAACATGAAGGACTTGGATGAGCTGAGACCGGGCAAGAAAGTGTGGGCAGAGGGCATGTACGAGCCAGAGGATGTGTGCTGGTTCAGAGCACCATGCCGGATGCTCAGCATGCTGGACTGGACTGCAGGAAGCACAACGGGGGTTTTCTGGGGGAGCAGTGGGCCATCTCATGGATAGAGTGAAGGCACAACCACAGAGTCTGCACTTTGTTCCACATGCAAGAGGAAAGGCTTTCGAGCCAGGGACTGGTAGGTTCACAACACGGCCTGAGAAGAATGACTTGGTCAAAGAGGGTGTCCGTGGGCTGTTATTTGTAGGGGCAGGAAGACTGGAGAGGACAGAGGTCCTAGTCATGCAACGCAGGTAAGAGTTGATGAGGCCTGAACTTTGGAAGTGGCGGAGAGAATGGAAGGAAGGGAAGAGAAGACACTAAACCAAACTATGGGAGGCAGAAGGAGAAGCTTTATCTCCACTTGTGTACATCCAACTCCACTGTGGGAACTGAGCCTGGAGGGGCAGCTGTGACCAGAGGAGCAGCAAAGATCACCGGTTGCAAAGCTGAGGGGGAGGGGGTTGGTTGGCCTAGAAAAAAGGCTGACCCACACCTCAGTGATAGCTTATCTGTACACGAGAGAAACCAAACACAACTGTTTCCTCATCTCCTCCAAAAAAATTTCAGGTTGAGGGCTGGAGAGTATAGAGGAGATATGACGAAAGAATTTCCAAATGGGGAAAGAGAGGCCAAGAGCAGGACATGTTTTACCTTCAGGATGGTTTTGTTTCTTTGCTTCGATCTGTGCGTCACTGCCTGGCCTGGGAAGAGAGAGGTCTCCTTCCATCTGCCTTCTGGAAACCACCTTAGTTTCTTCTTGGTCAGTGTTTCCTCTTTGAACAGAAGAGTCAGCCTCACTGTTACCGAAAGGAAAACCAAAAAGCACTGGATATGCATTCACCATTGGAAATAGCCATACACAATTCCTTTGTTAATTTAAAACCAGCGGACCGAACATAATGGGTGTGAGTGGGGTTGTGATTGTGTGAACTACCAAAATCGACTCCCCTGAAAGGACCCGTGACAGAATGCCACTTCAAAGCAGCTTTGGCAGGACTAAGGGCAGATTGCAAGGTTGTGGGGGCATCTGCGGTCACCCAAGACAGGAAGTGGCTGAGAGTCACTGAGTTCCCAATGCCCCATTCAGTCTTGGCTTCTGCTTCTCCCAAATTGGCGACCTTCCCTCTCTCTGCAGGCTGACCTTCACCACCCCAGTCTCCCCACCCCACACATCTGAATGGCCTGTGCACAGGTTCCGGAAAGCTGGTTCACATCTCTTTATTTCAATTCCAGTTTCCCGGGGACCCTGTCACCCCGGGTGAGTAACCCAGAGGACTCCTACAGGGCCTCTGGAAGGTGTGCCTAGCTGTGGACAGAGCAGGGCCATTCTCAGGCCAGAGTGCCACGGGCTGGAGTCCCTTTAAAAATCAGGACAGGATAAAATCTCGAAACTTGTCTGAGTGTGGCAGGCTATTTGAGATGCAGGGACCAGGAAGATGTATGTGAACATCTAGCACAAAATCACAGAGGAAAATCTCCGTCCAGAATTGTAGGATTGTCTCATACCATTAACCGATCTAGTAAAGCGGTCAGCCAAGAAAACGTCGACCAGCCTCTGGCATCCTAGGAACTGAGGCAGGGTCTGCCAGCCGTATCTGTTCTGTGAACACACAGGAGCTGCGGCTTCTGAAACCTCTTCCACCATCAGGTGGTGGCTGCTTGGTTTTAATCACGTCACTTCCCTTCTCAGAAGTCCTATGTATTCCTGGTTCGTCATCTTAAGCTTTTTAGCAAGAGCTGCAAGGCCCATACCACCACACGGCACAGTCTGTCCTCACTCGTCCCCTTCATTCTTGTGGCTTATCTCAGGTCCTGCCCGGCCTCGGTGGTTTCCCGTCCAGGCGGGCTGTAGAGTACATTCCTGTATCTTGCAACTGAAGATTCTGATTGTGGGCTGTAGGAGTGTGTGTGTGTGCACGTGTGTGTGTGTGTTTATTTATTTATTTATTCGTTCATTCATTCATTTATTTATCTGAGAGGGAAGGGGCAGAGGGAGCGGGGAGGGGCAGAGGGAGATGGAGAATCTTAAGTTGGCTCCACGTCCAGCAGGGAGCCAAGGCCAGTCTCGATAACATGACCCTGAGTTCAGGACCTGAGATGAAACCAAGGGTCAGTTGCTTAACTGACTGTGCCCCCAGGCGTCCCTGTATATTTTTTTAAAAAAGCTTTATTGGAGTGTAATTGACATACAAAAACATATTCCTATTTAAACGTACATTTGACAGTTTTTTTTTTTTTAAAGATTTTATTTATTTATTTGACAGACTGGGATCACAAGCAGGCAGAGAGGCAGGCAGAGAGAGAGGAAGGGAAGCAGGCTCCCTGGCGAGCAGAGAGCCCGACGCGGGGCTCGATCCCAGGACCCTGGAATCCTGACCTGAGCCGAAGGCAGAGGCTTTAACCTAGTGAGCCACCCAGGCAACCCCTGACAGGTTTTAACATACATGTATGCCCGTGAAGCTATCACCAAAATCAAGATAGTGAACGTATCCATCACTCCCCAAACCTTCCTCATGCCTCTTTGTCACTCCTCCTTCCTGCCCTTCCCTTCTTGCCTGCCTCCCCCCAAACCCCGGCCTTTCCATCTCTAGGTAACATGCAGTTGTAAGAAATAATACAAGTGAGATCCAGGGCATTCTTTATCCAGTTTTCCCTGAGTTGGGGCACCTTAAAAAAAACCACAGTACGGTATCACAGCGAGGTGATATGGCCAAGATATGGAATCATCCCATTTCCACAAAGATCAATTTTGTTGCCCTTTAAGAACCACACCGTGTCCCTCCTCTCAGCCTGTCTCTGACCACTGGCAACCGCGAATCTGTTCTCCGTTTCTATTATTCTGTCATTTCAGGAATGTCGCATATATGGAATTGCACACTGTATAGTCTTTTGAGATCGGCTTTTTTCACATAACACAACTTTCTGGAGATTCATAGAAGCTAAGTGCATAAACAGTTCATTTCCTTTTATTGCTAAGTAATATTTTATGGTATGGATGTACTACAGTTTGTTTAGCCACTCACTCTGGCTCTTTTTACTTTTACTAAAGTATAATCAATATAAAAAATCATAAAATATTTAAAATGTACATCGTGATGATTTGATATGCATATATACTGTAAAGAATTCCTTCCCTTAACACATATATACCTGTTTTTGTTTTGTTTTGGTGAGAACATTTAAGTTCTACTCTTGACAAATTTCAATCATAAAATACAATGTTATCAACTATATACGCCATGATATACGTTGGATTGTCTGACCTTATTCATTTTACAGCTGAAAATCTGGCCTTTCAAACCAACCTTTCCTTATTTCTCTTCCCCCTTGGCCCTGTTAACCAGTTTACTCTCTGTTTCTGTGAGTTTGATTTTTTTTAGATTTCACATTTAAGCAACATCATGCACATTTGTTTTTCTCTATCTTATTTATTTCACTTAGCTCAATGTTCTCAAGGCCCATCTGTATTTTTCACAAATGACAGGATTTCCTTCTTTCTTGTGGCTGAATAATATCGCATTGTGTATATGGGCCACGTTTTCTTTATTAGTTCATCTGTTGACGGACACTTATGTCATTTTCTATCCTATTGTAAATAATGCTGCAGTGAATTATGGGAGTACAGGTATCTTTTTGAGATCCTGTTTTCATTTCTTTTGGATACATACACTGAAGTTGATAATATTTCTTTTCTCATGCACCTTTTGGCTATTTGTTTGTCTCCTTTGGATAGTCATTCACTCTTTGAAGGGCAACTAAGGTAGCTGCAACTTTGGTTATTAAAAATAAAGCTGCTTTATTTGTGGACAGGTTTTGCGTCGACATAACTTTTCATTTCTCTGGGATATATACCCCCGAGTGCAATTCCTGGGTCATATGGTAGTTGTATGTTTAATTTTAAAAATATTTAATTTAAAAAATTTGAGAGAGTGGGAGAGCATGAGCAGAGGGAGGGACAAAGGCAGACTCCCTGCTGAGTGTGGAGCCTGATGCAGGGCTTGATCCCAGGACCTTGAGATCACAGCCAGAGCCAAAACGAAGAGTGGGTCAGATGCTCAACGCACGGGGCCACCCAGATGTTTAACTTTATGAAAAGCTTCCAAACAGTTTCTCAGATTGGCTGTACTATTTTACATTCCCATCAGCAATATGTGATCCAGTTCTACCAAATCCTTGCCAGTATTTGGTGGTGTTGTTATTTTTTACTTTAGCCATTCTGGTAGAAGTATGGTATTATCTCACTGTCATTTTAATTTGCATTTCTCTAATAGCAATTATGTTGAATATCTTCCCCATGTACTTACTTTCCATCTACAGCTCCTGCAGTAAATTCATATCTTTGGCTGTCTTCTATTTTCATTGTTTATTTTTTTATTGTAGAGTTTTCTGAGTTCTTTATATATTCTAAATGTTAGTCCCTATCTTTTGTTTGATATTTGGTTTATACATATTTTTCTCTAGTTCATAGCTTGCTTTTTCATCCTCTTACTTGGGTCTTTGACAGAGCAATAATAATAATAATAATAACAATAATTTTGATAAAGTCCAATTTATTAGTCTTTTATAGATTAAACTTCTGGTGTGAAATCTAAGGACTCCTTGTCTAGCTTTAAAACCTGAGGAATTCTATTTTTTTTTCTTAAAAAATTTAGAGTCTTATTTTTTACATTAAGTTTGTGATCTACTTTCAGTTAATTTTTGTATAAGGTTTAAGGTATGAATCAAAGTATATTTAATTATTTTAACCTATGCATGTCCAATTATTCCAACATTTGTTGAAAATGTGATCTTTCCCTCCTCTTGAATTCCTTTTGCACCATTGTCAAAAATCAGTTGGGCATATAGTATGAATCTATATCTTGGTTCTCTGTTCTTTTTGATTGCTCTATGGGTCTATCCCTCTGCCAAAAACCTCACTGTTTTGATTACTTTCAATGTATAATAAATCTAATATTGGGCAAAGTTATTCTTCCCACTTTATTGTCTTTCAGGATTATTTTAGCTATTCTAGAGTCTTTGTCTTTTCTTACAAATTTTAGAATAAGTTTGCATATATCTACAAAAAACCTTGCTGAGATTTTTATGGAAATTACATTAAACCTACCTTAACATAATAAGGTCATATATGAAAAACCCACAGCTAACATCATTCTCAATAGTGAAAAACTGCGAGTTTTCCCCTTAAGATCAGGGGCAAGGCAACGATGCCTAGTCTTACCACTTTTATTCAACATAGTACTGGAAGTCCTAGCCACAGCAGGCAGACAACATAAAGAAATAAAAGGCACCCAAATTACTAAGGAAGAAGTAAAACTTTTACTATTCGCAGATGACATAATACTGTATATAGAAAACCCAAAAGGCTCCACCAAAAATCTACTAGAACTGACCAATGAATTCAATAAGGCTCTAGGATACAACATCAATATACAGAACTTTGTGGCATTTCTATACACTAATAATGAAGTGGCAGAATGAGAAATTAAGATAGTAATCCAATTTTCAATTACACCAAAAATAATAAAATTCCTTGGAATAAACTTAACCAAGGAGGTGAAAGACCAGAACTCTGAAAACTATAAAACACTGATGAAGGAAATTGAATACATACAAACAAATGGAAAGACATTCCATTCTCATGGATTAAAAGAACAAATATTGTTTAAATGTCTATAAAAAACAATCCACATATTGAATGCAATCTCTGTCAAAATACCAACAGCACTTTTCACAGAATTAGAACAAATAATCCTAAGATTTGCATAGAACAAAAGACCCTGAAAAACCAAAGCAATCTTGACAAAGGAGAAAAAACTAGAGGTATTACAATCTCAGATTTCAATATATACTACAAAGCTGTAGTAATTGAAACAGTAGGGTACTGACAGAAATAGACACATAGATCAATGGAACAGAGGAGAGAGTCCAGCAATATATCCATTAGTATACGGTCAATTAAACTTTAATGAAGGAGGCAAGAATACACAATGGGAAAAAGTCTCTTCAACAAATGGTAATGGGAAAGCTGCACAGCTACATGCAAAAGAATAAAATTGGACCACTTTCTTACACCATACACAAAGCAAACTCAAAATGGATTAAAGACCTAAATGTGAGACCGGAAACCATAAAAATCCTGGAAGAGAGCAAAGGCAATAATTTCTGTGACATTGGCCATAGCAACATTTTTCTAGATAGGTCTCCTGAAGCAAGGGAGACAAAAGCAAAAATAACTATTGGGATGACATCAAATAAAAACCTTCCACACAGCAAAGGAAACAATCAACAAAGCCAGAAAACAATCTATTGAATGGAAGAAGATATTTGCAAATGACATATCTTAGTCATTGAGGGGTTAGTACCCCAAATTTATAAAGAACTTACACAATTCAACATCAAGAAACCAAATAACCCAATTAAAAAATGGGCAGAAGACGTGAACAGATAATCTCTCCAAAGGAGACATGCAGACGACCAACAGACACATGAAAATATGCTCAACATCACACATCATCAGGGAAACTCTAATCAAACTACAGTGAGATATCACCTCACACCTGTCAGAATGGCTACAATCGAAAACACCAGAAGAAACAAGTGTTGGTGAGGATGTGGGAAAAAAAGGAAACCCTGGTGCACTACTGGTGGGAGTGGCACAGCCACTGTGGAAGGCGGTATGGAGACGCCTTTAAAAATTAAAATGAGAACTACCCTATGATCCAGTAATTCCATCACTGGGTAAGTACCCAAAACCGCTAATTGAAAGGTTGCATTATTGCAGCATTATTTACAATATCCAAATTATGGAAGCAGCCAAGTATCTACAGATGAATGGATAAAGAAGAGATGGCATATCTATATCTATATCTCTCTATATATCTCAACCATAAAAAGAATGAAATCTGGCCATTTGCAACAACGTGGTTGTGGAGTATAATGCTAAATGAAATAAGTCAGTAAGAGAAAGACAAATACCACGATTCCACTCATATGTGGAATCTAAGAAACAAAAAGAACGCACAAAGAAAAAAAGAGAGAAACCAAAAGGCACACTCTTAACTACACAGGGGCAAGCTGATGGTTATCAGAGGGGGGCGGGTGGGAGGAGGATGGTGAAATCGGTGAAGGGGATTAAGGAGAGCACTTATCTTCATGAGCACTGAGTGATGCGCAGCATGGCTGAAGGAGCACTGAGTGATGCGCAGCATGGCTGAAGGAGCACTGAGTGATGCGCAGCATGGCTGAAGGAGCACTGAGTGATGTGCAGCATGGCTGAATCACTGGGTTGTACACTGAAGCTAGTATAACACTATATGGTAACTACGCTGGAATTAAAATTTATAAAAGAAATCACATTAAACCTCTAGATCAGTTTGGAGAGAAGCGACATCTTAAACAATCTTGAGTCTTCTGATCCACCCAAGGATAGGTCTTTCCATTTATTTAAGTTTTTCTTAATTTCTTACAGGCAATTTTTCGCATACATATACTATACATTGTTTTGGTAAGTGCCTGTATATTTCACTTTCTTTAAGTGATCATAAGTGATGCTGTGGCTTTAATTTTGGTGCCCATAGAAATGTGATTGTTGTGAGTTTATCTTGCTCCTGTCTTCCTGAACTCACTTATAAATTATAAGAGGTTTTTTTTTTTTTATTTTTTGTTGATTCCTTGGAATTTGCTGTGTAGATAATCATATCAACTGCAAATCAAGACACCTTTATATCTTCCTTTCCATCCCATATGCTTTTCTCTTTTCTTACCTTAGTGCTGTGGGTAGAGTTTCCAATATTATGTTAACAAAGAGTGATGAGGACAGATGTCTTTCCTATTTCTACTCTTAGAAGGAATTCAGACTTTCACCAGTAAGAAGGATGTGGGATCTAGGTTTTTCACAGATGCTCCATATTAAGCTGAGGAAGTTTCATTCCGTTCCTAGTTTGAATTTTGTCAAAAGCCTTTTCTGTTGTGATCTCCGTCTGTCAAATAAATAAATAAAATCTTAAAAAAAAAAAAAGCATCAGTTGAGTCGATCATACCATTTTTTCTTTTGGAGTCTTGTTACTAGGAAGAATGATATTGATTATTATTATTATTATAGTATTACAGTATCATCATAGTAAACCATCCTGCAGACCTGTGCTAGACTCCCTTTGGTTACAGCCATTTTTTAGAAATATGTTGTTGGTTTTGATTTGTTACATTTTGGTTAGGGATTTTTACGGCTGTGTGACTGCAGAAGATCATCTTGCACGAGGTGGCTAAGGTCCGGGAGGCACTTAGGTTCAGGGTTAGCAAGACAGCCCCTCTGCTCAGAACCGGGCAAAGACAAAATGGCCTTCGTTGAAGGATAATCACGCCTGTCATGGCGGCTATTCAAATTCTGGCTTAATGACCACTTGATGGGAATGTTGTGGAGGAAATTCGGATGCCAGCTGGTGGGAGTGTGACTAGACAGCCTTACAATTCCATTCCAGCCAGAAAGCATGTGATTTTATGAACTCCATTGCCCCTACTCCCAGGGCTCCAGCGCTTCCTGAGTGCAGCTGGGGGGCGGGCTGGGCTGGCCCCACCGTGGACCTGTGGTCTAGCGCCCCCTCCCCAGGAGTAGCAGCAGAGGGGTGGGGCCGCCAGCTCCCGAGGCAGGCAAGATGCCCCAGGGCCCACATGGAGTCGTTGACCCTTGAGATAAGCCGTTGCTCTCTGCATCCTGTGCCAGATTAGGACTCCTCTCCAAACCCCAACCCCAGTGGGCTCTTTATTTCTGTGATCCTGAGGTCACTGTGGCTTGAGTCTTACAGGGCTGGATAGAGCACGCCAGAGCAGGACAGACTGTTTTGTAAGTGTTTCTCCATCTGTCCAAGTTTGTACTTCTTTTAAGAGACCTTTCAGCTGTTTTCTTCCCCCGCTTCATTAAATTGAAAACAGCAAATCGTATTTTGCCAAGAGAGAAAAAAATCCCTCATGCGGAGGATATTCTTCTCAACTCATCCCTTAGGACACACTGTTTCTGAGTGGGCTTCCAAACCGGCCCAACACTGGATCTACCCACAGCACTCCCAGCACCTGAGAAAGTAGACTGGAAACTTGCAGCCTGGATTTGAAAAGGACCCTGTCTCTGCTTCTCTTGTATTCCATGCTTGGGTGTGTATGTGTGTGTGTAGGGGGAGTTTGGGTTTTTTTTTTTTTTTGTTTTTTTCTTTTGTTTTAGAGAGGGAGACAGCGGGGAGGGGCAGAGGCAGAGGAAGAGAGAAGAATCTTAAGCCAAGATCCACGCCCAGCATGGAGCCTAGTGTGGGGCTCGATCTCACAACCATGAGATCATGATCTGAGCCAAAATCAAGAGCCGACGTTTAACGACTGAGCCACCCAGGGGTCCCTGTCATATTTCAGAATAGGAGGTAAGAGATGTTTGTGGTGTGTGTGTGTGTGTGTGTGTGTGTGTGTGTTTGTGTGTGTGTAGTCAAGGGCACATCAATTGTCTTGCTAGATGGTAAAACAGAACATCAACTATCATGACGAAAAGGAGCCTGTGGACTGGCAGTCTCCTGTCTCATCATGTCGAATAAACTCAAATCCAAATTCTTTGATGTGATAGGAAATGTACTCATGAAGGTCCAACTTACTGCTTTCTCTCCTGCTTACACTCCTATCCTTTCCTCAATAATCTGCCAAGTCACTTAAAATTCTTGCCTTAGCCCTATTACTTGCATGTCTCCAGGGATTCTGGTTAGAAGGAGTACGTACCACGGGATGGATTTCTCATTAACCTATTCCTACTCATCTTAGCTGGAACTGCTTTATGATGTGCTCTAGCAGAGAACCTAGATTCTGGAGCAGTGATAGAATGGGACCTAACACAGGCAGATTTTGGTGGCGAGGGGGTGTGAAGCAAAGGGCTTAATGTGAACAGAGTCTAGAGAAGGAGGCAGGGGAGTGAGGGGCCTATTGGGCAGCTGGAAGGATCAAATGCAAGTGTGAATACAGCGCCAAATGTGTCCATTTTATGTCTGATCCATGCAAGGGCATTTCCAGGGTGAGTAGTTGGATTACTTTCCCAGAGCCCCAAGGGCAACACAGCAAAGTCTTTTCCAGGGGCTGCTTACCATAGATAAAGCAGAACACAGACGTAAAACCTGCTGGTCCCCAGGTATGGCTGGGTTCATTTCCAGGATCCCTGCAAGGACTTTCGAATGGGAGGAAGGGTATGGTGCTGGGAGGCAGATGACTTGCTTCTAGGCCCAGCTCTGCCATGTATCAGTTGAGAGATCCTGGGCTAGCCCCCATTTCTCCATGTGTCAAATGACATCAAACATCTGCCTCTTTCTGCTAGGTGACCTCATACACTCCTGTCACAGCAACTTCTGCTAATATATCGATGTCCCCCAAATCCCCGTCACCAAGCCAGTCCCCTCCTGAGTTCTTCCTGAGCCCTGAATCCAATCTTTCCCAAACACCTCCATTTGGGATTCACAGATCCCCCAGAGCTTATTGTGCCCCACTGACCCATGCACCTTTCTTTCCCAACCTGCTCCTCTTCCTGTTTGCATTGACGTGAAGGACACCGTCCTCCACCCATGGGCCCAACAAGAAAGCTAGATGTTTGGCCTAGCCTCTCCTTCCCCTCCCACATTCAGTCACAAAGCTCTCTACAGGCCGCTTGACTGTCTCTTGAATCCAATCCTGCTCTCCATGCTCACTGCCACTGCCCTGGACTGAAATCACACCGTCTCCCTCTGGGGCCAATGCAGTGATCTCCTGTCTCACCCTTCCGTCTGGAGGCCCTCCTGTGTGATTGGTTTTTCTAAACTGCAAAGATTTCTTGACCCTCTTACTTAACATCCTTAGTGAGTACCTATTTATTTTCAGTGGGGTAAGAATCTAAACTCCTTAACATGTCCTAGTTCCCCTCTTGACTCATTTCCTGCCCATCTTCCCTCCCTGACTTTATGCTCTACCTCTCACCGTGCTAATTACTCAGAGGGCCGCACATGGGCAAGACTCCCTCTCTCTTAACTTGAATGGTCTTCTCCCTTGCCTGGTGTTCCTTTGATCCCCATTTTGGCCTGTGTAGCCCCTACTGAGTTTCACATTCTTCCTCAAGAAACCACCCTAGTCCATCTAAGCCAGAACAGGCTGCGTCAAGTCTCCCTCCTCCTCTCCAGGAACCTAGCATAGGGAGTGGTGACCGTGACATTGTCTCTTCCCTCAGCAGTCTCTGAAGTCCTTAAATGTGGGCAGTATGCCTCAGGCCCTCTGCCTCCCAGTGACTGGCATGGTGTCAAGCCTTCCCTTGGCACTTGTTGAACGAGTGAATGAATGAATGAATGAATGAGTTTAGTCGCCACTCACAGTACTTGTGAGGATTAGATGATGACGTCTGAAAATATTTCACAAACTGTAAATGTGTTAGGGATATTTCTGAGAATCAAAGGCTGTAGGGAGGAAATAAATGTGCGAAGTAGGGCCCCCTGGACAATGATACAAGAATGAGGTGGAGCCATGATGGCCGAGGAATCAGGGGACTATCAGGACAGCGCTGGGCACAGCTTGGACGACCCGGGATGGCCCGTGAGAGGAGATACGCCTCCTGAGATACCAGCCTGGGCTGTACGAACTTGGGGGCAGACGTCACCGCATGGCTCTGGCTCCTCACACAGCACATAGTCCTTCAGTCAGGGGCTTGGCCAGTGAGAAAACACATTTCTAGCTTGGAACCAGAGCTTCCTTATGTTCCCGTGACCCTTCATTAGGGGGGACATGCCGACTTCTGGGACAATAAACTCATAGTCTTTATTAAAGACGTAGACTAGATTTTGATGGTATTTTGGCTAAGGCCCCGGAATGCCCATGTTCTCCCTGCCAATGATACTCCTTAGAGAGAGAGAGAACGCAAAAGAGAACACAGTAGTGCTATTTCTGTGGTCTGTGCACAATACCCACTTATGCCTCTGCCTGCCCCACTCCCCGGCCCCAGAACATGGCGCTGGGGAAGCTAAACCTGAGTAGGCTGGCAGGGCTTGCAGCTGAGGTGGGTTCCCAATCTCCCATAAGAGCTAACCCAGATCTCAGGTTCTCTGCACTCCTTGGGCTAGAGAGACAGAAGGATGGAGACAGACAGAAGGGGCCAGGCCTCGATGTGGGAGTGGGGTGGGGATGGGGTGGTGGCTGGTCACGGACTTGTGGATGTTTCTGTCTCACAGAAATGTTATAACACCTGTTCCCTGATGACCATGGTGGTGTGATCACATTGGTGGCAACATTACCTTGAGGAAGAATAAAAGAGATGTGGATAAGAAGGTGGGCTTCTTCTCCTCACAGTCTCTATGGAGTAAATGAGGGCCCTCACATATCCAGGAAGGCAGTTAGATAGAGCATTCATTAGTTAACCATAAGTACTTATTCAGTACTTTTTTTTTTTTTTTAAGATTTTATTTATTTATTTGACAGAGATCACAAGCAGGCAGAGAGGCAGGCAGAGAGAGAGAGAGGAGGAAACAGGCTCCCCGCTGAGCAGAGAGCTCAGCGCGGGGCTCGATCCCAGAACCCTGGGATCACGACCCGAGCCGAAGGCAGAGGCTTTAACCCACTGAGCCACCCAGGCACCCCTTATTCAGTACTTTTATGGGCCAAATTGTGTCCTTTCCCAAACCCCTAGGTTGAAGCTCTAACCCCCAATGTGACTATATTTGGAGATAGGACCTTTAAGAAATTACCTAAGGTCAAATGAGGTCTGGAAGTTGAGGCCCTAATCAGAGAGGACTAGTGCCCTTGTAAGAAGAAGATGACAGAAGACGAATAAGAAGAGAGTTCTCACCAAAACCCACCCCTGCCAGCACCTTAATCTTGACTTCAAGCCTCCCATGAGCCTTCGAGAGCTGTGAGAAAATGCATGTCTGCTGTTTAGGCCCCCAGCCTGTGGATTCTGTCATGATGGCCCCAGCCAGACCTATACAAATACCTACTATGTGCAAAGTCCTCTGTCTTTGTCAGTCGCAAATGAGGATCCCTGGAAATTTTCTGTGGGATTTTCCCTGTTTGAGACCCATTCTTTGAGTCTCCTTAAGTATCATTTCTTCTATGACAGTATGGTTTAGGATAAAATTGTGGCCACCCAGAAGTTTTGAGAGAAACCACCACATATCCTTCATTAAATGCCACTTCCTCTGACTCCCTTTTCTCTCCCCTAAATTCAGAAGTTTGTGCACCCATGAGATAAGTGGGAGAAGGGTCATTCTCAATGCCCTGAGGTACAGGCTTTCTGCACAATCCTGTGGCCCCCTGACAGGCTGTGAGGAAGAACGTAGGTTCTGAAGTCCCCAGATCTTCCCAGTGCGCTGCATGAGTGTTTTAAACTTTCCAGTCTTACTTAAAATAAAGCTCCTAAGAGACACATACGTCACTTCAAGTTTTCTCAGAATTATAATGACCTTTCTTTCTTTCAAGGGTTTATTTTCAGAAGCGGTTTGATACTTATCTCCAAATTAAGAGCTTTGTTTAGAGAGTTATTTAAATCAAGCGCCATTATGCGTCTGAGCTGCAGTGGATAGAGAGTTCAGGTGGGGGGGCCCTGGGCTGTTGACTAAGTAGGCTTTGGTACCTGTCTCTGTGACCCTCCCCATCCCCCCAGCTGCAGGAATGATGCCACTCACAGAATCTTTCATCTTACACTGATATCCTGCTCGGGGGTGGAATATGAGGCAGGGATGTCAGCCTGGAATGTTCCAGATGACTCTGATGGGCAAGCAGAGAAGCTCCAAACACAAGTCCAACAGGGAATGACACCGAGAGCAGAGAGTCAGAATTCAGGGAGGTGGCAAGATGGGAAACCTACTCTCAGGAGAGACTATCATGATGCGGGGTATTCTTTTCTCTTTACCCTTAATTTCTCAACAAAGTCAGGAAAAAGGAAGAGAAGGAAAAGTTGAGAAAGGAGAATGTTGAGTTCTTTTAACAGACAGCTCTATTTTGTGGATTAATAATTCATAACGAACAGTGAATTACTACTACCCACAAGGATTGAGAGCTCATAAGCAGCATGTCTTGGCCACCTAAAGTGGTCTGTGCAGGGAGCTGAAACCGAACATCTACTGGTCTTCAATGAGGTCTAGAACCATTCATCACGTAGGCAGGCTGTCCACAGAAAAAGTTTAAATGACCAATCAAGTATGAGAGTGACTCAACCTCACCACAAGCTATAGAAAGGCAATTGGAAGATAATATATATATTTGCATCCCGAAGTTTACAATTTTTAAAAACAGATTTTATTTATTTATTTTAGAGAGAGAGAGATAGAGATAGCAATAGCACAAGCTGAGGAAGCAGGCTCTCTGCTGAGCAGGGAGCCCAATGCGGGGCTTGATACCAGGACCCTGGGATCATGACCTGAGCCGAAGGCAGGCGCTTAACCGACTGAGCCATCCAGGTACCCCCAAAGTTTACAGTGTTTAACAGGTTTTAGTTTTGAGTGAAGTGGGCCTCCATGTGTCTTTCCCTCCCACTCAGAGGACTATTGAAACAGCAGTAAGATGTGTGCAAGGGAATAAATTCAGTGGTGCACAGGGCAGCAGGTAGGCATGTCAGCAGAGTTTTTGACAATTCTCTAGGAGATGGAAAGCAAATGGGATCGAATTGCCAAACAAACCACAGAGGGGGAAGCTGTGTCTGAGGCATAAAAGGATGCTGCAGTGAGAAAGTCAGATGCTTAAAAGGAGAGCCATCTTCCTGGGGGTTCTGGAAGGGGTACCAAGCTCTGAGTTGACAGAACGGTTAAGTTGGAATGGAATGTAGGTTGGCCACCAGGATGACCATTTGCAGGGAGATCTGTGGAGCAGCTAACCTGGCTGCCCACCCTCACTCCCACCACTTCCCTGCCATGGGTGTGGAGCAGCTGGCCATGTACTCATCACCTTCAGTAATGAGAGTGCTGTTCAGGGGAACTCGACAGTTGGCCAGGGGAGCGCTAGGTCTCCTCAAGTGAGGGTGGTTCCTCCAGAGCGAGGCTGTCCTTGTGTTGGCTCTGAAGAGGGGGCATGCAGGGGTTGAGGAACATCCTCTCAGCCGGATCTCACCCCTCTATCTAAAGTGAGTGGTGCAAGTCCATATGCTCTACCTTTTAACATACACTTGTCAATATTTGTTAATACAAAGACAACCAGAGTTCATGAAAATTAAACATTTCAATAGAAGGGCTGAAAGATAAAGTTGAGGAAATATTCCAGAATATAGACCAGAAAGAGAGTGATGGAAAATATGAGAAGTAAGTTAAAAGACATGTAGGATCAAGTCGAGATGTCTAAATCTATCTGGCAGGAATTCCAGAAAGAACAAAAAACATGCAGGGGAAAATTATTAAAGAAAAGACACGAGGGGCGTCTGGGTGGCTCAGTGTGTTAAAGCCTCTGCCTTCGGCTCAGGTCATGATCCCGGGGTCCTGGGATTGAGCCCTGCTTCGGGCTCTCTGCTCGGCAAGGATCCTGCTTCTTCCTCTCTCTCTGCCTGCCTCTCTGCCTACTTGTGATCTCTGTCTGTCAAATAGGTAAATAAAATCTTAAAAAAAAAAGACATGAGTTTTTAAATTGGAAGGAATTGTTGAGAATTCAACAAAAAGAAGTTTTTAAAGGACCCAAGTATGTTGTCACGAAATTTAAAACATGAAATTCAAAGAGGAGATTCTCAGTGCTTCCAGGAATTAAGATAGAGTACCATAAAAGAGTAAGAATTAACATGGCTGTGGCCTTCTTGTTAGTGGTCTTGGATGCCAGCAGAGTACTGCTTAGTGGAACAATGACTTTGAGTACTAAAGGAATGTGATTTTCTAAATCTACAATTATTAATCCAACCAAACTATATACCAAGTATCAGGGCACACAAAGAGTTTTTCAGTACCATACTACTCATTCCTTCAGTTAAAATATTTATACAATTATAATATTACAAAGACTGGCAATTGATTTTCAATTTTCAGAATGTCTAAAGACAAAACAAAGACTCAAACATTTATCCACTGTCTTAGTTTATTTGGGTTGCTATAACAAAATACCACAGTCTCTGTAGCTTATAAACAGTGCAAATTTATATTTCACAGTTCTGAAGGATGGCAGCATGATCAGGTGCTTATGAAGGCCCTTTTTTGGGGCAGTCGGTTAAACACCTGACTCTTGGTTTCAGCTCAGGTCATGATCTCAGGGTCATGAGATTTAGCTCTACATCAGGTTCTATGCTCAGTGTACAGTCTGCTTGAGTTTCTCTGTCCCTTTCCCACTGTCCCTACCTGCCCTCTAAAATATATAAATAAGTCTTTTTTTTTTTTTAAGATTTTATTTATTTATTTGACAGAGATCACAAGTAGGCAGAGAGGCAGGCGGAGAGAAAGGGAGGGGGAAGCAGGCTCCCTGCCAAGCAGAGAGCCCAATGTGGGGCTCGATCCCAGGACCCTGGGATCATGACCTGAGCCAAAGGCAGAGGCCTTAACCCACTGAGCCAGCCAGGCGCCCTTAAATAAATAAGTCTTAAAGGAGAAAGCAAGAAAGATTACTTGTGTGTGTTCTCCAGTAAGATGAAAGAGGAATCCAAGAAAGAGAAAGTCATGGAATCCAAGAAATATTAGAAATAACTTAAAGGTGTAATAAAAAAAATGAACATGGCAGCAACTGGTACATACCTAGAAGACAATGAGATAAAACTAGGCCATTCAAAATTGGTATGTTTAAGAAATTGTATATTTTTGAGGCGCCTGGGTGGCTCAGTGGGTTAAAAGCCTCTGTCTTTCGCTCAGGTCATGATCCCAGAGCAGGAAGCCTGCTTCCCTGTCTCTCTCTGCCTGCTTCTCTGCCTACTTGTGATCTCTGTCTGTCAAATAAATAAATAAAATCTTAAAAAAAAAAAAAAGAAATTGGATATTTTTAATGATATGGTAATAAGGATATGTGCTTCTATTGTTAATTTGTTTAAAAAAGAAAAGCAAGTAGAAACCTCAGAAAAAAACAAAAATCAGAGGTAAAATCCTAGTCCAAATAAGAAGCAACCTAAATTAAAGTATAGTTGTGAGAAACTGATTAGGGTAAGAAAAGAGGACTTATTTGATTTTTACTTTTGAAGATTTTTTTTTTTAACATTCTCTTTTGAGTAGCTTAGGATTATTTCCTTCCTTGATTCTTCAGTAAATAGTTTTTATATATTTACAGTGAAAAAAATTTCTTATTGATTTTCAAATTTTGGAATAAATTTTTTGAAAAAGCATGAAAGACTTTAACTTTTATTCTATCTTTCAGGATAGAATAAAACTATTGCAAACCCAATAAATATATAAAAGGAACAGGGCAGTTATGACAGAAGACAGGAGGTGAAGGAAGTAGGGAGAAAAGCTTGGAGGGGAGAGGGAAAAGAGACAATTTCTTCAATTACATAATGAGGATAAGTTAGCCCAAATCCTCATGTGCAGCAGTCAATAAATATTGTAGGAAGTTGATAAATCAAGAAATGGAGATATAAACATGTATTTAGTATTTTGTAGCAACCATCTGAAGAACTTGAATCAGGATGGCTGAAGCTGGATACCACAGGAAGTGGAACAGGGTAAGGAGGGCAAAAAGGAGATTTTTCAAAATGTTATATACTAGATGAATGTAATTTGCATCACAATTACTTTAAAAATGTAAATGGAGGGACACCTGGGTGGTGCTGTCGGTTGAGCAACCAACTCTTGCTTCTGGCTCAGGTCTGATCTCAGGGTCAGGAGATCAAGACGGTGTTGGGCTCCACACTTAGCTCAGGGTCTGCTTGTGTTTCTCTCCCTCTCCCCAACAGCCCCTAATGCTCTCTCTCTCTCAAATAAACAAAATAAATCTCTCTCTCAATATATATATATATATATATAGAGATTATTATAATATTACAGTATTGTAATATTAATTAACATTAATATTAGTATTAAAATTGATATTAATTACAATAATATTACAAGTGTTGGCACTGGTGAAGAATGGAAATTGAATTGGTCCAAACTTTTCAGAGAGCAATTTTGTCATATTAAAAGAATCAGGTTCTCCCTCTAATAATAATATTGTATAAGTTTCCAGTCCACAAAAATGATGTAGAGCAGCAGCTGGCAAACCAACCAAGAGGAGACAGCAGAAACACAAGGGTCCTTCATTACACATGAGCGTGAATATGCACACACACAAGTCACATCCTACCATGTGTCTCACATATTGACTCATAAGAAGAAACATCAGCTACCCCAGGTTCTTCAGATTCTCCTGTCTTCAGCTTTAATTCTTTCTGGTGATCCTTACATGGATGGCTGTCTCTGCTTTATATCTTTATATGATATATCTTTATATGACTCATTTTATCCATCTTTATGTGACTTTATATATCCATCTTTATATGACTCATTTTGGTTTGCTTTTGTGGAAGCAACTAGCTGGCGAGCTGGGACTTGTCCCTCCTGACAGAGTCTGGGGTTAACCACAGTGTTCCAAAGCCCATGGGCGCTGGCCAGCCACCTGGAGGCGTGCCATTGAGTCTGTTTGTCCTCTCCTTGTGGTTACTCAGAAGAGGCCCTGTCTGTGTTCCAAATGTGGTCAGCCTATTAGAGAAGCATCCCCCGTGGCCTGACATGGTCACTCTCCCTGTGTCATCATGATGTTATGGGAAAGAGAACACCATTGCCTTTGGACAGCCTTGGCAATAGCTGTCCATCTTGACTTGAGTAGACAAGCCAGGTTCTTCCCATGATTTGATGATGAGACTCCTGGGAAATGCGTATGGTCAAACTACAATTTTATAGAGCAAACAGTTAATATAATTATTCACAGCAGCCCTTAATCTCTATTTTTGATGAGAAAATTGTTGCTCAGTCATGGTTAAGTCAATTTGTCCATGATCATTCTGCTAGGAAGTAGTCAAGTATAGATTAAAATCCAGGTCTTCTGATTCCTAATCTTTTTTTTTTTCCCCCACACCATTCTATGTTTTCTTTCTTTCTTTCTTTCTTTCTTTCTTTCTTTCTTTCAACTCCTTAGTGTGATGCTTGTTGGCATTAGATAAGATCTTTACTCTGTTTTGGAGTTCTGTAGAAATTTCCATTTTTTATGGTAATATCGAACATCTTACTTTGTTCAGCTTTGGACTAGATCTCAAATTTGCTACTAATGACTGTGGGCTGTTTCAAGTTCACACAATATCTCTGAGTTTCAGTTTCCTCATTTGTAAGATGGAGATACTAATATTTATCTCCAATGAAACTTTACCAGGATTATTTCAAGTGATATAATACATAGCAGGTGCTAAGTCAGAGCTCAAATGGTGGTGATGGTGCTTGTCAATATGGAGAGAATGATTTTAAAACATTTTGGAGCATTAAAGAGCCTTTCCAAATTTCCTCTTCAGATGAGTTCCTAGTGAACTTTTCTCCCGTCTTCTAGGATGTCAACTAATCTTCACAGTAATAGCTTGAAAAGTTGCTAGTTATACTACTTTGTTAAGATGGCAATTTTGAGTTAGCATCTCTCTTGCCAAAAGTATGTAGAAGTGTTATGTATCAGGTACTGAACATCCAGCACGAGCATAATGCAACCAGATGACAGCAAGTCCCATTCTAAACGTGGTTGCTCAAGGAGGTACAGAAGGTGTGGTATAGGGCATTTTCCATTGATGGGATAGTATCCTTTGCAGCAGGAAGAGAGCCATTTGTTGAGTGTCAGAATCACAGGTCTTCAGAGAAGGGGGTAGCATCTGTACTTGGTAAATTCAGCCCTTCCAAGTTCCCAGAAAAACAAGTGGAGACTATTCATAACAGATTCTGCATGTTGGAAAAAACAAATGTCTGACAAGACCATGAACTTCTGGACTCTTCAAAGGCAGGCAGGTGATGGGGTGGAAAGTAGGCATCTCATCTGCAGTGAGAGGACTGTGGCATTGGCTCCAGTTATCAAAGGGTTGAAAAAGTTTAGTCATTGCCTGTGAATTTGGGTAAGTCCATGAAAACATCAAATGCAGAGGAAAAGAGAGGAGCAAAGGTACATGTGCAAATAGGAAGATAGGTGTAGTTCACTTGAGACTTGTTCTCTGTGGTAATCTGAAGTGACCATACCCAAGTGTAAATATGGGCTAGGCCTAGGGTCCCCGAGTGCAGTGAGGCTCACAGAGGGGCCTTGATTAGATGTCTGCTTGGGGGAACTCTGAGAGTCAGGCCTTCAGAGGCCCTAGGGATAAGAAGCCTGCTTGCTTCTTAGAAGAAATGAGGATAGAATTATAGTCTTGATCTTCAAATTCTTGAAGTAAACGATAGCTATTAAGAGTGTACCAACCCTGAGTATGGAAGAATGAAGCAGAAAGAGGGAATTCCTCTGGCAAGCTGGGAAATTCTCTCTGACTAATCAGATGTGTTGAAGGACTTGAATATCTTCAAACCCAAGTCAGCATAAATGCTTTGAGTAGGACTCAGAGCTTAAGTAACCTGAGCTCATACATTTAAAATATTGAGAAAGTTAATAATAGAAAATGAAAGAGGAAAAAAAGCACAAGTCAAAACTTCAGAGCAGTGGTGCTCACAGAGAAGAGAGGGGGAACAATTTTACCCCCTACCTACTTCCAGAGGATATTTGACAATGTCTAGAGACATTTGGGGTTCTTACAACTGGGAGGAAGTGATATTGACATCTAATGGGTAGAGATGGGAAGAGATGTTGCTAAATATCCTACAATACACAGGACAGCC
Source organism: Mustela lutreola (assembly GCF_030435805.1). NCBI lineage: Eukaryota > Metazoa > Chordata > Mammalia > Carnivora > Mustelidae > Mustela > Mustela lutreola. The sequence continues at coordinate 80,550,307 of NC_081299.1, read as the reverse complement.
CTCTACCCCCAACAAAGAATGATCTGGTTCAAAATGTCAATAGTACAGATGTTTAGAAACCCTGGTTTAGAGCTATCATCCTTTATGCCACATATATCAATCATTAAACAATATAACTAGTTGAGTGAAAAAACACCACAAGGGAGGGTAGGGCTTTTGCTAGAAACTGAATAAGTCATGTGATTAATATGATCATTGCAAATGAGAAATCTTAGCTTTCCCCCACAAATCCCTTACCCTAAACTTTTCAAATACAAAGTAACGTTAATTTTATAGAATCATACTAAAAAAAACTATACAAATTTTTATAATGGCATTTTGACAGCTTTCAGACATGGTTGTTTTTTTTTTTTTCTTTTTTACTTAGAAGCAACAAATTTATTCCTCACAGTTCTATAGGATGAAACTTTAAAATCACGATGCCAGCATAGTCAGGTAAGGGCCCTCTTCCAGGTTGCAGGCTTCTCATTATATCCTCCTGCGTTGGAAGGAGCTAGAGATCTCTCCAGAGCCTCTTTTACAAGGGCACAAATCTCATTAAGGGGGCCCTGCACTCATGACCTAATCACTTCCTAAAGGCCCACCTTCCAAAGGGCATCTTGTTGGGCATTTCTGTTAACACAGAAATTTGGGAGGAACATAAATATGTGGACCATAGAAGAGATAAGAATCTTCTCCAAAGAGAATAATAAGAAAAACTATCAGTTTAATAGATATTAGCTTTTTTATCCCTGAGCCCAGGAAATTTGCAGATTTCATTGTACTTTTGTCCACAATTAATTCCTTTGTATATTCATAAAGAAATATACTCATAAGTTTGACATTCTTCTAGATAATTTATATTCAGCTTTCTGTTTTCACATTCCTTCCATACTAGAGAGTAGTATGGCAATGCATCTTTAATGGGTAATAGAGTAGTACTGCCAGACATGTATTATTACTTTTAATATGTAAATCACATGAATTGCCTTATTTAATGTTTATAACTTGGTATAATTAACCCAATTTCATAGACTCTGAGAGGTTAAATTTTAAGTTTTTGGACATCCGCTATGTGCCAGCCACTGTGCTAGGCACTGTGGTTGTCACCCAGACCGATAAAAGCTTAGTCTTAAGAAGCTGGAAATCTCCTAGGGGATACAGAGATGAGATACATGTAATAATAGAAGTATAAACACAGCCATGGGAGAATGGGGGAGGAAACCGAAGTCATTTGCCTGAGGTTTACAAAACCAGTAATTGGCAGATCTGGAGCTTGTCTTGAGGTCTTTTGAGTCTCAAGTAAGTTTTCTTGGCATAACAATGTAACTCCCTTATCTTTTCAGAGATGTAAAAACAAAACTGAAGAAAATCATTCAAAAACACATCCATAAATTACGGAGTGGGCGAAGCATAGAGACAGTGTTAAGAGGGTGGTAGGGAATTAAAAGGGAAGATAAGACCTAGCAAAACAGAAATACAAAGAGGCTGCTGGCTTCAAACCCACCACTGGGCTGCTCTTGAGGCTTGCAGCCGTATTGAGAATCAGGTTTCCCCCCACCCTTCCCTCCACAGCCACCACCCTCAGAACGATGTGACTTTGAGTTGGAGGAGCAGGAAACAGAAATCTCTTGTGGTTGCGCTAAGTCCCTTCAAATGTCTCCAAGCTTCCCTTCCTCTGGAGGAAGGCCCGTGTGAGGAATTCTCCATTTAAGGAGAGTGTCTTGGTGAGTGGGAGGAGGACCTAACAACCGCAGGTAAATATAGGGGAAGACACAACAAGTGGCCGCCTCCTCAAGGAGTCAAATTCCTCTGGTCAGTTCTTTCTCGTCTCTCTTCCTCCCCCAAACCTGGATGCAAATATGAAGCCATGGTTCACTCCCCATTACTCATCCTGACAAACAAGAAGCTGATTCCAAAGAAGTATCATTTTGCAGCTGCGCTCTCCGGTTCACTTCCCAGGAGACGTGCTTTCTTGCCTTCCCCACTTGCTTCAGTGTCTGGGAGACCAGCACAAATTCAGGCGGTGCAGACTGCCTGCACTGGAGGGCGCCCTGCCGGCCTGGAGACTTGGATGCACAGGGACTGAGTTGCTCCCTTTGTCCTTTTAGGCAGAGAGGGGTATGATGGGACCCCTGCCAGTGACACAGAGTACTCATTTTTTCACTCAGGCCAGAGCTTTGTCCCTGGGGGACAGAGCAAGAGGTAAACACAAAACCTGATTTGCCCGTGCTGTGTGGAACCAAAAAATCTTGTTGTCACAGGCCACTCCCTCCTCCCTCCCTCCCCATCCAATTCCGTGTTCCGGAGGCTGGGCTCCCACAGGGTTTACTCTGCGCATTGTTGCTCCACAGTGGACACAGCTGACTGGACCAGAGCAACCCCTGACCCGTCTGGACTACTCACAACCTCTCCTGGGGAATCTGTGGATGGTGTCTCGAGACCGTGCACACACGTCAACTAGAGGTTCTGCCCCTTTGCTCTCTATTGAAATTGCCTGGGGAATTTTGAAAACACACACACACACACACACACACACACACACACACACACACACAGTCTGTCTATACTTGAGCCTGCTCTGAAGAGCCTCCTGGTACAGCTCAGAGTGGTGTGCGCGCATGGAGGAGCAGACGGGGACAACGATGTGGACCCTCAGAGAGAGGCTGGAACGAGAGACCGAGCGAGGCTCTAGAAAGAGACATCAGTGATCTCGACTCCTGACAGATTTCTAGTTCTGGGTTCCAAACATACTCAGGCCTCATTGTAGCTCCTGCTCTTCAATCTTCTCTTCCAAATGTTTCTTCTGGAGCTACTCTGAGTAGCTTCTATTACATGCCACAAAATGGAACTTCACCAAATCCCGCACACAGCCCATCTATCACCAGCCCCTGAATATGCTGATTTTACCTCAGAAATTGCTCTTAAATCTCATCCTTGTGGCTTCTTCAGAGGGGTTCTTACCCTTACCCTCCCTAACTCAACTCTCTGGACTCTTCTCTCCCATCCAGCCTCCATATAAAACAGATCTAATTCACTCACCTTCAAATTTAAAGCCCTTTATTGGTTCCTCATTGCCTGTTAAAAATAACAAAATAGTTCTGTATAAACTGACCTGTAAAAGTATCTTTATTATGTCACTAACTGGAAAAAAAAAATTGAGGATCATTAGGATATAGGGGTAGAATATTTTTTTTAAATGTGGTTTAAATATGTATAAAAATTCCAGCTTAAATTTAAGAAAAAGAAGGGACATTTTCTAACCATTAGCAGTAGTTTCCTCAGTGGGATCATTTTGGATGGGCAGAGAGGAAATTCCCATCATGTCTTACTTTTATAATTTTGAATAAATGATGGGGAGTATGGTGATATTAAAATCGTCCTATGTTCTTCCAAAATACTTAAATGTCCAAGGTCCTTTGAGTTCTGGCTCCCATATACTTCCCAGAATCCTCTCCTACTTGCCACATGCCTTCTGAGCTTTTCTTTCTTCCCCGAAGCCAGCGTCCCCTCTCATGCCCAGCTCAGATATCGCCTCTGGGAAGCCTTCCTGGACTGACCCATCCCTGACCCATGTCTGACTTAGTTGTTGTGTTTCAGTGGACCCATGGTCCCCCATTTCTGTGTCTTCCATAACACCACAAACTGTGTTATAGCTGATGTATTTCTCTCCAATTTGAGGTGAGCTCCTTGGGGGATGAGGGCTGAAGTTGACTCATCTCTGGCTTTTCTGTATCTAGTAGAGAGTGGGACTAATAATGGCAGCACAGGAAATCTTGGTTGGTTGAATGAATGAATGAGTGAATGAGTGAATGAGCGAATGAAGAGTGAGTCAATGAGTGAATGACTGACTGAATTGAGGGAATGAATGAATGAGTGAATGAATAAATGAATGAGTGAGTGAGTGAATGAACAAAGAAATGAACAGGTTAACAGGCCCTTGCCTACCAGGTAGAGCCATGATGCAGTTGCAGCCTTCCCTGTCTCTACCAGATAAAGTCAACCAATCAGAGCTCATCCCAGCCCAGTTCCTGAGCTGTACTCCAGCTCAGAGTTACTGCTTTTCACCAGCTTGCGGGGGTAGATACCAAGCTGGATTAGTAATTGTTGATCAGGACCTTTACACGTCACAAAGATCAATTAGAAATGCATTTTTTTTTTAGATTTTTAAAATTTATTTGACAGATAGAGATCACGGGTAGGCAGAGAGGCAGGCAGAGAGAGAGGAGGAAGCAGGCTCCCCGCTGAGCAGACAGCCTGGATGTGGGGCTCGAACCCAGGACCCCGAGATCATGACCCAAGCTGAAGGCAGAGGCTTAACCCACTGAGCCACCCAGGCGCCCCTAGAAATGTATTTTTTTTTAAGATTTAAAAAAAAATTTATTTGACAGACATCACAAGTAGGCAGAGAGGCAGGCAGGGAGAAAGAGAGGAGGAAACAGTCTCCCTGCTAAGCAGAGAGCCTGATGCGGGGCTTGATCCCAGGACCCCGGGATCATGACCTGAGCCGAAGGCAGAGGCTTTTAACCCACTGAGCCACCCAGGTGCCCCTAGAAATGTATTTCTAATGGTTGGTGACTAATAATGTAACCAGGAGGTTATGCTTGTTCTTAAAAAAATGTCTAGGTGATGGGTCTGAGCTCAGGTCTGGGTATTTGCTCCCCCCACCTCCAACACTGTACTCTCCAGAGAGCTCCTTAACTGCCATGCCCCTGAGCATCACCACCTCCCACTTCCAAAGAGGTAAGATTCCTTACTGCTGGGAGAGAAGCCAAGTGGAGCTATGTGCTAAAACCATAAGGGAGTAGGAGCATGGGGGTGGAGGACAAAGGACAGGGAGTAGAGTTCTCTGCAGGATATGAGCACAGCCTCCTCAGAGCAGCTATGAGCCTATGAGACAGAAGAGAAAGTTCAGGGTATGTTTCGGAGTGCCTATCTATGTCTGTCTTCTGTAATGACCTGCAGGAGGGACGAGCAAAGAAAGAAATGCCTTTTAAATTACATGCTGGCTGGGGCACCTGGGTGGCTCAGTGGGTTAAGCCGCTGCCTTCGGCTCAGGTCATGATCTCAGGGTCCTGGGATCAAGTCCCGCATAGGGCTTTCTGCTCAGCAGGGAGCCTGCTTCCCTCTCTCTCTCTGCCTGCCTCTCTGTCTACTGTGATCTGTCAAATAAACAAATAAAATCTTAAAAAAAAAAAATTACATGCTGGCTGTCGTCCTGTGCTTAACTGTGGCACAGTGCCAAGGCCAACACCCAAGAGTCTAAGCTCTGTGAAAGTGGCACCTAAAAATAGGAAAGAAGGACCTGCAGAAAGACGGAGCTGTGCCTTTAGGTTAGGGCTCTGCTAGCATCCCCAGGTGCCTCTGTCACAGAGAATGGAGCCAGGACAAGCAGAGGTAGCAGAGGTCCCAGTGTGGGTTGGTCTGGCTTCCGGGAGGGAGAGAGCCTGGCCAGTGAGGCACTAGACCTTGGAGATGGAGAGGGGGCCCACTCAGACAAGGCCCCCGACCTCCCCATTCACTGGGGTTTTTAAGCCAGGGGTGTCCAGAAGCCCATAGCGGCCGGTTGGAAGAGGAAGGGGAAACTGGGAGCAGGTTGCAGACTGACGTGGGTACTGTAAGGCCGCCTGAAACGAGCCAGGCTCCCACCCAGACCACAGATGTCCCAAGAGCTGCCAAACCACTGGGTCACAGAGACCACAACTGGTAGGTGGTGGTCTTGGGGCAGCTGAAGTTTCTAATACCTCGACAATAGTTTACTGAAAGAGAAGTCTCTGTGACATGCTCAGAAATCCTGCGGCCCCTCTGCCAATGGCTGCTAATTTTAAGATTAGAAGGGAGAAGATCCACTGGGGCAAGGTCAACATGAGAGAGACAGTGGCTCTTGGGGGGTAATTCACTCTGGGGAGAGGGGCTCTTGATCATGGCAGCTCCTGTCATCCAGGCTTATGACGGAAAATTTGAACTTGGGTGAGGGAATAACGAAGGCAAAGCAAAGTGGCTCAATGAACAGAAGCAATGTCTTAGATAGGAAGCAGTTGGGTGCATGGAACTATAAAACCAGGAGGGCTGGGTTGAGGCCTTGCTCACCCCTGAGATTATAAATACCACTGGTCTCCTCACCTTCTCATGTGAAAACCAAGATCTGTACCATCTCCTACATGAAAGTGGGTAGCACGTAGTGTGCATTTATTCTTTGAGTCATTCTATAAAATACTGGGTACCTGTTTGGTGCCAGGCACCAGGCTAGACCCTGGGCACACAGGCGAGCACTTAGCTGTGGTCCCCTCCCTTACGGGGCTTTGTTGTACTGGACCAATTAAAATGCTGGTTCAATCTGGGTGCTTTGCTGCTTGCCTTCCCCCTCACCCCCACCTCTTTCCTGTGGAATGGGCTTCAGCCAGTACTTTCAGAAATTGTTAGCAGGAAGGGAAGATGCAGAACAGCACGTTTTAAAGATTTTTTTTTTAAATTTATTTATTTATTTATTTATTTATTTATTTGACAGAGAGAGATCACAAGTAGGCAGAGAGGCAGGCAGAGAGAGGAGAGGAGGAAGCAGGCTCCCTGCTGAGCAGAGAGCCCGATGTGAGGCTCGATCCCAGGACCCTGGGATCAGGACCTGAGCCGAAGGCAGCGGCCCAACCCACTGAGCCACCCAGGCGCCCCAGAACAGCACGTTTTAGAACAGATAGGAAAGTGAAACTGATCTTCTGGTCCCAACCATCCTTGCCAGCATAAGAGATTTACGGAGAAGATGAAGAGGTTCCAGAATAAAGCCAGGAAATAATTATAGCCTCCTTCCGGGCTTTCCCAAGAAAACCATAAATCTTTTCCAGGCTTACACCAATGGCAAAAAGAGTCAAACCAGCGTTTTAACAGTTCTTCTGAAATTAGTAGGATATCGGTCAGGCTATTTTTAGACACCAATTAGAAGGCTAACAAAGAGGACCATGTGTGCAAAAATCAAAAGAACAGTGCTGATGATAAAGGTTAGAAATACTATAGAATCACCTAACGAAGGTTGCAATTACACCTGTTCTCCTCCTGCTCTGTGGAGAGTTATTTAGCTCATGTGAATGTTTGTTTTCTGTTGTTATCCATCGAGTCCCCAGCCAAGGAAACGCTGCCCAGTGTGGATGGTTATCATCTCTGGTGTGTTAGCCAGCACAGACACTGGTCGGCTGAGGTGGTTCAGGGCTGTTTGAAGACTCTGTTCTCAAGTCTCCTTTTGGGCCTCCAGCTCATCTTCCACCTTCTCCATCAGGTTCATTGTCCAAGAGGTGGCCCATCAGGAACTGTTCAAGGGCTCCCTGACCTTGGCCTTGGGGCTGGGCTCTGCTAAGAGGAAGCACCGGCAGGAGGTCCTCCAGAAGGGCTGGAGGAAAGTGAGGCGGGTTACCCATTCGGCTTCCTGCTCCACGGTTTGACGGCCGCTAGATCCCTTCAGGGAAGGCTGCGTGCAGCTCTCACTGTGTGACCTTTCCTGAAGCTCACTGGGTTCAGGGAGCTACCTCCCCCCACACACCCTCAGTCTTCAGTCCTAGAGGCGGTAACAGACGGAACCTGCTCAGACCTTTGTAAACAGTCCGTCCATAAACTCTCCTGCGTCAGCCCTTTGAGTGTGTGTGTGCCATCTGTCTCCAGCTGGAAATCTGACTCATACACACTATGAATCGGGCTTGAGGAACTTCTGAAATTCCATTTGATGCTTATGCTAACAAAAAGGTTTTGAGCAACTACTTTATACAAATGATAAGTAAATACTGAAGGGCTTAATAATATCCAAACCTTTATGAGTTTTGGGGGTGTGATAGTTTCTGGACTAAACAGTTGATGTGAGTTAATTATCTTAATATTCTTGTGGTGAATATGTTTTAAAAACCGTTTCCAGGCAGGCCAACCAATGTTTGTTGGGGTTCCCTATGTTGCCTGAGCCCATACCACTAGGAAGTAGAGGAGGCAGGATTCAAATCCATGTAGGTTTCATTTCTAAGCTTGTATCTTATTTTTTCAATTCTTTTTTTAAAAGATTTTATTTATTTATTTTATATATATATATATATATATAGAGAGAGAGAGAGAGAGAGAATGCACAAGCAGGGGGAAGGGGCAAAGGAGAGAGGGAAGCAGACTCCCCACTGAGCAGAGAGCCCGATGCAGGGCTTAATCCCAGGACCCTGAGATCATGACCTGAGCTGAAGGCAGTCGCTTTGACTGAGGCACCCAGGAACCCCTAAGCTTGTATTTTACACTTTTTCTCATTGTGGCTTCTTCTATACACTATACACTTCTATACACTAGCTAGTATGATAGCTAGTTTTTTTTGTTTGTTTGTTTTGTTTTGTTTTAATGATAGCTAGTTCCCTAGTCAGGAAACCAAAAACCAAAGGAGGAGGGAGGAACTCAACCGTGTGCCAAGAATCACGTACAGAAAGCAAGGCTCTACTTTCCGAACTGGAATTTTAGTAGCGGTGCAAATGGACACAGTGCACGAACGAGGAGAAGTTTCTGGTTGAGCCAGGGATGAGAGGGGAACTCTCTGCCACCCGAGCATTCTGTGCATTGATGTGCCGCACACCGGTTAACAAATGGTCTGCCAGCTCTCCCCAAAGCCCTGATTCATGGTGTTTGCCGGTTTCTGTGGTGTGAATACTTCTACTGTGGAGGGTGTCAGGTCACCATTATGATATCCCCGAAGGAGGAGTGGGGAGACCTGTGCATAGCTGGCCCGTGAGAGCCCACACAAGCACCGCCAAACTTATTACAGGAGTGCGGAGTCGGGAATAGCATGGTGTGTGGGCGACTCTACGAGGAGATAAGCTCTGCACAAGGTATGAGGAGCAGGGGCCAATGGAGTGGGGACAGGGATGAGACTGCAGAGCAGGGAGAAAAGGCCACGAAAAAAGGGGCTATGGTTGACCAGCTAGAGCCTCATTGTCCAACTTGGTATCTACTCATTGTCCCTGCGTGTGTGACACATGGCTTGTCCACACTGAGAGGTGCTGTAAGACTAGACACCGGATTCTGAAGACTTGGTGAAAAGAGAATATAAAGTACCTCATTAATATTTTTTATGTTGATTACACATTAAATCATATTTTAAGTGCCTTGGGTTAATCACATATTTATCATGAATGTCATCTGTTTCTTTTTACTTTTAAAAATGGGGCTACTGGAAAATCCCAAGCTATACAATGGGCTTGCATTGTGTTTCTTTTAGACAGCTTTGGGCCAGAGGATATGGACATTATTCAACAGGCAAGACAGAGTCTTTGGAGGGTTTGAAATGGAGGTGGTCAGATTCCCGTAAGAATCCATCTGGTGCTGTGTGGAGTTTGCGGTGGCCATGCAGGAGGGGAACCTGGGAGCATCCAGGCCAGAGGGATGCAGGGCGGCATGAAGGCAGAGGAGGTGGGAGTGAAGAAGGAGAGAGCCGCCTGGATTGGACAAGGTGACCAACTGAATGTGGGAGGTGGACCAAGGGAGGGATCAAGAGTGATGGGTTTCTGGCTTGGACAACTGTCTAGATGGGAGTAGGATAAACAGAAAAGGACAGGAGGGGTGAAAATTTCCTGGGGGAGGAGAATGTGTTCGGTTTCAGGTGTGATGTGTCTGAGGTGCCAGGGGACTTGCAACCGGGCACAAGGGTCTGGAATCCTGTTGGCACCGTCTTAAAACCACATCCCCCAGTCAGCCGTCTCCTACCCCCTCTATGGCTATCACCCCAGTCCAAGCCACCGGGATAGCTTATCTGGATTCTTGCCATGGCCTCCTAGCTGGTCTCCTTGCTGATGCATTTGCCTTGCTTTTTCTCGAGTCTCCATCAATGGCCAAAGTAAGCTTGTTAAAAACCACATCAGAACATGGCATGTCTCTGCTCACGATCTCCAGTGAGTTCCATGGCACTCAGGGGTCATACCACTATGTACAGTGACCTAAGTCCTAACATGAGCTGACCCTGCTACTCTCTGAGCTCCCAGTAGCCTTTCCCTCAGTGATTCTGCTCTAACCACACTGACTGCCTCGACGCTTCTAGAACTCACCAGGAACCCTCCTGGCTGAGAGCTTTTGCACCTGTCACTCTTTTGCATTTCTGAGTCACTGTTTCCCTCACCTCCTTTGGGTCTTTATTCAACTATCCCCTTCTCCATAAAGACTTCCTGCTCACCCCATCTAAAATGACACTCCCCTCTTTCCTTCCCTGCTTTATGTTTTCATTAGCTCCTACTACTATTAGTCTCACACAGCAAGTGTTTCTTACTAGAATTAGAATTAGAATGTAAGCTTTATAAGGCAGAAATTTTGTCTGTTTTATTTTCTGCTATATCCCCTGTACCTAGAATAGTTCCTGGCGCATAGTAGATACTGGATTAATATTTGTTGCATGAACCAACAACCAAGGGGTGAATACTTAAGTTCTAGAAATAGACCTGCTTTGGAATCCCAGCTCTGAACTTGTCCTTGTGACCTCGGACTAGTTAATTAACATCTCTGAGCCTTATTTTCCTCTTCTGTGGAATGAGAGATTAATAAAACCTATCAGAAGAGATTATTGTGGATACATCTGGTCAAGAAATATTTATGGAACCCCTCTCTTGTGCAGGGATCTGTGTTTAATGGGAATTCAATGGGATAGTGATTGTGTCTGCCATATGGTAAACACTCCTTAGAGGTTAGCGTTTACAGCATTAGCAGGACAGGGAGTGTTCAACAGTCAGCAGACAGGGCTGTGGGATGCTGATCTGGGAGTGAGTGTCCTGGGAGAGGCTGAGCTGGCCCGGGAGTTGGGGGTGGTGAGAGAGTAGGGGGTGGTAGGGAGGAGACAGGACTCTGCTGACTGTTGAGTTCACAGGGATGGAACCATGAGGGGGAGCTGGGAAGCAAGCTGGACTTGAAAGGCTGTTTAGGGGGGAGAAGGGGAATTCTGGTGTCATCATCAGCATACCAGCGCCAGAACCCTGAAGCACAGTAGAGACAGACTCTCCCCAAAGCCACGAGTCATTCCTCCCGGGAGGTATGACACTGTGGGGGGCCCCCACAAAGAGCGAGGGGCCATGAGAAGAACACAGTAACGTGGCAGGGTCCCACCTATTTCAGACTGGGTTAGGGCTGGACTCGAGTCCCCTGCTTTACTACTTCAAAATCCCATGAAAGAGCTAGAACTTCATTCTGGGCAGAAATGGACAATGGCTCCATTTCACCAGCCAGAGAGCTCTGAGGGGGCAGAGATCTGAGTCTGCTATCCCCTTGGCACAGAGTTGAGGGCCAAGGCACTGGGAGGTCAAGACAAGAGCATGGAGGCCTGGAGGTCCTCTTTCCAGACCTGGCATTGCTCTGGCCCTTGTTGCCCTGTCTGGGCCTTACCCTGGCCTTCCTGGTAGATTTTTCTGGAAGACTTCCCAGGGGCCTCTCCGCTCCCTGATGGAAATTTGGAAGAAGCCTCTGCCCCTACTTACGGGTCTGGGTCCCAGGGGTTAGTGAGCCCAGGAGAGCAGTTATTTAAACACCGTGAGCCCCTTGGGCACTCTGACTCCTTCAGTGCCCAGGAGGTATTTCCCCTCAGAAGGCTTTGTGAGGCTAGCATTTCCACGACACGCCTCAGGGGCCCCGTGGCATTATGGTCCAGAAGAGGCTGAGAAGTCAAACCCTCTAGCACAGGTGCAATCACAGACTTGGTGCCTTCCCCCCTTACTCCCCCTTAACCCTCAATAGTACATGTTGCACAAGAGACCCCTGCAGTTCAACACACTGTCAAACACTGAACTCCTCTGTGGCCACCACCTAGGTCATGAGGGGAACACTGCCGGGACCCAGGACCTCCCCCTCATTCCTTTTGGATTTCTCTCCCTTGCCTCCCCCTAAAGGTAATGCCTCTGCTGTCTTCTGGAACAATCATTTCCATGTTGTGTTGGTTTTTGTTTTAACAAGGCAGCACAGCGCAGTGGTAAGAACGTGGATTCCGGAGCCAGGAGTTCATTCACATCTTGCTTCCTCTCCTTACTAGCAGGGTGTCCTTGGGCAGACGGCCTCACCTCTCCACACTTGCTTTCTCTGTGATGTAAGGATACGGATTGAACGCAGGCTGATAAAGTTATCTGAAAGATTCAATATGAGTTCAACATGTGAAGTGCTTAGGACATGAGGCCTTGGGTAGTCTGGCTGCTGCTCACAGCAGGCCCCCTAAAAATGGCACCCCCCCACACCCGTCCCAGAGCAAATGTGGTCCAGGGGCTAGTTCCTGAACTCCGGATTCACGGACTCACACCATAAGCCACCCAACAAATGAACAAACAAACAGGTGCACAGAGCCTGTGTGATGAAAACAGCAATGATGACAGAAGGAAAAAAGGATGGGTCAGTTCCTGAGGTTCTGGAGACAGGAGAGGCCTGACACGATGGGCAGGGGGGTGAGGACAAGAGCCCCGGGTGGACATAGCACCAACAGATAAGGAAGAGCTCAACAGAGAAGTGTAACTGAAAGGACTCACCCTAGGGCCAAGGCATGAGAAGGGATCTGGGGCCATGAGGCCCCTCACATCCCACTAAACTGCACCAAGGAGGTCACAGGAGGACAACGTTTGGGAACAGGGGAAAGCTTTGGACTTGTGAACTTCCCTGTGCTTCCTTCACAACATGGTGAAGCCCACTTCCCCTTTCTGCCTTTGGTCACATAACTGCACATTTCCAGTCCCGGCTGCGGGGTTCCAGGAGGGTCATGGCCTGGACAAGATGTGTTTCGGTTTCAGGGTGCCCTGGACAGGGTGCCAAGCCACAGGTGGAGGGGGGCCCTTCTCTCAGAAAGGAAGAGTCTTGTGCTTAGGGAGCCATAAGTCCCCACTCCCAACTGCATTCTGGGTAGAGTTAAACTGAAAATGTCAAGCTACTTCAGAAACTCTTAATGAAATACTTAGAAATACCCCATTGAGCTTGTATGGTTTTCTTTTGAAGTTCTATGTTCTCCTTTCGCTAAGCGTTCACTGCACACTCATTCCATTCCAGGCCTTCTGCCAACAAGCTTTCCATGCACCTGCTTACTTGTTCTTCTTATTAGCCGGGAGCCGCGGCCCCCTAGCCATCTAGCCATCTCTGTCTTACAAAAAAGGAGACAGAGGCATGGTAGCTTGCTCAAGTTCACATGGCTGATAAGTGAAGGGGGCTTGGCAAAGGCCATGTTCTTGTCCAGTCACTGTTCTGTGTCTCCTCACTTCCTTGTGCAACAGTCCTAGTTCTGCCGTCAGTGGGCTGTGTGACCAGATACGCTGCTGTGGGTGAGACAGTGGGAGGAAACCTGCTTGTAAGGCGCAAGCCTGTGGGTCCCAGGCTGCTATATTCCCAGATTTACACTTCACTGAGGGCCTCCTGAGGATATAACCCAGCCCTGGGCACTTGGGGGCTCCAAGAGAAGTAACATCATGGCCTCGGGTCTCCTCAAAGAGTTTCTAATATAACTGAGTCACCACTGATGGTAAAGACAGTGAATGGTTAATTTCCCCAAGTGTGATCTGGACCAGAGTAGAAGGGCTCTGGGAAGGCGGCTGAATTAGTGGAAAAATGGACCATCTTGAAGGAAGAGCAAATCCTCCTTAACATTTGCTGAAAATAACTTCTCTGTTAGGCAAGAGCCAAACACACTTGTCTGGTGGACAAGTCATCACCATCTGGCTCCCAGTCACCCCAACCTGCCTAACCCCCAGCTAGGAACCTTGGGCAGCTGGTGGAGAAAGCATCAACACTTAGAGGGTGTGTTTTCTTTTCCTTCACTTCCTTGCTTCTTGCAGCTATGCATGGGATGAAGAGGGTAGACGGTGAGGAAGAACAATCGGGGAAAACAGAAGGCTAGCTGGGGTTGTGCAAAAGTCACGGGGTGGGGACACCATGCACTCAGAGGTCAGTTGCTCTGACCATGAACATCTAGGAGGAGCAGAAACACAACTTGACTGGGTTGGGGCCATGATATGGGGAACCGAAGTACTGGATTCCCAGTGTTACCAAATTTAGGCTGTCCTTGAAAACTAGAGTGATCGTACTTTAAACTGTTGAGCTTGGTTGAGTGAGCCGAAGAGTGAGTCTTAGATTGGTCTTGACTCACCGCTGTGACAACTCAGAGCCTGTGGAGAGCAGCATCTCTCCCAGAATTCTTAGGCTCCTACCCTCTCTCTTTCTCTCCTGAGTTTCCCTAGGGCTCTGTGCCAGCTCTGTTGCTCATTCTAATGTTATAAGGGGCGACACCATCCATTTCTAAGATTCTAATGTTTGGGTCAGGCTGATGCTCTCAACTCCAGAAGTCCAGCTGGGAGCTGGGACTTGGGAACATGGCTCCATCCCCTTTGTCTGAGGACTCAAACAGCTGGCAATTTTGATTAGGTCCAGGAGGAAGAGAGAGCTCTGCAGTAAGTCCAGCCCATGGCAAACGAAGTCTTGCTCCTGGAGCTCCATACACTGGACAATTCCCTGGGGCAGGATGTATCTGTGACAAACCAGAGCTCCATGTGTACCTGACGAGTGGTATTTGGAGAGCTGCGGTGTGGGTCTCTAAGTTCTGGAGCCGGGGCATGCACTCAGCAGCAAAAAAATTATGCACCTTTTTAAAGTCTTGGTAGGCTACTGAACATGAGGAGAGACTGAACATCTTCCCAGAAGCCATCACATAGTTTTACGTCTAGAGCTATCTATCATGAACTGAGAGCTGTTATCCCCACCAAGTCACAAGGCTGGAGAGGCCCAGCCATATCTATCATGCGCTGATTGGGACCCATCCAGGATTAGGTCTGAGCAGGTCCAGAAAATATGAGTAAGCCAACTCGTCAAGCTGACCAGACTCACATATCACCTTTTCCCACAGCATTGGTGCCTCTTGGCAGAGGAGAAACAGGAAATCCAGGCCTAGCTCATGAAGGGCTTGACTTGATATGCTGGTATGAGCTGAGAATAGACTGTGTTGTGTCACAGTTCCACTCAGGGGACTCTGCAAAGAGTAGGAAGGTGGGAGAAATCTTCCCAATGGGCAGAGATTCAGGTAGTGTACCTCATCATCCAGTTTGTGAGGAGAGAGAAACGGCTTTAGCTAAGAGTATACTGGGCATCCTGAGCTGTGGTAAGTGGTTTGGCTGCCTGGTCAGGGGTCTGCAAGGAGCAGATCAGGGTTGAGGTGATATAGGAGAAGGGTATACAGAGGAGGCCTGAAGTGTAGACATTGTTATACGTGAGTGCCCAGTGGAGAATCCCCTATAAAATCAGAGACTCAGCAGCCAGGTCAACAGGATGACTTGAGGTAACCAAGCAGCCTGCTCTCAGTCCCTCCCGTGCTAACATCATGGGTCTATGGCTAGAGCTGCCTTGGTGGGAGAAATGGGGATCATGCATACACCCAACATGGCCTTATACCATCATGAGGAAATAGGACAGCTGCTGCATCAAGGGGATGGGGAGGACCAGGTCTGAAACATTGGGGATCCACTGGGACATGTCTTGATGCCCAATTCTAGTCAGAGATGGGTGACCATAGCAACCACACCTGATAACACCTTGGTAACCAGAGGTCCAGACCCTTTGAGGGTAAAGGTCTGTGTCACCTCAGCAAGCAGGCCATCCAGACCAGCAGGAGTGCTGGTGGAGAGTGAAGGGTATCTAGAAGGAGTGGGAGGGGAGGGAGATGCTGAATATCAGTCCAGCCTAGGGCCTGGCAGCAATGGTGGGGGGATCTGCCTGCTTCTCCTAACAAGCCCAGGCCTTCAACTCCCTTTGGAAGACTGCCACCCGTTGACTAGACTGTTCTGCGCATGAGCGCAGAGCCCAGAAGGGCCTGGGTATTTCCATTTCCTCAGGGCACCCCTTAGCCCTGGACTAAGTGCAAAGCCCAGCACCCAATGGAGACAAGCTCACAAGTTCCTCCCTTGTGACACTTCACCTGAAATCCCACAACCTTGGCTCCCTTCAGCTCCCGGGCTTGCTTCCCCCACTATTGGACCAGTTTCTTTCAGCAGCTGACTTTTCTAATCACTGGCACTGGCACTTTGCTCAAGGGGACTGCTTCCAGGTAATCTCCCACTCCTTAGATAATAGGTAACAACAGGTCGTGGTCATTGAACATTAACCACATGCAAGGTACTGTAGCAAAGACCTTGACGTGCCCAGGTCCATTTAATCCTCTGATCAGGTGAAGTGGGCACAATTGTAAACTCTTGGAAGCACAGTGTAGCACTTGAGAGCACATGTCCTGGAAGTGGTCAGCTCAGGGGTCGAATTTTGGTTCTGCCAATGACCAGCTGTATGGCCACTGGCAAGTTACTTTCCTCACCTGTAAAATGGGCATGAGAATAGAGTCTATTTCGTAGGTTGGCTATGAAAAGTCGAGTTAATGCAAGTAAAGCATTGGAAAGTTCTACGCAAGTATTTGCTGAATGAACAACTACTTCACACTAGGGGCTGATCAGACTTACAAATGTGACTAATCAACTTGCTCAAGTTCACCCAGTGAAAGTCAGGATTCACACCCAGATCCGTAGGATTTCAAAACCTTGTGTCTTTTTTTTTTTTTCTTAGACTTTAATTATTTGAGAGAGAGAGACAGAGTGAGTGACAGAGAGCACAGGTGGAGGAGGTGAGAGAGAAGCAGATTCCCCACTGAACAGAGAGCTTGATGCGGGACTCTATCCCAGGACCCTGGGATCATGACCTGGGCCAAAGGCAGACACTTAATCGACTAAGCCACCCAAGTGCTCCCAAAACCTTCTGTCTTAACTCCACTCCGTGCCACCTCTGGTCAGGCTGACATTCACTTCCATTCAGAAGGCCCTCTTTCCCCCAAGGCTCCCTGCCAGGCAAGACAACAGGAGGGCACTGGGGCTCCCCGTGGCTGCCCCTTTGTTGAGGATGGCTCTCCCTCACTCTGGATATTGCCTTGTCTTGGGGGGCTGCCATGTGTTCCTTCTCAAGGGGATCTCTCCACAGAACTATGTGTTCTTCATTTCCTCTCCCCACCCACCCCTGCAAAAAAAAAAAAAAAAAAAAAAAAAAAAAAAAAAAAAAACCCAAACAACAACAAAAAACCAGAGAGACTTTCCTTTGCTCCTGAAGTGATGGCCTATGGGTACTTTTTTAAATTAAAAATATCCTTTTATCTGTTTCCCCAATTGCAAAGGTAAATGAGATAATAATCTAAAGCATATGGAAACATGTGAGGGGGGGAGGAAAAACTCTCACTTGCCACCCATGTGGCCTTCTGAGGCCACTTCACCCACCCAGCCTTGACTCACTGGGGACGTCACTGGCCTCCTCGAGGGTCCAGGGATGACACACCTGGCAGGCCTGGCGAATGTCCTTATAAGGTAGCTGCTGTGCTGGGCGGCCGCCTCCCTGGCCTGCGCTGCAGGAGTTATGAGGCAACAGCTCCGCGCTGGGACGGGCGGGGACCAGCTGGCTCCTCGTTCTCTGGAGCCCCGCTTAGCCTGCCCTACTTCCTTTTCTGTTGGTTTGAATGTCAGAAATCGAACTCTGGGAGAACCTTAAGGCTGAGGCCATTTATTTCCATGCCTTACATTTAGCAATGGCACATCGAACTGCTGTGGGCCAGGGACTTGATTCCCATGGGGTCAGTACTTACCGAAAGGGAAGAGGCCCAATTGTAGGGCTGAGCTTCAGCCGGTCCAGGATCTGACATTAAAGCGTCTTTTTTATTTTTGTGATGTGCTCTAGGTCCATCCAGGTCCCGGGACTTGGATGGAGAAGGGATACTGAACATGTAAGGTTATATGTACCAAGCACAGTGCCCTATATATTTTTCCTCCTCTAATCCTTGAGGTGGCCTTGGAAGTAGGTGTTTAAATTGTAGTGAGAAGTTACCCTGAAATGTCTACTCCGGTTCTTCTTGGGTTTCTCTAGAACCCAAAGTCAGCCAGGAGACTCAGTGGATTATTTACATTTTAGCCTCAAAGGATGTTTTCTATTGCAACCTTAGTCCTTCCAGCTCAGATCAGTCACCATGGTTTTCTTCCAGCTCAGATAACCAAATAAACCACCATGGCCAATGGCACATGCTGGATCCTTCTGCTGGTCACAGCTACCAGGAATCCTGGAGCCCAAACCCTTGCCGATCTCTGACTCCACCACCCCTCTCACTCCATCATGAGAGGTGAGGCACCCACTGCACAACCCCTGGGCCTTCTATAGCCTAATCCCTGGGCTTGAGTTTCTCACCCATGCCTCCCCCTCAGTCCTTCTGCTCAGGATCCAGCTACTTTGCTGGGTGAAAGACCCAAGGTCAGGTCGATGCCAGGGGGTTTCCTAGAGCTTCACCTTGTTTAGACAAGAGATGCCACAGACATAATTGTCTTTATGACCCAGACTAGACTAATTCCTCCCGTGGCACGTACTCTCCTAGCTCCTCTTTCCTAGCTCAGAGGACATGTTTCTCTCGTGGATGGCCCAGAGAAAATTCCACTGGGAGAACTGGAAACATACCCAGATGGCTTCTCGGGGTTTGAAATGTCAGCCACACACCCCTCTGCAAGTTCCCCCAACCTTGTGTCCCTCGGTCTTTTCTTCTTGTTCCCCCACTTCAGCCACATTGTTATTCTTGCTGCCCCTGAAACACACCAGGCTAGCTTGCCAGACAAAATAACAGGATTCCCAGTTAAGTTTAAATTTCAGATAAACAATGAATGATTTTTTTAAGTATAAATATGTCTCAAAGTATTTGTTGTCTTTCTGAAATTTAAATTTAATAGGCACCCAAGTTTTCTATTTCTTTTTTTATTATTATTTTTGACAGATCTGGTAACAATGCCAAGCTCATTCCTACCACTGGGAATATGCTTCCCCAGACAGTGGCAGGACTCTGGTCTCTGCCCAAGTGCACTTTCTTCAAGGAGGGCTTCCTTGACTCCACATCTCAAAGAGGAGGCCCCTCCCCCCTCCATCCACCTCTGCTCGTCTCATTTCCCTCATAGCCTTATCCCTCTTGACTTTACCTTGTACATTTCTTGGTGTTGGTCTCTCAGCTAGCATGAAGTCAGGGGTCCTTGTCCGTCTTGTTCACTGTCATTTCCCCAGCATCTAGTACAGAGCTCAGCACAATACAGTTGGGCAAAACCATTTGTAGGTCAAGTGAACTGTTTGCATAATCAAAGGAGAAGAATTTTGAGTTTCCAGGGCAGCCCAAGAAAGAAAAAAGAAGAGTTCTGACATGTGTAGGAGTCCACGCAGGCGGCCGGACTGCATCGGCGCGGGGCAGAGACAGGCAAGTGGTGCAATGTAGTTTCAGAACTTGGGCTATAGCACACCGACTCAGAATTTGAGCCTGAGCTCCACCACCAGCTCCCTAAGGTAAGATGCGAAGTGCTGGATGAGACGCTAGGCCTCAGTTGCCCTATCTGTTGGGCGGGAATAACAATATCACCAACATCCTAGCGTAGCCAGGAGGCCTCAGGGAGATCATGTGCAAAGCACTTAACACAACGTCTGACACCTGCAAGCTCGCAGGAGAGATGGCTGTGAGGGCTCCTCCAGTCCACAGCCTCGTTCCTCCCATCATGCAATTCACCTGGCTGTGGCCCCTTCAATTTTTACTGACTCTCCGTTGATGGCCATTTTCCAGAAAGAAATGTCCTTTTGTTTTTGTTCTTTTTTGGTAATCATGGCAGGAAATTTACCGTGTCCACGACAGTGACTGGAGAAGGCCCAGCCCAGTGTGCTGTAGGCACTGAGGCCAGAGTCACTCTGCTGTCCTCTGAGCAACGAACTCCCTCAGAGCAGCCTCACAGCCGGAGGACCCAGCACAGCCACCCTGCGGGGATACATTACTCCCCCCCCCCCCCCCCCCGGGGCTTGGAGGTTTCCAGGAACTCGCTGATGCGGCAAGTGTTAAACCTGGGATGGGGAGGGTCCATGTCGCCGACCACATAGGACAGGGTGTGGCTGTGACTGCAGAAGCCATTCTGGCCCTGACCTGTGCTGTCTCTGTGACCCTCTGAGGCCCTTGGCCACTCTGCCTCACATTCTTCCTGTGGAAAATGGGATGATATTTCCTGGCCTGTCTTCCATACAGGTTTGGATGAAGAGAATGAAGGATGAATGACAAAGAGCTTTGGCCAGGCTAAGTGACTAGAGAAAGCCCAGGATTGTCATGATGTCATCAGCATTGTCTGCCGAGGGGAGGGGGTCCCGACAGGCTGTGGATCACTGGCTCCAGGAAGAGGGGGCCTCATGGACGCCCTGTACCTCATAAAGACACACGCCCTCTTCCTGGCGCCAGGACAAACCCCACTCAGAGACGTACCCTCATAGGGATAAGATGACACAAGGCCCTCAGACCAGGGAGCTCCACCAGCAGCACATCCCCGGGTCAGGTCAGCCGGTGTGTTTCTGCCAGATGTGCAAAGGCAGGAAATTCGCCTCGGCTCTGAGTAAACATCTGTGCTCTTGGCCATATTAGTAACTGGCTATGCTTTGCTAGGACTGGACACATATGGGAAAGTCCCATGGTCGCCGGCACCAATGAGACCAACAGCAGGCTCCAGTCCCTCTCCTATCACAGGCTCAGCATTTCTGGAGACTTCTTAGGTAGCAGCACTGTTCAGGGCCAAATGATGCATCCTGAGGCAGACGACAGGGCCAGAATGTACTGGTGCCCAAGGCCTCAGACTGGGAGCCTGGCCCAGCCTGAGAAGCCAAGTCACCGCTGAGAAGGAACTTTCTTTTCTCTCCTTTGGAAGCTCATTTGTCAGAGTTGTCCTCAGATGGCAGGAGGCAGGGTCCCTGTCAGGTGCTGCAATTTCACGCACTTATGAGGCCAATATTAGTCAAATGGCTACTACACTATGTATTAGAGGCTAGGAAGATGTTAATGAACAAATCAGAATTTGAATTTCCTTTTCTTCATGGAACTTGCATGACAGACAAGACAAGAAACAATCAGTGACTAGATTATGATGTGTGTTAGCAGATGATAGATGATGTGGACATAAGCAGGATCAGGGGAGGTGGGAGTGAGGGCAGGGTGGGAGGCAGCAGTGAAGAAGCTCAGGGCAGGTTCATGGAGCAGTTACCAGAGCTGCTGGGAGGTGAGCACCGGCAGAGGACCGTTCGAGGCAGGGGGAGCTGGCAGGACAAAGACTGACGCCTTGGCCACCACCCGGTGTGTTTAAAGAACAAGGGGACTGTTCTTGGAGACTGGGGAGTGAGAGAAGTAGGACTTCAGAAGACCAGCAGGCCAGGCTTGGAGCAATCCTGGTAGGTAGCAGCAGGAGGAAAGTGGCTCCAAACCAGCTGGTGGCAAGGCCTGGCTTTGGTTTGGGTCCTTGAAGACTCTATAGTTTAAGGATGCCTTCTTGAAGAAAAAAAATATTTACAAATATGAAATTAAAGCACAGGGTTTTTGGAAATGCAAGCAAGGAGCCCTGAAGCCTGGGTTCCTTAACTTCCTGCTGGTGGAGCAGAGGACCTGGGGCCTGTGCTTGGGATCACCCCAGAGCACCCCACTCACCTCTCCCTTTCCCTCCCCTACAGTGCTGCCTTCTGTGACTTTTTTCCTGTCCAGACTTCCCAGACTTCCATCTTAACCAGAGGTTGCATGCATAGAATTAGAGACAGAGAGGAGTTGAGTCCACAGTGGGTCCCAGCTGGGCCAGCCCACAGGGACAACAGCGACAGTGAGGGCAGGCACCCAAATCCCTCCTCAGAGGGAAAAGACAGAACCACTTGTCCGAAGGGAACATTTCTCTAATTTTAGTGGTTCTGCTCCCCCCTAAGAAGAGAGATCAGGAGGATAGGGCACACACCATGAAAGGAGGCATGCCTCTAGACCTCCCCCACCCCCCACAGTGACTTTCAGTGGGGAGGAGGGGAAAAGGAAGTGGCAGGGATGGGCTGGGCCCCACAAACACAAGTGCAGGTCTCTCTTGACCTACTGGGTGATCCCCACCCTGGGGGGGCCCAGACTCTCCAGAAACCTGGAAAGGATTGGCGGGCAGGAGTGGAGAAGTCTGGTGCTCACTTCGGCAGCACATATACTAAAACAGGAGTGGAGAAGTCCGAGGGAGAGAAGGGCAAGGCTTACACAGTATCCCTCACTAACTCTCAGCAGTGGAAAGAATCCAAGATGTGGGGAGAAGCAGCCCTTCCTTCCTCTACAACACATGGCTGCTCAGGGGCCTTCACGCTTTACTTTCTTTCCTTCTTTTTTGTTCCTTCTCTTCCTCCTTCTCTCCTTTCTTGGTCATTCTTTTCTCTCTCTTTTGCTCATGAGAAAGGATGCCATCTAAAAGTAGCCAGGGAGTATATATTCTTTCCAATTAAGAAAAAAATCATAATTTTAAAAAAAATTGCTAGCTGCTACACTTGTCCAGGTGGAGACATTTATTTTATTTTATTTTATTTTATTTTATTTTATTTTATTTTTCAGGTGGAGACATTTAAACAAGTTTGGGCGTAATGTGGGAATTCTGAAAACTTTGTTTAAATGGGATTCTCATTGCCATACAATCGCTTGCCTTCTGGACCAAGTCTGTCAACCAAGATGCATTTAGAGCGAACCTGCTGTATGCAAGTTTTCATTCTGGTCCCTGTGGGAGTCTCAAGGACCTTGAACCCAAAGTCGGGCCCCTTGGGGAGTTTTTGGTAAGGTTGTGCAGGGAATGCTTAAGCCTGTAGGAGGAGTGGTTGGTGAGAATGGCTTCACTCCTCCTGCCGTACTCCGGACCTCCTTCTCTTCTTATCTTATACGTGTTCCCTGGACCTACACCTCCACCCAAAACAACATCCACCTCTTTGTAAGCTGTCAATGCCCAGCCTTTTCTCCAACCCGACTTTCTGGTGTTGGTTCCTGGGCCGCAAAGGAATGTGGCCTCCCTCCCCGCAATCCTCTCCTCATGGGGCTGTCAGGGTGGCCTGCTTGACACATGCATCCGACATGCACAGGTGGACTGGCCTCTGCAGGAGCCTGCACGCTCATTACCCTCCTCACCCGAGGCACAAGCAATGGGAATGTAACTTGTTTCTTCAAATAAAATAGTACGTCAAACACTGGCTAGGAGAAGCAGATGAGGAGTGATTTTATTGGTAGACATGTACTTTATAGGCATACACGGATAACATTTGCTTGTAGAAAGCCAAGCATTCTGAACAACGAGGCTGCCTTGAAAAGCACCAACATCTCATGTTCACGGTTAAGGCTGCATTAGTTGTTTTCCATCAGTCTCTCGGTATCCAATCTATTCCTGCACTGATTTCTGTCACTGGAGGTTGAGGAAGTTTGATTCATGGAGATAAGTGATAAAACTAGCAACAGCTTGTTTTTACTGTTTATTTTCACACAGCATGCCTTACGATCTCAAGATACTCAGAATTGAACAGATCCAAGATCTTGAACGTGGAGTAGGAAGAAATATTGAATCTAATGTTGAATCATTAATTGTATCTAACTTCTTCCACTGATTACATTAAATGTAAAAGGTTACATCAAAAGTAGTCCAAATTTAGGACAGGTGCTCAGGCAGCATTTTTCTGACTGCACAGGTAAGGAAGTATGGAGAGAGACTGAAGGTGATGGCCTAGGCTTTTCAGCCTCCATTTGGCTACTTGGTTTACGCCAGCAATGCCTTTGTAGTTACCGGTGTAAAAGGGTAGGCACAGATCTTAATTTTCAGAAATCACGGAGCCACAGTCTTTCTACTCACTGACACCTTTATTGAATATTCAATATCATGACTCAAATTCACAGAAAAGCTTAACTCTTCTGAGTGTATCAAAGAGCATTTGCCTGGTGGCATGAATTAATGCATTGGTGGTCTCTAGTGTGTAAACATTTTTACAGAGCACATGTGATTTTATATATTTGTATATTTGTGTGTGTATATATATATTTTAAGTTTTTAATTTATTTTATTTCAGAGAGAGAACATGTGAATGGGGGCAGGGGGCAGAGGGGGAGAGAGAATCACAAGCAGACTCTGGGCTGAACATGGAGCCTGACAAGGGGCTTGATCCCAGGACCCTGAGATCATGACCTGAGCCGAAATCCAGAATCAGATGCTCAACAGACTGAGGCACCCAGGTGCCCTGATTACATTGATGTAAAATTACTGTTGCTTTTTAATGATTTAAGGCACATAGTTTTGGGTAGCTTAAAAAATATTTTTAAATAGAAAATCCACAGATACAGTCCACAGCTCAAAAGGTAAAAAAGAATATTTAGTGACGAGCTCCCTCTACCTGATTCCCAACCAGTGTTTTTCTTCACTGTTGTTTCTTGAATCCTACCAGAGATATTGTGTGTGTTTGGGTGGGCCGGGTGCATGTGTGTCTGCACATGTGTCTTAGCTTGGGCTGCCTCAGAAACAGACCCTGATACAAGGATTTAAATATAGCCGTTTCTCTGGGGGGAGTTCCTGCAACCTTCCTGGAGGGGCTAGGGAAGGGATGCTGGAAAGGGAGGGCAGCCAACGAGAAGATCAAATAAATTGCTCCATGAACAACCCTAGCTTAGGTCCACTGGGGGACTCTGGGAGCCGGCACAGGACATGCAGCTCAGTGTCATTTCTCCCGAGGGGAAATGAAGCTGGAGTTTTACAACCAACGACATTGTTTGAGGGCCGTGGGGGTGTGGGCAACCATCTACGTGGCCGGGCGCAGCAGAATCAGGCCGTCAGAGAAAGAGCTCAAGGAAATGCCAGGGCTGGTCGTGTAGAGTGTGCAGGTGTGCGCTGAAATGTTAAGGAGTGGGAGGTATGGGCAAGGCACGAACATTCTTCTAAAACCATTCGAGTGAGCTCTGAACCAGGCATTTGCAGTAGTTCTGTGGCTTAGCTCTGGGAAGGCCTAGTCTGAAGGTCATTGGCATTCCCTGGCACTGTGAACAAAGCCTTCGGGGGTCTGGCTCCTGTAAACTACTTCTGGTTCCTTGCCCACCTCAGTCTCTGTCAAGTGTCCAACAGTAATATAAATGATCTGGGCTGGAGGACCCCCCGGCATCCCGGGCAGACCCCATGTCCCTGCCCTTGTCCAGAATGCTCTTTGGACCTGGGGGCAGCTTCTTCCCTTCCTCTTCCCTGTCTCATGCTTCTTGTTCTTCCAGATTCAGGGGTCTGGAAGAATCACCTTATCTTTCAGGGTAGTGGAAGCCTCACCAAGATGATGTAAAGAGTGTCTAGCCAGCCAGGTGTGTGACAGAGACTACACTCTCAGGAGGGATTATCCGCCTGTCTGTCCATCTTCCCATCTGTCTAATGGCTTTGGGGAGCCTTCTGCTTCACCCCCAGGCTAGACCGATTTTCTGCTCTGCTCACCATCCTAGCACCCTGGGCTCACCTATGGGAGCATTCTCTTGTCTGTTTCCAGCTGTGGTGGGAGCTTCTGCTAGGCAGGAAGCAGCCTTTGCTCATCACCGAACCCCCACTGCTGCAGACTGTCAGGCACACAGTATGGTTCATAAATGCTTTGGAATAGAATTGAACTGAGGGTGCTACACAGTGACCCATTTTGCATTATTTGTGGCAATTCTGAAGAAAGAGAAATGGCTGCATGGAGCGTGGGCCATGAAGGCTTGTCAGATAGGCCTTGAATGAGACACACAAGCGTAGATTGTTGCCACATTCTTACAGGGAACTTGGACCTGTTCTTTCCTTGTATACAAGATTGTTTCCTGCTCTTTTCTTTTTGTTTAATCAACAGTCAGTCACTCAGTCCATAAATATTTTCTGAGTCCCTACTATTCCAGGGCACGGGGACACAGCCATGCACATGTCAGAGGGAGAATGTGTCTCAAGTAGCTTGCATTTCCTTGGTAGGGGTAGAATGGTATAGAATGGGCCCTATATATGGTATTGTTTTGAATTTTGACTTCCACATGGTCATTGATATCATAAATAACTATAATTGATTCTTGAATGTTGATCTTACAACCTAGCTAACCTAAGAGGGTTTTTTTTTTTTTTTTAGACTCCTCAGAATTTTCTACATTAGTCATTGTTATCTGAAATTGAAGATAGGTCTATTCCTTTCTGATCTGAATGCTATCGTGGGTGGATTAACAACTGTGAGAATCGTTCAGGCAAACAATGCATTTAATCCAAAAAATTCTGTTTTCTCACTCCTAGATTATTTCCCCACATCCACTGGGTGTTCAGGGAACAGAGGCTCACTCTTATGTTAGATCAAGGAAGTATTATTAATAAAAACATCTGGAAGTAATAAGATAATGTATTATGCAGCCAAAGACAGAGGATTTGGGGACTTTTTGCCTCATGCCTCCTCCATGAGCGAGGGTCACGGAAGGGTGACTCTGGGTACTGTTTGTTCCCTTAGGTGAGGGCCACCCAGGCCTCGAGGCAGGCTTTCTCAAAGCCCACCCAGGAGAGATAAGCAACCTCTCTTCCAGGACAGGCCGAGATTATGACCTCCTGAAGGTGGGCCAGGAGCAGGCACTGACTCCTGGTCTGAGGAGAGGGTCAGCGGAGGCCTTCAGAAATCTGAGGAGGTTCTCTTCTCACCTGGAGTCCAGATGACTTTCCAGGGGTGTACATGAGGCACCACTGTTTTTTCTGCCTCTGAGCAAAGATACGGGTCCCACAGGGTCCTGCCTGGTGTGGATTTAGGTGTGGCTGGAGAGAAGGAAAACAAGATCGTGCTCTGGTTCTCAGCAGTAACAAATCTGGGCAGAGCAAGGAGAGCTGTGTCCTTGATGCCACCAGGAAACCGAAGCCAGGTGTGGACGTTCTCGGACCCCAGAATCGTCCATGGAGATGTATGCGCCATGCTGTATGAGCAAAGGGATTCTGTACAGTGAAATCTCTGTTGGGGTTTTGTAATCACAGTGCTGTTTACTTCTCTGATAAAGTGCTGGACATTTCCTGGCTGGAATGTACTTAACTACTCTAGGGGCCGCACTTAATCAACACATTTGTTCAAAGGGGATGTGTTTGAGGAGGCTAGAACAAGGTGAACCCAGCTCTTCCCAGCAGATGCTGGGCTGTGAAGACATTCATTTAATCTGGAATGGTAAGATATTTTCATCCAGTTTCTGGAAACAAGAGATGAACTTTTTTTTTTTTTTTTAAGCCGAGGCTATCCTAAAAATGGTAAATTGGAAGAAAAATTAAAGGCAAAATTTAGCTAATAGAGAGT
The DNA here is from genome assembly GCF_030435805.1 of Mustela lutreola. Taxonomy (NCBI): domain Eukaryota; kingdom Metazoa; phylum Chordata; class Mammalia; order Carnivora; family Mustelidae; genus Mustela; species Mustela lutreola. The sequence continues at coordinate 80,523,208 of NC_081299.1, read as the reverse complement.
ACTAAATTCTTATTGTTTCTGTGGTCTAGACCATGCCAACTGCAAAGAGCAAACCAGCTCTTAGAGCAATGTTATAATAACACTTTTAACGCTGTAGAAGTGGCCCTGCTCAGGGGAGTAGTCAAAGGAGTTTCATCTCTGACATCCAGATCCTGACAGCATGAGAATTTTCAAATGAAGTCGGTGCTTCATCTCCATCAGGTGCAAGACTCACCTCCTTATACTCCATGTGGATTCCAATTTCTTCTAGGCCTCTGCTCATCTGCTGTCCATAGCACACTAACTCCTCTCGCTGCTCTCCCCAATACCGGCCCTTGGATGTCAAGTGGAGACTGTAGTCTCTAGGCCAACCTCTCTAAGTTAGCAGAAAGTAGGACAAGACATGGGCTCTCCAGAAGGCTAGGATAAGTAGGCGGTCTTCTCTCCATCATAGGCTCTTCCTTAGTCTTGCCTGACATGCCCAGGATTCCTGGGCTGTCTTCTCCCTGCCCTACAAGTCCCTCATCCATCCGGAAGTATACCTGGCCCTGACTCTCAACTTGGGAACTTCTTTCATCTCTTGTCTTCCGATTTCTCAGTTTCACTGAGCCCTACTAGGAACCAATTGTGCGTGGCTGCCTATAATGCCATCAACAGAGCTTCTGAAGCGAGACACCACTGCAGCTTCCCTCTGAAGCTGAACTTTAGCCGTCACAAATGACCCAGATCTGCCAGTATCTCCCTTTGGATCTCAGGACAAAGAGCTGTGGCTTGTGGAAGGTTTGATTAGCACTGATCCCTTAGCACTGCTTTGTGTGGGCCTTGCCTTCTATGCCCTCTCTTGTTAGGACAGTCTCTGAGGAAGGATGGAGTTTCCATCTTGAAGTGCAAAAGGGCATTTCCAGGTGAGCTGGTTATAGTAGTAGGTATCTAATGTGAAAAAAATCTCATGTTCAGTGGGGGATCTGAAGGCGCATTGCTTTCTTTTATTGGGGCTTATGAAACTCCTTCACTCATAAAAGTTGTCCATGGTTATTATTTTTTTTTAATTTCAAAAATCCTGAAGAAGGACTTAACTTGAATCTCTCTAGAAAGATTACCTCAGACAAAACTAATGAAAATGTGCCCATATGCTGTCTTGGCTTCTGAAAGAGAGAATTCTCTCCTCGATGTCTCCTCCAAACCCTTACTGCTTTGCTTGACGCTCTCATTCAGTACGATTTTGAATCCAGTGGCTAGCAACCACATGAGTTCATTTATTTGGTTCAGTGATTCTAGAATGACTTTTCTCTTAAACTTTGTGCTTTATATCTCATTGGAGAAAGAGATTTTTTTTTGTTGTTGTTCACATGCTCATTTATTCCTTTATTTGCGCAACAAACATTTACTGGTTTTCTTCTGTGCAAATGACATAGTGCCAGGTACCATGAATAATAGATCAGTACCCCTGCCATCAAGAGGCTCACCATCTATTGCTGGAGCCAGATAAAGGCACAGCTACGATATGTGACAGGTTATAGGTGCTGGAAGGAAGTGAGCAGTGGGGGCTACGAGAGAAGCGCCTGATTCAAAAGCATTATATTCTGGGTTCAGTGGTACTAAAATGGAGTTTTGACAAGTGAGTAGGAGTTGGCCCTAAAGATTAGAGTGGAGGAGGGCTTTAAGGCAAAGTTTGTGCCAAGACAGAAAGACAATTGAGAGCATGGTAGGCTAAGGAGTATTATGGGTTTAGCCCAGCTGGAGTGACAGGATAGATTATGGGGAGTGATAGAAAATCAATTGAGGAAGTGTATTAGAAACATGTTTCCAGAGAAAAAGATCAAAAGGATAGATATCTATATCTATCTATCTATCTATCATCTATCTATCTATCTATCTATCTATCTATCTATCTGTAGGTGTATATATATCGGTGTATGTGTATATATGTATATATCTCTGTGTGTCTGTGTGTCTATCTATCTATCTATCTAAAGAGATTTAGGATATGAAATTGGCTCATGTGATTATGAGGCTGGCCAGTCCCAAGACTTTTTGAGTGAGCTGGCATGACCCAGGATGGCTAATGGTTTACTTTCAGTCCAAGTTCAAAGGCCTGAGAACCCGGAGAACTAGTGGTCTGGTCTATGTCCAAAGGCGGGCAGGCTCAAGACCCAGAAAGAGCTGATATTTCAGTTCATGATTGAAGACAGGAAAAAAAGCTGATGTCCTATTCTAAAAACAGGCAGGAAAGAATTCTTTCTTACCTGGCAGAGGATCAGTCTTTTTGTTTTGTTCAGGACGTCAGCCAAATAAATGAGGCCCATCCATACTAAGGAGGGCAAATTTTTTTACCAATTTAAATGATCAATTTAACCTTATTAAAAAACACCCTCATAGAAATACCCGGAATAATGTCTGACCAAGTACCTGGGTACTCTATGGCCTAGTCAAGTTGACACATAAAATTAATCATAGAAACATAGGCATGAACCAATGAGAGACCATTTCGAAGACTGTGAAATAGTGGAGTCAACTTACACTACCTTCTCAAAGAGAAGCAGGTTTTCTTAGCTGCCAGTTCGAGGGGTGGTAGATTGAGAAAGTATTTCTTACCCCCTTTTAAAATCTAAATATTTTCTTAAAATTACAATAATGGATATCACTTGCTGTGCACCTACTATGTGCTGGCTGCTCACCAAACATCTCAATTCTCCTGCTAATCCTACTCCCCACTCAGTTTAGTGTTAAGGGACAGGATATCAGTGCCATCTACTTACGGGAAAACCAAGGCTCAATGTATACTGATGTATACTCATGTATACTCATCAGTGCTTACAGTACTTTAACACACTAGGTATTCAATAAAGATTTGTCGCATGATGTTAAGCTTCTTGTTAAAGACCAGTTAGTGGTGAATTTAAATTTCAAAACCCAATCATCTGACCCCAGAACCGATGGACTTGAGGAAAAACTAATGAGCACAGGCAAGGAAGAAAATATGTGACTTGGGACAGTCAGACCTCTGACATTTTATCTGATTCTTCTGTGAGGTAGGCCAACATGACCAAGCTTGAAAAAAATTCCAATAATTCCAACAAAGTTTGTCAGCCTCTAGTACAGCTCCTTGTAAATGATCTTGAGCAATTAAACCACACATTCTAGCAAATAATGGCTCTAATTCTAGTTGACTCAGAAATTCAACAGCTCTATTCCTGGCATGGCTTTGAGCATAATTTTCTCCCTGTTATTAATTCATAATCAGAATGCTTTGGTCATAACTGGGAAGGTGGTGACAATATATGTTTTTAGAGCTATCTGGTTGTCCTTGGACTAACAGTGTTCAGTTGGTAGAGGGTGAAGGAGGGAGAGGAGGTTTGGTTATTGATTTCACAGAACTTAATGTTGTTCAGCCTCAGTAAGATGTTTTTCAAGGGGCTAAGATTCTCCCTAGTAATTTATTAGCTATATTTGGAAGCATGTTAAGTCTTGGAGTTCACATGATGCTGTCGATGTTCCATAGCAGTGATTCATGGCATAGAAAGGAACCTTAGTCACTTTTCCGAGGGTCTTCCCAACTTTCAACCCAAGGGCGACTTTGCACCAAGAACACTGGACTTGAGCATCCCTGACTGTCTCCCTTCCCTTCCACCTGTTCTATTCCCTTCCAAGGCTATGAGGAGTCTGTTTTTCATCATCAAAGAAAATACGTGGATTCATTTTAAAAGGAAATTTTGCTATTTCATTTGAGCTTGCCAAACACTTGATAAGGAAATAGCAAAAAGGACAATTCAATTATTTTAGGCAATTGGCGAACAGTCAGAAAGGAGGAAAGGTGGGAGTAGTTCGAGAAAGAATATTAACAAGGCAGAAACCCAGGGAAAGTCCCTGTTGTCTAAAACCAACATGAGTCATGTTAAACAAGAAAGGTTAATGGTTGCTCCAGGCAGGGATGGGTTGGGAGGTAGCCTTGAAACTGGAAAGCGAAGCCAGAGTCTTTGTTTGGGGTCCTATCTCTCTAGCATATCATGTCTGGCTCTTCTGACCACTGCTATCACTTCCACATTCTGCTGTATTATCATCACCTTTCCCTTGGGTTACTGCAAAAGCCTACTTCCTGATCTCTCCCCTTTCCACAAGCCATGGTCTTCCCCCCATAAACCCCCTTCCAGTCACACTGTGCCATTGCTCTTTCTCTAAAGCATTAGGCTCTCTGTGTCCCAGGGCATTTGTACTTGCTATTTCCTCTGCCTGGGAGCTCTTCCCCCAAATAATTCCATAGCATGCCCCCTCATCTCCTTTAGGATTCTGCTCAAATGCTTCTTTCTTTCTTTCTTTTTTAAAAGTTTTTTAAAAAATTTATTTATTTGACAGACAGAGATCACAAGTAGGCAGAGAGAGAGAGAGAGAGAGGCAGAAGCAGGCTCCCTGCTGAGCAGAGAGCCTGATGCAGGACTCGATCCCAGGACCCCGGAATCATGACCCGAGCCAAAGGCAGAGGCCTTAACCCACTGAGCCACCCAGGCACCCGTCAAATGCTTCTTTCTTAAGAGGTCTTCCCCGGCTATGATCTTTGCAACTGCAACTCCTGCCTATCCTCCTTCCCTTAGTCATCTCTTTCTTGATGTATTTTTCTCACTAGCATTTGTCATGACCTAACATGCCATATATTTTATGTATTATGGTTTACCAATCCATAAGGCTGGGAATTTTTGGTCTTTTTTTTTTCCCCCCACGGTTGTAGCCCCAGTGCTTAAAAGCATACTTAGCATACCCTAAATGCATATTACATATTTGGAGTGAAGACATAAATGAACGAAGCATTAGATGAACAACTAACTTATGCCGAGCTGTAAGCTACATGTGCATGACAGAGAAGGCATACTGCCTGCCCTCAAGAAATTCATGATCCGTTTTGAAAGACAGTGCTAAGCAGAACTGGTAGTCAGTTGTTTTTGCTGGGAGACACAAAGATTCACTTGAAAATGCCCTCAGAAATTGAGGTTGATTTTTAAGGATACCGGTGGGTTAAACCTGACCCACGAATGGGCAATCCACCGGGAGCTGGAGGAAGCACAGGGAGCCTCCTCCTTTCCTTTTCTCCCACAGTTTCCCTTTATGGTAGAGTCTCTGGCCCATCTCCAAGGTGCCTACTTTGTTCTCCACCTGCCAGCTTGCCTACCCCGTTTCCTAACTCTCTTGTCTAGATCCCAAAAGAGCTGTTCTGCCTGATGTTCATTATCCCCACGTAGGGCAGAGCCCCTCACATCTCCGGGGTCACTGGGCCCACCCGAGGGTCAGCTGTCCATGACCAGATACCCACTCTTAGAACAGCCTTCTTCTGTTCCCTGAGAGAGACCCAGGGTCAGGTCAATCAGCCAAGGACAGGACAGGAATAGTGAAAGGCAGTCTGGGACTCCTTGAATTTTTACATGGATTACTTAGAATTACAGAAAAATTTAAAGTATAGGTAACAAAAATAGTCTAAAATCCTAGACACTATTAATATCTGGTATACCTGTTTCTTTGCACATACATATTTTCATCCTTCTTATAAAACACCACACCCCTTTGCATATTATTTTACATTTTTGTTTTTATCACTTATTAACCATAACTCATGAACATCATTCCATGTCTTATCTAGAGATTTACTGGTATTTAATTATTGAATAGTGTTTCATTTTGAGGACATTGAGGACAATAAATTATAATTCATTCCACCAATTCCCTATTCTTGATTACTCAGACTATAACCAGTTTTTGATGTTATGAAAAATGCTGAAGGAATAGTTGTGTTTTTTGCTGGTGTTTTGTTTTGTTTTGTTTTGTTTTGTTAGAAACAGAGAGAGAGCAGAAACGCAGAGAGGAAGAGAGAATCCCAAGCAGGTCGTACACCTAGTGCAGAGCCCAACAGGGGGCCTGACTACATGACCCTGAGATCATGACCTGAGCCAAAATCAAGAGTCAGATGCTTAACTGACTGAGCCACCTGGGCATAGGTTTTTTTAAATATAAACCCATGAGAACTTTGTTAGAATGAATTCTGAGAAATTGAATTTCTGGGTTAGAGGGCATAAGTATTTAAAAAATAATAATACTTTACATTCATTGAATATTTGCTATAAACTAACTACTTTACACATAAGAGTCACAACACACAGGTGAAATAGACACCCTTATATCATTTGGCAGATGAGACAAGATACATGGAGTCATGAAATAATTTGCCTAAGACCCCAGAAGGTAAGTGGCAGAACCAGAGAACCAGGATTTGAACACAGGAACTCTAGCTTGGAGCCTTTAACTTCTATACAGTTCTGCCTTCCTAGGAGAGTAGGAAAAACTGTTTGTAAAAGATTAGAACCTGTTAGGGCCTTGAAGGAAGGACAGCCTGCCACAAGCAGGATTTTAGCCCAATAGGCCTGTGGATAGACCACTTGCTATTGGTGAACACATTCATCCATTTGACAATGATATCATGAGGGCCACCAATGAACAATAATGTTCCCCACTGGCAACTTGGATGCAGCAAAAATGTTTCATTTTTGACCCTTTCAAGGTAGAATTTTCTTGCTACCCTCTTGAGCCCAGCCAAAGCTTCTTGGTTGAGAATATGTTGCCTTTACTCATGAAAGGATTGGTAATTTGGCTGGAGAGATGACTCATTTGTCTTACTAACCCATGTTTCTGGAAAATTACTAGGTTATACATAAATATTATAAAAACCCACTCTTCAATTTTCAACATAACGTGTTTTACATTTACATTTACAACATACGGTGTTTCAACACAAGTTTTACCTTAAGTGATAGAAGTGACAAGAATCAGAAAAAAAGGGGGCTATCAGTGGCTTTTAAAGAGCAGACTGGCAGAGAGACAGGTGGCTGTCTACTGGGTCTCTGGTGGCTGAGTCACACATGGACAGGTGTGTGCTTGGGGTAGGATAACAAGTCTAGACTGTATGAAATAACAGTCCCCCAGTCATCAGTGGTGGAAAGACTAGGTGTGACCCAGAACAGTCCCCCAGTCATCAGTGGTGGAAAGACTAGGTGTGACCCAGAAAAGCAAACATTTCCTTTCACCTGTAGACAGTTTATGACAATGTGAAAAATTCTCCTAAGAGCTTTTAGCTTCCTCATAAGTGCAGGGACCACCTATTCCTAATTAGGAATTGGTGCAAGTGATCTGATATATAGCTGTCTAATGAGTCAGAGTAGCTAGAAGACAATTTCTGGGAAAAACAGTACAGGTAGAGTGTACCTGAGTGTTTGACATTGAGAATTCTACCCCTCCATCTTTTTAAATACATTTTAGATCTATACTTTAAGGTAATTATATAGCTAAAAGTATAAAATTATTTTACATTTGCAAGCATATACTGAAAAGACATCCACTAGGTTTGTCTTTGTATTCCACCCAATTTCCTAGAACAGAGCTCTCCTTACCTGTGTAGAGAGTGAGTACCAGAGGGGAGCACCCCTGAGAAAACACCGTGCCCTGAGTTTATTGACTTGTCCATCACCTTCCATCCTACCTGAGTCTTCAAACCTGCCATACTTTCTCAGGCATGTGACTTTCTTTGCAGTCAGCACTGTTAGGTTGCTTTCTGCCATGGACCTGGTGCCCACCCTCCTTGGTGATGACCCTGGGCTTCCAGTGGGCTGGGACCACACCCAGCCTCCAGAGGGTAGTTCTTGATGCAGTTAAGCCAATGCAAGTGACCCCATCCTTTTGCTATTAATAAAGTCTGAGCATGTGATTAAATTCTGACCAATAAGAAATGAGAGGATCCTGAGGGGGAGGGTTCTGAGAAAGACTAGTTCCTTCTGAAAGAGTGGCAAAGGGATATTTCTTTTCTTTGACATTTTTGGTTTTCACGTGATACTGGCCATCATGGCTGCCATTTTATAAGCACAAATTGATAATCTGAGGATACACCAGTAGATTTGCAGTAAGAATTTGCAGAAAAGTGGAAAGAAACTGGGTTCTCGATGATGTTGCTAATTTGGGAGCCATTCTACCACAGAGCTTTTTGTTTTGTAAAATAAGAAATGTTCCTTGTTGTATAAGGCTCTTTGAGCTGAGATTTTCAGTTCCTTGCAGTTAAAAGTGTTCTAATACAATCCCTCAATGTTTTCACACCCAAAAGGTTTCTGAACAGCACTAGGTGATGCTGGAAACATCTAGCATCTCCTCTTCCAGCAAAAACATTCTAAAAGGCATCCTGGCAGGACACCTGTCTGGCTCAGTTGGTAGAACACGGGATTTTTTATTTTGGTGTTGTGAGTTCAAGCCCCATGTTGGGCACAGAACTTACTTAAAACAACAACAACTGGATTTAATAAAAAAAAAAAAAAAAAAAAAAAAAAAAAAACTTAAGAAAAAGGCAGTCTGGGGCGCCTGGGTGGCTCAGTGGGTTAAAGCCTCTGCCTTCGACTGAGATCATGATCCCAGGGTCCTAGGATCGAGCCCCACATCGGGCTCTCTGCTCTGTGGAGAGCCTGCTTCCTCCCCTCTCCCTGCCTGCCTCTCTTGGCTACTTATAATCTCTCTCCCTGTGTCAAATAAATAAATAAAATCTTAAAAAAAAAAAAGAAAAAGAAAAAGAAAAAGGCAGTCTGGCTAGGAGTATCAACTATACAGATTTTCATTACTTCCTTTTGGAGGTGAAAGAAGTGGAAGTTGATTGATGTACAGTCCCAAGCCACCAAAGTAGTTTAAGAACTGTCACCAGTGACTATATGCCCAGAATTCTTAAAAGCATGATTTGGGGCTCTAGACTTGAAATGTTGGTAGTAAGCCTTTAAGAATGATAATGTTCGGCATACCAAATGTTTCCAGGCACCAATCTATTCCACTCTGGGAGTGAGTGCCTGGAAGTTGCCAACGAATTTCACAAGTTCATTGCAATAGCATGTAGTATTTGAGTTCAAGACAAGATTAGTAATAATAGCTCTAAGTGAATAATCTGGCTGCAAAGCTCACAAAATCACAAAACCAGTTCCATTTAAGGATAGGCAATACTGTTTGGATTAAGACATGACCCAAGTTTTATCCAAAATGACCATGAAATTTTGAAAGCAAAGAATTTTTCCATGACTTAGAATCAAATTTTTTGTTAACTTGGAGACTTCTTTGTCCTCCTTATATTTAATTCATATAGAAACTAGATATCTGATACATCATCATCCCCTAACTAGGAGATAAAGATATATCTCCTAACTTAATGTTCAATAAAATAACCCAGAAACAGTTCTTTCTTCTTAAAAACTCTAGAAATCTAGTATATTACATTCACGACGTAGAAGTAGTTTTACTTAGAAGATAGCCAGATCTGTGACTTTTGTAGGTCAGGTGTCCAGGAAGTTCCCAGAATCCCTCAAATTAACCTCTCTAAGCCCATGTGACCTAGGATATAAAAAGAGTAAATAGAATACAAGAGCATGCTTTGTGCCAAAGCCAGCAGCAGGCAATGTCTTGGGACTTGTGTACTACTTCTAGGAAAACTTGGGTGCACATACCTTCTCTGGGGGTTGAGAAGAACAGATCATAGTTTGGCGGGGTAGGGGCTCAGAATTGTTGTGTTTTGGACACTAAATTAAACAATGTGATTTGGGGGTGCCTGGGTGGCTCAGTCAGTTAAGTGTCAGACTTGATTTTGGCTCAGGTCATGATCTCAGGATCGTGAGATCGGGCCCCGCATCAGGCTCCACGTTTAGAGTCTGCTTGAGAGTCTCTCTCCCCTTCTCCCCTTATCCCTACCCTACTCACACATTCTATAAACAAACAAACAAACAAATAAACAAAATCTTAAAAAAATAAAAGAATGTGATTTTTATTGTTTAATCGAGGGCTGATGCACTGGGTATTCTCCATTTGCCCCTTCTTCCAATGGACCTTCCTCTCTTCCCACCACGCTCTGTGTCCCACAAGGTTGAAGATTTGTATGGACAGGCTCCTTTGTCCTCTGACCCCTGGCTGGGTTTGCCAAAGCGGCTCTAACAAGAGACTGGAAGGCTGGAAGACAGCTTTTTTTAACCTGTTGTAGGACACCAGAATATGCCACCCCCAAATACCGTTCTTTGGCACTGGGACTTTTTTGAGTTGATTATTTTGAAAAACAACATAGACAGGAGAAGCTCTGAAAACAGAGAAGTTACCCTTTTGTAAGGGAAATTTACATTAATAAAGAGATGTCCATTTCTAAGGATGTCTCCTCAGTAGCAGAAAGAGAAATGGGACTAAACCACTGGAGACTCATTTGGGGTGAAGATACCAACATAAATCTGCATAACTGCTTTTTTTAAATTGTCCTTTTCCTGGCCACTCCGTGTAACCGGCCTCCCCACACCTTCTGCCTCTGGTGTAGGTGAAGGTGGTAACTTCACAATTTAAGCCCCAATTCTAGCCATCTCTTTAAATTACTCATCCCTGAATTTCTCCCATGTATACGTGAGACATACATGTTAAAAAAATGTTTATTTTTCTTTTGCTAACCTGTCTTTTGTTATGGAGATCCCAGCTAAGAATTTAGAAGGGTAGAAGGAAAATTCTTCTTCCTCCTCTACTCTCTCTGTCATCTGTCTACCCATCCTGTTGGTTCTGTTTCTCGGAGAACCCAAATACTGGTGACCCCCATCAACCACGGAGGCCCTCACTACAGGACTGGGGCCAAGCCAAGGCAGGGCAGGCTGCCTCACAGCAGCTGGACAGACATTGCCATATAGTCAGGAGACCTTGTGGTGACAGGCAGGAGCCTCAGTGCATAAAACCTTCTTGGTGAGTGCTCCCTTACAGAGCCTAAGCATTCCCTAGGCACCGGGTAGTGGCTGACAATCACCCCCACCCCAGGGACTCTGCTCCCACTGGAGGGGACCTACAAGGGTTGGATGTTACAGTGTGATGTGTGGGCCCCAAAGCAAAAGGTTGGATTTTTATTTATGGAGTTCTAGAACTGACCAAAGACCCCCTCCCCTCAGTCCCGTCATGCTTGCTTGTGCGCTTCCGAGGGGCTGCAATGGGTCCAGAGAGCAGGCACAAAACGCGTGCACTGCCCTGTGGCACCAAGGGCTTGACAAAGTCGAAAAGGAAGCAAACTAGAGCTGTGCCCCTCACAGGAGCCTGTTGTCTCTGGAGGACGATGCTCAGGCCCTGAGAAGGCCACTGCTGAAGAGTCCCTGGCTTCCACAGCTGACATGGGGTTGAACATCATCACCATCATGGGGTTGTACACAGATTTACCGCAAGTCACAACGGGGGGCTGCCATTGACGATGTGAAGAACCTTGCCGGGACCCCTTTCCTGGGCATGAGGCAGAGCCCAAAGCAGCAGCTGGGCAGGGGGGTCAGAGGGAGGTCACAGAGCACCCGGCAAGCCAGCTGTGAATGGCGCACACCCAGTTTACAACCGAAACTGAGGCGGAGGCTTGAGTCGGGCAAAGTTTAACATTAGGGGAAGGAAGGAAAGACTGGAATAATGAAAAGAGTGGAAGAAGAGCGAGAAAAGGGAATGTAAAAAAGCAATGGAACCTCTTGTACTTAACTCTGGGCATGGCACACACATTTCTCATTGATCCCTCGCTACAGCACTGTGAGGTGAGCGCGGTTAGCACTCCCGGGACAGGCAGGGCGGGAATGGGAAGCACGTGGCCGAGAGACCTGCCCACAGTCACCCTGCAAGGATTCTAGCCCCGGCCTTCCCGACTGCAGGGCCTGGGTGCTGGTGGGATGGAAAAACGCGAGGTGGGGGACAGGGGACATGTTGAAGGCCACGGTACCCAGGATGACCAGCTCCTGCGTGTTGGTTTCTGGGGTCCAGGGCTAGGGACAAGAAGAGGGAGATGCAAGGGCAGCTCCTCTAATGTTAGAGAGGGCCCTTTTCAGCACCTAAGATGGGGGCTCCAAACAACCACATCATGTTTTCTCTGGATTCCTCTCCCTGGATACATGTACTTTGCCAGTTGCATTCTTTCTTACTGAGGTTTGTTTTCTGCTTATTTACCTGTTCCCTTGGAGCTACGAGAAAGGGCTGTGGCCTGTGGTTACTCTTCCTCTGAGTGAAACGAGAAGAGGGAAACAATGGAAGCAGGGAGGGAGAGGGCTTGGAAGGCCTGCTGTTGTCCCAGGAGAGTCCTCAAAGCTTCATGGGAATTTGGCCCACCCACAGCTGCCCTTCTGTAAATGGAGCTTTCCCTATAAACAGCAGACCCAGAGGCCTTTCTGCAGGCCCACTTGCTATGCAATTTCAGTGGGCTCACTTTTCTCCTGAGGCCTGTGCCTTTGCCAAATGGACACAGGATCCTGTGGCTGGAGGGATAATTGGAGATGCGTGGGCCAGGCAGATTCCATCTCTGATAAGAGCAGCAGTTTGGACAGCCTGAAGATTTCAAAATCAGGCAAGGCAACGTCTGCCCCAGCAGCCCACTGTTCCTGGGCTGTAATCTCATGCTGAGAATTGCTCAACAGCCCCACCAAACACGCAGAGCCCCAGCCTGAACCCAAGTGGAAACAGAGTCTTATTTTTACCCACTGCCTGGAAAAGCCTGCTTTCAGCCTCCTGTCTAGGTAATTCCCACTCTCTTAGGGGGCAAGGAGGCTGTCATGGGGGCGTTGTTGACCAACAGTCTCTCCCTCTCTCTCTACTTTCCTGAGTGTGAAGCATCTGGACTTCCACTGCGCTGTCTTCCACGAAGGCAGGCAGGAAATAAGGGTCAGCGCGGGCCCGAGAGGAAGTGCGGTAAGCCCCGCAGGGAATCAGGTGGGTGAAAATGAACATGAACTTTCCTTTATGACCCTCTTGGGTTTCCTCTCAGGGTATTACTGAAACCAGGGTCAGGAGGTTATCTAGTTCATAACCCAGGACCCACCCACTCCAGAAGACTGGAGGGACCAGTCGGGGAGGGACCGTGCCCTCTCTGTTGGTGGCCCGCACTGGTGCTGAGTCATAATTTCCAAGAACAATAAGGCAGGCCTCTTGCGGAGGTGGACCCTTCTGGGTAGGGTCCTTCTGCATGCTCAAAGTTGCCTAAAAACCGACTCCTGAACCTTTGTGGGTATGGATATGCTTTCACGAGTCGCTGAGATCTAATTTGTGTACCACACAATTCACCCTTTACAGCGTAAAAGTCCATGACTTGTGGTATAGTCAAAGGGGGTGCAGCTATCACCACAAACTCTGAACATTTTCATCACCCCAGAGGAAATCCTACACCCCTCAGCTACGACCGCCTCTAACATTCCCATCTCTCTGCCCTAGGCAACCATGAATCTGCTGTCTCTCAGACTTGTCGATTCAGAAATTTCCTATAAATGGATTCATATATGTGTCTTTTGGGACTGTCTTCTTTCACTTGGTACACGTGTAAGGTTCATCCCTGTTGTAGCACGTATCAGTACTGCATTCTTTCTTATGGTGAAGATGGTCCATTGTGCGGATATAGCACATTAACTTAGCCATTCGTCGTGGACTTTGGGTTGTCTCCACCTTCACGCTATTATGGAATCAGCTATGAACATTTATATACAAGTTTTTGTGTGGACATGTCTTTAGTTCTGTTAGGTATGAACCTAGGAGTGGAATTGCTAGGTCCTGTGGTAAGCTCTGTGTTTAATCTTTTGAGAAACTGCTGGAATGTTTTCCCATGCACAATTTCAGTGAACAATTTTGCATTTTTAGTAGGCTATGTATTATCATATATTATAAATGTGTTGTAGCCAGCCCAGTAGGTGTGATTTTATATCTCACTGTAGTCTTGGTTTGTATATCTTTGATAGCTTGAAGCTTGTTCTTGATAGAATAAACCTATTTTAGAACTTTAAAACTTTCATCTTTCATCCCTCACTGCAGATCTTTGCTCATTTTGTCAGTTAGAGAAGAGTAGAAACTTTTCTCTGGGCCATGAGAGCATCGGCTCACTGACCATCCTGAAAAAATATGGGTTTGTTCCAGCATTTTCCGAGATTCCTTACCACTAATCCCTTGTCAATGACTATTCTTTGACCTTCTCACATCTCTCTTTATGAAAGCAAGAATTCTTCAACGGTAGCAGAAAGAAAAAAAATGAGGGAATATTGTTCTGAATTTAAAAACACAAAAACACAATTGCCAGCCTGGTTCAGTCAGGTAAGTGCCTGATTCTTGATTTTGGCTCAGGTCATGATCTCAGTGTCAGGAGACAGAGCCCCATGTCTGGCTCCGTACTGAATGTGGAGCATGCTTACGATTCTCTCTCTCCCTCCCCCTTGTCCTTCCTTGCCTTGTATGTATGTACTCGCTGCCTCTCTCTAAAAAACAAACAAACAAACAACAACAAAAAAAACAAACCCACACACAGAAAAGAGACATAACCAAATCTAATGCATACATTGTATTTGTAACATGATTGAACACACTGACAATAAAAAGACATTTTGGGGACATTCTAAAAAATTTAGTATGCACAAAGTATATTTTGACCCCATGGAATTGCTGCTAAGTATGTTAGGCATGATGATGGTGCTGTGGTTAGATAAGAAAATATTTTTTACCTTTATATTTTTTAGAGATATCTACTAAAGTAAGTAGGGATTAAAAAAAAAAAAACCCACTATCTAAAATTTGAATATATTAGAAAGGGAAAAAAAGTAGATGAAACATGGATGACAGATTTGGATGATGGGAAATGGAGGTTCACTCTACTTTTCTCTCAACCTTTATATGTGCTTGAAATTTTTTATAACAATAATAAAAATTATGGAGATACTCCAAGATCTCAATGTAAGCTGTGAACTGAAAAACTCCATAAAATACTTGGGTCCTAGACTGTAGAACACTGTCCATCTACGTTCAGTTGAAATCTTCTTAGGTCTAATACATGAAAAGTAACAACTGAGTCAAACATATCTTATGTATTGTATTTTAACTTAAAACCTACTACATTAGTCAGTGTTTTGATACCAGGTTAAAGCTTTTTTCTTTTGAGTATGAGTCCTTTTGTTTTTGTTTTTAAATTTTATTTATTTATTTGAGAGAGAGACGGAGCACAAGCAGGAGGCGAGGCAGAGGGAGAAGCAGACTTCCTCCCAAGCAGGGAGCCTGATACAGGGCTCAATTCCAGGACCCTGGCATCATGATCTGAGCCAAAGACAAATGTTTAACTGAGTCACCCAGGCATCCCAAGAATGGATCCTTTTGATTGACATTTGTGTTTTTCTTTTACATAGACTACAGTCAGAATGTGTCACCTACAATTGCTGATTATGGCTTCTTCAAAGTGGAGCAAGAATCTGAGTGGAGAATGTTTCTGTATTTTTCGTATTTGTTTCCAAACATCAACATTTATTCCATACAGCAAAATCAATTGTAAATATCTTTAGGAATTTAGTTTTGTTTATTCTTTACTGAGCATTTACTTTGGTTTTTATATAACAAATGGCTCTCTTCTGTGCACTCATACTTATTGATTAATACAATACCCAGGTCAGTCATATCATCTCCTTGACAAGGACTACTGTCAACAGGCGGGGGGACGAGCACAGCTGACTCTCGGTAAGCACAGAGCTCAGCTGGTGGGAGCAAAGCCTTCTAGCGTGGGGCACCCGCCAACATATCTCACAGGAAGATGGAAAGGATGGTTAATATAGTAGGCTAAAAGGAAGTCAGTTTAAAAAAAAAAAAAAAGCTTCTTTGCTCCTTGGAAAAACTGGAATTAAGTGACCGAGTTTCACACTGAATATCCATCCTGTCCTCTGGGCGATGGAGACCTGGCCAACAGCACGCATGCTGAGTCTGGCCAAGAGCCCGCATGGTGCTGCAGATAGTGCTTCGTTCCCCACGCAGGAGCGTGACCAGGATGAAGGCAGCAAGCAGGGCAAAGGGAGGTAGGAGGTGAAGTCAGGAGGGGGGTTTCAATCCAGAAGTGTTGGCCACGGCTCTTTCCACTCCAGAGGTTCAATCTGATCCATGGATTCCCACAGCGAACTTGTACTGAGAATGGGGGATAGGGACCTCATTTCAAGCTTTCTAGACCAGGGTGCAGCCACTTTAAAGTCAGCTCATCTCCCTCGGTAAGGTTGGGCGTGACTGAGTCTATGTTTCCATGCTTGGTGGCCATGTCTTAGAGAACACAATGAGCTCTTTGTGGGAGCAGAGAGAATGGGCATCAATAAAGAACATCAGCACTGGGAAGGGCCATAGTGGCCTTTACTGCAACTATCCCATTTTACAGATGAGGCGATTGAGGTCTAAGAGAGATGAAGTGGCTGCCTTGACCACCAGGCTGACCTCATTCAGTGAACACAGGTATGCTAATTACATATTAATTTCCAACTTCTGCACCAAATCACTATCACTGGATGATAATAAGAGGAGCAGAATGATCACTGGAACTGCCGACAAGGTGACTATAGAATATATAGGAAAGACTGATTGCTGAGTGAGAAAGGATCTTCAGTGACCCTGTACCCAAAGCTATTATTTTGAAGTTGAGCACAGCAAAGCTCTGAGCAGGTAACAACAGAATCATCTGAAATATGGGCCAGAAGAAGTAAATATTTTTTAAAATCACGGAAATTCATCAATTGACACATGTAAGAGTTCCTAAGAGCCTCCCTAATCTTATCTCATGCCTCTCTGTCTTCCATGCCTGCCACAGCACATAGTTGGTTCTGGATTCATATCCCTGAATTGAATTACGAAGCTTATCATTCCAGTTAACACAGCAGAAGGCAAAAAAATTAAAAGATAGTCTAAGATCACAGCTGGTTGAAAGGGTAGGAAAAGCTTCCCAGAGAGAACCTTGGGGTGGACCAGAAATTGGATGGGATTTTGAGGGATGGGTAAGAAGCATTCCTTCTCTTCACTGCAGGGAGGGAATGATGTGTTATGGATGCAGAGGGCAGGGTACCTGGAGTTTGGGGAACATCAGGACAGCTAGTTGGCCACAGTGTAGTGCTAGAGCAGGGAAGTAGGGGTGGTGAGCTTGTCACTGAGGGCCCAGAACTCTCTGTCCTTAATTCTTCATGAGGCTCTGGAGAGGCTTTTGGTTTTGAGGTGAGGAAGGACATACAAGACATGCAAGACTCATCCTTAGGAATGAGACCATGCAAGAAGCTGGTACTCAGCTCAGACACAGGAATTTTCTACACTTCATCCAAATGCTTTGGCTCTGTGAAAAGGTCAGAAAAACATTGGTGACTGTCTTTCTTGGGAAATAGATCAGATCACTGAAGCTGTTAGGGAGATAAGCATCCTTATGAAGGTTCCCATGATCCACGCCCATTTTGGCTCAGAAAGTATAAGGACACCCAAAGATCAAATTTGTCGGAGGAATGTGTTTGCTCCACATTCTCAGTTTTTCAGAAAAGTTCAGGCTCAGTTCAAATCTGGGGCTGAGGTTTGAGCCAATGTTGATTTTATCAGCATTCAGTTGCCCCAAGACTTTAGGGAAAAGTAGTTTGTATTAGTTCTGATGATGCTGATGGAGGGAACAATAATGATCATTTATTGAGTGTCTCCTATTAGGCGCTGTTAGGCACTTGTATTTTCAGAGGTGGACAGCATTAGAGGTCTGTGGTAGGTATTGTTGTTGAAGGCTTTCCCATCAGCCTGGTATTGGTGGCCACGTGACCAGGGACTGGCCAGTCATAATTGCTTACTCCCTTGGCCAAAACTGATGAGGCCAAGGAGTGGGCTAGACACCTGCACCAATCAATCCTTTCCTGAGACAGATGGCTTTGATGCAGGAGTAAGGAGCACGTTCTGCTGGGTGATGCTGGGGTTATGGTGGCCACTGAGACAATGGCACTGCGGTGTAGCCTCTACCCCTCCCTGCCCAGTCCTGCTTCCTCTACTCCCTCACAGATGTGGCACCTGAGCACTCGCTCCAACACCTTCCTGCTTGTTAACCATGTTCTCTGAGGGGCTCCTTGCAAACAGACCAGAGAGGAAGAGGAGGAGGAGGAGGAGAGGGGTGGGGTGGAGTGGTGATATCTGGTTTTATAGAGAATTTTCCTTCTATTGCATAGTATAATTAAAAATATAATCATTCAGAGGCGCCTGTGTGGCTCAGTGCGTTAAAGACTCTGCCTTCGGCTCAGGTCATAATCCCAGGGTCCTGAGATCGAGCCCCGCATCAGGCTCTCTGCTCGGCGGGGAGCCTGTTTTCCTTCCTCTCTCTCTGCCCACCTCTCTGCCTACTTGTGATCTCTGTCTGTCAAATAAACAAATAAAATCTTAAAAAAAAAAAATCATTAAGGAAGCATTCAGGAAGCCCTGAGAGCCCAATCAAAATCTTTATCCAAGGAAGTCTCAAACCAGCCACCTTTCTGGGAGCTGCTGGGAATGCTAGGATCCTGTAGAGGTGGTTTTGCCTAAAGGCTGGGAGTGACCCACTTGGCCTCTCAAGGATGCTTCTAGCTTTGAGTTTCTGTCAATTATTCCCTTGGTATCTAAGAGCTGCCTTGAATGATTTCAGAGAAATTTGCAGTTTGCATGGGTTAGCTCATGAGTGGACATGCATGATGAATGCCTCTGAATAAGCAAGGGGTGACACAGCCTTTGGCCAGCCTGGGAGCTCCGCCACCCTCATGGGTCCATCAGTCACTCATCACGGTCCTCAGGTCTCTGGGGGGCAAAGCTAACACAGATATTCCAAGAGCGAAGGCACCCATAATGCCCTCCAGAGCAGGACAGAGACCCTCTCCCAGAGCTGTGCAGGCAGGGACTGGGGCTGCCTCACCCACCACCACCGCCGCCACTGCCACCACGGAATGAGGAGCCAAGTTGGGGCAAAAGCAGCCTGCTCTCTGTTCGCTGAGTGCTGGGACCAGGAAACACTGTATCCACCCACCCGGGAGACAGGACATCTTTGTCCCGTCTTCACAAAGGCACCACACTGATGGGTTTCTCCCTGCCAGGAGCAAGTCTTCCCCGCTTCTAAACCTTTTCCCACCTCAATTAAAAAGAAGCTTGGGGCCCCAGCATGAAAGATTGCCAGGAACTGGGACACACCTGTACTGGGCAGGTTTGTTCACAGTTCATGGGGCATAAAGACTTAATTCACTTTCACATTAAATAGGCTGATCAGATATGACAGCTAAATCCCTCATTGTCATTTCAATGACAAAAATGATTTGGAGCCCTAGGGGAAGAACTTGCTTTATTTTTTATTTATTTGTTATTTAACTTTTCATGCAGAGAGTTCACAGAGTTTACTTGTAATCTTAGATCATAATCAGGCAAAAAGATTAGAGCTGGGCATGTAGAGTTTGTGGGAAAAGCTTAGAGTGAGACTAAAGATGGGAAATATAATTTTCCTTTCCTTTTTTTTTTTTTTTTTTTTAATGCCCAGGTCAAAATGCAGGTATTAGTCAATTAAAAACTTGCCCATGAGCCCGACGCTACCTGAATGATAAATACCAGAGGATGAACATCAGGTCCTCCCAGAGGCACTTGGCAGCTCAGACCTCATGGCCAGGGCCTACTGGTCACCCTGTAAGGGCAGACAGACCTGTGTAAGGGGCAGGACAGGCCATTTCTAGGAGGAGAGAGACCTGGCAGTGAGACATGGCCTGGGGGTCCTGGCTGGTGAGTGCAGTTAGTATATTTGTGCCCCAAATTCTGGTTCTGAGTAGGACAGGTAGAACCTCTCTAGAGACACCAGAGTCAATGAGGAAAAGACTTGGCCTTGTGTTCTTCTCCAGACCCATTTGACTTAATGTTAATACAAGAACGCATAAAACTAAATCACAAACAAACAGGCTAGCCTGAATGACAGGCTCAGCGGATATCACTTGCTTGGTGTAATTTGAGCAACTCTTCCTTTGAGCCAAGCTTTAACTTGACTTTTACTGAATAACTTCATTGTAATGGGAAAGGGAAGTAGTAACTCCCTAATACTTGAGCAAGAATGAGTTTGTGAGGAACCAACAGAACAAGAGAGGTCCGAGAGTTATAGGAAGGTTGGAAGGAAGGTAGGTAGCAACCTGGAAGTGAAGTAGGAAATGGGCCTGAAGGCCAGTTTATTCTGATCCTGCAAGCTCACCCTTTCCATGAGCTTGCTCTGGGTTAAAAGAAAGGGACATACCCAGTCCTAGCCTTTGTTTTGTAGTGCTGTGTATTTCCCTGTTTCTGCACCGTAGGGGTGCCTCAGACTTCCAGACGTAAACAACCAATCCCACAGCCTGATGCTCCTGGCTCAGGTCTGGGTCACAGGCCCCTACCAGGATCATAGAACAGCTAGTTTTTCTAAAAACTGAGCCTCCTTGAGCAAATTTGTTTTGAATTCCAAAGCTAGCATGAAGCATCTAAGAAAATAAATACAGGTGGAAGTAACTGTTAGTAGGAATATAGCGGCTCTATTTTTTCGGTGGGGTTAAGTACCTGGAGAAAGTCCTCTTACTGCAAACAAAAGAACATGTAGGATTTGAAGAAAAAAGCAACAAAATAGCCAGAGAGGGTACAGCTCTGGATTATCTGCATTCCTTGTATTCTAAAATGTTCTTCTGCACAAAAGATTTTAGATCACATGGAAGTCCACCTTTCCACCCACCTATCCATCCATCCATTCATCCATCCATCTACCCATCATCTATTACCCACACATTGTCAACTGTCCATCCAAGTATCCATCCTCCACCCATCCATCCACTCATCTATCTATCCATCCACGCATCCATCCATCCATCCATCTATCATCCAATACCCACCCATCTGTTCATCCATCTACCCATCATCTATTACCCACCCATTGTCCATCTGTCCACCCATGTACCCACTCCTCCATCTATCCATCCATCCATCCATCCATCCACCCACCAAACACTACTTGATACACATTACATATGCCAGACTAAGGACAATCAGCCACAGAAACATATGTCCTCACGGAGTGGGCAGGAAGTTAGTCATTCCTTTCTTTAGTTAAGAAAATAACTGAGAGACATAATAAGGCACAGTAAGATGCTATATAACATAGACATAAAGAGCACAGACTGTGGAGTTAGCTGTGTTTTAACCATAATTCTGGCCCTTTCTAGTTATGTAGCCTTTTAGTGCCTCTGTTCCCTCCTCTGTAAAAGGAGGGAGTAATAATATCTCTTATCCTACAGGCTTGATGTAAGAACTGAATGAGACTATGAATGTAAAGTGATTAGTACAGTGCCTGGCACAAATAACGTGCCTAGTAAATTTTAGCTAGTATTATTTAAAATAGAAAGACCATATTCTGCAGAATCCAAAAGGTAGTGGGAAGGGGGAGTTTCCTAAGGGGAAGAAAGATGTGTCAGAGACCATGGCCAGGCTCTGGGGACACTAAAAATGCCCCAGCCACTGGGCATGGAGGGAGCAAGTTGGTTGGTAGGGAGAGGGATAAGTTAAAACCTAGGGCTTTCTCAATATGTTTGTCTTCATGTTCCGAGAGGTCCAGCAACAGTTCAGGCCAATGGTTTTGCCAAAAAGTGTCCTGGCAGGGAGAGACAGGGGATGGGGGAATGTCCCCAGGAAGGATGGTGAGGGGTAGAAGGGCAGGTCAGAAGACCTGGGTGGCAGAAATCTTGCAGGATCCCGATAAGGGCAAACCCTCAGCTAGGGATACAGCTGAGATTTTGAGAGACAAGACAAATGTGAGCCTGTGGGGCCCTGGCTCTTCACTGTTAAATATTCCCCAAGGAAGCAGCTGATAAGGAGGGGAAGTTGGGAGGGAGAAATACAGGTCTAAGGTCAAGGGGTCACATGGTCAATATGGCGACTTCTAGAGACCCATCTAGAATGTCTGGAGAAGGGAGAGACCCTGGCTAGGAATCAGACATCTGGGTGATATGGAGAGCCCAGATAATGCTGTGTCTGGCAGAGGAGAGAAGTAAACACCCTAAAGATGTCCCACATGCTTCTTTTGGCTAACTTGTCCCTGGAACATGGAAGTCAGGGGTGGGATCGGGAGTGTGCTGTTATTCATAAGAAGAGTGTCCCTCTGCAACTGAACTTCTCTGGGACTCTTTCTGTATATCTTGAAGGTGGAGGAGGGATGTCTGAATATCCCCTGCAGATGGTAGTAAGGGCCACCACCTGCCCACCTCCCTCTCAGAGGGACAGGATAGATGGAAGCCTAATGAATCCTGGAGGCCCACAACAAAGGATGGAGGGATTGCTGAAGAATTCTGCCTGCTGGACTTGAGTCTGCTCTGGGAGGGAGACAGGCTAGGAAGAGGGTGGTTATCGCTAAGATGACACATGACAGAGCTCACTGCTTTAGGGGGACACCCCCCTGAGATCCTGGCAAGGCTGCCCCAACAACGCAGGGACAAGGTGGCCTAGTTGGTCAAGGATGTAGCATATGCACGACACCCAGAGAATCCCACTTTGTCCCTTAAGACATATCAGGCTGAGCTCAAATACCAATTCACAGACTCGTCAAAAAAACAAATCACCCCCTCAGATATCTGCAAATTCTAAGGAGGCTTGTTCATGATCAGCCTTGGCTCAGAGTTCCTGTCCCCAACGAATTCAGTTTCTAACTCTGCTTCCTATTCTGTAGATGCTGGCCTGGTTTCACATGAGGGCAACCTATATGTGGAGCTCAGTCCTTCCCCTGGATTTCCACCAAACCTGTGTGAATGCTTGTGAAACCGATGCCACAGGGTCACATCACAGCAGAACAAATGATCACAGACTGTTAAGTAGACTGCCTTGCTCTTAACAGTGTGTTGTCCCCCAGCCATATGGCTTGTCCTCTTTTCTCACCAACCCCGCCACAACGAAATCTTGTTCTGCTCTCCTCCACCCCCAGGTTCCTGCTAAATCCTAATTCAGAACGATTCAATTATTAATTAGATCATTTAAACATTAATTAAGATTCAAGTGTCAGTTAAATAATATTTGATGAGCCTGTCTGCAGCTCATCAGCGACTCGGGATGTTTTTGATTCAGGATCTCACCTTCTATCCCTAGATATCTATCAAGGTGTGCTCTTCAACAAAGATGGGCTCCTTTAAGAGAGAGTTCAACTAACTTTTTGTCCTGCTTGGTTGGGCCTGACTGAAGGCAGATCACAGGCAGAGAGGGACGCTGCTTATCCTCAGGCCCTGGAAGAGCTAAGACTGGTTGGGCCCTGTGGAATGTGTGTGGCCGGTTCAGGAGGCAAAGGTGGCCCAAAGAAGCCTTCCTCCTTCCTCTGCCTCCGGAAACATTTCCTGTGCAGGGGAGAAGAATTACATGCTGGCTTCATCTCCAAAGATCAAGGAATAACTCTGAACCATGGTGACAGGTGCTCTTTCCAGATCAGATGCTCATCAAGGAAGTGAACCCAACACCTGGAGGTCACCCTTTGATGAAGGTATTTCTTTTATAACAAATCAAAGAAAACTTTAACCTCCCTGGAATAAAGGAAATGGGGTGGTCCAGACTAGTCGCTATGACTACTGTCTTGCTAAGCTATCCCTAGAAAAGGGGGGAGGCAGCCATCCCTCCCCTGTGCATTCACTGTCCACCCCGGGATATGCACAAGGGAACAGAAGGGACGTGGTAGTTGCTGACGGGCCCAACAACCCTTCCCTCACACACACTGGTCCTGGGTGGAGTATCTTGGATATGCAATCCCACTTAGTGTTCAGAGAGAATCTTCAAAGATTCTCTAAAGGATGTATCTCCATTACATGGATGAAGAAACCAAGGCCTGGGCAGGTGAAGCGATGTACCGAAAGCCTGAAAGCCAGAGAGAGGCAGATGTTGGCTTGAAGTCCATTCGCCTTCCTTCAAATCGCTGTGGCTTTTTCCCTGATCATCCCCACACTCACCTCCATCCCACAGTGGCTGCTGTAGAGGGGAGCAAAGCTGAGAAGACACAGGAAGATGCCGGCGGTATGCTGAACGTAGAAAGGAGCAGTAACACCGAGACCCCTGGAGGGGCTCTGCAGCCACAGTCTCTCTTGAGCGCTTAGATTTCCTTTGGTTCTTGTAAATCCCTTTGGGAAAGCTCTAATCTGCCTCAACTGAACGAAAGGCAAGGCTGTGTTGTTAATGACTGGTCAGGAGGATGGCAGCTGGGACTTCGAGTACCCTCTAACTTTTACCGCAAATGGCAAATATGATCATGACTTTTCCCTCCAAAATCAGACCTCAGGGGCATCTGTTGTAGAATCTTGACAAAATACAGAGTCCTTCTTCAGTTACTTTATTTTGAACCCCTAAATGAAGACCCGTTAGTCGTAAGCCATCTAAAGCTATGCTGATAGGGGATCCTGTGTAAGGTTCCTGGCAACAAAGGAGAGTAGGGGAAAGAGAAATCTGACACACATTCGGCACTTATTCCTGGGGATCTGGCCCCTCACCTGTTGGATGTTGGAGGCCACAGTGAGCAAACCAGATAAAGACCATGTTAAAAATCAATACTACTACATACGATCTTTTAAAAGTAAGTGGTTAGCGTCTGAAGTCACAAATAAGGAAAGAATTATTATAACTTGGGGCAGATGTTCCAATGACAACATCATACCTAGATTTAAAAAGTGCTGAAGGTCAAGCAACCCGGATGGATCTGCAGCTGATACGCTCTGAAAGCTGATTTGATGACTGAGACCCCGAAGCAGAAGGCCTGCTGAAAGGGTTTGACTAATGAATAGCATTGTGCTTGGGAAAAGGCCATATGTCTGTATTATAAACAGGATATGACTTTTAAATATATCACTTAAACTATTAGCTTATCAATCAGGAATATTGAACACTACACCAAAAACTAATGATGTGCTATATGTTGGCTAATTGAGTTTAAACTTAAAAAAAAAAAAAAATTTTTTTTTTTTTAAGAATGGGGGAGGGGCAGAGGGAGAAGCAGACTCCCTGCTCAGCTGGGAGCCTGATGCTGGGCTCCATCCCAGGACCCTGGGATCATGACCTGAGCAGAAGGCAGACACTTGACCGATGAGCAACCCAGGTGCCTCACTTAAACTATTAACATGTTAATCAGTGTTTATAAATTAACAAATAACGTATGTGATTTTAAGTATGTCTAATTAAATTATATTAATTATTATGTGCAGTTTGTCTCTTTCATTTCTATCCTGACACATTTTGATATTTACATCAATGAAATCCTCTCTTAAACGCTCACTGGGTAAATGCAGATGCTCTAATATTTGGAGTCACCTCACATGTGGTACTTAATGTCTTCCGTCCACGACTTCACTGTCACTGAAGGGATGGCAGTATCCTAACTCATATGGATTTCAGCCTGACACACAGTCTGTCCTCAGTCAAATGTTGTTGAGTTGTTGCCATCATTTTTGAGATACAGAAATAAAGACCACACCAGGAGAGAAGACTGGGCCAAAGCCCACAGCTGATAACAAGCAGGGCTGGCTGCTTCTAGAAGAGTTTCCTGATCCCCCCAGGCAAGACACAAGCCACTATCTCAACCTATCTCCTTGGCTGGGCTCAGAGCCCCCGCACCAGGCAAAGACTGTGGCTATAATGGCTTGGCTTGGACACCACAGAGCTGGAGGCCATCTGGAGACATGAGGCTCTTGGATCTGGCCACTGCCCAGGGCAATGCCACACACGTATATTTGGCCTTTTGCTAATTGGTTATCCATTCATAATGGCTGTGAAGCAGAACTGACAACATTTGTTTAGAAACTCCCACCTCCCCCCCACCCCGCCCCCATTTCAGAGGTTATCTCTTTTCTCGTACATTCTTTTCATCGCGTGATAGCAGCACTGCATGCTGCCCAGACTCTCGTGTGAGCAACACTGCCTGGGAACTCACTCCCAGCACTTTTCTGGAGGGGACAATTGCCGTGGAAAATTTTCAGATGTGTGGTGACGTACAAAATACTAGGAAAAGGGCTTGACAGAACAGGCATCACAGCGGGGTTGCTAATGTTGTAAGTTGGTGTACGTTTGGTCACTGACACTAAATTTAGTCATGTTTAGAGGGAGGGTTTTTTTTTATTATTTTAATCACAGTTTATTGAGATGTGGGGACATACTCTCACAAGTTTAAAAAAAAAAATGTGGCCTCCCAATATAATTTTAAGAACAACACTTTAAAGAAAGTTTAACATTCCCTTAACCAAGAAGCGTAGGGAGTGTGTGTCTGTGTGTGTTTCCATCTCCCTCAGTTCTGGACAAGTCGAACACCCAAAGGCAGAACTTTCTCTGGGTGGGGCCATGCTGCAGACATAAGAGGTTTTTGGCCTTGCTGCCTTCCCACCAGGCGACTGATCAAAAAGTCCTTCTTGACATTGCAACTCTTCCTTTCCATGCCCTGCCTAGGCCCCAGCTAGCTCTGAGTTGCCACCATAAATATTCCTCCTAGGGAGTCAGTCAGGAATGGTATGCTTCCTTCTAGGCATTTAGGTCCCAGGAGGATAGGGAGAGAGGAGAATTCAGAGGGTCCTTTGGGGCAAAGACTTCACTGTTGCTAAGGAAAAGGCTCCAGAACCAAAGGCCTCAGTCTCCAGTGGAGACATGTCGGGTCTCATCTGAGAATGCTGTTTGGAGGTCGCTCAATGCTTTCCCAGGGCCCCGGGAAAAGACAATCCCGGCAAAGGGATCGGGTCCCAGCACCACTGTACTCTTTGCCTTACCTCTCCCCCTACCCTCTGCCCCCAAATCCACCTTTCTTAATGGGCCTCCAGGGGTCTACCTCTGAGTGTGGTTATGCAGGAAGAACATCCAGATTCAGATTGCTGGGGTGGGAGGAACCCTTCCCCTTCCTGAGCTTAAATCACCATTGTCAAGAACAAACACTTACTATGCTCCCCTCTGAGTGACAGCCTTTAAGTTACTACAGATTTACTGTTTCAGAGGGACCAAAAGCCAAAGGGCAGTTGTTAATTCTCAGCGTGATCTAGGATACACATGTTGACATACACCTCATTCTTTTCTTCCCTGATTTATACACACATACCAGTCACCACCTAAACCCTATAAGGGAGTCTCATTGTTTCAAAGATCAAGTCCAGATCTATGAAGGGGCCTCAGGATCAGAACTTGCTCACCTCTCTGGCCTCACACTGTACCACTGACCACTCTTTCTGTGCATCCAGCCATCTCGTCTTCTTCCCGGGGAGACCTTCCCTGATCCCTGAGTCCTAGCAGGACCTCCCACCCTCCCCCTCTTCTGCACTCTCCCAACGACTTAGCAATCCTTGCTGGACTTACATCATTGTAGTCAAGCAATTAACTAGTTGGTTATTTATTCCACATTCCTGAATGTCAGCTCCCAGAGGGCAGTGACCATCTCTGTCTTACCCACCAAGACCGTAAGACTGTGCTTGCACATATAATGTGTATGAAATATTTGGTTGCATGAATAATGAATATATGTTTGAGTGAAAAATGGGTCGAGGTGTCGGAACATCTGGGCAGGCGCACGGAATATGGGGGTATGTCTGGCCCAGCTGAGTAGCTCCAGGAGCCAGAGGCATGCAGCCCGTGTGGGTGTTAGTAGCAGCCAGAGGATAGGGACAGGGCAGTTCAGCCATGAAGCATTTCATAAGAAGACCTCAGGCTGCCCCGCTGGGTGGGTTCCTTCAACGCTAAGCAGAGAGAGCGCTCAGGGATTTGTCTTTCTGGTTCCGTGTTTTTCCGAGCAACCCAATATTGGAAGGAAAAACAGTTTCGGAGGAAGTCCAGCATTCCTTTATTTCTCAAAGTTGGAAGTCTTCATGAAGAACAGGACAAGTATGAGTGGCCCTCTTCATTTTTCACCCTGCACAACCCAGAAGGGACACTAGGGAAGTCATGCAGGGGTTTGTGGCTCCCACTGAAAGAATGCTGCTGGCTTTGGAGTCAGAAATACTTGGGTTGAAATCTCTGGTTTCCACTTGTGAGCCAGGTGAACTCAGGCAAGTGACTAAACCTCTCCTTGAACTTCAGTAGCCTTATCTGTAAAATGGGCATGATTACTAGGTTAATATAGGAATGAACAGATCATAAATGAAGTATTTGATCCAGGGGAGGCACTATATGTAAAGAATACTTAAGATTACTGAGGGCTTGTTACTGTTAGCTCCCAGAGGCACGTTTGGCTTTGGATCACTGTGAATTTTGACCCCCCCCTTTTTTTAGGGTTATATAATGACCCACTGTAAGGCAGGACTTTATATACCTGTTAGTTGTTTTTCAAACAATAGAAAACATTTTTTTTTTCCTTTTAACAGCTCATTGGTTAAATTTAATCCAATTATAGTGCTGTTTGGGAAACTTTACGGTTAGGATTACCTGCAGCAATCAATACTCTCTCGGTTTAGGGAGAAGAGAAACCCACTCCATTCTGCTGTCCTGGAAACGCTAAGCTCAGGTGTGGAGGCCCATTGCCAGGTAAGGTTAGAACACACACGGATACACACATTCCTAAGCCATGAGCGTGGGGCTCTTGTCTGCTCCTTATAAGGAGCGAGTTATCATCAGTCCTGCAGAAAGGTCACTGCTATTTCTCTGTCCTCAAGTGCCTGAACTCAGTTTTCCTCCACGGGGTGGGGCAGTGATTAAGCAGGCTAAATATGTCAGCACTTCGCATATCCAGTTATGAGGATGTTGACAGACCCTTGCAGCAGAGCTGGGCTTGGGGTTTTTATCTGATCCTAGGGACTCTCAGGAGCCATACTTGGATGCATTCCCAGCCCCTCCCTGCCAGGGGGCAAGTGAACCTGAAGATCCACTTCTGCAGCTCGAGAGCCAGCTGCAAAAGCCACCCTGCCTGGTCGAAGGAGCTGGAGCTGGAGCTGGGTTTGTCCCCGTCTACCCTCTTTGCTCCTTTCTGCCCTTGCTTCTCACCTGTGGCCCTTGAGCATTGATGTGTGGAGCTGGCGGCTGCTGGGAGGGGCAGAGGCCTAGAAAGTGGCAAGCGATGCTTTCCTTCCTCTCAGCAGGGTCAGCTCTTCACACCTCGCAGAAGCAAGGGCAAGGGATGGCCACTCCGGGATCTCCTAGGCTCCAGCCTCGCTTTCCCAATGAAGTCCCCATCCTGTCCATCTGTCCCCTGTTCTCAGGGCTCCACTGCACCCTCTCGCACCCAGGGGACAGTCTGACATTCCACAGTCTTGTGTGGATCATAGTGCTTTCCTGGGCCTGCTGGTCTGGCCCCTCCTAAGCACATCCAGTTTGCACCTCATCTGCAACCCTGCAGGGCCCAGCCCAAGGGTGAGGCATTAAATGGGTGCTGTGAGAAAGAAAGCTTGCTGATGGCTTGATGGAAAGCTGATTAGGTTCCATGGTCCCAAAAGCCTGGATGATCTTTCCTTTCTATTCTTTGTTGAGAATGAGACCAAGGTTGTTGGGAGCCGGTTATCTGAAGGCATTTAGGCCTCTTCTACCTGACACTTGCTCCTATTTAAGCCAGGAGCGGACCAGACCCCAGTATTCTACTGTCCCCCGTCCCTTCCTCTTGCTGGCGGCCACTTTTATTTATTTATTTTTTAAGATTTTATTTATTTATTTGACAGACAGAGATCACAAGCAGGCAGAGAGGCGGGCAGAGAGAGAGAGAGGAGGAAGCAGAGAGAGGAGGAAGCAGGCTCCCCACTGAGGAGAGAGCCCGATATGGGGCTCCATCCCAGGACCCTGGGATCATGACCTGAGCTGAAGGCAGAGGCTTAACCCACTGAGCCACCCAGGCGTCCCTGGCGGCCACTTTTAAATCCACTTTGAGATTCTCCCCCAGTCTCGTGTCAGCGAGCCCCGCTGAGTGCCCAGCACTGTACTCAGACATCAGGGCAAGGGAAGTGGAGCTACCGTCGCTTCTGTGTAGATCAGGAGTGAAAACCTCCATCCCTGCCCTTCCCCCACCTACCTATCTTTTATCCCTGAGTCCTTTAACGTATCAGTTTCCTGCTGTCACTAAAGCCTGGGAACTCGGGCCAACTTCTCAATGTCCCCTCGGTGGTTCCCTGACATCTTTCACAGACCTTCTTGCCTTTTACGGGTTTTACTGTTAATCGCTGAAACAGCAAGTAAGAATAACAGGCATGAGGAAGTTACAAAGGTTATCATATCTTTCTTTTTAGCACCAGCTGATAAAAGGTAGATTGGTGCAACTTTTATGGGCAGGAAATTGGCAGTATATTCTTGAAATATTCATTTGCTTTAGCTCTTCACCTTCCAGCAGATAGATGTTTATGACCTGAGAAGGGCGGGGTCAGCAGAGTGGGGCGGGGCCAGCCTAGCGGTCTGGCTGAGCCCGTGGCTGCCCCTGCCTGCCGCTCGCTGCCCTGGAGTGGGACCCTGCGGGGAGCAAAGGGTTGCTTTAGGATGTTGGGCGCTGTTCATCAACTCCCAGGCTGGGCTGAGAAGCTAGTACTTAAGAAATTATGGCATCTGAGCCTACAATGTTAAAAAACGGAACTTTTGTACTAATACTGAGGATCACTCCATTGATGTTAAAAACAAAACAAAACCAATAAAACCAAAAGCAATGTCTAAGCTCTCTACTAAGAACACAATCAAGGTTAAGAGGTCTCCAAAATAGTTGGCTGTTTACATAAATAGAACAGTTAGGAAAGCTACACAATGCCCAGATAAACTACATAAGGTGATCTGTGGAAGAAAAATAAAAGTTCATCCTTTTCCAAATCCTTGTCACAGAAAACAGTTACCTAGAAGTGGGGGCTGTGACAAGGCAGAGTCTTGTGTCTGCCACCTGTCTGAACAATTACCCCATGAGAATCCAACAGATTTCGTTAATTCCAATGATTCTTCAGGAGCAGGAAGCCCATCATCAAAATATAGTGGGTGTTTTCCCCTGAGGTTTCTCAGAGCGGTGAGACAAAGGCACAAATTTAGCTCAGCACTAATTTGAGACTTTGAATATAGCTTTAACTTTCCAAAGAATGAGAAATACAGGTGAACTCGTAGCTTATCTGGTGATGATAGGAGCTTTCCTGTGTTCATCAAGAACTTTCAGGAAGGAAAATAGATCTTGATGGGCTACTGGGTGGACTTGTTGCTTCCACAGTCACTATTTAGAAGGAAATTAGAAAAACATGTGATGATTGGCTTAACGGGGCTTCAAACATCATAAAGGTGGTGGCTAGAATCATTACCCAAAAAATCATTTAAAATTCAGATTTTAAAACAAGAATTAAGTAGATTGTGGGAATAGGAAAATCATTTTACTTTTGGTTTTAAGATACAGTGGTAGTGTAGCTAAGGATGCAAAATGCTTACTTATTACAGCCTCATTCAGAGACTTCATCTTTGTCATCTGAAGTATTTCTGAACTATGCAGACTTCCAGAAATGTCTCAAATGAAAATTTTGATCTATGCAAGCCATTTTTTTTCCTTTTTCTTTTTTATGTGGTAAAAAAGCCACATCAAGAAATCACTAATGAGGGGTGCCTGGGTGGCTCAGTGGGTTAAAGCCTCTGCCTTCGGCTCAGGTCATAATCCCAGGGTCCTGGGATCAAGCCCTGCATCGGGCTGTCTCCTCGGTG
Source organism: Mustela lutreola (assembly GCF_030435805.1). Classification (NCBI taxonomy): domain Eukaryota; kingdom Metazoa; phylum Chordata; class Mammalia; order Carnivora; family Mustelidae; genus Mustela; species Mustela lutreola. The sequence continues at coordinate 80,491,840 of NC_081299.1, read as the reverse complement.
GGGAGCCTGCTTCCTCCTCTCTCTGCCTACTTGTGATCTCTGTCTGTCAAATAAATAAATAAAATCTTAAAAAAAAAAAGAAAGAAAGAAACCACTAATGAAACATTAACAATCTATTTCACATTGAAGTGGAAAAAATATCCAAAAGGAATAACTTCGGATTCCATGAAGAAAAGTGCCCTATGAAGATTGTTACTTTAGCAGCATTTGAGATTGATTCATATAGTTATTTGGTAACATTGTTTAAGAACTAATGGGTCTTAATATAATACTGCATATTACATAAGAATATAATGTATACTGTGTGAAAAAGAATAAGACAGGACATATTACTAGGGACTACAAGGACCAGTCATCAAGATTGTGCTTCAGAAGGCAGCAGCAATTTGGCTCAGGTCATGATCCCAGGGTCCTGGGATCAAGCCCCATGTCAGCTCCCCAGTCAGTGAGGAGTCTGATTCTCCCTCTTTCTCTGGCCCTCTCCCTAGCTTGTGCTCTCTCTCTCACACTCTATTCTCTCTTTCAAATAAAATCCTTAAAAAAATTAAAAACAAAGAAGGCAACGAAATGTGCGCAGAGATTTTTCTCACATTGAGAAGACTCTGAAAGTTTAAAAATGTCATAGCAAATAATATTAAAATTTTTTTGTCCACAAGGATACTGTGAATACAAAAATGCCTTTGTTATTGTTATGATACCAATATCTGTTTTAAAAAATTTAAACCAGCCAAGCATCTGGCACAATAAATTATAAAATTAAATCAGGGGGTTATATTCAGGTTGAATGTTGTTTTGAAGCTTAGTTCATACAATATTTAAAAAGTTGAGAGTATTTTTATGTCTGATTTATTTTGTTTTACAAGAATTATGATGTGTTATGTATGTATTATCCTATATAAAAGAAAAAAATGAATATATTTGTATGATGCTGATGCTTAACTGGAAATGTCTGTGAAGTTGGTTAATTTATATTTCATTTTTATTGTTTATAAATTTCCAATATTTTCAGTTCTATATTATTTAAGCTTCCCTTGAGTAAATTTACTAAGTTTTTCTTTTAAAAAAAAGTTGTGTGTTTTGATAAATCCATCTGCAAAACTGGAGATGAACAGAAAAATATGAAATAATTAAAAACAGACTTCTGTACAATATTAATGATTGAAAAAATCTATTATTTTGAAACTTTTGAAAATAATGTTTTTAGGAGTTTTTAATGTGAAAAAATGCCCAAAATATGTTAAGTGAAAAGAGAAAAAAAATACATTCCCAATCACAAAATTATTATGACATACATGTGTGTCTGTGTGTATGACTGTGTGTGTTACGTTGAAGTATACCAAGAAGTCAACATGTTTAACAGTAATTCTTCTGAGTGTTGGGAACTTAGGAAATTTTTATTCTTTTTTATGCTTTTCTGTGTTTTTCAAAATAGCTATCATCAGATTTTCTACAGATAAGGAAAAAACTTAATTGGAAAAGAGAAAAGCATACTCGGAAAAGCCTCTCAGGTAACAATGAAAAACTTAAAACAGAGAACTAACTTACAACATGGGTGGGTATTAGTGTCCCTGTTCTCTAGAGCTAGAAGATTCCAAGCCTCAGGGGGTTAAGCACCTTATCCAAGGTCACACAGCTGTCATGGATGGACCAGGATCCAACAGCACCCCTGTCTCATCAGAACATCTCAGGCACAACCTGCTTACTGTCCCTTGTGTGTTGGGTGCTCACTCCCCACTTCCTGCCTCCTAGACACTGAGCCCACCCTGGTCCAGAGGGACCCTGCCTTCCTCAGAGGTCCCTGCCAGCAAGAGAGCCACAGCTGCTTTTAGAGCAAATAAGTATGAATCTTGGACATGCCCAGGCCCTAGCCTAACACTGCATCAACCCCATCTCTATCTCCTGCATACCCTCTGCCCAGCCCAGGTCTCTCTCCAAGTGACATGCAGGTCACAAGGGAAAGGGACCAACACCTGGGTCTTTTCTCTGCCTGTGGTCACATCTTTTGGCTTTGACAGTTTTGAATGTACCGGTGTTGGGGGGACTGTCTTCCCTAGCACCGGGCTCTCAGGAACCCCACTAGACTGTGTAGGTCCTGGGGGCTGGGAGTGGGGGCGGCCTGAGGGCAGCTTCCTGGCTGCCCCTGGGCTGGTTGTGGAGAAAGTTCAGGGAGCCTCAGGGCTCCTGGAGAGGGCGCTGTTAGGACAGCTCAGTAGGAATGCGCCTGCAACTCTACCTCGAGCCTGTGGGCAACACACCTAGCCTTTCTGCAGCCGGCTGAGGGACCCAGGAGACCAGGCACGGGAAAGCACACTGTAAACCGGTAAGCTCGACGTAAATATCAGGTGTGACTAGCCAGAAAGGGCCAGGAATCAAAAGACCCAGATAGCTGGCCATGGGAGTCTTCTCTGCTTTGTTAACCGCTGGATCCCCTGCACTAGGATGCTGCCTGATGCACAGCTGGCACTCAGTATAAATTGTTTAAATGGATGAACAAAGGGTCCCTGGTGGCTTTTCCCTTCTTCTTCAATCTGTGGTGTTTCACTTATGTGCCGAGAAAGTAGGTGCTGCAGGAAAGTGGGAGAAGGCACTGGAAAGGAATGGTTTCTCGCTGTGAACTTGGGCCAGTGTTTTGTCACCTGAGACCTCAGTTTGCCTGTCTATCTGGTGGGAATAGTAATAGGATCCACAGACATCATCCCAAGTGACCAGCAAATGAAAACACAGAGGATTAAAAATTTTTTATCTGTTTATCTGCTGTTTATCTGCTGTTTATCTGTAACCTGTCAGAGTAGCCCCGGCAGGGACTCTTCAAAGACCCATCTAGATCTTTACTTAGGTTCTGGTGAGAAGTCAGCGTCTGAGGTGACGAAAATCTCTTATTTATTAGAAGTTGCCTGTATTAGAATGAGTCAAGATATCTGTGTGGGTAGAAATGTGTTTATTTAGGGATTGAATTCCTGATGTGTGTCCAATATTTCCTAATGATCCATTTAAGGAAAGGGAAATACGCCCATGCAGAACTAGTTAAAAAAGTCTTGAGAAAGCAATAAATCTCCGCATTTATCTAAGAAAGAGGCCAACTCCAGACTCAGCTTCTTCAAGTCAGGAGCCGTGACGGAGTGTAGTGAGCTCCCTAAACAGATAAAAGAGCTCTTATTTCATCATTGAACTGCTTCCTCTGGAAGGCAGTGCTGAGCTCCAACATGCAAACCATCTTGGCTACAGTCCTCAGGGTCCCAGAGTGCTTGCAGCGATAGCCTCCCTATTATGTGCATCTGATTTTCCCAGTGGCTCTCCTCCTTCCTATGCTCACCTATACTCCTGCCCCTTCCCCCAAATCCCTCCTTACTTGCTGGCTGGGCCTGGGCTCTCTTTGACGAGGACAAAGTTTTCCATTGGTGGTTAAAGAGATAGCCTACATAAACATATGTATAGGCCAAGGGTCAGTGACTGAAGCACATCTCTGTCCTTGGCTCCTCCATCAACCTAGAGCAGCTTCCCTCATTATGCGCTTCTTAAACACAGAGACACAGGAGGAAAGTCTACAAGAAAACACGCACCCTCCCTAATTTGTCTTCATCCAGGAAGGCCGTGGAGGTAAGGTGCACAGCATACCATGCTGAATAGAGCCATGATCTATCTAGGCATCAGTTAGCTTTGGACAAACCACTTAACCCCTCCAGTCGTCAGTTTTCTCATCTGTAAAATGGGGTGATTAGACTGGAAAATTTCGTGGGCCTTTCTAGTCCTCAAAGAATGCTGCCCCTGCCTTCCCCCCAGGTCACCTGCTCCTGCATGAATTCATTAGAACGTCAGGGATTCTAATTCTTGCCCTCCTGGAGTGAAGACAGACCCAGGTGACACCTGATAACAGTGCTATAAGGCTCTCCCTGTCTATGCTCGATTACATGTGAGTCACAGGAAGAGACAGATCTATGTGGGTTCTTGGTCTTTGCTGCTTACGAGCTGTGTGTGATCTCAGAAAATTGTGTACCTCTGGATCTTTATCTCCAGAAGTGAGTGATACATCCTTCCTGGCAGTGTCCGTGGGAAATTACAGTTTTTTGTTTGTTTATTTTTAGGATAATGCCTGGCTCATCACAAGGATCCTCTTGTCACTGGCTCTCTACCTTCTTGCTGAGTCATATTGGGCTAGATGTGTTAGTAAGAGGGAAGCCACAGGTGTATCAGTTAGGCTGGAGGTGAAGCTGCTTTCTGTAGCAAAGAGACGTATGAATACAGTAGCCTTAATGTGTCCAAGCTTAACCTCCTTTTTATTAACAGAGATCCTAAGATACTCAGAGGTAGGAGGTTGGTGAGCCCCTCTCCTCTAGGAGACCCCAACTTTCCACATCCTGTTCTTCTTCAAGACCAACTCGGAGCTCCCCTTCTTTGGAGCCCCTGGAGCCCTCCCATCCACAGGGATCACACAGGTCAGTCCCAGTGGGCTCAGCATGCTAGGTAGCTTTGGACCACCAGACTGGGAGCTCCTTGAGGTCAAGGGTCATGTCCACTCCGATCTTGACACGGCTTTGGGAAAGTACTTAGCTTAGAGCTTGGCACATGGTAGGCTCTCCAGAAGGATTTGATCCCCCCTCCACCCCTGCCCCAGTGATTACATTCCTGGAGACTTGAGCCAGCCATGATTATGAAAGCTGAGGTGTTTGCTTAGTCATCACCGACTTACATATTTTTTAGCTTAATTACCATGCAATTTCCTCATATCCTCCAATAAATGAAAGACCAAAAATGCATATCTTTGGGGGACAGAGGATACGTAAAATTAATTCTTATGAAAGTCCTTGACTCATCACAAAAATTCGAGAAATGTGCTTCTTACACATGAACACAGGGAAATACCAATTTTCCTGTAATGGGCAAGCTAAGAACCCTTGGGTAAAAGGGCTGACTGGGATGCCCAGTGGAGTGAATGTCTGTATAGTAAATTTTATAGAATCAAATTTTTTAGTAGGAAAACTTACCATAGTCGTTAGTTTTGGTAACTGTTCCAATTTGAGTATCTTATGACTAGCAATCCCAGAGAGCGAGGTAATTCAGCCATCCACCTCAATTTTATTTCACAGTTTGTAAACTGATGGGCAAACCACACCCCCAAGTGAACATATCAATGGGAGTGCTACTGAGATATTGTATAGCTGACATATGGGGAAGGACATAGATTGTTTTACCTGCTTTGAAAGTTTTCAGACAAACATTCTGTGGACATTCCTTGTTTTATAACCAACTTTAAGTTATTTCTAAGGGAGTGTCTTGGTCCTGCCCATGGCTGCTTCTTTTAGCACAGTTCTGTAGTGAGTGAGATATTATGTGCTTTTTTTTGGCACTGGAACTTTTGTAAGTATAAATAAAGTCTAAATAGAATTGAGGTAGATGACTGAATTACCTTGCTCTCAGGGATTGGTAGTCATAAGATAGTCAAATTGGAGCAGTTACCAAAATTAACTTTTATACTTTTATAAATATATCTGCTTTGGCTACTGGTTAAAGCCAATATAGTATATACTTATCCAACCTCATAAATAGGAATGTCTCATACAGTTGTGCAGGTTGTGCACTGCATGGCTCCAAGATGTGCTATTTTACATGGATTATGATGGCATCTCCAAAGCCATATGGCACAACCTCCATAATACTCCAGAAAAGCCTGTCTCATAAATTACCTGCAAATTTATCAGCAGATGCATGCTTGAACTCGCTGCCATTTAGTGTTAACAGAAGTTTGATTGAGAGAAGCAGTCCCAAGACCCATGAAACATGCCTGTTCCTGGGTACTGAAGATTTGTTCCTGGAACAATATAGATTAATAAAAAGTTGTGATTCTGGACCACATTGTTCTTATCCTGTGTGCAACTGCTTTTACTTAATTACGCTCTGGCATAAGGCCTCAACCACATCGGAGAATGCAATGAGAAATGTTATGAGCCTTGCCGTAGTTCTCTAAATATTCTGGTGGAGGAAATTCTCACAATATATAACCTCTTCAGAAGGGCTCATGGGAGAAATTTCTCTCTGGTCCTAGTATCAGGGAGACTTATGATTTTCCTGAACAGTCTGATCTGAAAGACAGGTGTTCAGACTCACGTAACTGAACTGTTTTCCTGTGTGTTACTGACAGTTGGAAAGCTGAGGGGCAAGTCAGTGGCCCGGTACTAACTAGTATAAAGACCTCACAGCATGGGTTTATGTTCTTGCCTCATTCTTGGCTTCATCAACACCATAAATTCAACAAAAGCTATTGAGTGCCAACCATACACCAAGCACTCTTGTAGATCTTATCCTGAACAAAACAGACAGAAGTTCCTGTAAGGAAGCTTACATTCTAGTGGAGGGATACATGGTAAAAAAATCACATATGCATATTGGTAATATTGTCTATGTATTACATATATAATTACCTATACATGCCTATGTATATATTTAATATTATATATATGCATATGCAATATTTTATATGTATTATAAAGAATTGCCTATACATACACATATGTGTAGTATTATAAGTTATATATGCATGTATGTAATATTATATTAGTATGGTAAAGAAGTAGAAAATAAATCAGGGAAAGGCAAGATGGTGGGAGAATTTTAAAAAGAGTGGAGATCTGAGAAAAACGTTCTGAGAAGATGCCATTTGAGCAAAGCCTGAGGAGTTGTTGGAAGTGTGCTGTGTGGATCTTTGGGGAAGAATATTCCAGACAGAGGGAATGGTGAGTTCAAAATTCCCGAGGCAGGAGTGGGCTGGGCATTCAGCTGGGCATGCTGAAGAAACAGCAAGGGTGTTGGTGTGACTGGAGAGCTGTGAGTGAGTAGCGAGGACTGTACCTGGAGGAAGAGCCACTGATGCCCATGGGCTGTGTGGCGCATAAGGTGAAAAACATCCGAGGATTCTGAGAAAAGGGTCCCAGGGTTCTGAGGGGAGGAGTAACATAATTCCCAAAGGCAGACAGAAAAGTCAAAGGCAGACCCAGGAGGCCAGTTAGGAGACAACTGTAGGAGTTCAGAGGTGATGGCGCTTGAGTTGCTTGGTGGCGGGGGCAGGTGAGAAAGGGGCCTGTTTTGGGTGTATGGTCAACCCTTGACCATGGGAGCGAGATAGGAGCATGGTAGACTCGGACATGCTAAGTTTGAGGGGCTGGCTAGACACCATGGAGGAAGAGTGAGCTGGAGTTTCAGGCAGATATCTGGGCTGGGTGTAAGCAAAGCAGGGTGCTTGGAGCCATACACTGGAGGGGAAGATCAAGGGTGAGTGTGGGTAGAGAGGAGGCACTCCAAGGACAGAGCCCTCAGGTACTGCAAAGCTAAGAGTTCACTGAAGTAGCCTATCTTCATTTTTTCTTAGCTTGGTATACAGATTGTATTATTTTTAGTTCTCTAAACCTCCTTACATTCTACTCAGAACAAGACAAACATAGTTGAATCCAGTACTGACATGCTGTCATCTGTGTAAGAAATGTTTACTCAGAGCCGATTACATGCCAGGCATTCGGAGCTGGGGATGACCAAATTTCCTCCCCGCCCCCCGCCGAAGCTTGTATTACAGTTGAGAACAAGGACAGTACTTGACATGTCAATAAAAACACAAGATGGTTTCAGGTTGTATCAGGTGTTATAAAGGATCTAGAACAGATAAATAGACGGTAACTCGGGACAGGAGTTGGGGCTTCAGTGAGGACAAGCTATTTGAACTGAACCAAAGTAGAGAGAAGGAACCATGCAGTGTTCTCGAGGAAGAGCGTTCCAGGTAGAGCGAGCAGCCAGCGCAAAGGCCTGAGATGGGAATGAGCTCCGCCTGTCGGGTGACAGGAAGTAGGCTGGCTGGGGTGCCTGGGACACAGTGAGATGGGGAGCAGTGCAGAAGGCAAAGCCAGAAGTGGGGAGGGGACCACTCATGTTGAGTCTTGCCAGCATGGCTAGATCTCTGGGGGTTATTTTCAGTGCATTGAGAAGTCACTGCGGAGTCTCAGCAGAGCAGTGCAAGGACGTTATGTACCTCACGGTTGAGTGCAGCACGGACTGTTAGGAGCAGAGAGACTGGCTTGGAGGGTGTCACGGCGGATGAGGACACAGCCAGTGGGGTCTGGACTAGGACGGGAGCAGTGCAAGCAGGACAGGGCACAGAGTATTTGAAGGCCTTGCTGAGGGACTGAATGAAGGCAGAGAGAAGTCTTTGATGACTCCTGGGTTTTGGCTTGAGCAGCTAGATGGGTGTCATTCCATTGACAAGAGACCAGGTACACTGCAAGAGGACAGGTTTCCCTAAGAAATGAAGAGCTCCCGTCCAGCTATGTTAAATTTGAGATCCATGCGGGTCACTTTGCAATTCTTCACATGATCTACAAAGGAAGTCCCGCATTCATTCAGTATTACACTCCCTCCAGCCATGTTTCAGAGTTTCAGCTTCTCCACAGCCTCCCCAATACTTGTTACTCCGTCTTGTTAGTCTAACCATCTTAGTGTGCATGAAGTGATACCTCACTGTGGCCTTAATTCTCATTTTCCTAATGACATAGGATATCTTTTCATCTGTCAGTTTCTGGCCTGCAGGGTTGTGGGTCCCCAGCCTGGGAAGCCGGGACGGGGCTGTATTTAGAACATGCTGTTAGCCTTCCTATCAGATCTAGGGAGGAGCATGTTTCGTCAGGGTGTGAGCAAACATCGAGGCCCTTTCTAAAAACAGATGTGGTTTTTGCCTGAGAGCCTAGTAAAGGAAATTAACTTTGAAAGTTTTAAAATTATTTCACACACGAAAGGAGTAAAGGGGGAAAAAACCCTAGTATGAATAAGATCTAAGAGAAACTCTATTATAAGAAAATATTATTATTTAAGTACTTGCTTGGAGGATATTTATTTGCAATGAAAGCCCCTGACTCCTCTGACCCAACTGTGCTAGGCAGGCCAACACCGCTGTCCTGGACATCCAGCCATCCTATAACACACACAGATACACAGTACTTTCTCAGGACCAGGATTTCTTCCTTCAGGAAGATGTCAGGCCAGCGAGCTCGACCACAGGGTGTGTCCAGACCCTGAGAGGTTTATTTGAAGTCCTCAGTTGCTCAATCACAAGATATTTGGTGTTCCCAGTCTGCAGTTTGGGGGTTAGAGGGCTGCCTTTCGGGTGGCCTGGAACAGGGATTACATCACTAAGAATCTCTTAGCCTAAACCTGACTGGAAACAAATTTGATCTTCACGTATAGTGCAAACCAGGAATTCCCTAAAAATGAGCCTGCTGATCCAGCAGCAATCCTTCTGAGAATCCCCACCTTAGTTAGCTGGGAAATCTGATTCCAAACTTGACTGTCTCTCTCTTCCTCCATATACCATCTCTCATCCTACGAGTAAGCATTACGATGAATCACTCTGCTCTTTAGAGCTCAGAGTAGTAGAAATCTCAAACCAAGGCAGATTAAACAAACACACATGTTTGCAATCATTTACATGACAGCCTATTCCCTGACGGGACTTCTGTCGGACCCTGGTAGGCAGAACAGCTTTGCCCCTCCGGAAAGCAGCTAGCTGAATAGACAAAGAGGAGAAAGGAGGGCTGGCGGCCGGCTGCTGAAGGTGGTACTTGTATATTTTATACAGTCCCGGGCTTTACCACTTTGTAGTCATGTGGTTTCGGGCAAATTACTGACTTTCTATGAACCTCCATTTCTTCCTCTGGAAAACTGAGCTAAGTTTACTTACTTGGAAAGGCTGGTTTGAAGCACAAATGAACAGTGAGAGTGTGAGCGTCTGGCATGGTAAGAAGTGGTCCACCAAGAACACCATGGTCCTATCGTCTTTTTCCCCAATCCTCAGAAGGAACTTTCTTTCCCTTTCTTTTCAACGCCCTCCCCCCAGATGCCAAAACCCCAAACCCCAGGAATAATTCCAGACATTCAGAAGTTACTCAGCAGAAGTTGTCTTAGATGAAGCAAATCCAGATTTTTGGATGAACAGAGTATCAAAGAGCTTAATGGATTTGGTCATTTAACAAATACTTGGCGCCTATTATGTTCCAGAGACTGTTCTAGGTACCGGAGAAACAGCTATGAACAAAATAGGCAAAAATTCATGCCCTCATGGAGCTTCCATGCTAGCTAGAAAGGAGAGAGAGTAAGACTCAACAAATCAGTCATTAAAAAGCACTGGAGGGTCACCTGGGTGGCTCAGTCTGTTAAGCATCTGCCTTTGGCTCAGGTCATGATCTCAGGGTCCTGGGATCCACCCCCTTGGCAGGCTCTCTGCTCAGCAGGGAAGTGGTTTCTCCTTCTGCTCCCTACCTCCCAGCTCTTACGCACTTGCTCTCTCACTGAAATAAATAAAAAATATATATATTTAAAAACAAAAAACAAAAAACCGGAACCCACACACATTGGAGGTGAACTGGGGCTGAGTACTCTGGAGAGAAAGCAGGGGAGGAGTATGAGGAGTGGTGGGGTGCGGTGAGGCTGGAGATGGTTGGGGGCATTCCTAAGGACTAAAGCTGAATTCTTTAGGGTCCAGTTAGCTTTCCTGGGCTCATTTCTAAAGAGGCATCGCCTTCCTTCCAGGGCTGCCAACACTCTGCTCCAGGGGCCCAGGCACAGGGGCAGAAGCCAGGCTGCCATGGTGAGGGAGAGCCATGTCAAGGCATGCAGACGGAAGGAGACTCTGGGCAGCGCAGCCTGCCACCTGACACTGGGAATTAGATCAGCTTGGGAAAGATTCTCCATCTTGGCTCTGAGTAAAACAGCCTTGCACTGTGCTTCCTTAAGTAGCACTAGACAGAGACTAGTTTCATACTCTTCAAAGCCCTTCCCTGTTTGCATTGTATGAAGGGCACATTCTTATCTAAACTCGTCCAGACTAACAGCCGCTAATTTCCTAGCAACACGGCCCTAGCAGTTCTGGCACGGAATGGAATGAATGCTAGCACAGAACTGGAAGTTTATACTCTAGGGAAAAAAAACAAAAAACAAAAACCTTCAAAATCCTTTCTATTGGTCTTCCCTACTACTCAATCCCTACCTCCAGGCACCATCTTTGACCAAGTTCAAGAGGCAGTTAGTTCCCTTCCTGCGGCAACTGTTAATGAAGCCCTGGGTGACAGCGGAGCTGAGAGCACTCTGTGTAGCCAACACTACAGCTTGCACTGACCCCCAACCACCGCAGTCTCTTTCTCGACTGTATGGGATCATCAGTTTTCTGCCTCATGACATCTTTATTAGGAAGCTTGGACAAGTCTAAACAAAAAAGGATTTAGAACCACACCATGGGGTGCCTGGGTGGCTCAGTCAGTAAAGCATCTGCCTTTGGCTCAGGTCATGACTCCAGGGTCCTAGGATTGAGCCCGCTGTGGGGCTTCCTGTTCAGTGGAGGGGTCTGCTTCTCCTCCTCCCTCTGCCCCGCCTCATGTTCTCTTTCGCTCTCTCAAAAAAACAAGTAAGGAGCACCTGGGTGGCTCAGTGGGTTAAAGCCTCTGCCTTCGGCTTTATCCCAGGGTCCTGGGATCGAGACCCGCATCGGGCTCTCTGCTCAGCAGGGAGCCTGCTTCCTCCTGTCTCTGCCTGCCTCTCTGTCTACTTGCGCTGTCAAATAAATAAATAAAATCTTAAAAAAAACAAATAAAATCTTAAAAAGAAAAAAAGAAAGAAACAGCACATCGTGTGAGGGTAAGATTGGTAAAGGATAGCAGGTTGGCTGTATCCCCCCCATCCCTCGGAGCCCTGCTTGCCTCCTGCTCCCTGAGCCTCCTTCCAGCGACACTGCTCGCCTCCAGCTGTGGTGGGCCCAGCTAGGAGAATGAGGGCTCCTCATCTTGCAGAAATCTACAGTGACTCACAGGGGCCTGGACTCCTGTTCTGGAGCCTGATGTGATTCCCTTCTCTCTGCAGACAAGTTGCCCTCAGAATTCTTATTATACCAGTTAGGATGGGCTCAAACTTGAGATAGGATGCACAGAACTGCTTTTATTTTTTCTCAGAGTGAGGCTGACACACACTGCATTTCCTTCTTTTAAAACTTAGTTTATGTGACTGAGAATAACTGATATATTTGATGAGAAAATACATTCACCTGTAGATGTCACTAGAATGGGAAAAAAGACCAGAAAGTTTCTTTTGTTTTTATCATAAGATACCTTTCTTTTAAAAAATAAAATAAAATGAATCCTAGTTTGACTGATGATGTGCCTCTTCCTCTGGCCCAGCACCTGGTCTCCTGCCAAGCTCCACACTGGTCATCCCTTCCTCCTGAAGTGCTCTGCTGTTTCCAGGCAAACTGTGTCCTCCCCTCAGTGTCTAAAGTACTCCTTTATCTTGGGGTAAGAAAATAAAATTTGTTGAGTTCAACAGACCTGTTGAGTATCTAGAAGGTGCCAGGCATCTGCACTCACGATTCAGAAATAAATGCAATAGGGCCCTGCCCTCGGGACATTGACCTGGCACTTACAGTGAGCCTTGTAAGCTTCGTCCTAAATCCATTCTTGGTCATGCACTGTGTCCCTTTTGTTCCCCACTCTGTCCCCAGCACCAAGCACAGTGCCTGGCACATAGTGCCAGGAAAGACTGGTGACTCACTGGCTCCCTGATTCCTTACGACCACCCTACAAGGCAGGCAACATTTTCCTCCTTTTACAGATGAAGTGAGGCTGCCAGCGGCTAAGGGCCATCTCCCAAAGTCTCCTGCTAGTAATGACTCAGGCATTTGTTTACAAACCCTTTGCTTTTCTCCTGTATAGCACATCCTACCGCTTCCCTTTCTAGGAGTGTTCCCATCTGTAAATTCAGAGGAGGAGCCCAGGTGATCCCACAATCCCTTCCAGCTCTAAATTTCGTAGTCAATGTTCAAAATTGGTGCTAGCATGCATACCTGTTTCCCCTGGGAGGCTTCTTACCTGTTTTTTTCTGAACACTCATTTCTCCTGCCCCCTTTATAGTATCAGCTCTTTGAGTTTAGTATTTTACTTTGTAACTTATTTGTAGCATCCCCAGGTCTGTATTCTACCCTCAAGAATTTCTCAATTTTAAAGTCCACAGCTCTGTAAACCTGCCTTATCTGAACTAAGTAAATCACATGCTTTACTTCCCACCACCAGGAATTTCTCAAGGACCGCAGCCAGCTTGCGGCACTCCGTGGCAGGCCTCCAAGAGTCCCGTGCCTTAAGATGGACGAGATAATCCTTGGAAATGACAACTCTTGATTTTGAAGGGAGAAATGCAGACTTTAAAATTTAAAATTTAACATTAAAAAATGCTAACACAGTAGCATTTCTATACACTAACAATGAAAAATAAAAAAATGAAGTTAAGAATTTAATGCATCAAAAAGAATACAATATTTAGGAACAAATTTAACAAAAGAAGTACAGTCCCAGTACACTGAGAATTAAAAAAACATTGTTGAAGAAAACCGAAAACCTAAATACACGGAAAGATAGATAGCCCATGTTTATAGACCGAATGGCTCAATATCGTTAAGATTGCCACACTCCCTAAACTGATCCACAGTTCACACATAATCCCTATCAACAACCCACCTGGCTTTTTTACAGACATTGACAAACTAGTATTTAAATGTATATGGAAATGCAAGGGAAACAATCTTGAAAAAGAACCACGCTAGAGGACTTATTCTGCTCGATTTCAAAACTGCAAAGTATAGTCATCAAGTCACTGTAACACTGGAATAAGGATAGATAATATAGATCAGGAGAATAGAATTGTGAGTGTAGAAAGAAATTCTTACATTTGTGGTCCATTGATTTTGACAAGGGTGTTAAGACAATTCAGTGAGAGAAAAAAATAGTCTTTGTAACAAATGGCTCTGGGACAAGTGGATATTCACATACAAAAGAAGGAGTTCGGACTCCAATACCCATCAAAATTACCTCAGATGGACCAACGACCTAAATACAAGAACTAACACCATGAAACTCTTAGAAGAAAATAGCGGTATAAATCTTCATGTCCTTGAATTGGGCAATAGTTTCTGACATGTGCCACTAAAACCAAACAAAAAAAATTGAAAGGTTGGATTTCATCAAAATTAGAAACTTCTGGGCTTCAAAAGACATTAACGAAGAAAGTAAAAAGACAAACCCCAGAATGGGAGAAAATATTTGCGAAATATATATCTGATAGAGGTCCAATATTCAGAATATATAAAGAACACTCAACAAGTCAAGAGTAAAAAGACAAATAATGTATTCACTATGCTTTTCTGAGTTATCTTACATGCAAGTACATGTTTTTAATGTTGTCTGTCTTCTGTGCTGTTACTCAAAGTTTGTTATTAAAATATATTAAACTATACAAAAGACAAAAAACGCAATTTAAAAATGGTAAAGGATCTGAATAGACATTCTCATAACAAGATATACAAATATTTAATAAGCACTTGAAAATATGTTCAACATCATTAGTCATGAAGGAAATGTAATTCAAAACTACAAGAAGAAGCCACTTCCTCACACTAGGATGGCTATAAGAATATAAGAATAAAAGATAAGTAATAACAAGAATAGTGAGGCTGAGGAAAGACTGGAACCCTCCTTCATTCCTGGTAGGTATGTGAAATAGTGCTCAAAAAATTCAACATTGTTATGACATGATCCAGCATTTCTATTCCTAGGGGTGTGTGTATGTGTGTGTGCGTGTACATATATGAGAACATTTGAATGCACAAAAACTTGCATATGAATGTTCATAACAGTGTTGTTCATAATAGCCAGGAGGTAGAAATAACCCAATACCCATCAACTAAGGAATGGATAAGCAAAATATGGTATATCCATGCAATGGAAGATTATTTGCCCATCAAAAGGAATGAAGAGCTGATTCGTGTTACAACAGACAACCCTTGAACACATTATGCCTAATGAAAGAATACATTCACAAAGACCACATTATTGCACGATTCCATTTATATGAAATGTCAAGAATAGGCAAATCCATAGAAAGAGAAAATAGAAGTGTTTGTCAGGGGCTGGAGAGAGCAACAATGGGGTGACTGCTAGTGGGTACAGTTTTGGGCGGGGTGGTTGGTGTTGAAAATATTCTGGAATTGAATGGTAATTAATAGTTGTCCAACTCTGAAAGTGGTGAAAATTATGATAAATTATATCTAAATAAAGCTGTTTAAAATAAATCTTGTAGGAAATTCAATAAGAAAATGAGAGAGGCTAACTGAAAATCCCAGGCTAGCCACCATTCTTAGCACCTTTAAGGCTCCCCACAACCACTGTGGCAATACCACGCCCATAGAATCTAAATCTGTGGATTTTCAAGGTTGTATCCACATAGCAATGATTCTTCAACCTCCCTATGATATCCCCACTGGGTGATTACCTAGCCTAAGCTTGAGTAGGCTGTTTCCCCCCCACCCCTTTCCAAACTTTTCTGGAGTGTCTACTAAGTGCTCAGTTCTGGGCTAAACATTGAGAATACACTTTGTATGGCTGTCTCTTTAATGTGACAAACATTTATCTGAATATTTATAATGTTTCAGGCATTTTACTTGTTTCTGATAATTTTTATTTATTTGTACCTCTTTCAGTTTTGGTTCTCCTAGGAGCAGATCCTGAGACAGATTCAACTGGAAATAGTTTTGGGGGAAGCACAGGCAATACCTGTAGGGGAGTGGGAAGGAATCCAGGGAAGAAAGGAAGCCAAGAAAGCATCTAGCACAGTGAGCCATTAATACTTTAGCCTAAAGGGAAACTCTGGGGAAAGGGGTCTAACTCATCTGAAAAAGTAGCTGGCCTCCCAAGGGCTAGTGGCTGGGTGATCTACAGGCTACTAAATCGTGACTCCCTGGTTGAGTGCATGCTGGGCAACGGTTAATTTCTCAATCTCTCTGTTGCCCAAGGAAGTGTAGGTTATGCATCCTTCCCAAGATCTGAATTGGGAGAGGGGAGGAAGAGCCCAAATGCAGATTTGGGCAATTGGTACTTGGCAGGACCTGTGGTCCAGGGGATGTGTGTGGGACACGGACAGTATCCGCTATAATACTTTACTCCTTCAGGATGCCTGGGTGTCTGACTCTTGATTTCAGCTGGGATCATGCTCTCAGGGCCATGAGATCAAGCCCTGTGACAAGCTTCATGCTGAGCATGGAGCCTGCTTAAAATTCTCTCTTTCCCTCTCCCTCTGCCCCTCCACCCTCCATGCTCTCTCATAAAAAAATTATTTGAAAAAATACCTTCATCCTTCCACATACCAGAAATGGTGTCCAAGGATACACAAAACCCATCATAACACCATGAATTAGGTCAAGGTAAAGGAGACTTAAATCTTTCTGGTAAGGCAATGAATAGCCTCCTAATCAACCCAGAAAAACAGACACTATTTCTCAGCATACCCTTTGTCACACACTGTGTTATGCCCCAATAATGGGTCTGTGATTAAAGGAGCGAGACTCATACAAAGCGAGGGTCAAGCAAAGCTTTATTTCACACCAAGCATCAAAAATCTAACCAAATGTTCAGGGACACACCTCATACAAGAGAGGGTAACCCTTCTCTGTTTCACAGACTAGCTTTTAAGGGCAAAGGCCATGCACAGGTGACCAATGAGATTGTAACACACACAGGAAACTCCACAGTGATGCTAGGTGACCAACTGAGTTACGATTTACCCTAGTAGACATTTGAGCCAGCCTATAACACCTTGATTGGGATTGGCGCCCAAAAGGCTCCCAAAGGGCGGGGCCCATTCTCTTTGGTAACCAGGGACACAGTATGCATCCCCCCACTGATCTGGATGTCTCCACCTGGCCTGACCCACCTTTGTATCTGGGCTTTGTTACCTGAAGCTGGTTTCTGGGACTTGTCTCCAAGTAAATCCCCTGGGGGAAGGGGAGCAGGGACAGTTTCTAAATAGGTCCTTACATTCCCCCCTTTTCTTTGGAGCCTAGTCAAATCTTTGACTTTTTAGCCAGTTCTATACCCTCCTTTTAACAGCTGCTGGACTGTTTTGATGACTCCAGTGTGATTTACCCAGAGACAGTATTTCTCTCCTAAGGTTATGCAGAGCCCCCCTCCTCCTTTTATCAGAAACAGTAAGTTAAGCCCCTCCTTTTTTACTCACAATTGCTTATACCTCCCGTCTATATCTTAACAACAGGGCCAAAAATGAATTTAATGAGTCTTAGTTTTAGTCCATGATTGGCGGGGTGCATTGGTAGCGGCATCCACCTCTGGGGGGTATTCTCGTCCTCGGCTCGTTTGACGTGACCTGCATGAATCCAGGCCCTGATGCCGTCTACTTTTATTGCTATGGGGGTGGTCAGGATGACAGTAAGTGGTCTCTTCCAGCGAGGCTCCAAGCTTCCCACTTGGCAGCAGCGCATCCAAACTAAGTCCCTGGGTTGGCGAGGATGTGGCTCCACCTCCGATTTGGTCCCAGTGTGGGCAGTCCGGATCCCTGAATGGGCTCTTTTAAGACAGACTGTAATGCCTGCAGTGACTGGAGCACAGACTGAGCAGTCACTTCTGCTATAGCAACCTCTTTCCCTTTTTCCTCTTCCCATTCTAGTTCTTTCCGCATTTGCCACCTGGCATTGAACACATCTATCAACCACATCTTGAGCCTTAGGCCCTAATTTAGAAACCAAAAACTGCTTGCCCATAGCTCTTTTTTTTTTTTCTTTTAGATTTTATTTATTTATTTGACAGACAAAGATCACAAGTAGGCAGAGAGGCAGGTGGGGGGGGGGGGGAGCAGGCTCCCTGCTGAGCAGAGAGCCCGATGCGGGGCTCGATCCCAGAACCCTGAGATCATGACCCGAGCTGAAGGCAGAGGCTTTAACCCACTGAGCCACCCAGGTGCCGCTGCCCATAAGCTCTTTAAACTTGCGTGTCCCCAAATGAGTGCCCTGATGTATTTGGCTTACTAAATTTCTTCTATTCCCACTAACTGAGTCAGATTCTTCCTTTCAAATCCTTCAATTTTCTGAAGTTTCCTCCTTATATCTGGGGCTGACTGACTGGCAAAAGCAAGACTGTCTACACGAGTTATCGTGCAACTTCTCTGAAGTTTACCTTAAGTTGTCTAGCTTAGGTAGACAAACATTTAATAACAATCTAATCTAGAATTTGATACCTATAAAGCCATGTTATTAAAACATAATTTTTCTCCCTAAAATCACCCTCATTTCCAGAGATAGCCAAATCAGGACTAACTTGTTTGAAAAACAAGTCCAGTTTAACAAACTTGGCCTAATTATTTACATAAGCTCAGCAAGAACAGTGAGTAATCATATAGATCTTTTAGAATATGCTTTGCTGAAACTTTTTATAAGGAATCTCTAGGTTGAACTTTTAGTAGCCTCTCTGGGCCAGAAGCCAAGCCACGTACTTGCCATCAGACATGCCTGCAATACCTGTCGACTTTGGCAAATTCCTCTCCCTGAGGTACCCAAAGTATCTTGAGGCTCCTGCTCCTACCAGGGAGTGACATTCTTTACTCACCTGGTGAGGCTGCTGGGAACTCTGTAAGCAAGGTATCAGGCCAACAGTTCCAAAGGGCTTTACGGCTCCAGGTTTTGTAAAGTCAACCTTAGTTCCTTTAAGCTGTCTGGTCATATCTGAGTCTTTTCAAATATGACATTCCTGTCAAAGCCTTGGTAAAATAACCAGTGTTCAATATTGTCCTGTTACAAGGAGAACAGATTCTTATTGAACTTATGCAAATGACTGACTGCCAAGGAAGAATACTTATTGAGCCCTTCTGGTTTCAGAGGGTTCAGATAGAGAGAAAAGTTGAATGCCTTGATTCGTTTACAAATGAACACCTTTACATCTCTGTAAGTTACAGGTAACTTAAGAAAAAGTTTCCCTAGTCTAGAGGAGCAAACATTGCAGAATCAGTAATGTTTAAAACATTAAGAGACACAACATTACAACCTCTCAGTTCATCTAGTCCCATGTTACTAATTCTGGTTTAGTCTGAATGTAGCCCTTACTTCTGTAAATCTTTACCCATTTCAGTTCCCAGGATTTTAACATATCAAAGTCTTCCCATATGAATTTCCTTTAAGGTGGAATTCATCTTACAAGATAATTAAAACAATTACAAATGACAAAAACTCAGAATAGATATGGTTAAAAATCTAGTGATGACCCTTATCAAAACATTAAACTCTAGGAACTGTATAGAACCTCTAGAATAATTATAGCATTTACCCAAATGCAACCCAAGGTTTATCAGTAACTTAGCATATCAAGGAAGCCTTATGAGCCAAAGAGATCTCCTTTACAACTCTGGGCAGGCAAAGAGAAAACCATTTACAGATCAACTAACCTAAGAAAACTTTGCCCTTTTAAACAGAGAGAAAACCAGCCTTTCTATACCAGTCTTTCCTTTTCTTTCTTCCTAAGACAGTGAGTTTTCTGGGTTTCCCTTCCATCGTAAATGATGTCACAGACAAAGGGAGGGGGATCTTTCAGATGCTGTCCTGCTCGCGTCCCTTGCAGGAACTTAGGAGTGTCTTAGCTAAGGTCTGTCCGTATAAACCCCGGACCAGGCTACTCCGTGGAGTAGATGACTGTTATGCCATATGACGCCCTGCGAGACTCAGGGTGCATCCCACTCAGACTCCGTAGCCGAAGCGGTGGAGCCATACAGACACATTCACACAGTCAGGCACTGTTCAGATTCAAACAGGTTGGACACCCTCCCCTTTGGGTATCCCTGGCTAATGGGAGGTGATCAGTCTCCCCTTCCATTCTTTACGAATGGATCTAGCTCCAGCAGTGGGCCCGGGGCTGTTACAACAGAATTCAATTAAACACAAAAGATGTTAACCAACAGATTTCAAAAGCACAAACCTAGTTCCAGCAACCATGTCTCTAGCATTTTATCCCATTTGGTTGAAGTTTCAGGTTAGCAAAGACTTTGAAAGCTACTTTAACAATTACCCATTAAAACTCTGAGACAGACAATTAGCCATCAGTTCTACTCATCTCTTTGCTAACAGATTTCAACACAGATTTTTTTGACCTTAAGTAAAAACTCTGAAGTTTCACATTTACTACTGTTAACTCAAAAGACATATTTATCCTAATTAATCCAACAAACTTAACTTAGTTCAAATACTGATTTATGTTCCACCTGGGCCCACTCCACTTTGAATGTTTACCTGAGACCCGGGTGGGAAGATCCGGAGTGGGGGATGTTAGGTCCAGGGGGCACTCTTCTTGTTTCCCGACAGTGAAGAACAAACAGAACAAAGTGCCACCAGAACACAGAGAAAGGGTTCCCAGTTCTAGGGCTCATTGGCTCCAAGAGAGGAGCACACACCATGCTTTCCCTCCAGCAAGGGGGAGGGGCTAGGCAGTCTCCATCGGGCCAGAGAGGGCAAGGAATATCCCCAAAACAAAGTTCTTTTGGAAGCTGCTTGGGAATATTCCTTAAAGTCTCTGTCTCAAGTTAGACTAACCCCAGTTGGCTCCAATTATAGCCATTAAGTCAGAGTTCCTTCACTCTTCTTGCCCCATTCCTTCAAACACAACAAACAGCACAGCAGACAACAAAAAGACAAGACCAAGACAGCCGCAGGCCCAGCAGTTCTTACCCAGAGCCTGCCACCGGTGGGGACTTTTTGATCTTCTGGCTGTCCAGGAGGACTCGAACCCCTGGCCGCCTAGGGGGACTCAAACCCCCTGACTGCCTAGGTGACCGCTTAGGGGGACTCGAACCCCCTGACTGTCTATGGGGACTCGAACCCCCTGGCGATCTACCAGTAAAGGGAAGGGGTGTCCCTGCATCCTCTCCAGCCCTGTGGAGCATGGCCGCGTCTGGCTTCACCCCGGTGGACTATACCTGGAGCTCCACCCAGACAGACCGACTGATCTCACAGAGCACCTGGAGATCGGCGGATCCCACAGAGTAAAATCTGTGAGATCTTACCTCGAGGCTTTTCCCAGAAATTCTGATGCTGGCTCAATTCTTGGCTCAATTCTTGTCGTTTAATCCCGGACGAGCCCCCATATGTTATGCCCCAATAATGGTTCCATGATTAAAGGAGCGAGACTGATACAAAGCAAAGGTCAAGCACAGCTTTATTTCACACCAAGCATCAAGAATCTAACCGAACGTTCAGGGATGCACCTCTTAAAAGAGAGGGCAATCCTCTGTTTCACAGACTAGCTTTTAAGGGTAAAGGCCATGCGGTCGGGCCTGGCCATGCACAGGTGACCAATGAGACTGTAACACACACAGGAAACTCCACAGTGATGCGAGGTGACCAATTGAGTTACAATTTACCCTAGTAGACATTTGAGCCAGCCTATTATACCTTGATTGGGACTGGCGCCCAAAAGGCTCCCAAAGGGCGGGGCCCATACTCCTTAGTAACCAGGGAGACAGTATGCTTCCCCCCCACTGATCTGGATGTCTCCACCTGGCCTGACCCACCTTTGTATCTGGGCTTTGTTACCTGAAGCTGGTTTCTGGGACTTGTCTCCAAGTAAATCCCCTGGGAAGGGGAGCAGGGACAGTTTCTAAATAGGTCCTTACAACTGGATCTCCAAAACTACCTTTTGAAAAGGTAAAACTGAGTTGCTAGCTTATCGTGATAAATGTGGTCACAAACTTGCCAATAGTCTCAATAGAGGTCATTATTTTTTCTGTTATGAAAGTATAATGCTCATTCTAGAAAATGTGTTTGGAGAGTGGCTTTGCCGATTTTGGTATTTCTGAAGCAAGACTTTGGTCCATTCTTGGGGGAAAGTGACCTCATCTTGATGGAATGAATGTTCCTGAAAAAAAACTGTGTCAAGATCCCAGTGGTTTTAGGTTTCTAAGGGAGAACTGGACCCTTTTCACTCTCAAAGAGGGCAAATACCTTTTTGTGTTTCTAAGGGCCTGATTTTTGACTTAACAGACCATCTGTCCCTTCCAACAAGCTGTTAAGCCTTATTGCATAAGAGAAGGAAAGACAATGAAAGTCATTGTGCCCAAGAGCTGCGGTGGGGGGCAGGGCCCCAGGGGGGAGGGGCTCACTAATGGATGCCTCAGCTGCCTGGAGGCCTTCCCCAAGGGTGGTCTGAAGGAGGGTGTGCTGTCCTCAGGTGCCCAGTGATGGGATGGGATGGGGTGAGGAAGACAGCACTAGTGCGAACATTCTGCTGGACCCGTGCCTGCTCCTGCCCCAGGCCCACCTAAGCTGCGGGGGCCCTCCCGTGAGAGCAAGTACCCGACTGACTGGTGCTCCCGTGAGAAAGTGAAGCTGCACCTTCCTCTTCGCACCTCTCTCTGTATCCCAGGACGCCTGGAAGGCACTCCCATATCTGTATCTGGAGGCTGGATGAGAACTGCTGGTGCATCCCAAGCTGGGAGGTGGGGGACGACACAGCAATGTAAGAATTCTGCTTGCCTCCTCATCCCTACTAGCACAGTTAAGGGTGCTGGTGCCCTAGCTCTACAGAACTCTTCTATCTGCAACCCTCCCGCCAGGTGCGGGAGCAGGGCGGGTAGGGGAGCTCCAGTTCTCTGCAAACCACTCCCCCCCACCAGCTGTTGTGCCTATACAAATGCAGGTTTTAACCAGGAGATTCTGCTCTCTGAGAACAGT
Source organism: Mustela lutreola (assembly GCF_030435805.1). Lineage (NCBI taxonomy): Eukaryota > Metazoa > Chordata > Mammalia > Carnivora > Mustelidae > Mustela > Mustela lutreola. Next base: position 80,469,276 of record NC_081299.1, on the reverse strand, counting down.
GAGCCTCAATGCTCAGGAACACTGGTAGTGGCATTCACCATCTTCCTTGTCCCCAGTATCAGCAGCATCTCAGGCATGAGAAACTGGTTAAAGCTGCTGGGGATTTTGACCTTTGGGCATTTGCAGCAGAAGATGCTTAGAGTGGAAAGAATAAGTCTGGTGTCAGCAGACAGTGAGTGCCCAGGAGTGGCAGCCCCGGGGTTTCAGGGCCCCTTCCCTCTAGGGAAGGTGCAGGTTACATGTTCCACTCAGCTCTGCTTGGGCCCTCAGTGGGATGGAATGGCTTTTATGTGGCCTTCCAGACATGGATGAAAGTCCAACAGTCTCTTGGCTACTGCCTCTCAGTTCCAAGTAAGCCTCCCACTACCCACCAGGGGCAAGGAGATCCAGTGGGACTGAATCTTGGCTTGGATATCCTGAAGATCACATGCATTTTTGTTCAATTAAATTGAATTCAATAATATATAAGCCACATGGGTTAGGAGAATGATGGCTTTCCCAGAGCTGTCCATGTCCTCATCGCCAGAACATGTCAGGCTTCAAGACAAAGGGAAATCAAGATTATAGATGAAATTCAAGTTGCTAACCAATTGACTTAAAGACCCGGAGATGAGTCTGGATTATCCAGGTGAACCTAATATAATATCAAGGGTTCTTAACAGTGGAAGAGGGAGGGAAGGCAGAGGGTGAAGTGATGTAATGTGCGGACTCAGCGTAACCCTGCGGACATCTTGATTTTACCACCGTGAGACCCATGTTGGACTTCCAGCCTCCAGAACTGTGATGTGATAAAGTTGTGTGATAGTATGCCACTAAGTCTGTGGTAACTGGATACAGTGGCCATAAGAAACTAATACACTAGGCAGCAACCATTCGAGAAACAGCTCTCCAGGTATGGATGAATGTTTCAGAGTCTTCAGAACTCTGCTTCAAAAAGGCAACCACTCTTCGCTCCATTTTCTGGGTTTCTCCAGATTTTGTATTTCAGGAGGAAAATAAAGCTCCTAGAATTCTTGGCCCCAAAACCAGTTTGAGGAAGCTCACCTAAGTGGGGAATGAGTATAATAAGGTGGCACTTGTCCCAGCCGCCACCTTTGCCCATCCAGCCCAGTCTGCATCAAAATTCCAATCTCCCATCCAGTTTAAACCTCTCTTTCCCTTTCTCTCTAAGAAAGCCCCCAAACGGGGGCCCCCTTGGAGCAGTCATACCTCCTCCAGCCAGCGTTAGTCTGGGCTGTTAACCTCTCCTCTGGGTGGGCCTTGCCCACCTGGCCAGTTGACTTGTTGCCAAGCAACCAGAAAGTAACCTCCTCAGCCCTTGGCCCAGGCTGCTCCCGCAGGTCTTCTGCCTTCAGCAGTCTCTGGGCTTGGGCCTCAGAGTTTCGTGGATGCCTCCACATGATAGGAACTTAACTTGTGTCCCCCAAGAACTTTCCCAGACCTGCCACACCACTGGACTCAGCCGGTCCCCTCCATCTTAGAGCACAGCCCGCTCTCCACCTCACTTTGGGGAGGAAGTAACCTTTCCCTGTGAAACTGCTCTGGTGAGAACTTATCCTTCTCTTTCCTGCCCCAGGTCTCTGCTTGTGTTGCAGAACAGAGCTGAGTTGAAGGTTGCAGGGAGTCAGCAAGGCTAGCCATAAGCCTCTTATAAAGCATGGAGTGAGTGGCCTGGCTCTTCTTTAGAATGAGGGGCTCCTAACATTTTTGTCCAGTATAGCAGATCCTCCATTTTCCCATGTATCTTCCTATTCCAGCTGCCATTCAAAAATCCCTTTTGGTGATGCCTTTTCTAGGAATCTCCTTGGTTGGTTTTAACAACCACCACCCTATTAAGACAGAGTCTCTGCAAGGCAGTTCTCTGTGAGTGAGGACTATAAAAGTCAAATTTCAGCCCCACAGAAGTAGAAATAGAAAAGAACCCACACGTTTTGTTAAATGCAATAACTTAGTATCTGGGGGTAGAAAGAAGCTAACCCTTGAGCCTGAGACACCTCTCAGGCAACAGCTCTTCCCATTCTCTGAGCTCCCAGCTGCTCAGAGAGTGATTTGGGCTCTGGGTGGAGCCACACTAGGGCTTCTGTGACCGAGCTCCTCAGGTCTCACCAGTTACCGGTTGTAGATGAGGCCACATCAGCAGTAATGTACCCCCACTTGTCCCCTCTCACTTGCTCCTACAAGGCTTTCTCCCAGTGACCACCCCTCAGTCTCAGATGTTTGGTGTCCCCAGAGGTGATCCCTGGGGACCGTACACCTGGACCTATAGTTACTGTTCTGAGTGCGGCCCTCTGATGCACCAGAGACATGAGTGGTTGGTAGAAAGTGGTAGGAAAGCACTTCTTTCCTCTCCTCATGCACTGATAAAGGGTCGCAGAGTCCTGCTACTTGTGCCCTTAAGTCTCAGAGATATTCTGGGTTTCATTTAGCCAACACTTTGCACTCACAATATTCTAAGTGGTTTATGAACATTAACTCACATGACCTCATAGCAACCCTCTGACCTAGGAACCACACATGGAGGGCTATTTGGCAGAGGGAGACGGCTTTGAAGGGCTTAGGTAATTCACCCGAAGTCACTCAGTGAATGGTGGGGCAGAGCTGGAATTTAAAAAAACAAAAACAAAAAACATGTGATTCTATATCTATATTTTCCTCCCAGCCCTTCTCCCTGTGGCTCAATGATGTGTCTGGGGAACCTGGCTGAGGACTCAGGCTGAAGTCAGAATCATGGCTGGCCTCTCACACCTGAGGGTCTGTTCAGCTTGGCCCACTGTGCCCAGCTGTCTCCCTGGAACGAGTTCTCCAGAAGGCTCCTATATCCCCTTAAAAATAAACCACTATCAGGCAGTCCAAGCAGCACCAGAGAGGCCTGAATTCCCAGCAGAGGAGGAAAAGAAGACTTCAACTCTGCTGGCTGTGGTCCCCTTGATCTGATACAGAATTTAGGATCTAATGCTGACTGCTTTCCTCTCAGGCAAAATCTTTCTGCTGGCCAGCAGCTGCTGCCTTCTCATGCCAAGAGGCTTTGTGAGCCTGAGGAAGAAAGGCAGAGAGGAGTGCCACAGGCTCGGTAGGCCGGGCTGGAAGTAACTGCTCATGATATCTAAGTGGGAGGAGACACCTCAGAAAGGTCCCTGGGCTCCTTCACCTGCTCCGGGAGTGGTGGCCCTGCCCCAGAGTGAGCACTCAGTCAGCAAGGGAAGATGTACCTTTCCTTTGCCCTGTGAGCGCTCCTGATGAAAACACTCAGGTGTGATGTGGTTGAAAACGGAGAGTTGAAAAGACACCTGGTGGTTTCAATCTACCCTCAGTGTGAGGCTGAAGGGGCCTTACACCTGCACGTTCCCTTGCCCGCATTCAGAACCCGGGGCGGGGGAGCTGGCCGCCAGCCGCTGCCGTGTGTGGGGCTGGCCAAGTGCCCGCCTATACAGACAAACAAACCTGGGGAGCTGAGCCATCCCTTCCCGCCAGGTTCTGAGCAGATTTCTTTCAATGATAATAAGCACCTCATAAATATGAATAAGCTCCTTGGCCCCTGGCAGCAGGCAGAGTGACTTCCTGAGGGAACGAGGAAACAATGGCCAGGGCTAGCCCCCCAGAGTGGACACAGGGTGCTGCAACCCCCTGCCGAGTCAGGGTGGCCTGAGACGGCCAGGAAGGCTCGCCACTGTTCCCAGACAGTTAGAGAGACAAACTGGCCACCTGGCAAACACATCTCTCAGTCAAGAAACTTCCCTGGCAGGTGGGCATGAACAAGGAGCCCTCCCTGATACTCAGATATGGGGCAGCTTCCAGAAGGCCCAAGAGAGCCCTGGCCTCAGAGAACACTTACATGATGATGGGAAGCAGGAACAACACCGACATTCCTGCCCAGCCCCATGCAAAGTTGGTATTAGAACTGTACTGAGCTTGTACTCAGGCCACTGATGCACTGAGCAAACGTTGTTACATACATTCAAACCTGTTTCCTTGAGCACTTACGTGTTCATAAACAGAGAGCTGTACAGAGCAACACCCCTGCCCTGCTGGGGAGAGACTAAGAGGCCAACACCAGTGGGGCCACATTCCTTTTGCTGGGGTTAGGTATTCATTGTGCCATTCCCACACAGCCTGCTGGGTTTCCTCCTGTCCTTGGAATGTTGGGCCTCCACCTCCCTGCTGCGTTTCCAGGCCTGGGCCTGGCAGGGTGATGCCTTACCCACGCCCACCCATGATCACTACCCTCTCCCCAGGCCTGCGCACTCTGTGACTCTGCCTGGGGGATGTCTCTGTCCGCAGGGAGGTGCTCGGCCCCCAGGAAGGCCAGACCAGGCTTGCTAAGAGTTTCTGCCCTCCACCAGGGTAGAGGGAATTCCTTGCCCGGTGTGTGGGGGGAACAAGGCCAGGCAAACTCCACTCTGTCTCCCAGATGTTCCCAGTGGGGAGAGCAGGGTAACCTGCTCATTCAATGCAGTTTGAACGTGCTTCTTTTGCTTATCAGTCCACTTAAACCCACAGGGGTTGAGCAGTGTTAGAAAGAAGGAGAATCAAAGAAGACAGTGCCTCTTTGAGGATTCCATCAAGCTTAAATCCAGGAGAAAAGCAGACCCTGCTCGAGTGGGCTCTTCCTGCCATCTTGGGTTAGTAATTACATCGGTCTCAGCAACCACAGGGTTTGGGGTCCCTGGGGACACAACTGCTGCACCCTTGTCCTTCTTTCTATGGTGCCCGGCACATGTGTGGCAGTCAGTAAATGCTAAACTATGCATAGCTCACGCCGGGCAAGTTCATTAGAAAGGGGCTCTTCAAAGACCTTCCTGCCCCAGGAGAGAGAAGGGTCTTGGACTTTCCATCCATCTGAAGCCCCTACGGAGCAACAGTTTAGGCATCGTGCCATCCCATTTTTCTCCAGCACTGGAGAAGTCAGCTTTCGCTACAGAGCTCATAAGCTGACGTGGGACTCTTTCCTTATGTAGGAACCGGGAGGCAGTCTGCAGGGGAGAAGCGTGGAGGGAGGCCTGCCCTCCAGGGCAGGAGGCCAAATCATCCACTGCGCATTGCCCTGTCCCTCTAACAGTGAACAGGGCGGGCAGGGCTTCTTTACAGGCTGTGTCTAAAGAGCCCATCTTGGGTACCCCTCCCACAAGGTGGTAATATTTGGTGATGGCATTTATTTACTGCACATAATTGGAGGCCAGGGAACAAGGAAGATGTTGAAAAATCCTGGTGAGAGCTGAGCTTGGGACTAAGCTGGAGGAGTACTGTTTCTTAGAACTCTGCTGAAAGAGTCCCTAAAAAGTAAAAGAAGGGAAAAGAAGAGAAAAAGACTGCTGACACTTGAAATGAAATCAAGTGACATTTGTCCCTCCCAGGTTTCAGAGAGTGGGTCCCCAGAGACTCCCAGCTACCGCCTGGAGGTCTCAGAGTCTATGCATGCTGCCGGGTTAGTAAGCACGGGTTAAGACCTGGGAGAAACTGACGAACCGGTGTCTGGGCTTTTCACTTCCTTGGCCTGAGTCACACCAAGCAAGCTCACCTCTCCTCCCTGAGCAAAGCAGAGAAATGGAGAGGGTGCACAGACCTGGGTGTGGTGTTGCTGGGACCTAGCCAGACCCCAGGTTCTCTGGCTGCAGAGCAGCCTGGCCAGCTCACAAAGGTAGCGCCCTTGTGTTCTTGGAAAAGGAAGCACCAAATGGAAGGGGAGAGAGAGGGAGGCTAGTCATGCCTCTCTGTGCAGGCATGAAAAGTTTGCTAAGAAATGGCTTTCAATGTCACAGATAACATACTCCAGGAGGGACCCAGGCCCACTGAACTTGGCCCCTTGAAGTATTCAGTATCTGCCTGCTATTGTTATTTTTCCACAACTACACTGTACACCCCTTGAGGGCAGAGGCTAATTCTCACAGTCTTATTGTTTTCCACAGGTCTTGCCAATAACACATAGCCAGAAATGTTCTGATCTTTGATCTTCTATTGTATAGGACCATTTCTTTCCAGAAAGAAAAAGCTGAGAAGCCTTGAAACTTGGTATAGATTGTGAAAAAGTCACATCGTCCAATAAAATGATTTCCGATTGAGCATTTTCAAATAATTACCTGGATGTCCATACCTACAGTTTGTCCTGTGATGTTTAGACGGGGATAATAGCTGGAAGCTGACATAAGTTGAGTAAAGCCAAATATAATCTCAAGACATTGATCACAGATCTGCAGCCTATTCGGGGGGACATCACAATGGGTCTGGAGGGGGAATACACAAGTACACTTTCAGAAAATAAACCTTTGCCGGAGGCCTGACTCTTGGCAGATGAAATGATATGGACAGACATCTGCCTGCCCCAAGATGCACCTTGGGCTGCAGCTAAGTGCTGCCTGAGTGGACCATGGCAGGCAAGCAAGTGCCCTGTGTCACTCGATCTCCGTTCCACGGCAGGACACAGCATCACTACGGTCAGCTATGCAAAGACCAGACCCCCTCTTCTCTAATGTTCCCTCACACCCTGTCTTCCTGCCGTGTAATGGAAAAGGGGCTAGATGCAGGTTTAGGAGGTGGCCTACATTCATGTTCCAGCCACTCAGGCTGGAACAGCTTGGCTGTGTGACCTTAGTTGACTCCTCAACCTCTCTGGGCCTCACTCCTAAAGGCCCTACACCTATAGATTTATGGATGGCAACATCTATAAAATGAAGAGCGTAGGACCAGGCAGCTTGTGAGGCCAGTTCTGGCATCCTCTGAGATGTGGGAGAGGTGGCTTCAAGGAAGCAACGCAGGGCCGGTGGGTGCTGGTGCCTGGGTGCCCTCAGAGACCATGTCCACTTTCCTTTTTTGCCACTCCCAGGATGTACACACAAAGGCATGTCACGGAGTCTCGCCTCTGGGGATAGATGGCTAATATTCATTTGAATCACTAAGTAAATTAGTATTTGCTGAAGACCTTCTGCAGAACAATGGGCAAAGGGGTCATGTTGTGAGGGGTAAAGCTGGACACAGTAAGAGCCTTGCCCTCAAGAAGGTCAGGTCCAAATGCCAGCTCCATTTGCAGTAGACTGTGGGGCCCTCAGCATACTATGACCTCTCTAAGTACATTTCCTAGTCTGGAAAACAATGAAGATGAAGCCTGTTTTGCTTATTATAAGAATTAGAGAGGATATGTCGAAGGCACATTAGATTGTTTCTACATTGGACTGTTAAGAAATAGATATTTTGTGGTAAGCTCCGAGCACAGTGCCTAGCAGCTGGTGGGTCTGAAATGAATGGGAATTACTGTAGTTACTATTAATACACTGTCATCATCATTTCCAGTTTGGGCAGCATTAATTAACGCTTCTTGGAAGAGAGGAGACTGGCGAGGCCCTGAAGGAGAAACGGGGCTCAGCAGATGACAGGTGAGTTGCAGTCCGAGAGATGGCATTCCCTCCTTGACGCCCAGCTCTGCGCAGCATGTCTCATGTCCATCATTCATTCTTAAGAACTCTTAGACCCACCCTCCTACAGGGATTTCTAACAGGAAATACAACGTCAGCAGATTTTTCTTTTTGTCAAGTTAAAATCAAGTTCAATCTAGGTGCATTGCTTTAGGCATTAACCCTGTGTGAGCAGCTATCTCCTGCTCTTTGAAAGAGGCAAACCCTGATCTCTTTGATTCCATCCAGGAGGTGGCTTTGTTATCCACAGTTCAATCTGGGGGCTTCTGAGGCTCTGCCTTTAAATGGGGTTGATGGAGGCTAGGTCCACTCCACTGCCGCCAGAGGAATGCAAGAAATCCCTTAGATCTCTAAAGAATCTGGATTAACACAGCTTCTGGGTGGGCCAGGAGACCTGCTATAAATTCTAGCATCTTAACCCAAAGGCTTTCAAATTCTTGCTTCTTAAAGCCATTCCTTCAATTAACTCCATATACATCACCACAATTTTTTGCTTCATTCCCGTGCTTCTATTTTTCTCTGAAACTATATGATTAAAATATAACAATAGTTTGTTAATGTTAGTCAAATAAATTTGTAATTGTAGGAAGAGTTTACTCTTCTTTGGCCTCACCTCTCCTCTCCTCTTACTTTTTTTTCCCCACAAAAGGTTATTTTCTCAAGTGCCTATTCTTCTTTCTGTAGTGATATTCATCATCATAACTGCAACGTATTGAGTAATAAATACATTCCAGAAACGGGCCAAATTCTTCACTTTATTTCATGTTATCATCTCAATGACCCCCCGCTGTCCTAGTTCCCTATGATATTACGACTGTTGCTATTTTATACCTGAGAATGGTAGGATAAGAGAGGTTAAGTAACTTTCCCAAGGTCACACAGCCAGGAGAATGAATCTACGGCTTGAATCCAGAATGCCAATGACTGTACTTTTCTTGATCATTCCACTATATTCTCCAAGTTTCTAGAGACCATCAAGAATCCTCTACAGTGCTTTTGGTGGTCCAAATGATTATATTCCCGATGGCAGAGTGGTCACTCATTCTAGATAAATTATTATATCTGAGGAAAGCAGTTACTAGACACCTTAACACAGCTGCGTTTTCATCTGGATGTACCTGAAAGTGGAACAGACAGCCATGTGGCCTTGCAAACATTGTGGAAAACACAACTTAACACTCTTGGGATAGCAGACCTGGACTGGGACATCCCTTGTATTCCCCCACTGAAGCCAGGTTCTGTTATCCTTCTAAAAAAACCCTTCAAATGTTTTTTGTTTTTTGTTTTTTTCCTCAGTAATACAATAGCCTAGCTAATGACAGTTTCGCCATTAGGGGCCCCAGACAGCGGGATCACCAGGAAATAAAACAGCACAACTGGGAACAGGCAGAGTGGGACTAGTACAAAGTGCATGCATCAGCCAAGGTCATCACCTCACCACAACTGCCCCCAAAGAAGGGTTCTGCAAGCCGCCTGATGCTCCAGGGAAGGGCTACCTCTCTATATTTTTCTGGCTCCATACAACTTCCTAGGCTTCTGCCTTTCTGGAAATTTTCTTCTCATGGAATAACTCCAAAGTCTTAATTCTAATTACCAGGTCCACATATTTGTATGTAATTAGTAAGAAAGTCAGATGGACGGTGGTCAGAATGGGACCCCAAGATACCTATTACTTCTGCTTAACAATCAAAGAGATATAAGGAACATGTCCACGGCAGAAATGGATGGTGGTCTAAGTGTGGGTTAGGCACATAGGTCTCTTGTGTTAAATTAATTAAATGAGCAGCCTTTAGACTGAGGTGGCTTTAGTGTCATGGCAGCCCACGCAGAGAAACCAAAACCCAAGCCTGTAAGTACCTCATGATTATGAAACCAAACCTTAAGGACAACCAACCACCAACAGCCAACTGGGCTTGAAGCGATGGCCAACCAAGTAATTTCCTTTCTTTGCTCCTGCACTTTTTCTAAGTATAGGTCCGCCCAAACACACAATCTTAACTCCTGTCCTCCAAGTACTCTTGACAACTTCTGGTTTGGTCCTGCCCCCTGCAATAAATTTTGGTTGAAATAAACTTTTAAAAATTTTAACTATGTCTCAGTTTATCTTTTAACACGTAACCCTCTGAGTTTCCCAGAGCTAACATCTTCAGATTCAAAGAGGCAATCCCCTAGCAGTTATCAGCTAAGGAAGGGGGGCAGTACCTCTTGGAGGGCCCTTGGGAATGTGGATGGAGATATGGCTGTCACAGTGACTGGGGGGTGTTGCAAACATTTAATGAAGGGGTCAGGGATGCTAAACATCCTGCAATGAAGGGACAGCTCTGCGCTATGAAGAACGTTGCCTCTCAAATGTCAGAGGCACTCCTATGTAGGTCCCAGCTCTGGATCTGGCCTGGAACTCTGCACGGCCAATCTGAGCTTTATCTTCAGAGGACTTTGTTGAAAAAGGACGGATGTCATCATCAGCCTCATCCTCAATAAATGTATACAGAGAACCCATGACCCGGAGGGCAGGGTGCTTACCTAAGGGAAAGTAGGGAAATGATTTAAAAATCAAGTGGGCTCAAAATGGAACTATCAGTCTGCTACAATTGTCCAGGAAGCTTGCATTTTATTTAGGAATGTAATATGACACCGCCAGCTCCCCCACCCCGCCCCGCCATTTCTTTTCTCTCTCTCCTTCTAGATAAATGAGGGTTGGCTCCTTGAAGCCAGGAAAAACAAAATCCCTACATACACATTTCCAGTAGCAATTTCAATCACTGTACTCTCTTCTCATGTGATGTACTTTCAAGCCCACAGACTTCTCAAAGTAATTAATAAAAGACCCTTGATTTACACAAAAAGTTGACCAGGCTCTGCTCTGCCATATGACTTCAGCCTTATCGTTTGAGTGGACATTTTGTTCTGTTTTTATTCCAAGTTTTGTCCATACAAAATTACACATAAAAATTAGGTAATTCTCTAACTATTTATTATGGTCAAAATTGCTGAGGGCATTTTGCCCTAAATACATTTACTTCAACTGACAAAGGAACTGAGTTATGCAGGAATAATAAGTTTTACGACTTAAACGAGAATCTGCATTTTCTGAAAATCAATATATATACTTGAAGACACATTCTATGTTCTAAAGTAAACTTTTCTGCATGAGTTTTCCCTCAAATGACCTTGGGGCTAACTCATCGTCTTCTCCAGGGATCAGTGCTAGCATCCGGCACTTGGTTCCTTACATATGCTTCTGACCTTTTTCACCTCCATGTGTGACACCTATAGCTGCATTTTCAGTTCTCATCTCTCACCAAATACCTAGTGTCACGTCTGATATCGGCTAATGTGCCTTTTGCATGGAAGTTCTATTTCCTTTCTAACAGACAATGTTCCTAAACCACTTCTCCCCGCTACCTCCCCAATTCTGTCAGTTCTCTGGGCTCTTTCGTACTCTTTCCAATGAGGGAGAGATTGAGGAGAAAGAAGGGAAGAGGGACAGTGGATTTAAGTGCAATTTTTAGCCCATAACACCTTATACTGTTATTATGCACCCACTCCACCACCACACCCTGCTGCCCCATAACAAAACAGGAAATCTCTGGGGCTAGATGCTTCTTTTGTCCCTGGGATTCACAATTAACAAGCAGCCCATGATGTTGACAATGATGAAGACAGTGACTTCAATCAAATTTCCTTTGATGATGGGGAGCAATAACTTGAACAATACATAACAAAATGATTAAAAACCCCTTTCAAAGTAGACTAGGCAAAAGCAAATTTATTAGCGCAATAAACTGAAAAGTCCAGGCTTCTGGGACATAGAGCACTAGTGGACCTGAGTATCTAACCTTGTCATCAAGGACCTTCTTCAGCTCTACTTTGCCGATATCAGTTCCATTCTCAGACCAGCAGTCCTCAAATCAGGCAAAGACAATAACAGCATCTACAGCTTTGCACGACCACCACAAAGAGAGTGCCTCTTCCCCACTGCTCCTTCTGAAGTTCCAGAGCTGACTCCCATTTGCTCTGATTGGCCCAGTGTGGTCATCTGATGTGCCCACCCCCAAACCAAACAGAAATGATGTGTCCTTGTTGGCTAGGTTTGGGTCTAGACCCCTCACCCCATCCCAAGCCAGTGTGTGGGGTCAGCTTCAGACAAAACCCTTGGACTTGGGTAGAGGAAGTAATCCCCTAAGGAGTGGAGGGTGTCAGAAAAAAACAGGTGGATACTGGGCTGACCAAAACAACAGGTGTTTACCACAATCCCTAACAGAGATACCCAACCACAGGGTTGTGGTAAGAATTAAATCATAAGGGGTGCCTGAGTGGCTCAGAGATTAAGCCTCTGCCTTCAGCTCAGGTCATAATCTCAGGGTCCTGGGAGAGTGCCCTGCATCAGGCTCTCTGCTCAGCAGGGAGCCTGCTTCCCCCTCCTCTCTGCCTGCCTCTCTGCCTACTGTGATCTCTCTCTCTGTCAAATAAAAATAAAATCTTAAAAAAAAAAAGAACTAAATCATAAGGATTCAAGAAGTTTGTAAATCATAAACCAATTACATCTAAAAATTTTTTTTTTATCGTTAAGTAGATAATTCTGCTTTTCCACACACAGAAATAGAGATAGGTTGCATTTACACTAAAAAGAAAGGCAAAGGCATACTGAGTTTTGTGGACAGAGTCTGGGGTGGTGGCAAGGATCTTGGCCATGCAGATGCGGACTCCCATCTTGACTATACCTTCCACTGCCATGTGAACTTGTCCATGGCACTTAGCCTCTCTGAGCCCTACTTACTTCAACTGTGAAATGAGATCCATCACACTTTTTAAAACCCCATTCCTGTGAGGGTTAAAATGTATGCAAAACACACGTGGTGGCTGGCATAGCACAGACAGACATTCAAAACTAGAAACATTTACCTCTTCCCTCTCCCCTGCCTCCAGGACTCATTGTGTTGCTTTATTGTTGTTGAAATTTCAGTAACATAAGACATCTTAATGTTGAAATGTGGAACCTAGAAAATCTTTTGTTGTTGTTGTTGTTGTTGTTGTTGTTTTTTTGGTAGACAGAAATAAATCAAGTTAGTCTTTTTTTTTTTTTTTTTTTTTTTTTTTGCTATTTAGACATTTTCTAAATATCCCAGTTGATGGGGGAGGGGACCCGGAAATGTAACCAAAACTGTTTTCTTAAATATCCATTAGCCTGGGCCATGAACTTTGGTTATCACATTCTTAACACACCAACTCACACCATGCACAGGCCAGAGAAATGCTGTGGTGTTATAAAATGACCTTCCCAAGGTGTAGAAGTGCAGCTTGTAAGGCAACCTATGAGTCAGCAAGGGGAGTGAAGTGTGAGTAGGTAGACCATCACCGATAAGGAAGAAGTGACTAAGTGAACCAGGCTTTGTGGGCTTATTTTCGGTGGGTACTTTGAGGGAAGTTGTTCAGGAGGAGAGGACAGAAGTCATTAAGATCATAGAATGGGGGCTTTCTTCCTGAACGAAGTCAGCAGTTGCTCCAGCAAAAACCCACACTAACTCCTCTCTTAAAACCCCTTCCTTCCACCATTCCTCTTTGCTCTGAGAATCAGTCTCCCGAGACACACCAACTGGCTTTACTTGGTCCTGCCGCTTCCTTGCTTTCCTTCCCTGAAGTACATCCAGAAATGCCAGGGCTCAGGAAAAGATTCTCTCCCTCCTCTGTCCTCCCAGAATTGCAGAACTATAAGGACCCATCCTAGGAGGTCATGAGATTCTTCCAGGCATTTCCCAGGAAGATTCTGGCCCATCCTTCTTACAGAAGCAGGGACAAGAGGAATTCCAGGGACAAGAGGAATACTGCGCGCAGTAGAAACAGTTTCCGCGCTGGGTGGGTCGCCGGCTGCCTGGCGTTGGCACCCCCGTGCAGCCTGACCACCTTCTTGCTCCCCTTGCCTCCCGCTGGCTCCGCCTCACCTTCGCCTCCAGAACTTTAGACGCTAATGAGTACAGTTTCCCCAGCCTGGAGGGGAAAGGGCTGATACTGTAGGTTTTATTAATTAGCTTCTGGAAGACTATACTTTCAGGGATCATTTCTATAGTTTGTTAATTAGCTTCTGGGCAGTTAACCCAATTCAGCTGATAATTATGAAGAAACTAGAGGGAGGGCTTGTACCTCACTCTGCTGAGTCACATTGTCCCATGGAGGACGGAGAATAGGTCACCCAGCTGTAGGACACTGGCTTTGTGAGGCTTTTTGTGGCCTTGGTGGAAGGTTCAGCCCACCAGTGCTGACTCTGCACTCTTAGGAAATCCATAGGCTCCTTTTCTTAGTCTCAGGGAGGGGCCAAGAAGAGGAGCTGGTGCAGGGGTTCTACAAGAGAAAGGAATACTCATCAAACTCCCATCCAAGCAGCCCAAGGAGCCTCACAATCATGGACAGACCTTCCTCTTCTGCAGCTGAGTCCCTGGTCTCCTCATCTGTCTGGCAGCCGTAGTTCACATACAGGCCACAAGCTCCAATGGTAAAAGCAGCTGACAGGCTTCCAGAACTCACCAGCTTGTGCCACCTACACCCTGGGACTGCCTATGTTTCCTCCGCAAGGAACACAGGTGGGCCTTCGCCTCCCTGGCTAACTAGACTGGGAACTCCTGGAAGGCTGTAGCCTCACCCAGGTCCTGTCTCCTCCCCAGCTCTCAGCAACCTGCTTAGTGCAAGGCTTTGTGACAACTCACTGATTATTTTCCAAACACCCACTTGGCCAATTCTAAGTAAATCTTTAACTTTCAAGGACAGCCTGGGCAAATGACGTATCAAAATCACTAGAATTGTCCTGACCCAGCAGATATGGACATGAAGTTGGTTGGCTCAGTCCTGCCATAGCTGGAACTCTCACCTGGCCCCTGCACACTTCCAGGTGAACAGCCTGGCTGGCTGGAGAATGGGGGCTGAGGGAGGAGAGAGGGGAAGCAAGAGGAAGAGAGGGATTAGGAAAGGGACCAAAAAGAGGAAGCAGAGAGGGAGGCAGGTGAGCAGGAAGGGGCTAGAAAAGGAGACACACAGAGAAAGAGGGAGAGAGAGAGCAGATCAGGAAGAGCCCAGGGAGGTTGGCAGAAAGCTCATGTGGGCTGGGTGTCCCTGTGCCATAATTTATTCTAAATACTGAATGCCTACTGTGTGCCAGGAACTGGTCTATGCCTTTGGGGAAACAGTGGTAAATGGTAAAGAAGACAAGCACTTTCCTCGAGGAGTTTATAGTCTCACAGATGACTGATGACAAGTTAATATATTATAAAAGTTGTTAAAGAAAAATAGAGCAGATAATGTTCTACTCTCAAGTAGAAGTGAGCTTCAGTTCAACACTACAGTATTCAAGTGAAGACCAAATGTACAGACAGTTAAAGAGATGTTTTCATTCGGGAGATTGCAATACGGAAAATAATGGTGGCAAAGGAAAGTTTAAAAAAAAAAAAAAGGAAGGGAAGGGGTTCTGGGGTTTTAATTAGGCTGATAAACAAGGGCTTTGTCTTTAATTCTTTAGGAGCCTTGAAGAAGGATGCAAATGGGTCTTAAAATACTGGAGGGCGGGGGTGGTCCTCTGAGGCTTAGCCTTGGAACAGCAAAGAATAGGGGATTTGGGGAAACAATGGGTAGGGGATTTCTTAAATATTGCTGTTTTCCAGGAGCACTGTTTTTCAGGTCAGTTTCAACCCTCCCACGGACACCGTGCCATCTCTGTATTCTAAAAACCAAATGTGATTGCTTCTCACCACACCTCAGCTCGGGAGTTCCTGCAGGCAGCCCTCCGCAATCTGGTTCCTACCTGTACCAGTTAGCTGACTGGGACCTAGCATGAATGTGCCCTGACTTGGGAAAAGCCCAGGGAAGGGCACATTTGAGAGGATCTTCTGGGTCAGCCCACCCATCATCATGTCTACACACCTTCTGTCATAGGGTCACACTTAACTGTGAGTGGGACTGTGAGCCCAGGAAGAGGGAGAAAATGGATGTCTGGGTCACTGCCAGATGGCATGGTCACACGTGCTTTTCATGCTGTTCCCTTTCTCTTTGGGAACACCCCCTCCCTGGCCCTTCTCTAATTGTATGGCTCCGTGTACCTTTCTGGAGACCTTGAGGCATGCTTGCCTTTAGGAATTTTTTCCAGGGCACCAGTGTGGGTCAGGTACCCCCTGAATGCACCTGAAGACCTGTTACAAAACTAATAATCACACTGTTCTCCAACTGTTTCTTTTCTTGTCCATCTGCCACACTAGATCTTGGGGGTCCCTGATGTTAGGGACTCTGCCTCTGGCTCTCCATCCTAGATGACCAGCACTGCCTGCTGTTGGGTGGGCAGTTGATAATGTTTGTCAGATAAATGGACTCTGGCTCACTGCTGAACTGCCAGGATCTCTATGAGTGATAATTTCAACCAGTAATAGTCATCTGATAAGAGGTTTCACTTGAGATCTGGGTCTGGATCAGTTCTTACACTAGGGCCCCCAAGAAAATACTAAGTATTAGTACTAGAAATGCAAAGAGAGTTAGATGCCTGATTTTGAGTTCAGGACTAGCCTCAGCTCCTTGGCAGGAGAGCACAGAGGGCAACAAACTCCCACTGAATAAACTGGTCTAAGACAGCAGCCAGTTCAGAAGGAAGGTAAGGGGCTGTATGGCTGTGTTTGCAGAGTCTTGGGTAAGTCAAGTAAACAGTAACATAGTAACACATTAGGGCACAGTTTCTATCATTCCTGCTCTGCTCCTAGCCAGATTGAGTCAGGACCAAACACAGTTAAACCTTACTAACGCAGGAGAGAAAGGCTGAGTCATTTTCATGATGACTGGCTCATGGCAGGAATCATTATTGAGACTGAGAATGGGAAAATGGCACCTCTTTTTATGTTGAGTTATTAGCTGGGGCTCCATTTTTATAGCTTTTGAAGAAGGAACTATATAGCTCACACATCCAAGAACAAATAAAGTGGGAGATTACCTCATGCATGAGTAACCAGATAGCAAAGCGACTGAAACCTATGGGCTGAGGGAGCAGAGCAGCTACCCAGAGCTACCCACACTTCTTGCCCATGGAACACCCTGGAGGAGTTAGTGTCTTCATTCTTGGGCCTGCTGAGTGCCCCGACACCTCCAATTTTAGCAATTCATGAGGGCCAAGTGGGTGAGAAAAAGGAACTGTAAGGGCCTATTTAGCCAGAGCGATTCCATCTCAGTTGAACAGTGATTTTGTTATTTATGCAGTAAAACTTAAACTGATCCTGCCTCCCCGCCAGGGGAACTTACTTAAAAGCAAGCCCGGGAAACCAGTAAAATATGGTCAACCAGTCCCTGACAACAGAGCCCAGAATACAAGGACAAGTGAGGCCAGGTAGAGACATCCAATCAGTAAAGCGCACATACTATCTCCCTAACTACCAAAGAATGTGGGTCCCCCTGCCTTTTGGGCGCCACTTCTGACCAAGGTGACAGGCTAGTTCAAATAACTACTACGGGGTGAACTGTAATTCAATTGGCCACCCGCGTGTGACCTAGCATGACTATGCAGATTTCTCTGTGTGTTACAATTTCACTGGCCACCTGTGTGTGGCCTTTGCTCTATAAAAGTTAGTCCGTGAGGCTGGGAGGGGTCGCTCTCTCCATAAGGGACGGCCCCAACCAGTCGGTTTGATTCTTGGTGCTGGCACGAGATAAAGCTTTGCTTGACCTTCGCTTTGTATCAGTCTCGCTCCTTTGATCATGGACCCTAACAGAATAGGACCTAAACAAATTTCTTAACTTTAAACGGTTGACTTGCGTTCTAGGATTGGTGAAATCAATGAAATCAAGATGAATCATGCCTTTGAACCATATGCTTTTCTATATGCTCTGGTGCTTCTTTTCCTGGTTGGGCTGGTTCTTATTTGAGTCCTTTGGAGCCCTAGAGAGTGTCTGAGGGCACAAGGACAGGTATCTCAGGAACTACCCAAAAGACCTCAGGGACACTGTGGCCTCAAGACAGTAATTCCTGAAGGCTCTGCATTCGTGAGCTATCCCACAAGAGTGGAAAAACGCTGAGTTCTCTCTGCTGTGGAGTTATACGTATGTACGCGGGTTCTGTGGGAACATCATCGAGTGCTCAGATGGCAATCATGGTGATGATGGTCATGATGGTCATGACGAAAGTTTACATTTATTAAAACATAAAATGTACTGGGCACTACGCTGGGGATTTACCTGCAGTGTCCTGTTCTATACTACATAACATTCATCATTTTAAGTGGGAAACATACTGGTGGGGAAGATTCTGAATAATCCAGCTTTAAAATGAATCTGACTGAAAAACCCATCCAGAAGTCTTGGCAAAGGTGTGCCCCTGAGTGCCAATCAGGGCTGGCTGTGCCCCTGGGAGCCAGGACAGGCTCTTCCCTCACATTTTATTTCAAACTTGAGCATTTACCTTACCACCCCTGCTGTTACCACTTTACTCCAAGCTAACATCATCTCACACCTCAACTACAAATAATAGCTTGTATTTGTTAAGCTCTTCTTGGGTGCCAGGCATTCATAGCATGCTTTCTGTGTTTGGTGGTTTAACCCAATACGGTAGAGATCTTTATTTTATTTTTTAAAGATTTTATTTATTTGACAGAGATCACAAGTAGACAGAGAGGCAGGCAGAGAGAGGAGGAAGCAGGCCCCTGGCTAAGCAGAGAGCCCGATGCAGGGCTTGATCCCAGGACCCTGGGACCATGACCTGAGCCGAAGGCAGAGGCTTTATCCCACTGAGCCACCCAGGCGCCCCAGAGATCATTATTAAGACCATTGTGTCTCACAGCTTCACGTGATATCACTTGCACTGCCTTCACTGGGCTCCAGGGGGTCATTCCACCTGGAGGTGTACAAGGTAGCAGACCTTACTATTATCATCTCCATTTTACAGATTGGGAAACTGGGGCCCAGCAGTGTTATTTAGCTGGGCCACATTCACACTGCTCCTTAATGCACGGGCATGCTTCAAACCCCAGCAGTCTGTCTCCTGAGGCTTACCCACTATGTTACACTTCTTCTCCTCCTCTTTGTTAACACCCTAAGTGGTCTCTCTGCTCCTGTTTTGCCCTTTCATATTCTCCAGTAGACAGACTGGTCCTTTTAAAACACATAAACCATATTTTGACCCAAGCCCTCCAGTAACTTTGCTTCCATCCTAGTATACACTTGGAACAACTCCTTAGCATGTCCCCACAAGGCCCTATGTGGCCTGGCCCCTGGCCATGCCTCAAGGCTCCTCACCAACAACTTTCTGCCCAGCTCACTCTACTCCACCCACACTGGCCTTTCTGTTTTCTGAAGATCACACCAATCTTGGGTCCCACCACTGGGCCTTGGCACCTGCTGTTTCTTCTGCCTCCGCCATATACTTTTCCCAGATCTTCCTGTGGATTTACGCCTTACCTCATTCAGGGCACTGCTGCACCTTCTTTAGGGAAGGTACCCTGATCTTTGCACATAAAATATCCCCCATGTGCTGGTCTCTATCCCATTATTCTCTCATGTCTTTCTTTTTTTTTTTTTTTAAGATTTTATTTATTTATTTGACAGAGATCACAAGTAGGCAGAGAGGCAGGCAGAGAGAGAGAGGGAAGCAGGCTCCCCACTGAGCAGAGAGCCCGATGGAGGGCTTGATCCCAGGACCCTGAAACCATGACCTGAGCCGAAGGCAAAGGCTTAATCCACTGAGCCACCCAGGTGCCCCATCTCATGTCTTTCTTCATAGCACTTTACAGGACTCAAAATTATACCACAGAATTATTCATCTGTTGGTTTTCACCCCTCCGGTGTAAGCAGAGACTTTGTCATCCTTACATACTGAGTCTCCAGGACCTTGAAGAGAGTCTCGTACATCATAAGGAGCTCGATAAATATTGAGTACATAAATGAGCAAGAAAGCAGGGCCACATGAGCACACAGTCGGTTGTGGGGAAGAACCAACAAAGTAGAGGAGGATGGAAAAAGGAGAAGGAAGAAGGAGGAAGAACAGCACTATTCAGATTCCAATTTAACCACATTTACCTAGATTTTCTTACACATGAAGCTTAGATTGATGCATAGTATCTCATTTAATTCTTACAACTGCTGCAGCAAGTAATTTTAGCAGGAAAGGGGAAATAAAAGAATAGTGGGCAGAAACACATTTACATCAATTCCTTGACAGACTCTTTGTCTAAACAGGAAAGAGCTTATTATTAAAGAAACAGACTCGGAATTGCTTATCTTAATGTAGCCTGAACCACAGGATTTTGTGTTTATTTTTCTTATGACTCAATTTTATGAATCCTGTAGGCTATTTAATTTATTGAGTTTACTTTTATTGTAGCTTCAAGATAAAAAAAGGTTTATTTCTACTATCTACTGTTCTCTCAACTCAGCTCATAAAATTCTCCACCCCCCCACCTCAGGGTTTATGTGGATTAATTCAATTCACCAGACAACTGTGAGTTATCTCCATAAACTGTTTTGCCAATTTTTGTGGAGGAGAAGCCTGAGTTTTTCTAAGGATATGTCCAAACTAAAATTTTTATAACAGCATTACACCAGCATTTTAATACGTTGTTCATCTTAATCACATGCTGGAACAGTGACCTAACAGCTTGCAAGACAAGATCTTGCAGTGTCCTAATCTGAAATCCTGGGGCCCCCGATCCCCAATTTCAAAAAAAAAAAAAAAAAACCCTCCCTCTGTATTAAAAGAAAGCACTCTTCAGTGGGTCAGACCCTCCCTGCTTCCTTGTCTAGCTCGACACAGGCTGGTTGGTTGGTCTGTGGTTAAACCTGATCTTTCACAATGAGGATATGGCTTCTGTTGCAGGGTTGTGCAAAACGGGGGAATCTCCTGAAGCTGGGACTTTGAGCAGAGTCCCAGGTTATGTCACAACAGCTCCAGCCAGGGGCTGATGGTCTAGCTGTTGAGCCTCACCGCCCCCTGCATCCGCCTTCTGTGCCATGGTGGAAGCCCATAAATCCAGATGGGGATTGGGACAAGGGGCAAAGGATTATGGCTCACACCCACTTGGTGCTGCTCTCCAGAGGTATCAGGAGCCCTTCAAGGGCTATTCATGCTAAAGTAATAACAGAGTCCTGGTCTGAGACATTTAATAATCCCTGTCAAAAAGAATGAAAACGGTTAATCAATGTAACTTCTAAGAGGGCTTTTGCAAACTCATTCCCTTCTTCCTGTCCTGATGAAAGTGAATTGGCATATGCAGCTGAACCCCAAGGTTCAACCACCACGGTGTCCTGGGCACCCAACTTCATAGTAGGAAATTCTGGGAAGATCCCTCTCCTTAGAACCGGCCTGCTCCATCTGGCAGAGTCAACAACTCTCTACATCACTGAAAACTTTCAAGTGCTCTAGACAGTTTACTCTTGCTTAAACATCTGTGTGAAATATTTTTGATTTCCTTAAATCTCTGGTGTACTCACTGCTTTCTGAAACAAGAGAGCAATGAAGATTAGATCCCATTTGCCTTGCTGACCTAAGGTCATTGGCATGAAAGCCAGCTATGAGATCATTCTGAGGTCTGCATTGCCCCCTGAGGCTACCAAAGCATGTTGGCTGTTTGCCCCTGCCCTCAGTGGGTCTGGTGCTTGTGATGCTTTCGTGAGCCATTAGTGGCCCTGGATTGTTGCCTGGCCAAGAGACTGAGGATGTTGTATAAACTGTAAAGTGTGGCACCCACGGCTGGTGTTGGCATTGGGATCTCTACTGTGGAGAGAGTTGGGTTTGCTTAGGCTTTCATTCATCTTGTGTGACTGTTATATGGAGTCAAAAGATCAGAATTCAAATTTCTGTTCTTCTTGCTATCCAGCCTCAGACTTCCCAAGTCCAGCTCACAAGTCAACCAGCAGTCACATCTTTTCAATGAACCTCCCCACCAATCTCCCCAAGGCCTGTCTGGGATCTTCCATGGAGTAAATGCTCACCACGTATTAGCTAAAGTACAATGGAACCATGAGTCCACCATTCTTGAAGAGAAGCAAGGGGGCAAGAAGCTGGAGGGAAATGAAAATTGCTCTACTCTTCACCCCTTTCCATCCTTTCAACACCGCCTTTGACATTTTTCCTCTCTGCTCTGCCATGCTGACTTTAACACCACTGTCCACTGGCCAGAGCCAGGCGAGAATGAAGAGTCAGATGGCTAGCCAGGTGGCCAGACTCCTGGAAAAGCTATTGGACTTTCAGCAGAGCAGGCAGGAGACCCTGGAACCATCTTCCAGACCACAAGGCAGATGTTATCCTAAGATGTCACCTTCTCCCATTCCCATGTCCTTACTGCTCCTTTCTTCCGGTATCATTAATATCTTCTGTAGACAGAGTTCAGCTGGAAATCTCTGAGCAAGTTATTTAATATCCATAGCAGAAAGCACTCATTGTTTAGCCCAATATCCATTCTTTACTCCCTTGGTAACAGAAGCTCTGATTTCTAATGGTTACCGAGAATGAATGTTGCATTTCCCAATCTCCCTTGTGGGTAGGTCTAACCATGTGACTAAGTTTTAGCCAATGTAATGTAAGGGAAAGTAGTATGGGTGCAACTTCGAGACAGTGTCTTTAAAGGAAGAGGGTGCACCTCTCTTCAGTCCTTTCTCCTTCTCCTGACCGAAGCTTAAGCAGCCATCTTGCACCATGAAGTGGAAGCAGATGCCAAGGATGGCAGAACAACAGGATGGAAGAAGCTTGGGTTCTAACACTATGTAATACCCCATAAGTTCTGGGTTGTCTATCTCCAAACTTTTTCAGTAAGAGAGAAACACCCCTCTCTCCTATTTAAGTCATTCTTCTTTTGGGTTTTTCTGTTACATGCATCCAAATCTAAGCCAATCTGAGACATTTCTGAGCCTTGATTTCTTATTCTAAAAACTACCAATGTCGTAGAATTATTCAGAATGCTAAATAAGAAAGCTCTTTTAATATGTTCTTTTTTTTTTAAAAGAGTAGTTAATTCATTAATTATCTAGAGTGAGCAGGGGGAGGGGCAGAGTGAGAGGGAGAGAGAGAGAATCTCCAACAAACTCTGCACTAAGTGTGAGCCTGACTCGAGACTAGATCTCACAATCCTGAGATCATGACCTGAGCCAAAATCAGGAGTTGGATGCTTATCAGACAGAGCCACCCATGTGCCCCTCAGATGGATGTAAATAGCCAAAAGCTGAAGGAGGAGTGTCAACCCTTTGAAACAGAAATGCCCTGACTTGCAGGACATGGGCAATGTCAGGGAGGGGATCCTGGAGGCACCTCTAAATTGTTCACAAAAGCATCTCAAGAGATGGAGAGCCAGCTTTAGATGACTGGCTGCCCCTGAAAGGTGACACCAGTTTATGATGATCCCAAGGAGACTTTGCCTCCCCCTGCCATCCTCCCACCTATGAACCAGCCCCAGGGAGACTGAGGAGAAGCCCACCAGACTGCCACCCCATTCCCCACAGCTGGCTTCCAGTCCACAGGCAGCCACTGGGGAAGGAGATGGGGTGTGGCCTCTTACAGGTTCATGGTGTTGACTGTTCTTGGAGACTAGACAAGCTCATTGCCAGGTGGAGTCAGCACTTGGAGCCTAAAATGACTCTAGGATTGTCTCTTACCCTAAGAACAAAAAACAACAGTCTAGGGGCCTGCTGGAGTGCTCACACAGGGCTAGGGAAGGATGAGCAGTAGTAAACAGATCATAAGGAATGCTGAGAGATGACAAATAAAAGTCCACTCTGATTGCTTTATGTGTCCGCCGGGCAGCAGGGACAGGACTTGTTTATGTGTTGATGTCTACCCAAACACAGCTGCATGGCCACAAATCAGAGGCATGTCTTCCCTCAGGAGGGCCTCCAGTGTCACGTTGCTGGAGAGAGCCACTCTGGGGCTTGGGGTGTCATGAGGAATGTGCCTGGCCTGCTAGGGGAAAGGGGGCAAGTCCTCCATGAGGGGACAAGACTCTGTCCATTTTCCCTTTGGGCCAACTTTCTTCCAGTCCTCTAGGAGGCCCAGCAAGGAGCCTCTCCAGCTGCTGGTGGCTGGGCCCAGACTAATCAAAAGCAGCCCTGGGCAATAAGACTAAAGGCCTGACATCATAAACCCACGGTCAGCAGGGGCTATGACTTGAGACCCATGAAGGTGTGGAGTGTCCACTGGGGTCCCTCATGTCAAGTTTATCAGAGCTTTCCTCACAGAGGTGTGCCCATTCCTCTCTGCTCTGTGGCACTAAGGCACCCCTGCCTCTGCAATGACTCCAAGGAACAATCATGGAAAGGAATCTCTGTCCTTCCCCTTGATGGCTAACTCCGTCCCAACTCCGTATGGCATTCCTTAGTCTGGGCCAGCTGCCACCTGATAGTCCTTGGGACTGACCTGGCTGGGTGTGAGCAACACATTAATCTCACTGGAGAATGGGTATTTAACGAGAAGTACAAAGGTTAAGATAAATAAGGCTCAAAAAAAAAAAAGAAGAATATCTACACGGGGAGAGAGCTGCAGAGCACGAGGTTGTCATTCTGGAACAAGCAGCCTCCGGCCACACACTGGCTCAGCTGCTGACACAGCTTCCGCTCCTGGCTTCTCCTCTTCAGTAGCTCCTAAGAGACCACATCCAGAAAGATGGAGTCCAGATGGATCCAGAAGAGGAAGGAGTCCAGCCAAGTCCCAGTTGGAGAGGGGAGTTGCTTGTGGGAAGTGGCGGGGGTGGGGTTTGGGGAGGGGAGGATCAAAGAAACTCCGGACTCTTCTGGGAAGGCAAAGGTAAACAAAAGGCAAAAGGCGCTGAATGGGGTGCCCTCTCTGTGGGCATCCCTGCCTTTCATTTCCTCTCCTCTCCAATACCTTGTAAATGACTCATGTATTCATTCCACCGAGGTCTCCTGAGGACCTACTCTCTGCTGGACCTGGGCTCTCTGGGTTTGAGAACAAAGAAGGTTCAGCTGCTGCCCTTAGGGAGCTCAGTCTAAAGGGCAGGACAGTCACCTACAGAGAAGTTCTGAGGGAGAATGTGGTGGTTGAGCCCCCCCCAGGAAGCAGATTCTGAGACAAAGTTGAGCATGCAGGGTGCCCTTGGGATCGACCTTATGGAAGGGCAGGGGAGGACACAGGATGGGTAGGTGAAGAGGCCCAGCTGCAATGTAGGCCTGGTAATGGCCTCTGCCACCCAAGGGAGCCCTGCTGCTAAAAAGGCCTCCCAGCGAGGCTGAGAGAATGTCACACTCTGCCTCAATTCCCTTTTGGTTGGGGTCCCCAGAATGGAGTATGACTTGGGGAGCTGTGGCCATCCCTGGGGAGCAGCACAGCCTTCCAGCAGCTGGACCACCATGTCCTCTGATTCAGGGGGGCCTGGGTGTGGGTCCATGGTGCCCCCCACATCACCCAGAGCACTCTGGGAACAGGGAGGAGAACAGTGATGGAGATGTCTCTGAGAAGAGCCTGGGGCTGGGAAGAGCTTTCAGGCAGAGAAAGGATAGTGCATTTGAGCTTCGAGGCCTGGGGGTTGTTGTGGCCCAGCAGACCGGGGAAGGAGCATCCAGGGGAAGTGAGGCAGTAGCTCTCCTCACTCACCATGAAGACCTGACTTCATCGCCCATGTGACGCCAGGGAGACCAGGCCTCTCCCCAAACACCAGGTGAGCGTAACTGTGCGTAAACAGTTAAGTTGCTGTGACCGGAGAGAAATCCTATCATGACTGGCTGGTGAGCAGCTCCATGGGACTTCTTCATTTGCAAATACTCAAATCTATTAATAAACATGGGTACAAGCTGCAGTGGGCGTGGAGGGGACACAGTGCTTTAGGGCAGACAGAGCCACGCATTTCCTGTGTGACCTTAGCCCAGTCACTGCACCTCTCTGAGCTTCAAGCCCTTCATCTGCAGAGCATAACTGACACTTCCAGGGTTGTGTGGCTTCCACGAGATCAGGTATACAAAATTGCGCTGAACTGGGGGGGTCCCTGGCACAGCCTTGCTGCCTTGGACCCTCATTAGGGCTGCAGAAAGTGACCCAGCCAGCCTCAAGGCCAAGGCTGTTCTGTCACTCTATCCTGAGAGCCAGCACTGCCACCAGAGCAAGCCGGAGGACATCGGCCTGCATTCAGTCTGTTCAGACGAAGTGGTGACTGGTACTGAGCAGAGACTGGGGATTAAATGGCCTGGTTCTTTCTCATCTGGCTCCTCCAGGACTGAGGTTGGAGATGGTTGCTTAGCGACAGTGTTAATTCATCTTTGGGACCATCCCCCTTCCCACTAGGGCAGGAATGCCACCATGCTCATCCAAACTATTGTTTTTGAGGACAGTTTGGATACTTCTTCCTAAAAGGGGTTTTTTTCTTCTGAGGTAAACCGGGGGCACTCCTCTGATGGGAATCACCCTGGGATGAAAGAACAGCTATGCGGAGGGCGGGGGGGCTACAACTTGGGGCCCTTGCCCACTCTTTGTGGGGCAAATTATTCCGGAACAGCAGCAGGATGACCAAAGACAAGCTGCACAAGCGGGCCTCTGTTCTGTGCTTGGCAGGGAAAGCACGGGACTCTATTTTTTTCTCTTTTTAAGCCTTTCTAAGTCCCAGCCATGTGCTGCCCCCAGGACAGAACTGGGTTCCTGAGCCTCTCAGAAGAGGGGGTGGTGAGAGAGATGAGTCAGAGCACCTCCAATTAGGATGGCACCCACAGCGGCCTGGGAATTGGAAACTTCGGAACTGTTCCCCAGACAGCAGGCCTCCCAAAGCTGTCTGCTGCCCTCCACATTGATTCCTTCAGCCCTCAGCCCAGATTCCAACTGCTTTTGCAGGCCAAAAGCACCAAGCAGTGAGACCTTAACAGTCAGATTTTCCATAAGCTGAAAGGAAAGAACATTCGAAGAAAACATGATTTCCTCGGTGAGTATCAGCTTCAAATGATTCTCAAAGCAGAAGACAATGAAAGAAGCACACAGCCAGTCAGGTCAGCCTGGCTTATTTTAAATTCACCTCACAAAGCAAGTGTACAGCGAGAAAACTCTTTGTAAGAGCAACCAACCGAATAAATCAACTTTCGGCGAGCTTCCCAGTGCAGAAAAAGCCATAAAACATCCATTTGTGCAATAAAACCCTGCTGTTGGGATAGAAAGGTGAGAGGCCCACTGGGGGACCCTGTCCGAGTCCCGGCAGCTCTGCCTGCAGTGACATGGTTGCCTCTGCTGTTCACGTGCAGGGACAGAGTTTGTACCTATCCCACCGAGGACTGTCCCATCAGATCAGCAAGCACCAGCTGGGCTAGAAGTGCCCTAAAGTCCACCACTAGTGCTTGGGCCTTTTATCTTTTAATGCCCAGCACCCTGATAACACAAAATCAGAGAACAGTCAGTGTTGCAAGTGGATAGACCTTTTTTAGTTTCTTCTGCAGTACAGAAATGCAAAATGCCTTCTGGAAAAATTCTCTCCTCTCCTCCCTATCCTTAGGAATCACAGGAAGAAAAAGCCATGAGAATCAATGACCTCTAGTCCTCCTAAGCCATTTCTCACCCAGAAGGAGGGCCCTGCCTACAGACTGCTAAGAGAACCAGAAAAGAGGAGAGAGAGGTGCAATTATTTTTACTAACATGTAAGTTAGAGACATATCAGTGTCAGGCCTTGAAGGTTTGTAGCATCACTGATGAGTTAGCTCTATCAGCTCTATCAGCACCAAGAATCCATAACAAGAATAATCTGAGATTCCCCCTACACCTGCCCTAGTTAACTGGGTGGAAGAAAGGGAGCAGTGTGTGCATCTCCTCTGTAATAGATATTTATTCAGGTCAAATCCAAAGAAAGTAGGTTATCAGTGTGCCTGGGTGGCTCAGTTGGTTAAGCATCTGCCTTTGGCTCAGGTCACAAGCTCAGGGTCCTGGGATTGAACCCCGCACTGGGTTCCCTACTCGGCGGGGAGTCTGCTTCTTCCTTTCCCTCTGCTGCTCCCCCCTGCTTGTACTCGCTCTCACAAATAAATAAATAAATAAACAATATTTTTTTAAAAAGTGAGGTTTATTATCAGGAATGTACAGAAACCCAGAAAAAGAAACAGAATATTCAGGAAATATCCTCATCTATTCTTTTTCTGCTCTTCCACCTTGTACTATGTTCTCTCCCACTGTACTATGTTCTCTCTCCCTTGTACTATGTTTCTCCCCCTGACTGGTGTTTAAGGTCTCACTCCTGCTCATGCTTCACTTTGCACACCGTGACCATGGGATCCGTATGGTCCTGGCTTCATCCACTTCTGAACATGTCTCACTGCAGTTCAGCTCCTGGTGCTAACTCATCCTCTTGATGTTTTCCATTAAAATTCCTGGGTGAGCTCATCATGTTGAGCTAGGTCACATCAGAGGTTGTTGGACAGACAGTACATGACCCCAGGTCAACAGCTCACCCCAGGCCATTTTCTAGGCTGGAGGAGACCCTTGGGGAGAGAGGGAGGGAGAGAGAAAAAGGAGGCTGTGTGCCAGATATGGCTAAGGTAGACCTCTAGGAGAAGCACACCAGGGTATGGTGTTTAATATGGCGATCCCTTGGCTCTGGCTGACCGAGACAGTGCTAAGTTTTGGCAATGTGCATTGGATAGGCAAACATCCTGAGAAACTATTTCATTTTCATGAAATCTGCGTCATATTCAAGGGGACCAATATGGACAAACTGTGAAGGGTTTTCAGGATTCAATTAAATGTAGGTCTCTCAGAAGGACAAAATGCAAGCAAGGTGCTAGTTTGGGAGGTCACACACAAAAAGTATTAATAGGCTTAGAGTATCTAGCTTTTGATACAGGAGTCCTGGTCAGACAGGGAGGAACTCTCCAGCTCTGCTTTGAATTCAAATTCATGTAACTAAGAAGACTTCTGAGCCAGGGTCATGGGAGAGGGACAGCCGAAGCCAGGGGTCTAACTGAAGGAGAGCTTCTTCTTGTCCACCATCAGCTGCTGTGCTGGCCAGCTGACTGCACCTCCTCGTGGCCATTCCCCCCACTTACTCAGCCACAGACCTTCATCAGACACCTTCATCTATGCCTGAGGCACATCTGACTAGGACTATTTGCTTTCAGAAAAATCACAGTAGGGGGCTCTAAGATCTGGCCTCCCTGTAGCAGTTATGCTCCCCCATCTTCAGCCTGACCCCAGAAAAAGGCTCTTTGTGGTTTGTGAAAGGGAAAGCCTGTGCTGTTCCTGTCAGCACTCTATTCTCACTCCTTCACTCCTTCAGAACACTTCACTTCCAGTCACCAAACATGTGTGAGGTTCCCCCAGCAAGATTTTCTCAGACACCAGCTGGGTACCCTATGATTTCACTCAGTTCTAACACTCTTTTCCTGCAGATAGCATCAGATCCCTCAGGTCAAGGGCTCAGCCCCTTCACATGTCAGTCCCACGTCCAGGTTCTGAGCTGATCTTCTGACCAACAGGCTCTAAATGAGAAGTTACCATGACTCTTCTCTTGGGCTCAGTCAATTTTGAACTATACACTGGTTCATAGTGTTCAGGAGAAGAGTTTAGTTACAATCTAATGGTTTATTATAAAAGGATAGGATAAAAGATACAGATGAATACCCAGATGGAAGACATGGGTATGGCAAGGTGTGTGGGAAGCAGTGAGGAGCTTCCATGCCCTCTCCAACTTGCAACTCTTCCAACATCTCCACCTCTTCACCAACACAGAAGCCCTCCAACCCCTACTTTGGGGATGTTTATAGGGACTTCGGGGCTTTATCATGTAGGCGTGATCAGTCATTAACTCTGTTCCAGCCCCTCTCTCTTCTCTGTAGAGAAGGGGGTGGAGGTGGAATGTGGAACTGAGAATCCCAAGTTCCAATTATGGCGTGGTCCTTCTGGTGACCAGTCCACACTTGGGAGCCCACTCAGCATCACCTCCTAAGAATCAAAGACACCCACACTACTGAGGGAATACCATGGAATTTAGAAGCTCTAGGTCAGTCAGGATCTGGGTCAGAGACCAAATATTAGAACAAAAGATGCTCCCGAGCTCTTATCACTTAGGGGGAAATTACAAGCATTTTAGGAGCTCTGTGCCAGGAACTCATGGCAGAGACTAATCTATATTTTTTTTCTTATCTCACACTGTGCTTCTGACAAACCGGCTGTAATTAGAACTTCCCACAGCCCTCCCCTTGGGCTCAGCCATTGGCTAAAAAGCTCCCAGAACTCAGGAAACATTTTTCTTACTATTTTGCCAATTTATTCTACAAGGATAGAACTCAGGAAAACCAGATGGAAAAGACACACACACAACAATGTTCTGTGGGAAAGGGGACAGAGCTTTCATGCTCTCTCCCAGTGCGCCACCCTCCTAGTAACCTCCGCCTGTTCACCAACCCAGAAGCTCTCCAAACCCTGTGATCTGGGGTGTTTATGGAGGCTTCATTCCATAGGCATGACTGATTAAATCATTAGCCATTGATGATTAATTCAACCTCCAGCCCCTCTCCCCTTCCCACAAGTTGGGTGGTGGGGGGTAGTGGAGACCGAAAGTTCTAACCCTCTAATCATGACTGACCTCTTGGCACCAGTCCCCATCCAGTGGCGACCTAGGGGCTTTCCAAGAGTCACGCCATTAACGTAACTCAGAAGTGGCTAACAGGGTTTCTTATGAATGACCAAAGAGATGCATTTTCACATTTAGCACTCTGAAGCTATTTACAAGAACTGAGAACAAAAGCCAAATATTTTAACAGAAGATGCCTCTATTGCTCTAATGAGTTAGGCAATGACAAGAGATTTGGGAGCAAGAAAGTGCAGATGAAGACCAAAATATAAATCACAGTATCGCATGCTTCTTAGCAAAAGAGAGAGCTGAGTACATTTTAATGGGCCACCACCATTGGGGGACTGAGAGTTCCTGATACCACAGTGACCATCTCGCAAGAGACTCAAACTGGCTCGAGAGAAGACCTTGCTTCTGTCTGAGGGAGCTGGGGAGCCAGAAGGTCCATGCCTTGAAAAGCCAACTCTTTCTGAAACTTAAGAGCCTTTCCCTGAGCAGTTTTCTTATTTTATTATTCTGTTTTACTATGTCTATTATTTTAAATAATCAGTAACAACTTGTAAATCCAATTTTAAAACAAAATTAATTTTCAAACCATTCATAACAACATTTGGTCAAGAGATCCAACAGCCCTGTGATTCCTCCAGAGCAGGAATTATTAACCCTGTTTTGCAGATTTGGAAACCGAGAGAGACTAGAGGGGAGGGAAAATGTGTTTTCCCTGGCTGGTTTTGAAAATTAAACTGGCAACATCATATTCACAGGAGAAAAGCATACAACTTTATTTTTTTATAATTTTTTAATTTTTTTATTAACATATAATATATTATTAGCCCCAGGAGTACCAGTCTGTGAATTGCCAGGTTTACATACTTCACAGCACTCACCATAGTACATACCTTCCCCAATGTCCATAACCCAACCACCCTCTCTGCCCCCCCACCCCCAGCAACCCTCAGTTTGTTTGTTTTGTGAGATTATGAGTATCTTATAGTTTGTCTCCCTCCCAATCCCATCTGGTTTCATTTATTCCTTTCCTACCTCCCAAACCCCCCACATTGCCTCTCAAATTCCTCATATCAGGGAGATCACATGATAGTTGTCTTTCTCTGACTGACTTATTTCACTAAGCATGATAGCCTCTAGTTCCATCCACGCCATCGCAAATGGCAGGATTTTATTTCTTTTGATGGCTGCATAGTATTGCATTGTATATATATACCACTTCTTCCTTATCCATTCATCTGTTGATGGACATCGAGGTTCTTTCCATAGTTTGGCTATTATGGACATTGCTCCCAAAAACATTCGGGTGCATGTGCCCCTTAGGATCACTATATTTGCATCTTTAGGGAAAATACCCAGTAGTGCGATTGCTGGGTCATAAAGTAGCTCTATTTTCAACATTTTGAGGAACCTCCATGCTGTTTTCCAGAGTGGTTGCACCAGCTTGCATTCCCACGAACAGTGCGGGAGGGTTCCCCTTTCTCTGCATCCTTGCCAGCATCTGTCATTGCTTGACTTGTTAATTTTAGCCATTCGGACTGGTGTGAGGTGGTATCTCCTTGTGGTATTGATTTGTATTTCCCTGATGCCGAGTGATATGGAGCACTTTTTCATGAGTCTGTTGGCCATCTGGATGTCTTCTTTGCAGAAATATCTCTCCATGTCCTCTGCCCATTTCTTGATTGGATTATTTGTTCTTTGGGTGTTGAGTTTGATAGGCTCTTTACAGATTTTGGATACTAGCCCTTTATCTGATATGTCATTTGCAAATATCTTCCCCCATTCTGTCAGTTGTCTTTTGGTTTTGTTAACTATTTCCTTTGCCGTGCAAAAGCTTTTGATCTTGATGAAGTCCCAATAGTTAATTTTGCCCTTGCTTCCCTTGCCTTTGGCAATGTTCCTAGGAAGAAGTTGCTGCGGCTGAGGTCAAAGAGGTTGCTGCCTGTGTCACATACAACTTTATTTAACATAAGTTTGATGTGACATGGGGGCCTTCATAAGGGACTGAGAACCTGAAGAAACTGTTCAAGCTGAGAGTTTTTTATGCCGGGTTTGATGATGAGTGGGCCGTTGTGGAGAAATACGGTAAGAGAAGGTAAGTGTAGCAAGTTGGGGGGAACTTAGCAAGGCCTGTTTGTCCGGATTTTTCTTAGTGTCCCTCCATCTTGAAGATAAGGATGTTCCTTTCCTCTGGGTGTAGGGACAGCATCTCTCACAAGAGGGTTTTTATGACCTGCTTCAGAGGAAGAAGGCAGGAGAAAGTCACAGAGACCTCCCCACTTCTCAGATTCCTTCAGCTTAAAGTCTTCAAGATACTCCAGTATATGCTGTTGTATCTGGTAACAAAAGGTATTATATTTTGGGGTGGCATGCTCTGAACTCCAATATCTCCTATCTAGTATGGAGCAGAATTGGAATTTGAATCCGGATTTAAGGTCCAGGGTGATACAACTGTTTTCTGCCAACTCCATTACACATGGTGCTAATAGCACATTACAGAAGCTGAAGCCAAAGGCAAAGCTGATAACAGTTTTTTTTAAATACAGAAGAAAGGATTACTGCTTGGGTAGCTAACCCATCATTAAATGAGGCTATAGAGGAAAAAACTTGCATCAGGCAGCTTCTTACCTCCTATCCTTTGGAGCATGAGATCTGCCATATGAAGAATTTATACCACAGGCATCTATTTAAGAATTTAAGATTATATTCAAATGCCTTCTTGTTAAAATAGAGTTTCTTTTTTTTTTTTTTTTTAAAGATTTTATTTATTTATTTGTCAGAGAGAGAGCGAGCGAGAGCGAGCATAGGCAGACAAAGTGGAAGGCAGAGTCAGAGGGAGAAGCAGGCTCCCTGCAGAGCAAGGAGCCCGATGTGGGACTTGATCCCAGGACGCTGGGATCATGACCTGAGCCGAAGGCAGCTGCTTAACCAACTGAGCCACCCAGGTGTCCCAATAGAGTTTCTTTTTTTAAGGGGATTTTGAAAAGGCATTCTTTAAAAGCTTTCCTAAGGAGGTGTCTCAAATTATGATTCAGTGATTTTCAACATTAGTAACTAGAAAAGAGGGATTCACTTTTTTCCTTTAAACATAATTTTCTTTTTGAGAGAGAGAGAGAGAGAGAGAGAGATGGCGCACATGTGAGTGGGGAGAACAGAGGGAAGAGCAGTGGGAGAAGGGAGAGTATCAGGCAGGCTTCATGCATGGAACTTGTCAGCTGGGCTCAGTCTCACGACCCTGAGATCACCACCTGAACCAAAATCAAGAGTCAGACGCTTAACTGAGTCACCAAAACAGCCCTCTTTAAACACAATTTTTAATCCAGAAAAAAGAAATACATTGAACTTCCTTTCCACATTTTTTCAAGACTCAAGTATTTTAAAACTGCCTCAAGATATTCCTTCTGATGAACTCAAGATATGTCTGTATTCCCATATCCCAAGCGGCAGAAAACTTTTTGCACCAATTTGTTCTTTCATTGAACAAATATCAAAGCGAATCAATGAATTGATTTGCTCTTCTTTCTTGCTTATTAATAATCATGGGATAACACTGATCATCAGCCCATCGGTATAAAAACAAAGAGCAAATAAAACATTTAAAGAACCTCCAGCATTTCAATGCTCAAAAGGCCTTTTTGTGACCTGTGTCCTAGCATCCTCATACCTGAGCTACTCCTGTTGCCCTGTAAATTAAGTGACCCTATGAAACCACACATCGCTAAGTAAAGTACACACAAGCCATGGTGGCTGATAATCACCACTGCCAGCTCACCATAAAATAGTCAGTATCTTCCTGAAATCTTTGCGAACTAAAGAAATCGTTTAGCGGACCGTTCACATGACTCCCGCAGAGCTGACTTCGAAAGTTCATCATTCCTTGCCTGTCAGCAATGTCCAAAATCCCTGATACAGAAATATGCAGACCGTTAAGTCTCCAAAAGTCACAGACCCCTGATTGTGTTTACCAGGGATGCCCTCAGGGAAGGTTTTTAAAAGTCTGGAAGGGCTTTCCCCAGACAGAGGTTGTCCTTGCAGAAAAGGCCGGAGATGGGGTGAGGGATGTCAGCCTGAAATCAGAAAAGATTTTGGCCAAGGAATGGAGGCATACTTGCTTTCCATTAATCATTTTTAAAAGCTTCTTAATGAAATGAAATATACAGAAAGGTACATATTATTAGCATACAGTTCATGAATTTTCACAAAGAACACAGCTAGGTGACCAGCACTCTGAACGATGACAACAACAACAAAACCAGAGTATCACCAGCAGACCCTGCTCCCAGGTCACCCTCTTAGACCTCCTTCCCCAGAGGGATACTACGGGATTAGTTCGCCTGTTTCTGTGTTTTATGTAAAAGAAAGTAAACAGCATCCACCCTGCAGTGCCCGGCTTCTCTCACTCAATACCATGTTTCTGAGAGCCACCCATAGGGTGGTATTTGCAGCAGATGCCTCCTTCAAACCGCCGCAGTGCCTTCCACTGTGTTGAACTTGGCTTGATTATTCATTCTATTACTGATGGGCATGTGGTCCATACAATGTAACCCAAAGTTTACTGTTTGGCTTGGGAAGTTTTTTAAGAATAACCCCATGGGGGAAGAAAAAAATAACCCCATGTTTGAGTGAGACACTCAGGAGATTTTGTGGCAGCACAACGGAAGAAAATAGATAGCCATTTCATTTGCTGAGATCTCTGGCTCTATTCTGTGCTGCTTTCACTTACCCCCGTGCCCTGGCTCAGGAAAAATTGTGACTGTAACTGCTACAAAGAGGGTGAGAAGTGGAGTCCCAGAAAACGAGGGATAGCCTGGTATCTGCAGGGAGAGGACAAAGGAAGGTGTGCGGGTGTGGGAGGTTGGGTGAGCCTGGTGGTGGGTATTAGAGAGGGCACGTACTGCATGGAGCACTAGATGTGGTGTATAAACAATGAATTCTGGTACACTGAAAAGAAATTAAAAAAAATTTTTTTTAATTGAGCAGGAAAAAACAAAAAAAGAAAAAATGAGATCATGAACTCTTTATTTGATCCAATGAGGCTTAAATCAGGCCCCATCAGACTAACCTTCCTGTTTTTAATAGTGATCTGACCAAACGCTTTCTCCGGCACATACATTCCTAAATACTTCCTGTTTTCTTCCTTCTCCAAGATCACAACTACCCTGCTTCAGATCTTCAGGGCTTCTAAAATACTAACTGCTCACTAGGTTTCCAACAATTTGAGGCAAAGCTAGTATATTTTCAGACAGTCTCTCTTTATCTGAGTGCACTGGTTTAAAATACATCAGGTTGCCCTCATTGGAGGTTTCAGTAACCCGTGGTCTGGAGCTAGAAGATCCTCCTAATGTATCATCAGAAGGTCAGTAGTCGCCTAACACTGTGTCACAACACTGACGTCATTCACCTTGCTTCATCTCCTCATGTAGGCATTTTATCATCTTACATCACCTCAAGAAGGAGGTGGATGCAATACAATAAGGTATTTTGAGAGAGAGAGACAGACCCCACATTCACATAACTTTTGTTAGAGTTACGTTATAATTATTCTATTTTATTACTGTTCAACATTGTGAATCTCTCACTGGGACCAATAACTTATAAATTAAACTTTATCAGAGGTATGTACGTAGAGGAAGAAGCATAGTCTATCTGGGGTTCAGTACCCTCACAGTCTGTGCTTTCAGACATCCACTCAGGGTCTTGGGACATATCCCCTGTGGAAATGGGAAACTACTGTATTCCTAAATACTTAAGAGAGGAGACTCTTAATATTTGACCCTCCAATCACCAGTACATAAATCCAAAGTGCCTTTGGGATCTAGAGATAACAAGAGTCCTCATTTGAAGGAGGAAGGCTGGGAAAATAGAAGGAAGTGAAGTGTTTAGACTCACTGGTTTGGAAAGACTTTAAAAATTTTTATATCAGTAGCAAGAACTTATTTATGTTTTATTTCTTGAGAAAGCTTTGGAGATATTACATGTAAATCTTCAAAGATTTTAAGCATTATTTCATAAAGAATGTGCTACTGTTATATAAATACAAATGTATGAGATGGGAGCAAATATTTTTTAAAAGAATTATGACTTTTTTTTTTAAAGATTTTATTCATTTATTTGACAGACAGAAATCACAAGTATGCGGAGAGGCAAGCAGAGAGAGAGAGGAGGAAGCAGGCTCCCCGCCGAGCAGAGAGCCCGATGCGGGGGCTTGATCCCAGAACGCTGGGATCATGACCTGAGCTGAAGGCAGAGGCTTTAACCCACTGAGCCACCCAGGCGCCCCAAGAATTATGACTTTTAATGATCTTTTTTCTTCTTGATCTTCCTTGATTGCATCCATCTTATGACTTGGTTTTTTCCAAACTTTCTAAGCCCTCAATGATGAGGGATGCTGGTTTATGGGACTTTCTAAAAGGACATCTAAAAGACAAATTAATGATTTCTTGGGTTGCTCAAGTACCCATGATTCACAAGCACCTAAATCTCTTGATGATGTTAAAGTACAAAGGGTTAAAGTATGTGGATATGATAATAATATTTAAAATAATTATTACAGTATTATAAATTATTATAAAAATGTAATAAATATCATTGTTATAGTAGGATGTATAAATCTTAAAAATATAAAAGAAATACAAAGTTCTTCCTGCCCATGACTTTCAGTTCTTTGAGCTAACATTTTCTGTGCTTTCCACTTTTGTGCCCATCCTTGTGTACTTTCATGCCTTTTAAAAACTGATCTTCATGGGGCACCTGGGTGGCTCGGTGAGTTAAAGCCTCTGCCTTCAGCTCAGGTCATGATCCCAGGGTCCTGGGATCGAGCCCCGACCTGGGCTCTCTGCTTAGCGGGGAGTCTGCTTCCTCCTCTCTCTCTGCCTGCCTCTCTGCCTACTTGTGGTCTCTGTCTGACAAACAAATAAAAATCTTTTTTAAAAAAAATAAAAACTGGTCTTCACAATGACTCTGAGGTTTGAGAAAACTGGACTTCAAGAGGTGAAGAGCTCGCCAAAGTTCTAAGATTGTGAGTGACAGAGGCAGAGCTTAAATCCAGCACTGGCTGCAGCCTGAGCCTCCCTCCTCTTGTTAGCTGCTGCTGGCCTCGTACCTACAAGCTGTCCATGAAGGCTGATGCCAAGGCAGTTAGCCTGAAGACTATGCTCTGGGGAGACAAAGGCTTAAACTGTTAACTCCCAAAGTGAGTAAAATTTCCACTGAATTTATTGAAAATCATGAGCTCTAGTTCTCCAACAATTAAAGGGACAAAGTCAGTATGAAAATTGGGTCTTGATTTTGTCTCTCTTTTTCATCAGGTAACATAACGAAAATTCCATTTGGAGAATAAGGACTATGATGTCCACTGAATGTCTGTTCTGTCTGTGCTGTGTGGTGCTAGGAATAGAGAAATTTACAAAATGTGGCTCCTGCATCAAAGTACAGTAACATGAGATTACTGTATCTGTGACACTGGTCAAATGAAGGTTCTGTCTCTTGACTCTGAATTTACTTCCTGTCCATGACTATCAGGGATTAATAACCCACAATGGATCCTTCTTTCTCTAAACTGCTAATATGTGAGGAATTTATGAATAACAACATCAAAAGACAGCCTCAGAGTGCACATATTTTGTTCCTTTAAAGGCTCATTTCCAAGTTTTCTCCCCCAAACATTTATCCCATGTATGTATCTCTCTGTTCCCATCTTCCCAACTGGAGCATCTTGTGCTGATATCAGCATTAAAAATACAGATTCTTTCTTAGCCAGAATCTGCACTCCACTCTCAGTGGAGATTTCTAGAAGATGAGAGACAAAAATGTGGAACTAACCATATAGAACACCTGATCTGTCCTTTCTTTTAAAAATGGAATAACTAAGACTCTGAGAAGCTAAGTAGCTTGTCTATGGTCAGAGGTAAATAAACAATAAACCTCAGACTTAAATTCAGGCCTTTTCCCCCCTATAATGCTTTAGTACATGCCACAACCTTTGGTCAGAGAAGTTTCTGATAGGAGCTCTGGCCCATCACTTGGCACAATTCTCAGATTCTTGGTGAAAGCTGGTTAAGTAAATACATGTGAAGGGTCTCCCAGCTTCTGGTATAGCCCTTGTTACCCCACCCCCACTAGGCCTGTCCTGCACTGCCTCTTCCCTTCCTTCCTGAACCACACTGCCCAACAATGCTACTACTATTCTTGCCTGAGCAGCAATAGCAGGGACAGCATCTCTGCAAATATGTATATTATGCAGGCAGAGATGGAGAACACTCAGAACTATTTAGTCAGTACATTAACCAAGATACATTTTCCTAGTGGACCCCTACATGTGCCATATAGAGCTGAAGTAGGATGTTTTAGTAGGAGGGGTCAGTGACAAATCCAGGGCCTAGAGGGTAGAGGGACATGAAAGAGAAGTGAAAGAATACAAAAGCTAGAGAAAAATCAGTGAGTTAACTGACTTGCTCAAGGTCACACAAACTAGCAGGTATCAGAGTGGGAATTTGAACTCTGGCACTGAGATTACTCTGGAAGCTCCACACAGTGCTGCTCTCCCAATGGACCAGAAACTACTGTGCCTAGTTTGAGGTGTTACAGAGGAATAAAGGACGGTACACAAACATAAATGACAAGGAACAAAAAAGGATGCATATCATCTATAGAAATGTTTATGGAGAACCTACTTATTGTGTTAGAAACTTGTTACAAACTGAACTGCATCCGCCCTCCCAACCATTCATATGTTGAAACCCTAACCCCCAATGAGACTATATTTGGAGACAGGGCCTTAAGGAGATAATTAAGATTGAATGGGATCACAAGTGTGGGGCCCTAATCCAATAGGGTTGGTGTCCTCATAAGAAGAAGAAGATACAACAGGAGCATGTGTAAACAGAGGAAAAGCCATAGGACACAATGAGACAGCAGCCATTGACAGGCCAAAGAGAGACCTCAGGAGAAACCAAACCTGTTGGTACATTAATCTTGAACTTCAAACTTCCAGAACTGTGAGAAAATAAATTTGTTATTTAAGCCACCCAGTCTGTGGTATTTTGTTATGGCCACCTGACCTAATACAATAAAGATGGCCAAAGTGAAGGGGCTGCTGAAGACTACTTCAGTCTCACTCTGTTCCATGCTTACCTGGGCCCAGGGAGAAGATGCGGAACTGATGCACAGCTGAACTGCAATCCGGTAGTTTCAAAGTAAGCAGGTCCATGCTAAAACAAAAAGCAAAAGGACATAAATAACAGTGAAAGTTGTAGAGAGACATGAACAATTTCTTTTTTCCTGTGGCTTATCTGTCTTTCATCCTTTAATTGCCTTGTTTCCATGGTAGTTTTATAAGGATAAACATTTGTTTCAAAAAACTCATTTCCTGACAATTTAGAACAAATGTAAACTATTTGAGACTTTAGATGGTCAATGTTTAGAAAATGTTTATGCCAAGGAAAAGATAAATTCCACTGAAAGAATCTGTGGAGGAACATTAGCAGAAGTGGCAGAGAATGGACCTCTGAAAATCTCCATAAAAGCAGTGAGAACATTTGTAAAAATTGTCAGAATTAACTTTTTCAGAACTCTTAAAATTAATCAAAGGCTTATGGCAATCTGGGAAGAGTCTATTCAGGAAGAAAGGCTCAAACTCAATAAGACCAGCAAGCTTTATGACATTTTAACTTGCTCTATCTCCATTACTTCTCTGCAACCCAAAAGTAGACTTGAAAATCAGTGGCCCTCAAGCACAATGGAAACCAGCAGTGTGGCAACCACTGGAGGGGGCAGAATGGGGTTGGGGTTCCTTCAAAATTCTATTTTCAGAGAATTGGCAGTATTTGGTCTATCTGGTCATTCTTAGAAGACTCTGCTTACAAAACTGTCTTTACTTGGATTGACTTGCAACTTACCCACTAAGAAAAATCTTTTCCCAGGATCATTAGTTGAAAACATTACAGCTGCCCAGGGTGGCAGATAAGAGTTGGGTCAAACAACAGCCTAACCAAAAAGCTTAAAAGAAAAAGGTGGGAACTGAGATATCTATAGGGAGCTTTGAAAAGCTTTCATATATCTGTAGGAATCTAGAAGGCTTCATGCATGGCCAAAGTCATGAACATGTCAAAAAAGACCCGAGAAGGGGCTTAAATTCTCACCTCTGACTGACCTTCAGGCTTTACATAAGCAGAAAGTGAAGGCTAAGAGTTGGAAACTGCCAGGGTACATGGGTGGCTCAGTTGGCTAAGTATTCAACTCTTGATTTCAACTCAGGTCATGCTGTCAGGGTCATGAGATCAAACCCCATGTCAGGTTCTGTGCTGATCATGGAAACTGCTTAAGATTCTCTCCCTCTCTCTCTCTGCATCCCCCAAATAAAGATAGATTTGGAAATCACCTATCTGAATGTTGAAGGTATGCCCCCAAATACTCATACAGAGCTCCTCAGAAATCTCCCACACATTTAGTGAAATTTCTATTGAATCACAAACTGGCCACTAAGTTAAATGAGCAGAGAATTCAGTGGCCACACATGACAAAACATACAGAATTCAACTGCAGACTCAGTTCAGAAAAGCCACCTAAACAAATCAACGGCAACAGCACATGCTGGGAGAGGACAGAATGATTCTCAGCCTCACAACATTATATTATTTAAACATAGAATTTTCAATTAAAAAAATATGAAACATGCAAAGAAACAAGACCATATGGCCTATGTGGCCTTTTTTCAGGGGAAAAATGCAGTCAGTAGAAACCACCTCTGAGGAAGCCTAAATGCTGGGCTTACTAGACAAAGACTTCAAATCAGCTACCTTAAACATGTTCAAAGAACTAAAGAAAACCATGTCTAAAGAACTAAAGGCAAGTAAGAGAAGGATGTCTCAACAAATAGATAAGAATTATAAAAAAAGAACCAAATAGGAACTCCAAAGTTATAAAGTGCAATAACTGAAATGTAAAAATTCACCACAGGAGTTCAATAGCATATTTAGATTATCAGAAGAAAGAAGCAATTTAGGTTGGCAGAAGAAAGAAGAAAGAATGAATTTTAATATAGGTTAACTGAGGTTATACAGTCTGAGGAAAAGAAAAAACATAAAGAATGAAGAAAGATTAACAGAGCCCCTGGAGACCTACGGGACACCATCAAACATATCAAGATATGCATAATGACAGTTCCAAAGAAAAGGACTGAAAGGGATAGGGAAAATTTTTAAAGAAATATTTACTGAAAACTTTCCAAATTTCATGAAAAACATAATCTACACATTCAAGAAGCTAAAAAGGAAGGAAGGAAAGAAGGAAGAAAAAATGTTCAAGTAGAATAAGCTGAAAATGATTAACACTTAAATCATAATCAAACTGCTAAACTCTAAAGACAAAGAGAGAAGCTTGAAGTCAGCAAGAGAGTCTTGGTAACATTAACAGCTGATTTCTCATCCATGACTATAGAGACCAGAAGGCAGTGAGGGATGCCATATTCAGGGATGACATTCAGAGTACTGAGAAAGACCATCATGAGAATTCTATATCTAGCAAAACTATAAAGAAATTGGGACACTCCCAGATAAAAACTGAGAGAATGTGTCACTAGTAAACCTGACCTACAAAACACAGTCCTTCCTTCAGGCTTAGGTGAAAGTACTCTAGACAATAACTTGAATCCATATGGAGAAATAAAAAGCACTCGTAAAGATAACTGCATTGTAAATACCAAAGACAGTATTTATGTATATTTTTTGTAACTCGTTTTCTTCTATTTGATTTTTTTAAAATATTTATTTATTTATTTATTTATTTATTTGAGAAAGAGAGTGTGGGAGGGGGAGGCAGGGGCAGAGAGAAAGGGCAAGAGAGAATCCCAAGCAGACTATCCACTGAGCCCAGCACAGGGCTCAATATCACAACCCTGAGATCATGACCTGAGCCAAAACCAAGAGTCAGATGCTTAACCAACTGAGCCACCCAGGTGCCCCTTCTCCTATTTGATTTAAAAGACAACTGCATAAAACAATAACCATAAATATTTGCTGATAGGCATATAATGTATTAAGATATAATTTTTATGATGATAATAGTAAAGGAATGGGAAGAGAATGAAGCTATAAAAGAGCAAAATTTTTATATACTTTTAAAAGTATGTTGTTATTCATTCACATGAAAATTTTACAAGACGTCGTTGTAACTCCCAGGGCAATCATTAAGAAAATAACTTGGAAGAATCCATGGTGCAGATGGTTTACTTATATCCAGCAAAGTTTTACCGGTATATATAAAACAATGCTAGAGCCAGTATGAATTAGTAAAATCTCTGAAGAAAGGAAGTTCTTCACTGAGGACGTCATTTTTATTGATTTCTCAACATACAGTGACTAGAAAAGCAAACAAAGTGTCCTTTCATTCACTTTAAATCAATCTATTCTGTGGGCCTATTATGTGTCAGGTTCTGTTTGATGCGGTAAAGTAGAGGCTTAGTGGAGACTGTCTTAATGAAAAGCTCTCTATTTTGTTATTTTAATTTCCTAATGACTCAGATCTCTCTTGATCAGCTGTCTCATTATTCACCACCACACTCAATCTAATCTATTTATTCACTCAGCAAATATGTGTTGAGCTCCTGTTATGTGTCACCCATTGGAGATACAGTGGTAAACAAGATGGACAGAGTTTGTGTTCTCCTGGCCTCAGGAAATTTACATGTAACGTATTATATAATGTATAGTATATATAAGGTAATCGCGGGGTGGGGGGGGTTGGTGGGTGAGTGTGCTCCAAAGAAAAACAAAACAAGGGTACAGGGTGGAATGCTTCTAGATAATGGAGTCAGGAAAGACCTCTCTAAAGAAAGAACTTCTCAGAGCACCTGGGTGGCTCAGTGGGTTAAAGCCTCTGCCTTCGGCTCAGGTCACAATCCCAGCGTCCTGGGACCGAGACCCACATCAGGCTCTCTGCTCCACAGGGAGCCTGCTTCCTCCTCTCTCTCTGCCTGCCTCTCTGCCTACTTGTGATCTTTGTCTGTCAAATAAATAAATAAAAATTTAAAAAGAAAGAAAGAACTTCTGATAGATTCACAGAAACCTAAATGAAATGCAAAGATCTGGGGAAGAAGAGTTGCAGAAAGCCTGCGAGATGAGTAGGGAGGCCGGTGTCCTTGGAGAAATAGCGACCAAGTGGGTAGTGTGAAGTGGTCTGAGGTGGTTCGGAAAATCTGGGGCCCGGGTCTTTCTGGGAGTGGGAAGAGCAGGTGCCAAGGCTCTAACATGGGCCCTTCTGGGGGAAGGGTTAAGGCACCTCCTGTGGGAAGTATCCCCAGCACACTAGGGAAACAAGCTACCTCTCCTCGGAGTGACTAAACACAGTGACCATATTTCTATTTGTGTGCCTGTCAACATAGTCAAGTTTGTCTCTCTCCGATAGGCTCTGGGGCCATTGACTATAAACAGCATATCTAATTCATATTATGCTTGCTCCCTGGAGCACTGTATGTCACTGATAAACATCCTTGCACATGGAGTAAATGGAGCTTAGGGTCCCAGCGTGGCAGGTAAAGCCATGCATTACTGAGCTCCCGTCCAACCTTCACTCACATTCCTGGCTCTTTGTAAGCCAGTGAGTGTCCTCACACCCTAGTTCTCTGTGGGTAAAGCCTGAAACAGGCATCCCCTGCCTTCTGAAAAAGCCTGCTTTGTTCTTTTTGTTGGTGGTGTTTTTGTTTTTTAGGAAAAAACATATCCTCCACTATATTAGTGTTGTTTTTGTTTTGTAGGAAAAAACATATCCTCCACTATATTAGTGGAAGATACCCTTGGCTTTATGCCATTTGAGCTTATGAAAGTTTCATAGGAACCCTCTACTTTCTAATAGCAGAGGATATCTGCATTTCATGAATATAAAATTCTGGAACATAAATTATTGTTTGCCTGGTTAGAATCACTTTCTTCTCAAGAATTAACATGGTTTAATTCCTGGATTGAATTAGTTGGTGATCTCTTTCAGAAACAGTTTAAACTTTTGAAATGGATAGGAATCAATGTTTTAGCTTGATTTAGTAGTTTTGCTTAAAGATGTTGTTGAAAGACTCTCATTGATCTATTCATCCAACTATTGCTATTAGTAGTCAATATGATTTTATATCTCTCTACATGCTAGGTATATACATGCTCCTGGGTATATAAGGATGAATAAAATACATACGTTCTGTTGCCCTTATGGGCTTTATAGTCTGTCTAGTCAGGGACACAGGTAAGAAACAAAAAACCCAATGGATAGTAACTCCTACTATTCAAGAAACAAACAGCATACAGGAGCGAGAATAACGGACAATTTTGCATAGTGTGGTACAGAATGCCTGACATTTAAACCATGACTCAGCTGTGCAAGAAATCTTACAACTTCTAAT
This sequence comes from Mustela lutreola, assembly GCF_030435805.1. Classification (NCBI taxonomy): domain Eukaryota; kingdom Metazoa; phylum Chordata; class Mammalia; order Carnivora; family Mustelidae; genus Mustela; species Mustela lutreola. The sequence continues at coordinate 80,424,997 of NC_081299.1, read as the reverse complement.
AAATTCTAAATACTTTCTTAATTCTGACAGGCAGTTTCTAATGTCCTGTGGCCATTAAATTTTTCTACGTCCTTATAAAAAAAAAAAGTGTTCGAGGTTTGTCCTCCACGAGTGAGCACTTTCTGTGCGTTCACTGTATCCTGTCAACGGAAAGTAAGAATGCCTACCAGGGAGATGAACGCTCTGTTCTCGGCCTCCTGGGGAGCGCGTGCTTAATCACGGAGCGCCCCAGGTTGAGATGCACCTGTGGCTGTGTTTCCTAAGGATGGTGTTCCTTCGAGTGGCTCCAAAAATGCAGACCTCTGTGGGCTCACACTGGGCCAGTCCCACAGCCAACACATCCACCCGTTAGGTTACGCGGTTCACCTGGTGAGAACACGATGTGTGGGGCACGCGTGGGGGGTGTTCAGGTTAGATGCTGGTGTGACCTTGTGAGTCCCAGGGCCACGGATCTCGTTCCACCCCTGACCCGCGACTTCGTGGCTCAGTGCTGTGGGCCCTGGAAAAGGCACTGGGAGAGCGTAGGCTAATTAAGGTAGATACTCCACAACCTTACAGAGGTAAAGCCGGAGGGCTTTTATAAAGCCAGCTTTGGAGTTCATTGGTAAGCAGCTCCTGCCATCTGCTCGGAAGCGCGACAAAGGACATGCAGCAGCTGGAGGTGCACGAAACTGGGGAGGCTGGCTGCGTCTGCGCATGCCCCAGCCGGACCGGAAATGAGCAGAGACCTGAAAAACCAATGTGCAGGCTTTCCCACCCCCCACCCCTGCATTCTGGAAGGGAATGTATGTAAAAACTAATTAATAAAGAGAAGGACCAGCAGTCACGGGACGGGAATTCTTTGACCGAGATTACTGATCCGGTTTTAAGCAATCTGAGGTGCTGTGAGCAGACACCCCGGCAACACAGCACATCCAAGAGTTTGGTGGCTGTCAGTTTGTGATTCATCAAATAAAAAACACAGGGTGTCTAATCTGGGCCTGTAACAGCTGAGAAGTGATAAAAGAGCAATACTGGAGTAGGGAGAGAGAGCCCGAGTGAGGCGGGGTGACCTTGGATAAGAGGCCCGTCGCGTTTCTGTTCAGAGGAGTTCTTTACCACGGGGGGAAATGCTTGGTTCCAAGACTAAACTCAAATAAGTATCTTAAATATAAATCTGTTATTGTTATAAGAGCCTATAATTCCTGTACGCATTTCTTACCCAGTTGGATTCCTTCTTTTATCCATTCACCAGTGTTTGATAAACACCTACTACGTGCCAGATACTATTGCTGCTGGGACTTCAGCACCTCCAATGGAAACAGAGGAAGTCTAGTAGGGTGGGGGTGGGGGAGACAGAAAATGAACTAAGCAACAATTAAGAGCTAGGAAATAAGGCAGGTCATAAGTGGGTGAGGATGCAGAGTGATAAGAAAAGCCTCAAGAGAACCCCTCTTTAAGGGCTATTATATAGAATGGTCAAGGAAGGCTCTTCTGATAAGTGCCATTTCGTGGTGAACCCTGGGAAGATGTGGGGGAACGCATTCCAAGCAGAAGGGAAGAAGCAAGCGTAAAGTCTTGGGGCAGGAGTGTGCTTGGTGTGGTCAGGGAGCAGCAACAAAGTCATTTGGCTGCACAAATGAGGGACAGAATGGTAGGAAATGAGACAGAAATGGAGGCAGGGGCCAGTCTTGTAGGCTATGAAAAGACGGAGATGGGAAGCTGTGGAAAGGTTTTGACCAGAGGAGTGAAGTATCTAACTTAGACTTTAGGGGGATCACTCGGCTGTGCGTGCTACATAGAGGGAAGCAGAATACCTCAGGGATGAGGCTAAAGTGGTAGATAATTAACACATTATGAACATGAACTTCATCAACCATACCAGGAAGCCCTGGTCAAGGTGAGTTAATAAAGCTTTCCTTGAGCTGGAATTCAAAACCATGGAACTTCAATGAATCAGGACATTTGTGGGATGGAATAGTCTTATTATCAGACTGTCCAAGTAGCAGCCATCAGCCACATGTGGCTATAGAGAATTAGCATTGCAGCTGGTCTGAATGGAGACGTTCTAGAAGCATAAATTACACTGGGTTTCAAAGACTTGCTATAAAAAAAAAAAAAAAAGAAAGAAACCCAAAAACCAGAATGTAAGAGATCTCATTAATTTTTTTATGACTACCTATTGAAATGATGTTTTGGTTATACTGGGTTAAGTAAAACATACTTTTTTTTCTCTCCTCAAAACCCTTATTACATATAGTGTAAATGTCCCATAATTAGCATTTTATTAGATATTATGTTGTTTCCTTTTTTAAAGGTTTTATTTATTTATTTGAGAGAGAGAGAGAGAGAGCATGAGCAGGAGCAGAGGGAGAAGCAGTCTCCCCACTGAGCAGGGAGCCAGATGCAGGGCTCAATCCCGGGACTCCAGATCACCACCTGAGCTGAAGGCATTAACCCACTGAGCCACCCAGGCGCCCCACCCCTATTGTTTTCTAACAAAAGCCTAACTCAGCAAAATGACAAGGGTTTGTCTTCTTTTTTAGACATCACAGGGCCCAGCACACCTTTGTGTTTCGTAAATGCTTGATCTTAGGACAAAAGGAAGGCTGTGAACGCCAAGCTGTTGGCAAGCTGCTCGTAGAATTCTCAGGATCTGGTTAGCCTTACTATGTATGGGCATTCCCACAGCAACATCTAGACAAGTTGCAATAAAAAGAATAATGTGGCTTCTCTTCTCAAAGGAGTTAATCTGACAAAGCAATGATAAAGGAAAGTAGTCTCCCTGGTAAGTTAGGACCACATTTTCCAAATGAAGTCAGAGGTTTTGATTACGGACTTTTTTCTTCTACCTCTGGTCCCCACGGCCTGCTAATCATTCCTTGTGCCAGAATTCAGTCCTGAATTTCCCCTGCTGTCAGTGATGAACATAGACAAGACCTGCCTTTGTCGCATGGAATCCGGATATTAAGACTAAGGTTTACCTCCACAACAGGGAAGAGGAAAGTTCTGCTCAGGACTGGAAAATCATACTTTTGAAATTAACTTTGCGTGCTTCTTTTTACTTTTTTCATATTTTATCTTTTACTACATTTAACAAAAGTAGGTAGGAAATTTTAAAAAAAAATTTTTTTTAATGTGACCACTAGAAAATTTTAAATCACATTTGTGGCTCACATTATATTTCTATTGGACAGCACTATCCAAACAAATCCTTTGTTATTTCAAGACTTGATGAAAATGTTTCTAAATGTATTGTCCTTTTCCTAGTTTTAATAAACAAAATCATGCAAAGTATAACTAATGTGATTAAATTTACTTTCATTTATGTAGTGAGTGTGTCAGTTCCCTTCCATCATCAAAGGTTTATTCTAAACATGACTCGGGGGCTGTATCGTTGTGAAAATGGTAACAGTGGCTCATCCACATTGGCTCTGCCCTTGGAGAGGCTCCCAGCTTGGGGTCCTTCACTTCACAGGTTCAGAACATGAACTTAATAGGTTTCTCCACTGAGACCATAGGGACCTATTTCTCAAGAGTTAGTGTGAGAACTGTTATTTCCCAGAAGGACAAGCTTTTCTGGATCATTCTATCTGTCATCTTGCTAATTCAGCTTTTAACCTCCCAAAGGTATATATGTCATGGGTTGGGCCCCAAACTTAGGCAGGGCCATGAAAACTACAGGGTGGATCCACCCTGTGGGGGCTTAGACGTTCTTAAGGTGGGAGGGGCTGCATAAGCAAGAGGGGCTGTGGTGTGGGAATGGGGTGGGGAACCCGTGCAGAGACAGCCACTAATGTGAACCACCCTCAGGCCACATCTCTCTCAATCCTACGGTGACTTTCCAATGTCCCAGGAATGATCCCGCTCCAGAGGAAAAAGCTGAACTCACTAGAGGGGAGGCTGCCTCACTGAAGATGGCCATATACCCTCGAAAGACAACTTACTGGGGTCACCTGGGGAGCACAGTCAATTAAGTATCCTTGGCTTTGGCTCAGGTCATGATCCCAGGGTTGAGAGATCCAGCCCCATATTGGGCTCTGCGCTCAGTGCAGAGTCTGCTTAAGACTCTCTCTCACTCTCCCTCTGCCCTCCTCCCAACTCGGTCTGTTTCTTTCTCTCTAAAATAGATAACTAAATCTTGAAAAATAAATAAAAAATAAAAAGACAGCTTAATGACTTATAGGAAGAAACTAATCATCAGGGATCAAAACGTTTGGGTCAGAGAGTCACTTTGCTCTGCTTCTGTGGGAGAGGTTGCTCAGGAGGACAAATCCATTAATATCTGAAGCTTACCTAATAGGCAAAGACCGTGAATAGCAGAGACAGAAGGGCAGCCCAAACATTTGGAAATGACAGAAATCAATACTCTCTGAAGAGTTAAACTATAAAGTCAAATCACCCAATGGTTCAGAGAAGAGCCATTAGGACTGGTTAGCTGGGAGTGAACACTCATGCATGCTCAATCTAAGAGTTAGTGAGACAGAATGATTCCTAGGCCAGAACAAGACTTGACTGGAGCATTAACATATTTCATGGAGGAATGTGTTAATCACCCACAGAAGCACAGAAAAGGGGGGGTTTCAGAAATAAATTTGCCTGGCCCATCCACACCAAACCAAGAGGACAGGAGGGTTCCTCACTGGAGGTGGAATGGTGAAAGACATGTTGGAGTGTGGCTATCCAACATCTGAGTTCTAGAACTAAGTTCCCTGGTTCTGAATCCAGCATCCCTAGGCTGATCGTCTTCCTGGGCAGCTTTTCAATGGGAGCGACCATGCTCGTAAGCTTGGCTTCTTTATCTTGTCTGCCTGAGTTATGTTATGCCTGATAAATTAATTGAATTTATGATTGGAGATAGCAGTCTCTTACGAATTTTTTTTTTAAAGATTTTATTTATTTATTTGACAGAGAGAAATCACAAGTAGATGGATAGGCAGGCAGAGAGAGAGAGGGAAGCAGGCTCCCTGCCGAGCAGAGAGCCCGATGCGGGACTCGATCCCAGGACCCTGAGATCATGACCTGAGCCGAAGGCAGCGGCTTAACCCACTGAGCCACCCAGGCGCCCGTCTCTTACGAATTTTTAAGCATGGAGTTCATTTATGTAATGAAGCATGTAAATGAATTGTGTTTCTCAATCTATAAGATTTATTCAAGTGGCAAATTCACCAACTCCAGCTAGCATATCCCTCCCATTGAGAGCCCTCTGTGTTTCTGATTTCCACTGCCTTCCAGTACAATCTTCAGCAGTGAGCACAAAGAATCATGTTCCAATTTGGTTAAGATGCCCAACTTGGAATCTGCAAGTCCAACAGCTGACCATAGCCCCACATTATGGACAGCTGTATTGATCATAGGTTTAGAGAGGGAATAGACAATGAGCTGAATTTTTACTTACCCAGAGACAATTCTTGAATGTTTTATAAGTATAAGGCTCTGTTATTATCCTTGAGATATATTAAAAATATAAAACCAGGATTACATTTTATTCACTCATGCAACCAACAAATATTTATTGAAGATCTGCTATGGTTCAAGTCCTGTTCTAAGTTTTGGGGACATGTGTCAGCAAATAAAACACAAAAAGATATCTATTCTCAAAGAAATTATAGTTCAGGAGGGTGGGCAGGAAAGAGACCATCAGTTAACAAAATTAAAAATATATATATATATGTAGTATTTGGAAAGAGATAAGTATTATTCCAATTTTTGAAACTAACAGTAGAATCGGGGAAGGAGAATCCAGAGTGCTTAGTTGTCAGACTGCAGAACTAAAAAGTCTCCATCAGGGGTGCCTGGGTGGCTCAGTGGTTTGGGCTGCTGCCTTCGGCTCGGGTCATGATCTCAGGGTCCTGGGATCGAGCCCCGCATCGGGCTCTCTGCTCCGCAGGAAGCCTGCTTCCCTCTCTCTCTCTCTCTCTCTGCCTGCCTCTCTGCCTACTTGTGATCTCTGTCTGTCAAATAAATAAATAAAATCTTTTAAAATAAATAAATAAATAAATAAATAAATAAATAAAATAAAAAGTCTCCATCAAGTGCTGTCTGGTTTAGGCCCATGAGAGTGAACACGTGACCGCATATGTTCTTCCAAGGTTCCTTTGCAAAACCTGCAGCCTGAGGAAGAAAGCTGAAAAGAGAAGCTGAGGGTACTCAAGGGTATTCACCACATCTATGCTACATAAGGGCCCTTTCCCTTGGGCTTTCACTGTGTTCTCATTAGGAGCTCCCTTAGGAGCTCCCCATGTTGCTTGTTGAATGATTGTTTTGGAATCAGAAGTACTTTGGCTCTCTGCTGTTTATCCATATGTATTCCCACAAACCAGCAACTTCTCACACCCCCTGGCTCACTTTTCTCCCCTCTCCCCTTCTCAAAGGGCAAGAAGGGGAAAGGCTTCTTTCAGCTGCCCCAAAAGGTGGTCCCTGGACCACCCCCCCCCCTCCATGGCAAAAGCCCTCTTTGACGAGGGCTGAAGCTCTGTGCCACTTCATCTGAGAACATCTCAGTCCTTAGATCTGTGATAACTCTTTGACAATGCTGTGCCCTAGATTCTTTCTCGGCCATGCCTTTCAAATCTATGTAAATCAGCGCTCACTCAGAAGGGTGGTTTGCTACATGGGATTCCTCCTCCTCCACCTTCCCATTCATCTACCTGGGTTTGCTTTTTAGATCAGAATGTAGGTTGACTGGCTTACATTTCCCCTTTTAAATAGTGAAAGCACTGGCTTACAACATTTGACAGTTATTACATAAAATTAAGTTAACAGTGCATTTTGCCCATCCCCCCAAATGGCAGAAATTGATTCCTTTCAAGGGAGCTCAAAACAGAAGCATAACCGTCATAGGATGTTCTCCAGCTTCGAGTCTGATCAAGCCAGAACTTAGACTACCTCTCATAACACAAGAGTCCTGTCCAGTCCTTCCAGGTTCCAGTCCGGAACCTGGATTCCTGTCAATACCATCCAATATTTACCAGGTCTGAAATCAGAGCTACACAAAGCTAAACATACCTTCTCTCTTCCTTTTCATATCCTATTTGCAAAGGATAAGCAACTGAATGTGTTTAATAAATAGGCAAGGCGAACAAACACAGAAAAGAAATAAATTAAGGAGGCTGATGTTTTCACAGAAACAGAATTCCTATATCCATTAAAAAGGCTTTGGTTCTGGGCCCATCTGGATAGGGATAGACGCAGGCTTTGGGTTCTTGATAGACCCTACAGAACATGTACTACTTTACATAGAGCGTTGATGGGAGAGGAGAAGAGTCAGCTCTCAGTAGCCAGGTCTCATGATTTGTAAACTCTGATTGCAGCCTTAAGGCAGATCTTTCTCTTTGAGACAACCATCTAAGGTAAAGCCTGATGCAAAACTTTCTTCTCTTCATTAAACATTAGGGGGGAAAAAAAGGGTTTTATGGAAGTTTAGAAATTTTTCCAAACTTACACAGCTCTGGAGATAACAAAGCTGAGATTCAAACCCTACTGTGACTGACCCCAAATCCATGTTTAGCCCAAACCCCTAACCCTGAGCCATTTGCCAGATACCTTGGGTTAGCTACCCTAAGTATAGGTTTGGCTGCTGACTGGCATCCAAAGCTGAGAGGATAAGTGGCTTTGGGACACATACAAGGTGACCCAGCATTGAACGAGTGATAAGTCAGGTACCACAGCTGCCCCCAGGCTTAGAAGCCAAGCAAGACCGTTGTCAAGGGAGTACCCACACCTCTTCAGCTGGGGACCGTTCAAATAGTTTCTCTTGTAAGAAGAGAAATTAAACCTACTTTAGTAAGCATAGAATATTTGGATGAATGCTAATTCATGACCGATTGCACTTACTTATAACTTACAAGCCACTCCAGGATCTCGGAGCTCTTCCACAAACAACTTATTATGACACTATCTTGTTGAGGTAAGTTCTTCATTCCACAGAACAGTCAGAGGAAAAGCGTGGAGCCCACATGAAGTCTGCAGGAGTATTTGCATGCTGTGTCTATTCAAGTCTAGTAAAAAATCAGGAACCACCCTAAGTTTTGCAAGCAGAGTGGATTTAATACAGGATATTGGTTACAAAGGTCAGGGAAGAGCTGAGAAACCAAAGAGAACATAGGGAAGCAATCTCAAGAGGCACAAGAGCAGACATCTGCCACTCTCCCTGGGGATAAAGGGACAATAGATAGTGCTACCAGATCCCAGGGGTAGGACTGCCTTGTTGGGTCCCGGAAGGGGGTGCAGCCAACAGGAGCATGCTGACTGAAGTGGGGGCTGGGGATGGAGAGAAACACTCTGGCTCCTTGCTTGTCCTCTGGTCTTCTACCAGCTCCTCCCAATGACTGAGCTAAGACTCTGGAAGGGAGTTTGAGAAACATACGTCCCTACCATACAGGGCTGGACAGAGAAGGACCAATCCCGAATCTAATGGCAAGTACATGCTATGCAGAAATCGACAATGAGGTGGTAGATAGCTGCAGATATGGCAACGGGTGGGATGGGCTGGGGAAAGGAGAGATTGAAAGTATTACCATAGGCCACTGATTAAAGAGGATTAGGTAGCACCTAAGGGCTTTTTCCTTCTGGTCCCTGGCAAGCCTGATTATCCAGGATCTTAAAGCATTTTCAGGAAAGTGAGGAAGGGGGCCATAAGAACAGGCTGAAATCCAGGAAGCATGACCTCGAAGGGAGTATTAAAAAATAATACATGCTTGTGTTGCAAAATAGAAGATTTAGAAGCAGCACAGAGCTAACTTCCTATGGACACAGCTCATTATAATAAAGCTGCTCTCGAAGGATAGAGATTGAAAGCAGCAGCTGACTAAGGAGCCACCACTGGAGAGAATCCGCCCCAGCTCTGGCAGATGATGGACAGCTGCATATCTGTCATCTCTGGCCAGGATCACAGGGGCAGGACCCTCGCTTCCCCGGGGCCAGGACCCATGATTTATTCCTTCCTTCCGCAGAAACTCACTGAACCCCTGCAGGATACCAGGCACTATTCTGCACACTGCAGTGAAAAAGCAGACAAATGGGGACGTCCCAACCCTTCCAGTGAGCCTGAGCTATACCATGCACTACATCTGGAGCAGAGGGAAGGGGGTTGTCCCGCAGGATATGGTCAAAGAGAATCTGAAACCCCTACTTCCTCTGTTATTCCTGGCTCCGCAGGACAGATTTACGGCCGTCACTCACACAGAAGGGCACACATCTGTGTCATTAATAGAGATCTTTCTATAAAGAACAATGAGACTTCCTCCCCTGGATCCTAGTTTGTTTGGTTCAACAGAGCAAACCATGGGATGCCCATTGTCTGCCTGGAACAGGAGCCACAGAGATGAAGTTTATTAGAAAAGTACTGCCCCTGCCCTCTGTAGAGTAAGACTGGCGCATCCGTGCGATGTCCAATGCAGAAACTGCTGCTGGGGACCTGAGTCCTCCACAGATTCATGTGGAGGGGGAGACTGGTTTTGCCACCAGGGCAAAGTGGTGGTGATGCTGAGCAGGTAATGCAAAACTGACCTGAGCCAGCTCTGCAGACCTCCCATCACCGAGGGCTGATTTTCCATGAGGGAGAGCCTTTAAGATTTTGCCTCTTGAGATGTTCGGTGCTCTCCTCGGCTGCACACATACCGAAGCTAGAAGCATACAGAGGAGATCAGCACGGCCCCTGGGCAAGGATGACATGCATGTTCGTGAAGCATCTCCTCTTTTTGTGACTAGGTTGAACACAGAGGAGATTTAAGGTAATGTAATTCTCTTTACGAAACCACAATATTGGATACGTGTCATGACACATTTGTCTGAACCCATATGATATATACCACCAGCAGTGTACCAAAACGTCAGCTCTGGACCTGGGATGACAATGATGCGTTGGTGGAGCTCTGCCTATTGTAAGAAAGGTACCACCGTGGTGGGGGGTACTGATGAGGGAGGAAGCTATGCAGGGGGTGGAGGGGGGCTGAGGGATGGGGGGGGATCTAGGGTACTTGGGAAATTTCTGCATCTTCTGTTCAATTTTGCTGTGAACCTGAAACTGCTTTCATAAAAAATAAAGTCTTAGAACACCTGGGTGGTTCAGTCAGTTAAGTGGCTGCCTTCAGCTCAGGTCATGATCCTGGGGTCCTGGGATCAAGCCCTGTGTTGGGCTCCCTGCTCAACAGAAAGTCTGCTTTTCCTTCTCCCTCTGCTATTCCCTGTGCTTGTGCTCTCTGTCAAATAAATAGATAAAAGTCTTTAAAAAAATAATAAAGTCTGAATTTTTAAAAAATGACTAAATAGAAGGAAGAAGTTCAGGCAAGAAAGCAGCTGAGTAAACCCTGGACCAGCCAGACACACATGAGACAGAGGCCTGAGCTGTTCTGCTGGGGCCTGAGGAAGTTCCAACAGTCCCGAGGGGCTGGGTAGGCCTCAGAGTCCTTCTCTTCCCATCTGGAGAGGGCAAGGAGTGGACACTGGTGTATCAGAGTCCAATTTCCTCCTTTTATTAATGCCTGGCAAAAAAAAAAAAAAAAAAAAAAAGCAACCACCTAAGTAATTTAACTAGTCCAGTAGTACAATTTATTAATTAGAAAGAAAAAATACATCTGAACAAGATTTCTTACACTGCAAATCTTTTTTTTTTTTTTTTTTAATGTGTTCCTCTGATTTTTTTTAGTGTGTTCCTCTAACAAGGAAAAACAAAGACTCCATTCCTTATTTAAGATTCTTGTCTCTCCTGGTATTATGCTCTCCTGGGACAATACTGTTGTTATCTTAAAAGTTTCTGTTTCATAAGAGAGTAATTCGGGCACCTGGGTGGTGCAGTTGGTTAAGTGTCTGTCTTTGGCTCAGGTCATGATCCCAGGGTCCTGGGAACAAGCCCTGCATTGGGCTCCCTGGGGAGTCTGCTTCTCTCTTTCCCTTTGCCCCTCCCACCTGTTCAAGCTCGCTCTCTCGCGCTTTCTCTCTCTCCCACCCTCTCTCTCTCAAATGAATTAATTTAAAAGAAGAAGAAGAAGAGGAAGAATAAATTATCTCCGAACTTGGACATCCTGGGTGTAGAATCTCTGCTTCCCTGTGTATCTGTTTGCCTTGAGTGAGAAGTTAAATTTTTTTTAAATTTTATTTATTTATTTGACAGAGAGAGATCACAAGTAGGCAGAGAGGCAGGCAGAGAGGGAGGGAAGCAGGCTCCCTGCTAAGCAGAGAGCCCGATGTGGGGCTCAATCCCAGGACTCTGGGATCATGACCTGAGCCAAAGGCAGAGGCTTAACCCACTGAGCCACCCAGGAGCCGCGAGAAGTTAAATTTTTAAGCATAATCAAGGCTTTAGCTAGCCATGTCCCTTTACTCAGACACAGGACATTGGGTGTCATGTAGAAATTTGTACTGTGCCCTCAAACCCTTTGTGTTTTCCAGAAAGGATAAGGGCCATTGGAGGCCTGCTGGCAGGGTGGGGCTTCCCTATCCCCACCCTCATCCAGACTTGCAGTCTGGAGCTCAGCTAGACTGCCCATGAAGCACCTCTCTTCTCTTGTGACCCCGGGCAGACCTGCTCACCCATCCAACCTGTGGCTTGCTGCTGCCTCATTCTCGGTGAAATTGTCTAGAGACAAAGTTCATCTGCTCAGCCCCGTTTCTACTTTGCATCTTAACCATGACGCGCAACTAAGGGATTTTGTTCCTTTCAGCACCTGGAGACATCACTGAAGTTTTTGGGCTTTGTCTCTAAGCTCAACACAGTGTCACTGCTGTCATTGGCTAGAGCACCAAGTCCACATCATACATTCATCCAGCAACTGTTTTGGAATTAACCTGAAAGCTGGGTGGATTTTCAGTTTATCTGCTTCTCTGGCTTGCTGATGGAAGCTGCTGGAGTAGTTTAACAGGTATGGGCAGGCAGGAACAGCTTCAGAGCTTGCCTTCCTCCTCAGTGTTAATTAGAAAATTTTATATCAAGGTTAATGCCTTGGGACGCAATGAAGTTAACTGTTGAAGGAAGCAGAATTCACACTTGGGCAGAATAGATCACACACACACACACACACACTAATAATAATAATAATGAGGAGGATGATAAATAAATAAATAAACAGGACATCCAAAACTTCCTGCTGCTCACCAGGGGATGCAAATAAGGAGAAATTTTATTTAAAGCCATAAAATTTTTTCCTTTTTCTATTTTTGAGTAAAAGGACTCTTCCTAGTTTTCAAAGTCTGAGTCATATTTTTAATACACAAAAATTCAAATTGGCCAGGTGAGATAGAAAAGATAAAATAGTTCCCCACGGAGAACCAAGGACTCTTTTCTCAGGGACCTGTAGCACTTTTTGCTCTTCCTGGGTCACCGACCCAGCGCAGTGTCTCCTACCTTAGAGTCTTCACCTCCCTGGGCCCCCTTGAGGGCAGGGGGAACATCATGACCTTCCTAGTACCCTGAGCTGGGGAACAGTGAGTGCTCAGGCTGAGATGCCAGCAGGCTGGGTCATGATCAAGTGTACACGCTCTAGAACCCAACAACCGGATTTGAGCTCCCAGCTCTGCCCCATCCCAGTGTGTGATCCTAAACAAATTACTTTAGCCTGGCTACACCTCCCTTTTCTCCAGGGGGAACTTACAGTACCTGTGATCCAGGATTTTCATCAGAAGAAAATCAAGATCATCCTACTACATGGTGATTGTGACTAAATCATGATGATCTAGACAGAAAAGTTCATGGTAGTAAAACCATGGTAGTAAACCATCCATGGTAGTAAAACAATTTCTTATTTACAAGTGTTTGGGCAAAAGGAAACCTACTGGTTTGGATGGCCCTTCAGGAAGATGGGAGTGTTCAAAGGTGGGTACTGGGTAGAAACCACCGACTTGTCCAGGGTCATCAAGAAGGCTTGAACATTCAGGTCTCAGGAGCTCTCAGTTGAGGGGAGAATCCAGTGAGTCTGCCCGGAAGAGTCTTACAGACAAGTAGGAGAATCTCAGAAAATTGTTCTGAGTCTCACTCTCAAGTTCTCTTCCCCAGAAAGCCCTTCTCAGAAGGCACCTCCCCGCTGACCTTGGAAGAAATGGACATGAAAAAGCAGGGGCAGAGCTTGTCATGTAATCAGCCACCAAGCCTTCCTCCAGGATGTCACCTATCGAGTCCCCTATGGGTAATGTGCCCTATAGGTGTACCTGGGTAATTTTTTTTGCTCCAAGAGTTGTGCATCCATTATGTACCAACTGCATGTCGAAGACTGTGCTAACCATACTACCACATATGCTGGTGCTATGCAAGACCTGCAAGAAAATGGTCCTTAATATCTGAAGATTGCCAGTGACAAAGAAATGGTGGGTCTGAATTTGGTCTCAAACTCCCACAACCAGTTTGGCTGCTTTGAACCAAATCAGTTTATAGGAGGTATGTTCACAAAAACTATAAACAGTTATCCTTAGAAGAAGATAAATGCCCATTTAAAGCTCTTTTAAAAATCAAAAATAGTAACTGTTTGATAGAACAAGCATAGAGCTGCCATGAACATAAGCTCTGGTCCACATGTCTGTGTCTAAGATAGCAAAGCAAAGATTATGAGATCTGGACCACCGATCTATTGTGCCCCTTTTACAGATAGGAAAATGAAAAGCCTGAGAAATCCCATGGCTTGTGCGCATGCGGGGGCACACACACACACACACACACACACACTCACCATATAAATGTCTCCTTCTTAGTGGAAGGTGTAGGTGCCTCTTTTCCACGACCATTTTCGATTTTAAGACTTGGTTACTTCACATGATCTCAAAACCCAGTACACTTTGCTCTTGGATTAACTGAACTATTTGAACTCAGGGCTTAACTTGTTCTTAATCTTCTCTTTGAAATGCTGACTTAAAGAATTAGTGCCTTGCCCAACAGGTCACTGGCCCAGAAAGAAGCAGGGAGCCCGCATGCACCCTTCTTTAGTGCCACAAGGTTCCTGGTCAGAGATCCGTGACTAGATTTTCTTGGACCCCATGTCAAATCCCGCATACCAAAGCAGAGGCGGAGATAAGTGGAGGCTATCGGGAGAGGCACCAGATACTATCAGGAGAGAGCATGGTGGCCCCAGACAAGGCTAGACTATAGGAAGCAGCTCTCTGGGGTAAGTCAGCATGGGTGGAACTCTTGGCAGGAGACCCACAGAAATGGTGTTCCCCACTCCTGGTGTTCTTGGTGCCCATCACTGCGTGATGGCATGGTAACCATCCCTACCCCTCAGGGCTAAGCAGCAACTGTGAATCAGAGTCTGCAAGGACTGCCTGGTAGCATTAGAGTCATGTAAGCCATTCATAACCTGACATTTCTGCCCCACGTAGAAAGAGGCCAGGTGACTTCCTTGGGTTTGAGACAAGGGGTTCACATACCTTGAAGTACCTCTTGGAGGGTTCTGCAGTGGCTCCAGGGAACCTGGGGTCTGTGTCACATGGTCAGATCCAGACCCCTCCCTATTACAAAACAGAGTTCTCTCTATCTTCCCGCATGAGTCCCTAACATCACACACTCTGTCTCACTCAAATCTGCAGCCCCCATGGCGTTTCTATCTCGTGGATGCCCTTAATGATCATTGGAACCTGACTGCCAACTGATACAATGTGTCCAATGAAAGGGAGAAGAGTCGTTGGTGGTTTTCTCCTGGGATCAGCTTCCGGTTTTCTCCTGGGATCAGCTTCCGGGATAGGTTCTCAGATAACATCAACATTTTTCCAAGATGCTTTAAAGGTGACGTGGAAATGACCACATAGGAAAGTCACAAAGACAGTAGCTGTTCAGCTAAGAAAGGGCCTGATTACCCCAGCACTGATGCCACCTGACCTGCTTCAGGCTCACAGGTTAGCATGAGGCAACCTGCAGTCGGGTTGGGGAAGTGAGGGACCACAGAGAAGTCAGGTCCATGGTGGGGATGACCGTCCTCCCCTGTGGGAGGGAGCTCAACTGCCTGAGCATCCCTTCTGGGCTCCCAGGGTTCATCGGACACACAGACTGGCAGAAATATAAATGACTCTGTGATAAGTTTCATCTCAAGCCTGGACACACGTATTCCGATGACAAATAGGATGTCATAGAATTCACACATGAGGAAAGGCATGTGGAAGGTAAATAGATCAGTGGAAGTGATTCTAGGTTAAACTAGCTCATCAGCTCAATTATGGCATAAGCAAGAAGTGAGTCAGAAGGGCTCTCCTAAATGCAACTCGTTTATTCATTATAATCATGTCCCCTATTTCTTAATGAGTAACAGAAATAGGGAAGAGCATTTGTTTCACGTTGTCAGGGGAAAATAAGGCATCTTTAGGCTAGGGTCTCCTTTCTTTTCTGCTCTGGAGACAAAAGAATTTGGTTGTCAAAAAACATTAAGGACTAAATGAGTTGAAAACAAAGCAAAAGAAAGAACCCTTCATTCTCAACTAAGGGCTGGCTTTGGTTTGGCTTTCTATTGGAAATTCCCCTTATTTCAAAGCCAGGAATCCCAGAGAGGACCAGCTTCCCAAGGCTGAAAACAGAAAAGGGGGAAAAAGAAAAAGGGGATAGAATCCATGCAGTGGGAAATGTGCACACCTTAATGCTCTCACTGTGAAAGGTGGCATGGTCTTTTATTGGCTGTGGACGTGCACCCTGAAGCTAACTGCCTGTGTTCAAATCCCAGTTCTGCCACCTCCCCGCTGTGTAACGCTGGGTGAGTGAATTAACCTCTCTGGGCTCTGGGTTAAATCTTGACCTGTGCTACCTCTCACAGGATTGCTGTGAGGATTAAATCAGCTAATTCCTAGAGGATGCTAGACTAGTATTTTCAGGTTGTTTTTACTGGTCACAAATAACAGAAACAGCTCCTGAAAGCTGCTGAAGGCTTCTTAATGATCATTTGCTTTTCTACTGGGAGCATGACATCAGCTAAGAATAAATAAAAGGCTCAACGTAGAGAGAACATGTTCTGGATGCTCAGAAAATGGCAATGTGTTAGGGCTATGCATAGTTTGCTGTTTCCTCATTTGGCAACTATCTGATGGTAGCGTCTAGGGGTTAGAGGTACTGGCCTTCAGTGAAGGACCAAGGCAGACGCATTCCCGCCCGCATGATGCTTAGACCAAAGCAGAAGACCATGACCCCACGATTAACTTCATTATAGGGCAATGACTGTGATAGGAGGATGAGGATTCTGGCCACTGACCAGGTGAAAGGCTGGACTCCCCAGGTACCCAGCACAAGTCAAGTGTACAGTAGGTGCTCCATAAGCATTCCTGGGATTGATGGACACGGCACATACCGTGCTTTGTTGTTTGTTTCATGTTGTCCTTCATCTCATAATCTTCAGAGCAAGAATATATCTCCTTTATTTTTGTGTCCCCGGCACCTAACTTCATGCCCCACATGTTGGGGGTGGGAGGGAGGAGACAGCAACAAAGGTTTGTTGAATTGATCTAAATGACTGAGAAACCCTGATGCGTGTCTCCCCTACTCAGCTGTGCAGATCTTTCTAGTTTCTCCCCCAAAGAAGTGAAAAACTTGACAAGATCAGTAGCCAAGTTAATTTTAGGAGTTAGGTGTTTTAGCACCCATTAAAATTCCATATATAACTGGCTTTCTGCTCATTCTAGGCTGTAATGACCTCTTCTTTCTTATGAAAACTCTGCTCCTTTAGTGTTAGGGTCCATCTGTCTTCCCCATCTCTCTGGACTTTCCTTTACTTTTTTTCCATGTCATCTTCCTTCTCCAGTCTCAGTCCTAGGCTCACTGGTAGCTACTGTTTCCATCCGACTGCTGACTTTCTCAGTCTGCTCCTTCCAGGAGCAGACCCACTCCCCGGCCCCAGGAGCAGACACATGGCCAGACCTGGTATTCCTCTGGCAATGGTGATTGGCCAAAGGGTGGGCAAGTGCCCTCAAAGTCCTTCCCTGGCACGATGGCCGGACCCTGATGTGATGGAGCAGAGAAAATGTCACTCTGTGCTATTGGCCATATCCAGGCCCTACCACGTGGGAGTCCGTGTGCAGACACAAATGGAGACCAGCTGCACTGAGACATGGGAGAAAGAGCAGGCAAGGGCAGGAGAGAGACCCAGGCTCAGAAGCCCTGGTTTCTGCAGTCTTTCCACTAGACTATGAGCTTCCCAGTCCCATGAACTTATACACGCCCCTTTGGTTGGAGCTATGGGATTTGCTGTTACTATAGAACCTCCTTTGGAGACCTTATTACTTTTACATCTTTCACCAAACCTAGGCAAATGTCTCCCAGTTTCTAACACTAGCCTCAATCTCTTCCCAAGCCTTGGTGCCCCGTTTCCAACTCTTCGTGCTGGGCAGCTTTCTTAGGGGTCCACTACCCCCTCACCCTCAACACATGTAAAATTGACAGTTTCTGAACTGCCAACCCTCTCTTCCAGGCTCTATCTTGACCTGTGCTGCCACCTTTCTCTGTCCCAAGACCTTAACCACGCTGTCTCCTTTTTGCCCTCCAGCCACAATCTGTCACTGAGTCCCACAGCTTCTTCCTTCAGACTGTCTGTCCTTTCTATTCCTCAGCTGCCATGCAAGTTAGGGGTCTAGCTTCCTCCTGCACCCCCTGACTCAATGCTTCTGACAAACCAGAAGAGTGAGTTTCTTAAGGTACAGTCAGCTGCATCAAGTCCAGACTTGATGAAGCCTGCAGAGATGTCCATGAGCCAACGTTCCAGCTTCCAACAACACCTGTCACCTGCAGGATGCCTAAACCCATTATGTGAGGACAGGCCTCCTCTGCTCTTGGCTCATCCTTTCTCCCCTCAGCCCCTCCCCTATGGTCCAGCTCAGACAGTGCTTTCCTCCAGGGAACCTTCTCTCATCACCCCAGTGAAATGTGAATTCTCTCTTTGGAGGTCCCAAATCCCTTCTCTATCTTTAAACAAAGCTTTATGGGTGCGGAGAACACACCACATGCTAGGCACTGTGCCAGGACCTGGGGATATTAGTAAAGATAAAGCATCCTCTGGCACAGAGCTCTCCATCTACTAGTGAGAGACATGGCAACATATCCTACCTCACTTATCGCGCCTTCTCCTGTGGAAGCTTACACTTGGGCCTCAGTTCTCTGACGAGCTTGCAAGATATTTTCGCAAAAGGACACCTAAGACAGTTTCTGGTACATTGACCTGTACAGGGTAATCCCTCAGTAAGTATTTATTAGCCTGCAGAAGGCAAGATTTTGGTTGACAAATCCATAAAGAAGATGTAAGACAAATACTATTCTTAAAATCAAGGGCCAGGGGACTCGCCTGGATGGCCCAGTCCATTAAGTATCTGCCTTTGGCTCCAGTCATGATCCCAGGGTCCTGGGATTGAGTCCCACATTGGGCTCCTTGCTCAGCGGGGAACCTGCTTCTCTTTCTGCCTGCTGCTCCCCCTGCTTGTGCTCTCCCTCTCTCTCTGACAAATGAATAAGACCTTAAAAAAAAAAAAAAAAAAATCAAGGGCCAGACTTGAGATCCATTCAGTTTGGTCATTTTAACAGCTGTCTTTAAGGTTTACCAAATTCTGAAAACCCAGTCCCTGTCACGGTGCCACAAGCCCTGTCTAGAGCATATATCCTGTCCAGCTCCTCATGACAGGGAATAGGAGGCATTTCATGGCTGGTCCATAGCTGATTTAGACCCGTGAGTTGCTGCCATATAAAAACCAGAGGTAGTGGTTTAGGGTGGCAGTCACCACTTCACCACTAGCCAAACATTATACACATGCCTCCAGTGGGGACACAACTTTCCTTATTCAGCAGTGACTTCCCAGCCAGCAAGCTCTGTTTGAAGGAGGCATTGGTGTCACAGGATGGAGAATCCGCCATGAACAGCTGCAAGTGGCTGGATGGTTTACGGGCTAAGATGTTAGAGCATCTGTGAACCATGCTGGTTTATAAAATGTCAACAACTGAATAAAAAGAATAAAGCCTCCAGGTGCAAATACTCTTAAACTGTTTATTTCCCTTTTCTTCTTTTTTTTTTTTTTTCTCTTCATCTAGAGTACAACCCACTGCCACCACCAACCTAGCTATTGTTTGCCTTTTTCTAGAGTTGGCTTTCTATACTGGGATTCACTTTTTTCCCCATGTGCTAAACTTTGAAAATTCACTTGTACTTTCAAATGGATAACGCACATGTATTTCAAGCCTAATTTTCTGAGTTGAAGATTTCTGTCTGACCATTACATTACATGCCTAACCTTGTTTTGGGGGTTTTTGGCATGCTACAAAATTTTTAAATAAGTAATATCATTTTATAACCAATCCAAAATGCTGACGGGAAATCATTCAAACAATTAAAATCAGGACAGTAAGTAGGAGTGCTGATATATTCAATAGGAAAGGGACTCTTTGTTTTATTCTGTATGCCCAAAGTCTAAAGAGAACTCAACATCAGGTAAATAATCAAGTATTTACTGAATGAATGGGTTTCTGTTCATCAAGTTAAGGAGCTACAGAAATTAGGAGTTAAAGGATGCTTACATAAAATTATACCATATTGAAACTTTAAAATTATGTTATATTCATGAGATCATACATTATATGTTTTCATTTGAATGACTTTTTGTTACTAAAACAATATCCACAACTTACATTTATGATTTACCTATTTTGTCAAAATTGTATATACAGAGTAAGAATAATATTTACTGCCCACCAAAATGGAAGTTGACAGACTGTTTGAAAAGCCTTAGGTTTATAAAGATACTTTTGTGCTTAAAATATTAATCCTATCTAAGGCTTGAACTGGAAGCTTTTTCTCTAAAATTTTGCTTTTTAAAATACATGCTTTGTGATAACTTACTTGGTAAAGCTTCTTGCAAACTATTTTAGACAGCTAATAAAAGTATTTTCAAATAATGAAGATAGATAGTAGATCTCATTGTACAGGCTCTCCACTATTTAATTTCCATCCAAATGTTAACTGTTGGACTAGCACATAATTATTTTCATAAAATGCACACTCATGACTGCCAATTTTTCCATGACTAACTATACCCTGCCAGATGTTTTTTTAAGTTTTGCTAAGTCATATTTTCTTTTTCCAGAACTCTGTGTTCCCCACTCCCTAAGTCCCTCTGGCCTTTTGTCATAGTTTGCCTTTTACCTGGATTTGGGGTAAAATGGATTCACTGCTCTTTTTACCACTTTTACATGAACATAATAGTTCTATGTAAATTACTCTCAAGTTCACAGACCCCAAAGCTTAACCTATCCCCTTCCCGGGGAGATATACCTTTTGTACAATTTACTCTAAAAAGTCAGGAAGCCTTGCCATGCAACAACAGCCTCATCATATGACTGAAAATCTTCTGAATCATCCTAGAACCGAGGCTTTTAGAAAAATGCTCACCAGTTCCCAAACTTCCACATTTGTTTTCCTGCTATCCAGCTACCTCTCCTCGTGCTCACATTTTCTGGCAGTAGCAAGAATCATTATTTACTATTTAGCCCGCTGGAGCTTGCTGTCAAGTAATACTACGCAACCCATGACGCATTTGCATTTTCTTACCCATCTGAGCATTATGGAACACTCGCTGCCCAGCACTAGACAGAAAAATTTCAATGAAAAAAAAATCTTTGCCTCTTGAATGCCAATGAAAATATTTGGCTGCATGCACAGTTCTCAGAAAAATGTTCATTGATTCAAATGTATTAAAATAAAAGCCTACCATGTGCTGGTAATTGTGCAAAGGGTTGAGACACGTAAAGGAAAAAAATCCAGTCCCTAGTGCCCCAAGGAGCTCTAGGGCGGAGGAAAGACGACAAACACACAGTTGAAATCAAGTGAAGAACTCGATAAAACCAAGTCAGTGCAGTTAGTGGGGGCTACCGAGGAAGCACTGCAAAGCTGCCCAGTCATTTCTAGACTCCTCATCAAGCACAGTGCATCACTGTTTATGCAAAAGGAACACGACCTCTCCTACATAGATCCGTACATGCACGCGTCAAGGAACGGTGTGTTCCCCAAACTGCCAGAGTTTTCTACACCGACTGTAGAGCACTGTTGAATGTCTATGGACGAGTAAATTAATCAAGTAAGCTTGGGTTTATGACCCAATCTTACTTCCATGTATTTGGAGTAGAAGAAAGCATGGTTGTGGAAAAAAAAAAAGAAAAGTCTGTGAGGCCAGCAGACCAGATCTGCTCTGTGAGGCTGGCCATAGGCTTCTCATCCTTAGAAGGATGTCTGTGAGGTCCCCTCCAGCCCTCTGGTACTCTAAGATCTAATCATAAAGGGACTGATCAGGCCAGCCTGATTATCATTATAGTTTAGGCATGTTTCACACTTCTCAGAATCTTCCAAGATACATCAGGTAGGAGGGAGTTTTGGTAACCACTAAGCTCAAGTTCACGGAAGGAGGTTTAAAAAAAAATGTAAGAATAGGGAATAATTTTAACAATTTGTTTCTGCGTAATAAATATCAATAGTAAAACTTCAGGAATGTACTCTTAACAGTGCCAAGCAACAGTGATCTAGAAGTTGTCTGGCCACTGTCTGATCGACAGTGGTATCACAGAGATATTATTTACTATAGCCAGTCTGCTTCCTCTTTTTCTTGAAAACAGCAATAAATTTTTATAACATTTTTCAAACTTTTAAGAATGTTAATTCCACATTTACTCAAAAACCTCCCCAGAAACCCAAGGAATCCTTCTCTTCCTTATCTGATAATTTTAGTGAATATGCAAAATAAAAATTTATCTAATTTATCAACCTTTACATCCCTTTTTGTGTCACCTTCTAACATTAAACATATTTTCCTTGCCAAAATGCTGATCTTGACATAACTTAAAGCCCTTTATAATTTCAGGACAGTCAGTGGCTCCAAATGGAACCAATTACTCTGTAGATAGAGCAACAGTTCCCTGGTCTTGGGAAGCAAGTATAACATTTTCTTGTAGGTACCTTCAACTTCAGTGCAGAGAATCGCATCCCAGGCTGGGCTAAATCTCTGTTAGGGAAAATGACTCAGGCCCAGAGACTACAAAAAAAGAGGCTTGCATGGTCTCATTTTGCAAATATAAATTCTGTGGGTTTTAGGCCTGGAAGAGGTCTCAAAGAGGAAACCATCAAGTGCAGCTTTCAGCTTCCAGGAAAGATGGACAAGAGCTAAACCTGGAGGTGCTATTTCAGTTCAGGCAGAGGGAGAAAAAAATTTTTTGCAGGATTTTATTTCTTTTAAAATGAGTGTATTGCTATGGCTCAACAGGCATTATGGAAATGTGTATGTAGTATGTACTAAAAGGCAAGGCTAAATTCCCTAGAAAAAAGTGGGAGACTCTGCTTGCTCCCTAAAACCTCTCCAGTCTATCTTGGAGGCAACTACATAGTAATAAAACAGAATGATGTCAAGTACTTTGACAACACCTCTAACAATGCCACTTAGAATAGGAGTTAACGTTCTCTTGCCTGACAATTTTACAGGAAAGCCCAGAAGAGGAAGCCAGAAATAGATTCCAAAAACAAAACAAAACAAAACAAAAAAACAATGCTTAAGACCGGCAAAAAAATAAAATAAAAGTCTGATGCTATTTTTTAATTTCATTTTTGATTTCTCTACACTTGGACGGAACTCAGTCCCACGACCGTCTTCTTCAGTGTGAGAACAATCCTTTCTGGAACCACCAAGCTGCAGATGTCATGCTGGAATTCTCCCAAGGGCAAACCGCCAGACTACCGCAGCTCTTCCTCGGTCACTACCCCTGCTGGGCTGGGCTGCGCCTGGGCTAAATGGCCTCCGGACCTGTGGGCAGACACCTGCATGAGGCCGAACCTCAGGTGGGAGAGAGCCCAGCTCGCCGTCAGCCCCTACTTGGCGACAGATTCCGAGGCTCGGCCCCAGGTGCTCGGCGCGCCGGGCGAATGCTCCCCGCCGCGCCAGCGAGCCCGGAGCCGCTACGTGCGGTTCAACTTGTCAGTGCTGCCGCTCCCGCCGCCGGGGACAGCACCGGCACCAGAGTAGGGGAGAATCCTTGCCTCCACCTTGAGAACTCCTCCCGAAGCGCCCCCGCTTTCTTCCCCACAGACCTGCCCACTCAGGTCGGACGTTGGGGTCGCCGGCCTGGGTGGCCCGGGGGTGACGGGGCCGGGCAGCCGGGGGGGACCCTGTCCCCCGCCGCACCTGGAGCCGCCGGGACCGAAGGGAAGCATCGCGCTCTGCCGCACGATTGAATCACGGGTGAATCACCGCTGGGAGTTTCCTCCCCGGAGGAGGCGGGACAGGGGCGGGGACTGGCCTGGGGCCGCCCACCGCGACGGCCAGTAGCCCGGCCGGAGGCAGGAGTGGGGAGGAGCGGCGGGGGCGGACCGGGGGGCACACGAGGAGCGGGCGGTCGCGCGGCTCCTTAAAGCGCGCCCGAGCGCGGGCTTCCCCAGATTCAGGGTTCCCAGCACCCCTTCCCGCTCTAGCACGCTGCCATCGGCGCCTCCAGCGCAACCTCCCTAGTCTTCGGGGCGCAACGGAGTCCTCCCGACCTCGCCGCCAGCTCGTGGACATGGAGACCCCCACCTGGCCCCGGGTACCCAGCCCCGAGGCCGCGGTCGCTAGGATGCTCCTGCTTATCTGGGTCCTCCTGCAGGTGGCCAGAACGTCAGGTGAGTGGCACCCGCTCCCGAAACCCAGCGGCGCGCGGCCGGAGGAGGGGGCTCGCTCTGCTGCCCGGAGGTGCCCCGCACCCCCTTGAGGCGGCCGAGTCCTCTCTCAAGCAGCGAAGTCCGAACGTAGCCGAAGCCGGCCCCCGAGGCGCGCAGGCGGGTGATGGAGGGTAGTAGTTGGCGTCCCTTCTGCTGGAGAAGCTTGCTCCCGAGTCCGTCATTATGGCATACAGGGATTTGTGGCTCCCACTTGGCCTGGTCAGCGTACCGTGTTGGTATATTATCCTTCATTGCACGTGCACTTGCCTGGATAAAGATCCGCCCTTGTGGTCTTTTCTTGGACATCTTTGTTTTAGATTGAGTTAGAGGCAATCTTGCTGCAAAAAGTCGCTTAGATTGGAGCAGACACCACATTGTGCATGCCCCATATGCTTATTCCGTGTGCGCGGCATGGCAGAGACTGACCTGCTGAGTATTGGCAAAACAGACCTTAATAATAACGCATCCTAATGAAACCCATCCCATGGTGTGACAGGCCACACCTCTGACTAGCTGTCCGGAAGTTTCTATATAGAGACATGTTAGATAAAAATGGAAAAAGTCAAGATTTGGCTTTCTTATGGTATTCAGCCCTAACCTCTCTCACACGCGTGGGATCTGCCCTTGTCCATAACTTACCCAAACCCTTCTTACCTGGCCTTCCCTGGTGAGTTGAACCTCTGAGTCCTGTACTTCCTGGGCTGGGTCTTAGATATAGCAAGAGGCTGAAGGCTCCTGCCCTGTGGTTTTAGGTCAAGTTATCTCAGGGCTTCCCACCATTCTAACCCCACCTCCTGCATCCACACACACACACACCCCTGAGTAATTTCAAACTAGGATTTTGAGATCCTTATCTTTTTTCTTAGATTACCAGGTAGATCTTGCCATGAGGAACTTCAAAGACTTTAATTAAGAAAATAAAAACTTGAAAATCTTTTTTGTCTTGATAATTCAGTAATGAAGCTTTTGTGGTTGGAAAAAAATTGATATGAAGTTAATGGTGATTTTGGGGGGGGGGTGGTGGGAAGAGGTTTTATACCATCAACGTGAAATCATATGCTGAGTTCATGTAATAATAGTTGTTTCTCTATTGTTTAAAGGCACTACAGAGGTAGTGGTAGCATATAACTTAACTTGGAAATCAACTAATTTCAAGACAATTTTGGAGTGGGAACCCAAACCCATCAATCATGTCTACACGGTTCAGATAAGGTAAGCTAGGTACAAAAAAAAAAAAAAAAAAAAAAAAGAAAGAAAGAAAAAAAAAATTAAAGTTTTTGATGTTTCCACTTCCCTGTGCTGAATACAAATGTCTTTAACGCTGATGAATGGATGAGAGTATTTAACAGATGACAAAGGGCATTCCTGGTCATTTGCAGGCGAGAGCTATACTCCGTGAAGCCTGCAACATTGTCACAGCTTAAACTGATAGACTGTTTCACTTGTTTTTGGACACTATGGAAATATTCTTAAATGGAGTCTAAGCTGGCGGTAGATGAACCTTCTTGAGCTGCTGTGGTAGCATGGGAACATGTTGTCCTGAATGGATACTAATCCCATTTAAGCACACATTTTTTTCCTCCCTGTCTAGACTGAGCCGGATCTAACATGTTGTGGAGGGGGCGGGGAGGAGTCCAAATGTAGACATTGCCCTAAAGCAGTGTTTGATTCACTCATCTTTGGACACTGATTGAAAATTCGGTTGCATACATATACTCAGAGGAGGTCAAAGTTGTGACTCACTAAAGCCTGGAAGAAATGCTCCTCTGTCTATATTCTGGGTTGTTGGAGCCACGCTGCTTGGCCACTGTCCTCTCTGACTGACAGCTCCCTCCAAGAGCTGATAGGTTGGCATTTTCAATCTGAGTGTCAGATGCTTGCTGCCCATCTTCCTTGACGGTTTTTACCATTTTCTTGGGGGAGTTTTTGGTTTCTGAAATGTTCTAGGAGGCTCAATAGAGTTCTTATTAAATAGAGGAGAGCTAGTTGAAAAAAGACACAATGGAATCACTGGCTCCAAATTCAAGGTGTTTTGCTGTTTTGTTTTAGCTTGTGTCAAACCTTTTATATGGTATTCGGAACACAGCTCCTAAGGACAGAGAGTCTCTATGAGGTAGATGTTCTTTTTCAAAAATGAACTTCATGATGACTATTGCTAAACAGGGAAGAGAACTTGTGTATGTGCGTGCTGTGGGCACAGATATAGAGAGAGAACGACAGGAGTTTCAGAACCCCAGGTAATAATTATGGTTATGGTCCAACTCGCCCATTCAGCGTCCCCTAATTGAGAATTGGTAATTAATTCCTCTGATACAGCACTGAGGTTTACCTTAGTAAAACATCTTCCTTCTGGATAACAAAAATAGGATTTTAGGAGGAATGCTTACTCCTACATATATTCAGTCTTGGGTTTGGTGAATATGTGGCAACTGTTACCACCAACCTGATTTTTAAACAGAAGCCTTGATGGGCTCTAAGTTCTCAGACTTTCCAAGACTGCTGCTATTTCTTTATTTTTTTTTTTAAAGATTTTATTTATTTATTTGACAGAGATCACAAGTAGGCAGAGAGGTAGGCAGAGAGAGAGGGGGAAGCAGGCTCCCCGCTGAGCAGAGAGCCCGATGCGTGGGGAGGGGGGGCTTGATCCCAGGACCCCAGGACCATGACCTGAGCCAAAGGCAGAAGCTTTAACCCACTGAGCCACCCAGGTGCCCCGCTGCTGCTATTTCAGTAACACATCCTAGCAGAGCAGTGGCTCTCAGGTGCCTGTGGCCAGGGATGAGGGATTCCTGCTAAGACAGTGACCTCCCCATACTCCTGCCCCTGCACTAGAGGCCCTGGGGGCTGTCCCCCAACCCCGCACTCTTCTTCAGCCTCCCCGTGGGTAAATACAATTCCTGGGTGAGAAGGATGATGGCAGTCCAGGAAGAGGAAACTTGCCTGGGGAAGGGGAGGGATTGATTCTGACTGCCCCTATAGTGAGTGCTCAGGCTCTTCTGGAACCAGATCTCCCCAGTACCTCAGACCACCAGCTGCCTCGGTGGGTTGGCCATACTCAGATGGGAGCCTGCAAAGCTGGGAGGAGGAAGGAAGGCCCTCTGTGGGTTTTCCTCCTTCCTGGCTTTCTGCCCCTAGAGAAAGCATTTTAATCTGCTGCTCTTCTTCACCCACCCACCGGTACCACCAGCCTGTCCCCATCTCAGGGCACCCCTGCTGTGCCTGGAGCCCCTACTTGGAGCTCTAGCAGCGTTTGCCCTCCCCCCCACCAAAAGTTTTCAGTGGTAGCTGGGAAGTGCTATTGGCTCAAGCCATTGTGCCCAACCATCACCTGTAATATTGATTCTGTGGAAATGTTCTGAATGCTAAGACGAAACTTCCAAAGCTTCTAGAGAGCAACCTGCTTTTAAATTGTTGAATCTGGCTTCTGTTGGAATTTCTTAGTAATTCAAGTGGGACATTTATTATTTCCAAACCGGGAGGTTTTGCAATACCTAGAGGAAGCTTGAAGCCTTTTAAAGTGTTATTGCTGACAATAGCATTTAGAGGAACTTAGTACAGAACCCCTTCATTACCTTTTCACAAAACTTTACTGCTTTCGGGGATCTAGGCGCTTGTGCTAATTTCACCAGAAGAGTACTGTGATTTCTCTGTGTGAGCTGGGACGAATGGAATACCTGTCTCTCGGATGGAAGGGGGCCGCAGAGCGCAGCAGGCTTTCTCCTGTTAACCCAAACAGTAGGTGTGCCATAGCGATGGAGAAGAATCGTTATGTTCTCACTTTTTAGAATAGAAGTGATATTATTATTAAAAATACATTTTGGTCATTCTGGAATTAAGACAGCCTCTCTACTTTTATCACAGAAAGTTAGAGAAATGTAAGAAACCAAAATATTTCTGTACTTAGGGCTCTTATGCATGAACTGAGAGAGCTGAATCCACATGGCAGTTTGTTTTCCCCTGATTCAGCCCACAAGTGCAAACCACCTAACACTCAGCAAGGCCTAGCTACGCGAGCCCTCCGGTTTAGCCGTGCTGCTTCAGGGTGCATGGGCCACAAGGGCATGGACCCTGGTACCAGATTTGTAGTAAGTGCCTCGTTGGACATGTCAGTGCTAGGGTACAGAGAAGGAAATACGTGAGAAAGGAGATACGGAGATTCTTGGAGAAATCAGGATTGGAGCACGGTCTTGAATGCTGGGCAGGGCTCTCTGGTGGTCTGTGATGCTAAAGGGAAAAGCAGTGTGGCTGTCAATGTACATGGCACAGGTGTTTGGATCCAGTGGCTGGGACACTCATCTACAAATATTTCCATCCTTTAGAAGAATGTCGTGTTTAGCAGTTCCTTAAATTATTTCCTCTTCAATAATGTCTCGCAAAGGAAAGCTCTACCTTAGCCTCTTTGTCTCTCAGACTGTTAGATCCTACCGGTATTGTAATGTGATCATCTTTGATGGGCTGTACTCACATAGAAGCGAGGAAGGCATGTAGTATAATGAGACGGACACATCCGTTCTCACTGCATTAGCTATGTTACCTTGTACAAGGTACTTAATGGCTCTGAGCTTGTGTCCTTCTATGTGAAAAAGATCCAATACCTTCTTGGAAAGATTATATCAAATGAAGTTGCCTGAGTAAAAGGCCCTGTATGATTCCTAGCATATGGTAGATTCAGTGATAAATATCCACACCAACTGTGGTCACAATCAAATATAATATATAGAATATACAGTTATGTAGTACCTAACCTATTATTAGTACATTGACTATATTTCACATAAGAATATATTGACTATATTTCACATAGAATATATAATGTGATAAAATAAGTGTGTAGTAGGGACTCCTGGGTGGCTCAGTCAGTAGGGTGTCTGACTCTTGATTTCGGCTCAGGTCATCATCTCAAGGCCATGAGATCAAGCCTCACATCAGGCTCTACACTCCATATGGAGCTCCCTTGGGATTCTCTCCCTCTCCTTTTTTCCCTCCCCCTGCTCATGCTTTCGCTCTCCCTTTAAACTAAATTTAAAAAAAAATCAGTGTGTTATAGAATGATATAATAAGTAGACTATAACAAATAATTGGGTCTTGATGGGAAATTGTTCTCTCTCCCATGTAACCATAAGAAATTGTCTGCATTTTAAGAAGGAAATTTCTTTCTTTCTTAAGAAAGAAAGCCAGCACCTGGCTGGCTCAGTCAGTTGAACATCTGTCTTCGGTTCAGGTCACAGTGTTGGGGTCCCAGGTTAGGCTCCCTGCTCAGCAGGGAGTCTGCTTCTCCCTCTGCCCTTCCCCTTTCCCCCGCCCCATTGTGCTCTCTGTCTCAAATAAATAAAATCTTAAGAAAGAAAGAAAGAAAGAAAGAAAGGAAGCTACTTCATAAATGGTTGAGAGCACAGACCCAGCAGGCAAGCTGCTGTGTGACTTCGAGAGGGACACCCGTTCTCACCTTGCCCCATAGCCTTATCTGTGAAAAGTGAGTCATTGCAAAGCCATCCCTAGGCTGCTGCAAGGACCGCTGCCTGCTTGGACCCCGTGTGGGGGCTGGTAGTATAACACCCAACCCCAGCCAGAAAGCAAACTGCCTCCGATGCAGGTCCTCTCGTTTCATTTCTCTGCCTCTTTTCCTCCCTATAGCCCTAGACTTGGAAATTGGAAGAGCAAATGCTTCTACACCACAGACACGGAGTGTGACCTCACCGACGAGATTGGGAATGACGTGAATCAGACATACCAGGCGCGGGTCCTCTCCTACCCTGCGGACACCACCGATTACTCTGGGGAGCCTCCATTTACAAACTCCCCAGAGTTCACACCTTACCTGGAGAGTAAGTACTCTTTGTAATAACCTTTCATGCTTGAGCTGAATATTCTGTGAGCTTGTGACTCTTAGGCGCTATCACATTAAAGACTAGTATCCATTCACAGATCCTCTTTCTCCGGAACTGGTAAGTGCCACGGCCCTCTTGGCTCACTCCTGGTGTGGTGGGAGGTTAAACTCTGCACTTGTTAACAGTGCCATCATGTAACTCCCCTCCCCCCTTCCCTATCCCCAGGCCCAGTGGAGGGGCTGGGGAGGCATCAGGGAGGGGCCGGGAATGGGTCGGGGAGGAGGAAATCCACCAAAGCTGGAGATTGAGCATTTCCCCCATGGATATTTAGGAGATTATAAGAGACGGAATCGCATGAATCTCCGGAATATTCTCTTCCATCATGAGACCAGAAGTCCCAGGTTAGGGTTTTCACCAGCAGTCACAGATCTCTGTAGGTCTAGTTCCCCTCTGAGCCCACAATGAGGCCTGCTGACCTTTTCAAATAACCTGAGCAGGCCTGGAGTCTCGGGATGCGGTGGTGGTGTGCCAGCCCTTGCCTGGCCCGCCCCAGCCTGCCTCCTTCATGCCGGCTTGGAAAATGAGGAATGCTTCCCTCCCCAGCCTTTGCCCCAGTAAGCTGACCTTAGAACCTAACAAGGGAATGCAGAGGATTCCAGCCAAGCAGGAGAGTTAGAAATTTTTTTTTTGTTTTTTTTTTTTGTTTTTTTTTTTTTTTTTGGTCAGGACTATAGTTCTGAGCTAGGTATTTTTAATGAACAGATGTAGCACATTGAGGAGAGTGAAATCAGCTGCTCTTTCAAAAGGAATTAGAACAAAAGGTTAGAATGAAAGGGTGTTATGTTTTTTGTTTGTTGTTTAAAGTTTTATCTATTTATATGAGAGAAGAGAGAGAGAAAGAGAGCACAAGTACAGGGAGCTGCAGAGGGGGAGGGAGAAACAGACTCCCACTGAGCAGAGAGACAGATGTGGGGCTCGATTCCAAGACCCTGGGATCATGACCAGAGCCGAAGATGGACGCTTAACTGAGCCACCCCAGCACCCTGGGTGTTACGTTTTTTATCCGGTGCTTTTTGTATTGACCCTCTGACTGCCCAGTGAGGGAGATTGCTCTCTCCCAGCAGGGACGGTGAGAGGCTGAGGGACGGTCCACCAACTTTCCCCTCTGCTGTCTACAGTGAGAGTGGAAATAGTAAGTAACCTAAACCCCGAGTGAGTCTGTCTGCCCTCCCTGAGCCCCCGGTTGCCAGAGCCTGTCTTCAGACTCCTGTGTGGCCCTCACTGGTGTGTCTCTCACAGGGGCTCAGCCACAGCCACACTTCAGGGACCGTGCAGGGTCCGTGTCACTCATTCCCCCTTTGGTCAGATCCTCATGATTTCCTTTTATAGTTCTTGAGTTTTTTTGTAAGCCACTTCAAATCCTTTTTTGGTATAAGAGAGAAAATATTTTATAGGGGTGCCTGGGTGGCTCAGTCGGTTAAGTGTCTGCCTTCGACTCAGGTTCTCCCTCTTCCTCTTCCTCTCCCACTCCTCGTGTGCTTGCTCTCTCTCTATCAAATAAATAAATAAAATCTTTAAAGAAAGAAAGAAAGAAAAGCAAAATATTTTATGTATTAATTTTGCATGCGCACACACACACACACACACACACACACACACTTGCTGGTAATTTGTGTTGAATTACTGGGATTTCTACAGTCACACAGCCTAAGCACAGCAGACTGCTGAGCCATTGCAGAGACCCTATGGTTGACACTGGCTCCCTGAGGTCCTGAGGACTTATCCTGCTCTTTCCCTCAGCCCCTAATTTACTGTATCTAAAATATGGAATCTTATACAACTGCATCATTTACTACAACAGCCACTAGCCACAGATGGCTACGGAGCACTTGAAATACAGCTAATGCCATACACCCTGGATTTTGAAAAATATCTCCAAAATTTTTTATATTGATTACATGTTAAATGATAATATTTTAGCTATTGGGGTTTAAACAAAATGTATTATTAAAAGTAATTTCAGTTGTTCCTTTTTGCATTTCCTGCTGTGACAGCAAGGAAATTTAAAGTGACGTCTGTGGCTCCATTATATTTGCGCAGAGATGGCAGTGCCCTGGGAAGTCTCGGGGTTCGGCTGCAGAGCCACTTAGCTCCCGACCGCCGGGGAGCCCATTCTGTACGGCCACTCCACGAGGGATGGCTGGGCTGCTATTAACCGTGACAACTGAATGGGCTTCTGCTTGGTAGAGAATTCTTTGGTTCTAGCGGAGCTCATTTTCTATGTTTCAGCCAAGCTCGGACGGCCAACAATCCAGAGTTGCAAACAAGTTGGGACAAAGCTGAATGTGACCATACGAGATATGTGCACATTAATTAGGAGGAACGGCACCTTCCTCAGCCTCCGGGATGTTTTTGGCAAGAACTTAATTTACACACTTTATTACTGGAAAGCTTCAAGTACAGGAAAGGTGAGGATTCTTTCATCTGTTTTTATGACTTGTTTTAAATTATGGCTCCTTGACTTTACAGCCCACTTCCCCCTTAGTTCAGAAACACCATAGTGGGATGGATGAGAGAGCAGCATGGGCGGGGGGCGGGCGGTTCTGCCTGGGACTCCAGGCGGACCCCTCCGATCCGCAGGCTCCTCAGCCAAGGATTGCGCCGGGTCGTCTCTGAGGCTCCTGCCAGCCCTCCCATTTCTTTCTCTCTGGAGGATCCCAGAGACAAAATCGGTTTTCCATTCAACGATGATTGCTTCATTCCTTTTTCCCTTTATGGCACATCTCTTCTAGAGGAGCTCAATTGGGTTGGATGTACCTAAATTGGATATTTGTGGTCTTGGAAGAAACGCCCTTAGCAGTTACCAGGAGGAACAGAGCAGCCAAGTCACTTCTAATCCTTTCTATGTCAGGTGTGTCCCTGCAGGCTTTTCCTTCACAGTGACTTAGTAATGGGGAAAGAATTCACTCTGAGCCCAGATGAATTCAGAACTCTTCATCTTTTAACAGAAAACAGCCAAGACAAGCACTAATGAGTTTTTGATTGATGTGGATGAAGGAGAAAGCTACTGTTTCAGTGTTCAAGCAGTGATTCCATCACGGAAGGCTAACCAGAAGAGTCCAGAAAGTCCTATTGAGTGCACTAGCCATGAGAAAGGTACATTCACAGGTGAGTGGCTCTGCCCAGCATTCGCCTGGGAGGCACGGATGCCTTCCAGAAGACTGGTTCCACCCTCAGAACCAGGATGGATTTTTGTTCTGGGAAAAACAGCCTAGTTGTTGTTGTTGTTTGTTTGTTTGTATTGTTCTGGGGGTTCCCTTACAATTTTAGGCATTTAGAAATGCTTCTGTGTTGTCCCTTTATATTAGTGTGTTCTTGAGCCCCTGCCATGTACCAAGCTCTCCACTGAGCACTGGACACTCGATGCAAGTTTACAATTTAACATCAAAGCACAGATTTCTCTGCGTATTTTTTCATACTTAAATTCGATCCTGGGAGTTATGGGGGAGTGTCTGAACCAGCGGCAGCAGCACCCACTAGACATTTGTGAGCATGCGCCATGGGCCGTTGTCACAGGGTCTGGAAGTCTAACCCAGAAAGGAAGAGACTGAATCTACCAGATAGTTTCTCGTGCAGGTGTTTGCACACCTGGGGCCCAGACCCCTTGTGAGGAGTGGCTCCTAGCTGGAAGTGCCACGGGGGGTTCAGTGTCCAGTGAAGCTGAAATCCTGAGTCGCCCTCCAGGCTTTATAGGGAAAGGACTCTGAGGACATTCAGGGAACAAAAGAGTCATAGGATAGCTCCTTGCTAAGGCGAGATTTGAGTATTTAAAAACACTTTTAAAAAAAATATTTTATTTATTTATTTATTTGAGAGAGAGAGAGAGAGAGAGAGAGCATGAGAGAGAAGGTCAGAGGGAGAAGCAGACTCCCCACTGAGCAGGGAGCCTCATGCGGGACTTGATCCCAGGACTCTGGGATCATGACCTGAGTGGAAGGCCGTCGCTTAACCAACTGAGCCACCCAGGTGCCCTAAAAACACTTTAAAGTAAATTCTCTCCTATTGATTGACCACGATGGAAGTGGGGAAGAAGAGGGCTCTCCTTCCATCTGGTCCTGCACCCCTCTGTGCCATCAGAGCCCCAGTCCTCACATCCATCTCCCTCAAGCCAGCCGGGGTTCTGCTGCCTCTTGTCCTCATACACACCCAGATCACTTCTTCCCTGCCTCTTTTTCTTCTACTGAAATGTGTCCTTTAGAACCATTTCAGATGCCACCTCCACCAGGAAGCCTTCCTATTGCCCCAACCAATTATCTACTGTCCTTCACCTGAACCCCGCTAGCACTCTGTGTCTTGCTCTTTGCACTGACCTTCATCTTCTACGATTGTAATCCTGGCCACCAAACCAGCATTAGTTTTAGCCTCTTGTTTCTAACAATGGTTCCTGCTCCCACTTAAATGTACCCTTTCTAGGCTGTCAACATTATCTGGTTTATTAAACAGCCCATTAAATCACGTTCACCACCATCAGCAGCCCTAAAACAGTGAGGGCTTGACTCATTCTTTCCTAATCGAAATGTGTTGCCGTGGAAAGAGCGGAGGAAAAAAATTTCAAATTACACAAAACATTAATTTGGTGTCATTTGGGATTATTGCCCTCTGTTCTGCCCACTGATGAATGGGATGCAAGCTCTCCAAGTGGAAGTTGATTGGTACCCTTTGTCTTTCAGGAGCGCTCCTCATCATTGTAATTGTGGTGCTCGTGGTCCTCATCCTCATCATCATCCTGTCTGTGACCCTGTACAAGTGCAGGAAGGTGCGCGCGCGGCAGAGCGGGAAGGAGAGCTCCCCACTCAATGCTGCGTGAGGTGTGTGTCCTGGGAGCTGCCGTCCGCGACGGAGTATAGGCGCACTGCGACCAAGAACTTGTAAGACAACTTCCAGACAAATGGAAACACAAATGAGTATCTTGGAGCATAGAGACTCGGGCTCAGAGATAGCTCTTGATCTGACCAGTTCTCACGATTAGGATTCTGGTTTCAACGACAGCATTAGACACTTTGGAATGTAACGAAAGGTACAACCAATTCCAAGATTTAAAAATTTCTATTTTAACACTATGGCAACTTTTGCACATATCATATGTTAGAATGTACATTCTATACCCCAAATGAAACCAAATCACGTAATCAAAACAGATGAACAAGAATCTTGGATAGGTTTTTGGAAAACTTTTGAGAAGCTGACTTCAAATCATAGGGGAGAGTGAAATGGAAATTGGGTGAAATTTTCTAACATAGAGAATTCTTTTGTGATATATGGTATTTAGGTTCTTCTTTTCTGAGTTCTTTAGAGTTCCAAAACAATTGGCAACTTTTATATGAATGTGTTAAATGCAGAAGACTTCTGTTTTGGGGCACATTCCTAAAGCACCTTACAGTTTAGCACTTTAATTGACTCAGATGCTGTGGATTAAGCACTTGACAGCCGACTATATATATATATTTTTTATAAGACTACTATACAGACCACATAGAGGTGATGATTTAAGGTACTGCAAGTTTTTATGGTCAATATTGTATATATTTATATAATTTTCTAAAAGGTTTTATACATGGGGATATTCTATTTATAGAAGTAATATGGTTCTATTTGTATATATTGAAATAATTTATTTAATATACTTTTATACAAATAAAGGTGGCTGGGAATTGTGACTGTTGTATTTATTATACCTTCCATTTTCTTACTTATGATTTGGACTTTGTATTAGTTGGCTGTGCTGCAGGAACAAATGACCTGAAAATTCTCAGTGGCTCACAACAATGCTATCTTAAAACAACAATAAGAACAACAACAACAACAACACTATCTTGAATTCTCAATTACATTAGTTTGGTGGCTGCCAAGTTGACTGCAGCTCTTCTTAATTACATTCTCATTCTAGACCGGAACCCAAGGGGAAGACTCTATTTGGGTCAGGGCAGAGGGAATACAAAAAATGAGTACTAACAGCAGCCATGTCTTCAAGCTTTGAGCCACCTCTTAGAACTTCTGCTCACCCGTCACTGGCAGGCAACATCTGATCACACCTGACAACACTGCCTACTGGGGGGCACCACCAATCACACAGCAATGGCAGGGGCACACGATGTCCCGGGAAGGGAGAAAATCATCCAGCAGACTGCAGATGGGAGGGAGTGACTTCTTTTTGTGGGCATGGGGTGGAGTTGCAGATGAAGGCCAGAGAGGAGAAAGGATCAATTCTTTGGACTATCATCTTTTTTTTTTTTTTTTTAACAGGTTTTTTTTTTTTTTTAAGATTTTATTTATTTGACAGAGAGAGATCACAAGTAGGCAGAGAGGCAGGCAGAGAGAGAGGAGGAAGCAGGCTCGCTGCTGAGCAGAGAGCCCGATGTGGGACTCGATCCCAGGACCCTGAGATCATGACCTGAGCCAAAGGCAGCGGCTTAACCCACTGAGCCACCCAGGCGCCCTGGACTATCATCTTGAAAGAAAATTGGATGAAAGGGCAATAGAAGATAGGCAGAGAGAGAAGTAGAGTCTCTGGAGTTCGTGAAAAGCAAACTAAATTGAGAGCTCTTTGTGGCTAGGACTGGGTCTGGCTCGTGTTCACGGCCCTTTGAAGGAGGCAGTGACAGTAGGCTCGCAGTCATCGCTGAGTCCAGCTGACCACGTTACCTCCCTCTAGAGTATAGAAATAGGGAGTCCACCATTCAAACACAAATAAAACACGGCAGAACAGTCTTGATCTCACAAGAGTATTGAAAGGGGATTCTAGCTAGACACGGAAATGAGGTTCCCGGCACCTACTACGGCCACAGCTGTGTTTGCTCCCCACTGTGAAAGGCTGGGCCAGTGCAGGCTAGAAAGAGCACCCAGATGGCCCACCCTCCTGGAAGGGGTCCCCCACAGACACCCTGAGCAAGCATTAAAATAAGAGAAAAAGCAGGTCACTGTCCAGTTGTTCATGAATTTCAAATCCCTCTCTTCCTCTGCTCCAAAGAATTCCAAGGGTTATCAACAAAACTCTAAACATGACATGTTTGATATAACATCATATTCTCTGGAAGGATGGGAAAATCAAACCTTTGCTGTCCCCTAAAAAATAGTAGCCTGAAAGGAAAAAAGTGGTAGAAACTTCAGAGAAATAAAGGAAAACAGACCCATAGTGTATTGGGTTCATTTTATTGGTTTGCTTGCCACGAACAATCGGTATCAGTATGGGAGAAGCTGTCATACACTTGGCAGTGTTTCATTATGCCAGAGAAAGAAGGCGTGCCTTTATACCCGAGTCAACAGAAGAGAGCTTGGCATGGGGGCGTGTCCTGCAGTAAAGTGTGCTTTGGCCATTACCTTGAATTCCTGCTCTCACAGGGCTCCCTGGGACAGAGCTTAGTCCACCATGTGGGGGAGGGGGTGATAGAACAAGTCCCAGAGAGGGCATCTGACTGCCTGTTTCCATTAGGCTGCTCCTACCTTGCCAGGAACAACTACGTCATTATGTGATTCTGAGGCCTCATAATCTAAGGAATGTGAATGGATCCACTAAAGAAGGGAAAGCCAGTCTGGATAGTAACGAGGTGTCTGGCTGTTCACAGGGAAGGAATGCATTTCAGATCTGAATGAGGCCACACTGCGATGATCAGGAGGATTCCTGATTGCACTTTAAAAAAAAAAAAATTATTTATTTTTTAAATTTCTTTTCAGTGTTCCAGAATTCATTGTTTATGCACCACACCCAGTACTCCATGCAATACGTGCCCTACATAATACCCACCACCAGGCTCACCCACCTCCCACCCCCCTGCCCTCCAAAACCCTCAGATTGTATTTTCAGAGTCCCCAGTCTCGTGTTTCTCCACCTGTCCTTATTGCTGAGACTGAACACCTGCTGCTAAAATCCACACTGTCCGTAGTACTCGGAGCAGAAAAGCCTATTAATTTTTTCCTGGTATCCAGAAACTGCTGCCCTCCTGTGGGCCAAATTATACTTCATTACTTATCCTGGCCCTTGATGTATCATAAAGCTAACTGTTAGTAAACAAACATTCAAAAAAAAAAAAAAATTCAGGCTTTGAAAATAGACCTTTACGATCTCAAATTACTGAATAAGTTTGACTTACATATAAGTAGTCAGTACTGGTGAAATCCAAAGACATTTTACCCTAGTTACAGCTAATGACCTATAAAAGTACCTGTCTCTAAAGTAAAATAAGGAACAATTATCCCTGCCCATGAAATAGGAGATAAACTCATTCCCAAGTGCAATTCTTACTTGTTCTAAGACATGAGTATTTAGCAGGTGTTATTTCTTCTTTAATGGTTGCCTGATGTTTGTTACTGCTATCATGTAACTTTAGTTCAGAAACTTATAGTGGGCACTTGTTCCCCATGCCATAGCCCCTGCTTTTCATCTGGGGTCTAGGTGATTCTGGCTTTGCCATTCAATACATTCCTTCCTTGTTACTGCAGACATTGGTTTAGGCACAGGATCTAACCTCATCTAGGAAAGATGAATCTCAGGGCTTTTTCTGGGACTGTGGGCACACTCTTTCTTGGGGAATATAATGAAGAAACCTGTGGCCCCCAGAGCTGCAGGCAGTTATCTCAAGACCACAAAGGGAGCCAGCTTCAGCTGGAGATAACACACTGGAGAGCAGTGCAGGGTGAAGGAAAGAAACTAAGTCACCAAGCTACTGGATCAAACCTTGCCTGAAGTTCTCCCTACCCATGGACTTTTCACAGGATATAAGCCACTTAATTGCCTAAGTAAGCTTTGGCTCAGGTTTTTTTTGCCAAAAAGCACCTGAACTGAAGCTGGGAAAGCACTGACCATGGAGTATAAACAGAGAGAAAGAAGGACGTTTATACTATAAATGTCTGTGTTCATGCCCTCCCAACTACTAAATGATTTTGCCCTGAAATAATCCCTGCTTGCTGGCACTGTAAAGATAGCCTTTTCCATTCAGTTATTTCTATCAGAACACAAACATACTGTATTATTCTCTACTTTAAAAAATGAATCTTTCTTTGACCTGATAGAAGCCCTCATCTGGATTTCCTTCTCATTTCCTGCTTCTTGGACACCATCCTCAATTTGTAAATATTGGATCACCTTAGTGCTCCAACCTATTGTCTATCAATAATCATTCTCTGTGAAATATAGCCAAGCCCATGGCTCTATCATTTCGCTCTATCCTGCTGTATGCCCTTATCATCTGCATGCAGATGACTCCCAGTGCCCCCAGGCTCTTTCCGACACTCCCGAGCTATGCAGCAGACCTAACTACTACAGCATCTCTACCCATATGTCCAATTAGCACCTCAATCTTAATATGGCCAAAGAGAATCTGTAATTCCGCCCCCTCCCAAACCTGTTTCTTCCCATCTTTCCTACGTCAAAAAATGGCACCACTTCTGGCTCAGGCCCAAACCCTTTGTGTCACCGCTGACTTCTCTTTCTTCTCCCATTCAATCTATTAGCAAAGAGGTCAGCTCTACCTTTAAAATACCCCAGTTCCAGAGATGCCTGCGTGGCTCAGTAGGTTAAGCATCAGGCTTAGGTCATGATCAGGGTCTTGGGATAGGGCCCTGCCTTGGGGGGGTGGGGTGTCTATGCTCCGTGGGGAGTCTTCCGGTTCCTCTCTCTCTGCTCCCAACCCCCCCTCTTAGCTCACCCTAGCTCTCACTCTCTTTCTGGAATAAAGAAATAAATCTTTAAAAAAAGAATGCTCCAGTTACAAAAGTTAACCTCCTCCTCAGCTATCCCGCTAACGCCAGCCATTCTCATCTCCTATTGGATTATTTCCACAACCTCCTAGCTGGAGGCCTCCCTATTCCCACGCCGGGTCCCTATATTCCATTTTCCTCACAGCGATCATAGCTATCCTTTTAAAATTATATATTGTGTTTTCAGGGGTACTGCTCTCAACCCTCCAAGAGGACTCTGGGGTGGGGGGAGTTGGAATGATTCCAGATTAGAGTTAATCAAGGGGAAATGCTCACAAGGTGTGAATAGGCACACTGAAGCCCCAGCCTGTGTGAAGGTTGGCGTGAAGGCCAGCGCGCTTAGAGAGGGGTGCGAGCCGGATGCCGCAGGTTCCCCTCGGTCTTCACCCTCTCCTACTCTAACTGGCTTTTCCCCCCGACTTCTCCCTCTGCCACCCAGAGGCCCTGGGCCCTGCGCCAGATGCAGAGGGAACAATTTTCTCTAGGGTTTTCTACCAGGTCTCTCTGCGAGTTCAAAGAGAAAATGGGCATGGTCCTTTGTGTGGATTCTCGAAGGCCTCAAGGAAGAGGCAGGTGGGAGCTGGCAGGGGTCTCACCCCCTCCCATCCCGTCTCCCCGGGGCTCCTCCTTCTCCCCGACTTCCCGGGGGGCTGCCCTGGCAGCAAGAAGCCCAAAAGGCCGTTGAGCTCAGGCACAGGGGCACCTGCTCAGCCCGACCCGGGCCCACGCCTCCACCCCTGCTCCAACCCTGCTCCAACCCCCCACCCCCGCTCCAACCCGGTCTCCCACACCCACCCCGGCCTTGCTCCCTGCTCTGGAGCCCAGGGCGCTGCGATGGTACAGACAGAGGGACAAGGCCCATGGATACAGCAGTTGTAACTTTCTTCACTTTTTTAACCCTTGATATAATTTTAATTTAGGCTCCCTTTCCACCAGCTAGTAGAAACCCTTCTGAGTGATTTGGCGATTCCCTGGAACCTCCGCTTTTTCCCTGTGTCCAGTCTGCCACCCCCATTGCCAGGACCTGACTACAGGTCCCTCCACTTCCCTCTGGTTGGCCTTTCCCTCCAGCCTGGGAAATCTATGCTAGGCGGAGATCGCTGGGCTGGAGGTTGGGGGAGCCTCACTCCTACTTGTTGCCTGTCCTCAGTACATCTGCTGGCTGTGCACTAGTCCTGTCTGTCCAGGCTGCCCTGAACCAGAGCAAACCTCATGTCCCTCTGCTTTGTGCTTCCATCTCCCCCCTGAACACTGATTATACAACTTCGGACTAAGTGGGAAGAAGGGTCAAGGCTGAAAGGATCCCTCCAGTCACATGGTTGAAGCAGGAGCATTCCTCTTCTTACAGGGTGACCCAGACCCCTGGGGAGAGTTCTTTTGTCTCAGACTGGGTATCTGGATCAACTGTAGCCAGGGACAAAGATACTATAATTGGTCCACTTTGAGACAAGCTCTCACCCCAGACCAAGAGCAGCCATGTGGATAGTGGTAGGAAACAGGGCCTCTGAGATGACAAGAGGAAGAAATGCTGGGTAGATGATCTCGGAGGTGCCCTGTACATGTCCCAGACGAGGCAGGAGGTAATGGCAAAGACGACGACTTAATGAGAAGACAACAGCAAAAACTGTAAAGGGTGGTGAGACAAGATAGTACAAAAAAGAACTGAGGAAACTGGCAGGAAGAAACCTGGTTAGGGCCTATCCTCTGTCCCAAGAGCTCTGGCAATATTCTGGGATGGCGGGGGTAGGGGGAGATAGTAATTAGAAAATGGAAATCAACTAGTATCTTGTGAAGATTTTTGACCATTACTCCAATGATCTATTAGAACTAGAGATACTGAAGCACAGACATGAACAGGAAGAAGTCCAGCCTAGTGTTACACATGTGGAACTAGAAACATAAACTGATGGCCAATTTCTAACAACAAGTCCACAAGTCCACAGG
Organism: Mustela lutreola; assembly: GCF_030435805.1. NCBI lineage: Eukaryota > Metazoa > Chordata > Mammalia > Carnivora > Mustelidae > Mustela > Mustela lutreola. The sequence goes on along the minus strand of NC_081299.1, from coordinate 80,383,884 downwards.
TCAAGTGGCAAAAATTCAAATTTCTGTTCTTTTCCTGAAATCAGCCTGCAAAATTCATGCAAAATCTTTATAAGACACACTAAATTGGCCAAAGCACCTCACAAAAATAATAGAGAAAATTAAACAACTGTAGTTAAAGCTATTATAAGAACTCTAATTTTCTCAAAAAAGCTCTTAGTAATTATATGCTGTTATGTCCATCAAAACAATTCTATATAAAATGCTAAGATTCAAAACTCAACAAATCAACTCATAATTTGTAAAACGAAAATTAAGAACCTTGCCTTACTAAGACTTGAATACAGATCAACTGCACCTTACAAAACTTTTCTACTTCTTGTGTAAGCAGATGTAATCCTTTTAATCAGGATTAGAGTCTAAATTGCTGAAGTCTTTGTCTATGTGCTTCTGGGTCTAAAAGAATTTCCTTGAAAACATATCCAATACAAAAGTAAAACTTCTAGATCTCAATATCATCAGCATTTCTATTCAATGTAAGCACTTTTAATATTAAAAAAATTATCAGTTATCAGTTACTGGAGATACTCCTCATAGAGGTATTTAGTTAGTCTTACGCGGAAGCATAGTTTGAGCTCATTTAACTCAAACTTCAAGAAGTTGTTAAGTACAGAGATCTGAAACAAACATCTACTACTGGTTTTACTACATTTCCATTCACAAAATTATAATTTATTGCTCTAGCATTGGCTCTGTCCCCAAATCCTAAGATTTTTATAAATGATCGTCCAAATTGATAATGATTCGCTTCTGTTTTACTCAGAGTGTGCAAAGATACAAAGAGAACATCCCAAAGCAAATGCAATTGGCTCTACTATGCTGATATATTAAGACTCTACTTGAAACTCAGTTTTTAATATGTTAATAACACTAGTTATGAGAAGCATCTTGACACTTCTTTTGTCAACAAACAAAAAGCCAAATCTGTCCCCTTTGGATTCAGTGTAAAGGAGTCCTGACATTTATGTTTGTATCTTCTGTTTCCTTCTATAAGCACTATGACCCTAGACAATGAATTCTATTTGCATTTGCTAAAAAAAATTTTTAATTTCATACCAACTAATACCATAATTTCTAGAGTCATCTTTACTTCTTGTTCCCATCATTATATTGAAATTAAGTCTTCCATAGTTCCAAACTCAGATTTACGTAAACATTTTCTCAAGAAAACAATGGTTGCCCACTGAATCTCCATCTCTTAATGACATCTACAATTCTTATCTCAACTTTTTCTAAAATCTAAAAGCCATGTACATGTATCCTCAAGCTTTATTTATTTTCTGACATATTCTCTAATTAGCTGGAGTTTAAAATCAAGCTTTTTTTTTTACTCCCATATTTATGACACTAAAATTCTTATAGTAGCAATAAAAGAAAGAACCAAGCTGAGAATATCACTTATGATTTAACAAACACTGACCTTTATTTTTAATGAATTCAGATATTAAATTCCAATTTCACTTAAATGACATCAGTGGTTCAAGTTACTATAATAGTTTATGGCTTAAAGCAATGGTTCCCAGTCAGGGTGATTTTGCCACCATGCCTACCCAAGCCCTAGCCTTCTCAGGACATTTGCCAATGTCCTGGAGACATTTGGGGTTGTTAAAACTGGGGGGAGGGGCACTACTGCCATCAAGTGGGATGCTACTAAACATCACAGAAATCCTGGCCTAAAGGTTAGAACAAAATAACACATATGGACACATCCATATATGTATACAATGAAACTGAACCCAATCTAATTCCTTTTTTACTATCTCATATAAAGGTTTACATTGCAAAACTCTGCTCTAAGTTATAAAATGAAACTTGAGATAGGAACTTAGTACCATAAATCTTTAAAGTAAACTTAAGAAGCAAAAATCTCTGAAGATTTTAGGAAGATCCAAGATTTTCCCTATGTAAAGATTTTTTAAAAATTACACTTACGAGAGGCATGGCGGTGATGAAGTTGAATAAGTATCTCTTGAAATCTTTCCTGCTATGACCAATGATACCACTGCAAACCAGCACATGCAATGCATTAGTTGCAAAAGAAGCAATATCGAACTCTAAGAAAAGCTCTAAAATTACTCTTGGAAGTTTTTATTGACTCAAAAGATTCAGTAAGGAAAAAAAGATGCCAAAAAGCATTTTCTTGAAGAAACGGGTTTCCAACTTTGAAATTTGACATTTGAAACAGGCTTCTTGAACATCAGTCTATGAATGGCAAAATTAAATAACAACAATTTCCTTAGTTCTTTTCCTTCATAAAAAATGGTAATTTAAAGAAAGGCTCATGCTGCCACAAAAGGGATTTAGATGGCAAAACAATTAACAACTTTATAGAGCCAGAAATGGGTTATTATGGATGAAATAAACTAGTATTTGTTTTCAAATATTTTAATACCCTGATTCTCATTTGTATGAACTAATGGCAGAGATAGCCCAATGACAGATCAGCAAACTCTCAGAGTAAAAGATCAAGAGTAAATATTTTAAGCTCCTGTGGGCCAGAAGAGCTCTGTTCCAATTACTGTGTTCTGCTATGGCAGAGGAAAAACAGCCAAGAATGAGACTAGCTGCATCCTAATAAAATTTTCCCAAACAGATGGCAGTGGGATTGGACCCATGGAGTCTTATCTGCTGACACTAGGACTAAATCATAGGTCAGAGAGTAGACTAGTGGGGTCCCCAGAGCCTCGGAATGGTTCTCTAGCAGCTTCAGATCTGTTAACACACTTCAACTAGACCAACTCCTCTTTCACCTTTTTTTTTTTTTTTTAAATCTTTTATTTATTTATTTGACAGAGATCACAAGCAGGCGGAGAGGCAGGCAGAGAGAGAGGAGGAAGCAGGCTCCCTGCGGAGCAGAGAGCCCGACGTGGGACTCGATCCCAGGACCCTGAGATCATGACCCGAGCCGAAGGCAGCGGCCTAACCCACTGAGCCACCCAGGTGCCCCCTCTTTCACCTTTTTAATGTATTTTACGTATTTACTTGTTCTAAAAATATCCATTAGGAACTTATTTAAAGGATGCCAGTTTAAGCGGCTGCCTTCAGCTCTGGTAATAATTCTGGTGTCCTGAGATCGAATCCCACATCAGGCTCCTTGCTCAGAGGAGAGCCTGCTTCTCCCTCTGCCTGTTGCTCCCCCTGCTTGTGTTCTCTCTGACAAATAAATAAATAAAATCCTTTAAAAGAGAACTTATTTAAAGTAAGAATCCTACTTTTTGAAAATCTTAATATAATATAAGGATCTTTGAGTACCATATATCTAGGATCTCTAAAAAGATATAACTTATTTGATCACATACTGTTTTTTAAAAAAATATTTATTTATTTATTTATTTATTTATTTGACAGAGAGAGAGAGAGAGATCCAGATCACAAGTAGGCAGAGAGGCAGGCGGGGGGTGGGGGAAGCAGGCTCCCCGCTGAGCAGAGAGCCCCGATGTGGGGCTCCCTGCTCAGCGGGGAGCCTGCTTCTCCCTCTACCCCTCCCCACTGCTCATGTTTGCTCTCCTCTCTCTCTCTCAAATAACAAAAATACTTTAAAAAAGAAAAGAAATTTCCCCTTGTGCTGAGAACTCTTAGGACCGACCCTCCTAACAGGGTTCTTGTGTATCATGCGGAGTCTAGCTAGTCAACCTGTCATGCATTGCACCCTGCCTAGTGCTGCCTCTGTCTTACTGGGACTCTGTGCCTTTTGACCACCTTCTGTCAATTCCCCTTTCCCCTCCAACAACCCTCAAGTAACCACAAGTCTGACCTCTTTTTCTACGATACTGGCCATGGTGCTGGTGTTAGATTTCACATATACATGAGATCATACAGTATTAGTGTTTCTCTGACTTACTCCACGGAGCATAATGCTTTCAAGGTATATCCATGGTGTTGCAAATGGTACAATTTTATTTTTTTATGGCTGAATAATATTTCATTGCGCCACAACCTCTTTAGCCATCCACCAGTGGTCAATGGACAATTTGTTTCCATGTCAATAATCCTGCTCTGAACGTGGGGGGTTGCAGACATCTTTTTCAAGTTACTGCTTTTATTTCCTTTAGATACATTCCCAGAAGTGGAATTGCTGGATCATATGGTATCTCTATTTTTTTTAATCTTTGGAGAATCCTCCATACTGCTTTCCATAGCAGCTGCACCAATTTACATGTCCACCAACAGTGCACAAGGGCTTCCTTTTCTCCGCATGCACACCAGCATTTCTTATCCCTTGTCTTCTTGATGATGGCCATTCTAACAGGTGTGAGGGGAGATCCCATCGTGATTTTAATTTGCATTTCCCTGATGACTAGCCATGTTGAGCATCTTTTCATGTACTTGTTGATTATCTGTATGTCTTTGGAACAATGTCTTTTCAGGTTCTTTGTCCATTTTTTTAGTTTTTGGTTTTGGGGTTTTTTTGGTTGTTGTTTTGGGATTTTTTTTTCCCCAGGGTTGTTTTTTGTTTGTTTGCTGTTGCTCTGTATGAGTTCTATATATATTTTGGATATTAACCCCTCATCAGATACATGGTTTGAAAATATTTTTTCCCATTCTTTTCATCTTGTTGATGAAACAAGATTGTTGATGGTTTCCCTTGTTGTGGAGAAGCTTTATATTTTGATGTAGTCCCAGTTGTTTATTTTTTATTTTGTTGCTTGTGCTTTGAGTATGATTTCCAAAAGGTCATGACTAAGGAGCTTTATTCCTGTTTTCTTCTAGGAGGTTCATGGTTTCAGATCTTACACTGAAGTTTTTAATCCATTCTGAGTCCATTTTTCTGAGTAGTGTAAGATAGGGTTTAGCCATCCGTGCTGTACTGAGAAGCCAAGTAATTTTAATGCCTAATAAATTTTGAGAACCACTGGCTTAATCTCTTTTTTACTACAATAAGAGTAGCTAGAGATCCACATGGCCTAGCCCTTGAAGAGGTCAGAATACACCCTCTTGTGAGGCCAAAATCAAAATAATACATAAAGCACAGATAAAATTCTCCCTCCGCAGGCTGTGCCCTGCCCAGGAGAACGTTTGTCACAGATGAGTCTGTCAGTATTTTTCGGGTTGCAAGGAACAGAAAGTCTCTCAAGAGAACTTCAGTGAAATTGGGAAGCCTGTTTTCTCTTTTGTCAAGTACACTAACTGGCCCAAAGCTCTTCAGCTCATTTAAGCCTCATTCAGTCATTTACAAGATTACCATTATTAGAGCCTCAATAATGAACAACTAAAAATAACACTTTTCCTGTGGAGAAATAGAAATACTAAAAAATAAAAAGAAAATCCAGGAATTTGGAAAGTGAGAAATTTCAACTCATTTTGAATGTGCAAAATTTAATAAACTTTTAAATAGGGTTCTAAGAAAAAATCTTTAAGGAAAAGGTTCTTGACATAACATTGTCTCTCCAATGTAATTTTTCAAAAACTACCAAAAAAGTCTGTTCCATCTGCAAGGTAACTTTTGTTCCCTGAGCATTCACCAAACCAGAGAATTTAAAAAGTAACATTTAGGGATGCCTGGGTGGCTCAGTAGGTTAGGTTAAAAGTCTCTGCCTTCTGCTTGGGTGTTGGTCCTGGGGTCCTGGAATCGAGCCCCGCATTGGGCTCTTTGCTCAGCAGGGAGCCTGCTTCCCTTCCTCTCTCTCTGACTACTTGTGATCCCTGTCTGTCAAATAAATAATAAATAAAATGAAAGAAAGAAAGAAAGAAAGAAAGAAAGAAAGAAAGAAAGAAAGAAAGAAAAGAAAAGAAAAGAAAAGAAAAGAAAAGAAAAGAAAAGAAAAGAAAAGAAAAGAAAAGAAAAGAAAAGAAAAGTAACATTTAGAGGGGCCCAGAGTGTGCTTTTCTCCCTCACAGCAGCCTGAAAGGGAAGTGTGGTTTATAACTAAAATTGTGGCGCCACCTTCAGTTCATAGGGTGGATTGACAATTTGACCCGATGCTTCTAAACTGGATTATAAAAAGAAAGGAGTCTTAAAACCAAATACCTGTAAATGATTAAGCATGAAGGCACATGGCAGCAGGGTGGGGTGGGGTGGGGGCAGAATCATTAAACCAAACTACCTTATGCAGCGTGCTGCAACTCTACCTGTGGGGGGTCTCTTTAGTCCAGAGTGTGACCTCCACCCTAGCTCCTGCTCCTTCAAGTATACTCGGGGTTCAGCAGCTTCGGCATCATTTGAGACCCAGCGAGAGATGGAAATTCTCAAGCCCCACTCCAGACCTACTGAATCAGAACGTTCATTTTCCAGATGATGTGTGCACTCACCAATGTCGGAAAAGCTATGTTCTATGTACTTTCCCAACCATTCTGTCCATATTCCCAATTTCACAAATCCAGGGTAAAGGGTGCAGGGCGGAAAATGCACAGATACTTTATCGACAGAATTACACAGCCTTGATGAGATGTCATTTACTGAACTTACATTTCAGCAAGCCAAAAGTAAAGGCAGAGTCCCAAATATATTACAAATATTACACTTTCCGATTATGTATTTTGTCATTTTCCAAACATAAGACTTTGAGGACTTCTGCCTCATCTGCAGCTCTCTAAAGACCAAAAGCTCTCCTGCTTCAGCTGCACTGATTCACGTGCCTTGCTTGTACCCACCTTTCAGAGTAGCTCAGAATGTTCCCTGGGTCTCAGCCAGGTGCTTTCCTTCCCTGGATTCCCAGCACTCTCCCCACCACCTCACAATACTCTTCCACTCCTCCACAGGACCCTTAATGTTGTACAAAATAGTTCTTTACCTGTCTTGGCTCCTTTTCTGGATCATAATTGCCTTCAAAAAGCCAAGATAATACATTGGAATTCACTCACTTATTCATTAATTTATTCTAATACTAAACACCTACTATGGGCCAAGCATTGTGGATTTGATTGAAAAACACTGAGCACAATCCCAGCATTTATAGAGCTCACATGTTTGTAGGGTAAAAGGTCAAACAAGTGGGTGCCTGGGAGGCTCAGTTGTTAGGTGGCTGCCTTCAGCTCAAGTCATGATCCCAGGGTCCTGGGATTGAGGCCCACATTGGCCTTCCTGCTCAGGGGGAAGCCCGCTTCTCCCTCTCCCGCTCCCACAGGGAGTAATTCCCAAAGCCATGACTCCCTGAACAAGAGACCGAAGGCTCCCTTTTATTAGGACTTGGGACGAATTTTCAGAGGGTCATCTTAACATTATCATAAGGCTGAGACATTTCTGGCACTTTGATTCATCTGCTCAGGGGTTTTCCTCAAATATTTCTTTTTCTGTTCCATCACTTTGTTAGTTTCTAAAGGTAACGCTGAGATGGAAGCTTCTAGGAGCTTCCTGAGTTCAGGAGGTCAGACTGGTGACAAAAATGCCTCCTCTGGTTTTATTCCGCTCCTCCTTCTGGAGGGGCCCAGGGTGGAGGGACATCTTCTGTAGCTTCTACCTGTCAGACATGGCGTGTCCTCGCAGGGATTCAGAAAGGAGCAGAACTGTTTCTCCCCTCGTTTGAGATCTGTGTGTCACCAGATTTTACCCCTAGCTGTTCGCCCCCTCGTGTTACTCCCAACCCTCTCTACGCTTGGCCACAGACTGCACTGAATAGTTGAGTATGCAGGTTCCAAAGAGTAGTAAGCTGAGCAGGATTACCAGGGGCCCCAGGAAGGAGAGGAACCACATTGCGCTGGGTAGGGCCCTTCTGACGGCCTCCCTGTCCCCCTCAGGAAAGCCTCTTCCTCTTTGTTTGAGGGTAGGCAGCCAAGCTGCCTGATCAAAGATTTTCTTTTAATTTTTAAAAAGATTTTATTTATTGCAGCACCTGGGTGGCTCAGTGGGTTAAAACCTCTGCCTTCTGCTCAGGTCATGATCCCAGGGTCCTGGAATGGAGCCCCGCATCGGGCTCTCTGCTCAGCAGGGAGCCTGCTTCCCTCTTTCTTTCTGCCTGCCTCTCTGCATACTTGTGATCTCTGTCAAATAAATAAATATCTTTTTTAAAAAGATTTTATTAATTTGCTTGTCAGAGAGCAAGTGAGCGAGTGCACACACACAAGCATGAGCAGGGGGAGGGGCAGGGGGAGGGGCAGAAGGAAAGAAAGGCTCCCTGCTGAGCAAGAGGCCCCATGCGGGACTTGATCCCAAGGCTCTGGGATCATGACCTGAGCCGAAGGCGGACACCTAACCGACTGAGCCACCCAAGCGTCCCATCAAAGATTTTCTTAATATTGACTTTGACTGCAGGCACAACACGAAGTATTAAGTACTGGCCAGACCCCCTCCCACTAGCAGGTGGTGCAGAGCCAGTCTATCATCACCTACTTACATTCCCCAGGGAACTGCACTCCCCAGGGCGCTCCAGTGTGTCTGGAGTTTGCTCGTTTCAGATATCCTAGAACAACGGAGACAACGACTCCTACCAGGGCAGGGTTCATTTCAAGATCGGAAGGCTCAGAGCATCAAAGCCCATCTCTAGAAGCCGAGGAGCAAAGCAAAGGCAGCCAGAAAACGCTCCGTTCTACCAGGTGCTAACAATGACCTGTGCCGCTCACGACTGAACAGTCCTAGAAAACGCTGCAGGCCACTCAGGGGCTGGCAGCAGACAGGACTGCAGAAACCAGAGCAGCAGAGCCAGGATCCTTTACACTGAGCGCCCCTACCCCTGGGGGCTTCGCCTACCTCGAGGATGAGACGGACAGAAGGGTCAGCGGTGTGGGTGGCTCGCGGGCGTGTTTGTCGTCCTCTGTCGTGGGAGCGCGGCATCCCGAGGTTCTGGCAAGGGAAAGCGGCCTTTCCACCCCGCAGCGGTGGGTCCGGGGCGGGCCCCCTTCTAATTTTAGAGATGTGTGGCTCACTGCAAGAGGTGGGGTCCTGTCTATACTGGGTGTAATTGGGCCTGTGGCGACTGGTTTCTCCCCGTCTTGAAGTACACCCCACCCCAGGTTCGCGTGGCTGATTTCAGTGGGGCATGTGAGGGGTAGGCAGACGGCTCCACCACCTGGTCAAGGTCCACTGTGTGCTTCAAACCCGAGAAACCCCTGCGTCGGGTGGTGGGGAGTAGAGCCTGGAGGAAAGGGCCTCCCCTGGGTCATCTCGAAGGAGCTGAGTTTTAGTTTAAGCCTTTGGGGCAGCTCCTATCCTAGTGGGAGCTCCTGGTAATAGTCTGGGTTTCGTGGGTCTTTTCAGGGTTCGGTGAGCCCCTTCTGTCCTTCAGGGTAGCTCCTGGAAGCATGCAGCAGCTCCCACTCGTGGCAGCACCTGACTGACCCTTCTTAGCGCCATTCAAAGGTCCCCTCTCGCTCTCAGCTGCCCGCTCTGGGTTCTGCAGTGACCTCTGGGACAGAGCGCCTCCCACTTCTCTTTCGGAGCTCTATGCCTTTCCCCGGTCTTGCCTAGGTAATTCTTCACTGCATGTTGGCTCTAGGATGCCTTGAAGAGGTGGCTTTTTAAGTTCTGTCCAATCTTTTAAATTGTTTTCAGCAAATCTTATCATTTCTCCTTTCAAAATACTTCCAGAATTCTACCCCTTCTCACCACGCTCACTGCCACTCCCCTGCTGCAGTTGCCCCTCACCACCACTGACCTGATTATGGCAAGGACCTCCTTACCTGCTTCCACCCCTCTGCTGTCAGCGCCTCAGCACAGCGGCCTGAGAGCCCACAAAACCTAAGCCAGATCAAGTCCACCCCTTTGTTCATGTCTCTAATAACGTCCCATCGGACACGAACCTACAAAGTCCCACATAATCTGGAGCCTCTCTCTGCCTCTGAATTTATCCCCTGCTCCTTGCCCCACACTCACTCCCTTAGTATTTGTGCCTCTTCAGTGTTTCCTAAGGCATTAGGACTCCAGGGCCATATCACTAAGCATCCCAAATCTGACAGCTTAACACAACCAAAGCCACGCTTTCTGTTGGTCAAGAATTCGGAAAGGGATTGAGAAGCACTTCCCACTCAGAGTTATTCAAGAGACGTGCAGTCAAGATATCCTCTGGGGCTGCAGGTATCTCTGAAGGCAACCCAGGGGCTGGGGACCCATGTTCGAGATGGCCTACTAACAGGCTGGCAAGTCAGCCCAGGCTAGGGCCTGGGACCTTCCTTCCAGCCACCAGGGGGTCCTTACTAGGAGCTGGTTTCCCTCAGAGCGAGCCATCGGAGCAGGAGAGGGGAAGCCACAGTGCCCCTGATGCCTTGGCCTCCAACGCTGCACATGGTCACTTCTGTTGTGTTCCTTCATCACACCCGGCCAGCAGGAACTCAGCATGAGGGCACATGATACACAGGTGAGACTACCCGGGGTGAGAATCTTGGGAGCTATCAGGGAGGCCACTTCTCATACGTTAACAGGCCAGGCATGGCCCACCTCCTGGTTTTTCTCTTTACCACTGCCTTCGGCTTAAAATGTCCTTGCGTCAAATATCCATATGGCTAGCTCCCTCACCTCCTTTACAACTTTCACTCAAGTATTATCTTTTCAGTGAGGCCTGCCCACCCCCAACCCCCCACCCCGCCTAAAATGGAAACATATTTATCCATATTTCTTCATGCATCCCTGTTGGAACCCCTGCATCCAACAGGGGTTCACTTCTAAGATCTTTGTGACTGCAGTAAACTGGATCACATGCTTTAATCTCACTCAAACAGGTCTGTCTCAGGTCCACAAAGCTCATCTTAGAGGGTATTGCAACTGGTGAAGTTAGGAATCCAGATGTGACAAAATTCGGTCACTCCCCAAAACCTAACAACTATTTGTGGGCCCTTGGTGGGGCGAGTTGACATATTGCTATTTTCCTTTCTGAGGAAGACCTACCTCATTGCCCCTCAGACATAATAAACTCCAAGTATTTTACAGCTTCTTTAGATACTGGGCCCTTTTCTTTTGATACCCTATGTAGCCCTTGCTAGCTATAGTATTTTTGTGACACACAACACCTCATAATCAGAATTACAAGTGATGGCATTATACCGGGACATACTAGAACTTCAGGGATTTTAGATAATTTCTGGAGCAGCCAGAGCATTTACCCACACAATATAATCTAAGAAGATTTATCATCACTTAGTTGATAATGCTTTCCATACCAAATAAATAAGCCTAACTAGTCAAAAAGTTTTCATTTTTTGGAGAAGCTGTCAAAAATATCAGAAGCTTTTAAAGTACACATCTAGGGTGCCTAGGTGGCTCAGTGGGTTAAAGCCTCTACCTTCAGCTCAGGTCATGATCCCAGGGTCCTGGGATCGAGCCCCACATCAGGCTCTCTGCTCAGCAGGGAGCCTCTTCCCCCTCTCTCTCTGCCTGCCTCTCTGCCTACTTGTGATCTCTGTCTGTCAAATAAATAATAAATAAAATCTTTTAAAAAGTAAATAAATAAAGTACACATCTAAGTGGGATTGCAGATCATCACAAAACTTTTAAACAAGTTGGCAATAAGAGATTCTATGGGGGTTTATTGTTGCTAACCAAACTTAGTTCTTTTAATATTAAGAAGATTGGATTTTCTTAAGTAATCCAAGACCTGATAAAGACAAAGCATAGAAAACTATTTTTCCTGGGTAGATAAAGAAAATTGGTTTACAATTTCTCATCAAAAGTAAACCAAATTCCAGCCTATACCAGTGTGTTTTTTTAAGTTTATTTTTTTAGTAAACTTTATACCCAAGATGGGGCTTGAACTCGTGACCCCAAGAGCAAGAGTCACATGCTCCTCTGAGCCAGCCAGGGGCCCCTATACCAGTGTACTCTTAAAATTCATTCCCATCTCAGTCTCAATCACATATAAAATATAAAACTACTTTCCAGAGATTCCTTTTTCTTAGACTTTCTACAGCTCTCTTTTTACATTCAGATTTTGTCCTAAGTTTCCCATATCCCATACAACCAGTCTCATTTTAGGACAAAGTCACTTTCTTTTCCCCCAACAAAAGCATATTTCTGTTTCTCATACCTTAATTACCAAAAACACCCATCTTTCTTTCTTTGAATATACAGCTGTTTCCCATATTATTCCCAGTAGTCCTAATTACATTTATTATAATTCTTAATGTTTAGAGATCTTAATTTATTTTTTTCTTTTTTAATAGATTTTATTGATTTGAGAGAGAGAGAACATGAGAGGGGGAGGGGTGGAAGGAGAGGGAGAAACAGACTCCCTGCTGAGCAGGGACACCCTCCACCCCCCCCACCCCAGCAAAGAACTTAATTGAGTAGAGCCTGGGTATCTGGTTGTTTGGTCTACCTGTCAGGGGCACCTGATGCTGTGCTGTTTAAAAACCCATCAGCCTTCCCAGAAAGCCTGTGGGATTGTCTGAAAAGGCATACAAATTGGGACCCCAAGGCCCAAGTTAATCAAATGGTCCTTAATACCTATATCATATCTCAAAGTGTTCCAGATATCCGCAGAAAGCTTCAAAAATTAGCAACAGGTCCCAACACTAACTCCACTCAGCAAAGACAGCTTTTAGGGTATTCAATAACAGATGGGACAGAGGATGAAAAAGAAGATAAGAAAATGAAAAGGCAAAGCTGCCCTTCTGACAGTAGCTCTAGTCTTCATGAGGTAATCCAGGAGAAGAAAGGAAGTCCCCATGCGTAAGTGTCCCCAGCCCCAATCCTGGGACCAAGAGACCAGACACAAAACTGGGTTACAATCAGTTCACATACTGTAAGCAAGAGGGGCACTGGAAATCAGATTGCTCTAACTGCCTGGGAAAGGGAAGTGGGATGGCAAAACCAAATCACTCCAGTGCCCCTTGTAGAAAACCAGATCCTCATCTCCCCTGAGGAGTCCTCTGGCCTTAGCAGTAGGAGAAGAGCCAGTTGAATCTCCTTGAGACAAGAACCACCTTTCCTCTATGGAACACCCAGAATGGTAGCCTTTCCAATAGAAATGTAACATAAGAGAGTCTCAGTAAAAGAAGAGACCAAATGATTTCTGGAGCCTTTGACCTGTGAAATGGGCCAAGATTAAACACCCCTGTTCAAAACCTGGCTCTCAGCTTCCATAAAGTTACTTGTTGTCAAGGATAAGTACAAATCATAACAATAAGGTGTTTTGTGTGTCTGTTTGTCTGTCTAGGTGGTATTTTTGACATTTGGATGGTATTGCAAAAAGTCATTTATAAAAGAACTCTATTAGGTTTAAAGGCAAGTGCTTGTAAAAATTATGTATTCTAAAACTCAAAGCTTCTATTGGTTCTTGAGTTCAGGAGGTCAGTCCTGAGTTCAGGGTTCAGGCCAATGACAAAATGGGGAATAGGAAATATCTAAAATTAATTTATCAAGAAACAGCTGTATATAGCATATTACTTTAAAATAAGGGGGAAAAATGCAATCACCACAAGACAATTAAAAATGGTTGCTCCTAGGGATGAAAAGGAAACTGGTTTTCAATTTTTTTAAGCAACATGCATATGGTATGTTTATGGGTCAGAATATTTCCATTATTCACACAGGAAAAATGACTGATGTAAACAGTTTCCTACAACTAACAATGCTGAAGTTCAGCTGACAGAATTCACTCTGCCTTTAGGCAAATTATACTTTTAAACACCAAGTTTAGAAGTTTAAGTCCATAAGGAAATGATAGACACTACAGTCTCACTAGTTTTAAGTCCCATGCTGATCACTAAGAGAAGGGAGCAAGGTGAAGGGTGGCAATACGCCACCCCAGAATACACCACTTTAATGGAACCACTGTTTCTGAGCTAAAAACACTTAAAAAAACAGGTGCAGGGGCACCTGGGGGGCTCAGTCTGTTAAGCGGCTGCCTTCAGCTCTGGTCATAGTCCCAGGATCCTGGGATTGAACCAAGCACTAGGCTCCTTGCTCAACGGGGAGCCTGCTTCTCTCTGTCTGTTGCTCCTCTTGCTTCTGCCCTAATAAATAATTTTAAAAAAGAAAAAAAAAACAGGTGCAAGAAGGGTACTCTCTCTCCCTTTTCTTCCTGAAAATAGGCTAATATTTGCCATCTCCATATGGAGGATGTCCTCTCTAAACCAGAAGGAAAATATCATTCTCATCATCAAGGATGTCAGTTCAAGACAGAATTCTACATAAACCTTATTTATTTCTTACCTTCGCTTGGCTTCCTCACGTAGTTTACTTTTCCACGATTGCCTCTCTTTGTTCAACCTGGTATAAAAAGCCTTTAGGTTTTGCCACTTCTTTGAGCCATCTCCTTATGAGGGCTTCCATAGCACCTAAAATTTGTATTAAATAAACGTGTATCGTTTTTTCCTATTTACCTATCTTATGTCAACTTAATTCTCAGGACCAACCAAAACCCAAAGATGGTAGAGGTAAAATTTTGCCTCCCCTGCAGAGGCAAACCCTACATACATTTTATTCTGTTAATGCACAGCAAACAAATGTAGTTGTTTACACCCCTATTTTCTGTTGTAGGAAAAATAGAAGCTTGGTATTAGAACACAGAGTGGTACCCTTGGGATGCAGTATGTTGCTCAGGAATGGAATTTATTCTCTAGCTTATTGTTCAGATTAAGCTGCCATTTCCCAGTGAGGCCTACAGAATATGCTAAGAGGAACTGTGAGGAAAAAGATGTTTCACGGTAATCATATTTTAGAAACGTTCGATTTCTTTACTGTAGGTCTTCACAGAACCACCATTATGTTAGTGTATATGGTGATTCTCCAGAAAAAGGATATTCCTCTATGCCTCAAACAGTAAAGCACTTTAATGTTTGTTAAATTTTAAAAGGAAGAAAAAAATAAAAAAAAGGAACCCCAATTGGTTTTTTGATGGTAAAAATCCATTACAGAAGGAATAAAGAGGCAGCTGCTAGTAGGTTCAGGGTAATCTAGAAATCTGAAAATCTCAAAATTCCCCCAGAACTTAAAATCCTTCCCAGGACTGATAGTATCTTTTAAAGTCTCCTGGCTATTTGGTTGCATTTGTGAGGTACACCGATGTTTATGGGGGTCTCACCTTTTTTTTTTTTTTTTTTCGTTTGGGGCTCAAACTCATGACCCTAAGATGAAGAGTTACAGGCTCCACCAACTGAATCAGCCAGGTGCTCTGGCAAACATAAGGTTTTATGTGGCTTTTCTAAAAGAGAAATTCATTTTGCTAAAAATCACATTTGACATACTTTTTGAAAAAGAGACTTTGGGTGCTAAAAGGGATTTCTGAATGTCAATTTATTTTCATGTTTTTTAAGTCAAGATTATATGAACTATGTATGAACTACCCGGTTTTTAGATACCAGAATAAAAAGAACAAGCAAAAGTTGTACAGGATAACTGATTCTTTTTAATCTGAACAGAAAATAAGTAAGTAGACAAGTTTGCCAAAGAGAGTGGTAAAAACTGAATGTTACATATTATGGAATCAGTACATCAAGTTTTACTTTGGTAGCCGGTGATTCTTATAGTTAATTGTGCAAAAAAAATAAAATCAGTTATACTGAAACAAGATTATAAAATGCCCATTTCTGAACCCTAGTCTGATAAAACTGATTTCATATCTAGCTTATTGATAAAATCCCATTTCAGTTTTCCCTGTGCAAAAAATACATGTAAGTCATTAATGGTGGTTTGGTGAGGTGAAATCAATTTCTCTTGGGATAGTTCAACATAATGACCCAAATATAAAAAGTTATTCAAGATTCACAGAGATAAACCAGTGCCTAGGAAACATAATTCACCCATGTGTGTAATTATAACGTTTTTTAAACATAAAATCACAGTCAAAGACAGTGATAACATTGCATACTCAGTGCATTACTTCATGTAGTGCATTCCTATGGCTCATTTGGAGTTTAACAAATGTAACCACCACACTTCTAATGAATGGGCTTTTAACATACAGAGATCCATCCAATTCTTTTAAAAAATCTGAAACTCTTATTAAAGAGCTTGAGCTTGACATGTAAGGACTTTATGCCTTAATATCCCAAACATTGGGAAGATTAGGTGTGAAACATAGTAACCACCCCTTGTAAGCAAGACTGCACATAAACTTCTGTTATATTCCCACAAAGAACCCTCAGAACAACTCAATACTGCAGACTGAGAGGGGCACACTTATTATTTAGCCAAAGAACTTTCAAATGGCTTTCCTGGAGTCAAATGTACCCCAAGATCTATACAAGGAATGAGTATAACGGTGGCAGCTAAAGCAATCTGCCACTGCGTGATAAATGCTATTATGCATCAGGTTATACGTTTTGATAAAATACTATGATTTGTTTCCTACAATCATGGAGCACAAGAAAATGAAGCTCAAGACTATTTTGTAAGAACAGGATAAATGATGACCCCAGTTTTCAATAGGGTTCTTCATTGAAGGAAAAGATAGAGCCATAAAAGTCAAATTAGCTGACTTCAAATGGTTTACATCCCAGGATGAATCAGATTACACTGATTTAAGCCCAATTTAATTTAGGCAGGTTTTTAACCACAAGAATAAGGACATTCTTAGTACATATTAATAATTAAACCAACATATACACAATTAGCAAGATCCTATATAATATTAAATGGTTTAACAATTTGTTCTCAATTATTTCATATCTAATTATTTGTTGTTTTAAGAAAAAAATAAAAACAAAACCCAAGCTCAGCTTTATTTTACAACATACTGTGTATTTCTAAGTGTGTTCTTTAATGATTTCATTGAAGCAGAACAGCTCTCCAGATTCTAAGAGCCAAACTCAACCGTATCTTCTGTTATCTGTTTAAATTCATAATTGCCTCTGCCATCCATATGCAGGTAGTACTATGGGAAAGAAGTGGGGGGAAAGAAATCAATGACTAAGATAATTTCATTTTTGTCAGGAATTTATGCAGAGGTTATTATACAAGAAAATGGAAATTATTTTAAGCTACTAATACCTTCAAAAGTTTTATACCCAGAAAGGTAAGACTAAATGAAGAAGTCCATTCTCTTTAATATAGCAACAATGTGATTCTGCTTGGAGTGGACAGAGTACTTTCCTTTATAAAAACCAAAATACCAAAATTCCTCATTATTTTGAAGGAAACAAACGTACAGGCATCCTACATATCAGAATGCTTCCATAATTCCACATCCAATCCAATGTACCACAGGCTGAATTGCACTAAGGATAAGCCTAATCAACGGGGAATTCTTGAATATTTCCTTTATCTGGTTTCCTGGATTAGTTCGGAACCTCTAACTTAAGGCTTTTTATTTGTTTGTGGTCTTAGTAGAGGAGTAAAAGAGCTATACGGTATGCCTGTATATCCCATCCTATGAAGACACTTAGGACAACAGCTAGAAAGACTTCTGTTTTATTTAGCAGCTTTTTATTTACAGAAAAGATATGTTTTCCCATCTTCTATCTATTCTGGCCTCTGACATTAACATCCCTCCGTCACACAATCTCTGCTTGGTACTCTGCACTTGTCTCCCCCACCAGAAGAAGAGGGGAGGTCAAATCCAAAAACTCTCACAGCTCTGTCGCTATGATATTTATGAGCTCCTGAGAAAACACCAAGGCTTGGATACTTTTTAAACTGCTTTGATTATTAGTTATTCAATTTCTCATTTCATTCTGAAAAATGGACAAATTATAAGAATTAATGGACAAATTACAAGAATAAAAATTATCTTTAAAAGTCACACAACTATATAGAATTCCATTATTTTTACTAAATACTTTCACAGAGGCTACCTCTTCGATATTCATGGTAATCTAAGAGACAGGAAGGCAAGGATCAATAACTTTATTATATGAAGGAAGCAACGGATGCCAGTCATGCTTGAAGCCAGGTTTTCTGAGTTCAAATCCCATACTTTTCATCTTATCTGTATACTATCATCTTAACCATAGGGTTATTGAGGTTAAAGAAAGCACTCTGTATCCCCCAAGGACATTCAACTCAGTACTTGGGGAAAAAGTTGCTCCATCAGGTATGTATTTTATGGACCAAGATACCCTGTACATTTGTTCTAATTTTTCTCAAACCCTTTCTTTTACCTAGAATGTCTTTATCATTTAGGAAGGAAGAAAGAGAAGGAAGGTAAGAGAAAAAGAGAGGGGAAGGGAAAGGGAGGAGAGGCAAGGGAAGAGTTGAGTTAACAGGGTTTATTTAGTTTGGGGTTTGATCATGAAGATCTTGAAGAGCTGAAAAGAACTGCCATACTGAGAACGGCACTGTTAGAACACCAGGATACATAAGGGATCCATACCAGTGCAAACCTCACTGTAATGGCTATGTAAATTATAGTAACTACTTAATGATTCTGTTTTATTACAGTCCAATGATAAACACAGCTGACATTATTCAGTTTCCCCTTACAGCCATGATCTCACTAAAAATGTCCTTAAACTTTCTGCCATCTAATCCTTCCTAAGACTCTTTCCCTTCTGTCAATACTGAGTGGTGAGAAAACTTCACGTAGCCATAGCTGTGATAAGGTTGTGTAAAGTTTAGTCAGCTATTATACAATAGTGATTTCTAAAAATGGAGAACCACTAACTGGTTCTCTACTATCTCTCCAATCAGTTAGGGCTTATTAAATATGTATTAGAGATTTCAAAACTGATAACTACAATATTTAAGGAAAATTTAGAATCACGTTTTGTCCTTCAAGGTATATATTTGTAAGAGAACATATACCAGGAAATCTAAAACCATAATCACCTGAATTCAAGTATTTAAATGAGATAAAATTCCACTATGCCATTCAATATAAGAAATACAAACCTCATGGTGTTTCCAAAGAGACTTTCTATGTGACACAGTGAAGAGGGTGATGCCAACCTAATACAAAGAAAATGATTTAAGTTTTTATCAGTAACACAGAATCACAAATTAAACTCATCTACATATTTAAACTATTAAAATGACTGTTTTCAGAAGCTATAATTAAAAATCAATGTAAAAGAGAAAAAATAACAAATGATGCCGATGTTCAAGGTAATGCAAAGTACAGACCATCAACCACATAATAAAAACACACAAGTATCCATAAATTCTTTAAAAAACAAACAAACAAACAAACAAAAACAACCTAACAGGTACTAGCATTAAGTGTACTATTTTGTTTGGGGCAGAAAATATATATCCTGACCCAGATTCTATTTTATTGTGAAAAATATGCGAAAAGAGTATAGGAATAGTAAAAATAGCAAGAGGTCAAAGTCAGGAAAATTAAATCAACATGGTACTGTCTACAGTCAATCTGTTTTTCAAATACAGGGTCACACTCCTTTATTGGAACCTGTTTTGGATTATGTCTGGGGCAAAATTCTCGGGCAGAAAATTGAATGTTTCTATGGCAACGTTATAACACCGACACTGAGATAAGTTAAGAGTTTAAATATCTTCTGCTAGTTTAGGCAAGGTTTAACTACCCTATTAAGCATGCTACAAAATAATGAAAAATCTTTTAGTTTTGAGTCCTTATTGGTTTTTTTTTTTGTTTGTTTGTTTTGTTTTGTTTTGTTTTGTTTATTTGAGAGAGAGCATCAGAAGGAGGACGGGCAGAGAGCGAAGCAGGCTCCCCACTAATCAGGGAGCCTGACATGGGGCTTAATCCTGGGACCCTGGGATCATGACCTGAGCTGACAGCAGATGCCTAACCAAATAAGCCATCCAGGTGCCCCAAAATCTTACTGGTTTTTAAACTCTAAGTAAAGATTCAGAGATTTCTAATAACGATTAAAACAACAACAACAACCCACCAATATAACTGCAGAGGCTCTGGATCAGTGGTTCTCAACTTGGGGCTGTGGGGAGGAGTTCTATCCATCAGGGGACACTTGGCAATGTCTGGAGACATTTTTGATTGTCACAATTGAGAGTGCTACTAGCATCTAATGAACAGAGGTCAGATATGCTATCAAATATCCTATAAAGAAAGGACAGCTCCTCACAACTGAGGATTAGCTGAGGATTATCCAAAATGTCAACAGAGCTGAGACTGAGAAACCCTGCTCTAGATCGTAGTTACTTAAAATGGATCTCTTCAGGCTGAGAGATAAATGCTTGAGTATCCAGATAATTCCAACATGAGTTCTAATTTTATTTTAATTAATAAATTTTTAAAAATTAGCCAAAGTATATTCTGGATCATTTCTACCATGAGATTTAAGTGTCCAAGTCTGTGTTTGTACTTTGCTGGTACAAAGTGATTACTTCAAGTGAGAGCAGTTGGGGTGCCTGGGTGGCTAAGTCAGTAAAGTGTCTGACTCTTGATTTTGGCTTAGGTCATTACTTCAGGGTTATGAGATGGAGCCCCAAGTTGGACTCTGTGCTGGGTGTGGAGCCTGCTTAAGATTCTCTCTCCCTCTGTTTCTTCGTTCCCTACTCTCTCTCTAGAAATAAATAAGCAAATAAAGTGATAGCACTTAACACGTTTAATGTGCCATAACTTTGGATGCCATGTGGAAAAGTTTTCAAATTGGTTACAAACTGCATGACAAAATAAGTTACTAGTAACACATTTCAATGGTACGCTTACTTTTTTCTTTTTTTTAAAAGATTTTATTTATTTGACAGAGATCACAAGTAGGCAGAGAGGCAGGGAGAGAGAGAGGAAGGGAAACAGGCTCCCCGCTGAGCAGAGAGCCCGATGAGGGGCTGGATCCCAGGACCCTGAAATCATGACTTGAGCCAAAGGCAGAGGCTTTAACCCACTGAGCCACCCCCACTTACTTGATTTTTGAAAGCTCTCTTCAGATAACCTTATTTTATGATTCTACAGTAATTGGATCAGGTCTCAGCTTAATGAAAGCATTCTTTCTGATAGAATTACTTAAATAGGATACAGAAGCAAAATTCAAAATATAAGATCTGGACCTCAGACTGTATCTTTCCATAATTAAATCCCAAACTGGTGGTTTAGTTTCAGCAAAACAGTATCAGAGGTCTCTTTAATGTTACCAAATTGAAACTGTGTTTTGTCTGTACTTAATTTGTAAATTTTTATTTGTTTTGTGGCTATAAATGAGCTCTAAGTTCAAGGAGTTCATATCTCATTTCAACTGTTATTACAGGAATATAATTAAAACTGGAAACTGAGGACCCCGTAAGAATTTTCTTTTATTTATTTTAATTTTTTTATAAGATTTTATTTATTTATTTGACAGAGATCACAAGTAGGCAGAGAGGCAGGCAGAGAGAGAGGAGGGAGCAGGCTCCCCGCTGAGCAGAGAGCCTGATGTGAGGCTTGATCCCAGAGTTCTGGGATCATGACCTGAGCAGAAGGCAAAGGCTTTAACCCACTGAGCCACCCAGGCACCCCAAATTTTCTTCTTTTAAACAGAATCTACACTTTTATTGGAAAGTTGCATTTTTTGTGGGGAACTATAGCTTATAACTAAACATAAGGGGACAGCACACAGTCAAGACTACCACCAAAGAGCCTCTAAATCACTGATCAAATAGAGACTACACCTCCAATACCTATAAATCTGAAAGTTTATAGGAACAGATACATAAAAATATTATAAATGAACATAACTGATTCAAGAATAGAAAACAAACCATTAAAGAAATAAAATCAGTACAGAAAAATCTTCCTACAAAGATTCATGTAGCAAATTTATTCTTTCCTCATTATACCAATGCTTCTCAAACTATAATACGCATTTGAATCCTCTGGGAATTTAGTTAAAATGTGGACTCTAATTTGGTAGGGCCAGAGAGGCTGCATTCTAACAAGCTCCCAGGAGATGCTGATCAATGACCACACTCTTAACAGTACGAATTCATACTGTAAATATGCAACATGACCTTTTATATTTACTGTAAACCCCCAATAACACTTACAAATTGTTAAAAGACTCCTGTACTTCCTTTACTTACATAACACTGAAAAACAGTTAGGATATACTGCTCTTACTCTCCAAATCCAACAAGAGTATAGATGGTATGACAACCACCACAGAACTACCAAAGAGTTAAAGAACAGTATCAATACACACAGCCTCAGAAAGGCTACCACAAGAAACTCTGGTAAAATGTTGCCCAGGCCAGAGGAGGGGGAAAAAAGGACAAACTGAAAACTACCAAATGACTACTGTCAAGGTTTCCTGATTAAAAAAAAAGAGATATTTAGGCTTCATTCTTAATGGAACACATTAAGAATATCTCAGTTTATTAACTCTGAGTATAGGGAATGAGGTAAAAGAGAAGTAAATTTAGATACAGTATTTGTTTCAAATCTAAGATATAGCCAAAGAGAATTATATACAGAATTCATTTATAATTTTTTAACTCATATCATTAATTATCATTTGAAATCTTTGTTAAAGCAGAGAGAACACCCTTTGATAGTCATTTTGAAATCTCTTTGGATAGACATCTGGTTGGATACACAGTAAACCAAGAATGACAGGGACCCTCAAACTAAGAACCTGAAATGCTTACCTTTCGACAATGACTGTAAATGTAACCTTCCACATCCACACTAACTGCACTTGTGCATTCATCCAAAATAGCAAACTGGGGTTTATGATAAAATAATCTTGCCATCTGAAGCATAAAAGGAAATATTTTATAATCACATGCAGAAATTAATAAGCTAAAATAGATTTACCTTAAATTAAATATGCATTGAGTCTTGGAAAGCAAGAATGAAAATTATTATACCTCAAAAAACCTACTTCCCCAAAAGAGAAATATATTTAAAAGAAACAAAACCTATGTGTCTTTACTATCGTCCCAAAGGGGAAAATGTAACACACAGGAAATTTACTGTTAAGAGTTAATCTAGGGGCGCCTGGGTGGCTTAGTGGGTTAAGCCACTGCCTTCGGCTCGGGTCATGATCTCAGGGTCCTGGGATCGAGCCCCGCATCGGGCTCTCTGCTCAGCAGGGGGCCTGCTTCCCTCTCTCTCTGCCTGCCTCTCTGCCTACTTGTGATCTCTCTCTGTCAAATAAATAAATAAAATCTTTAAAAAAAAAAAAAAAAAAAAGAGTTAATCTAAAACATTTAAGACTGATGTGAAATGTGACTGAGATTTAAACTATTATAGAATGTTCTCTAAACAAGATTAGAGGGTACATATTTTAACCAAATCTTAGAATTCAGACTCCAGATGGCTTAAATGAAAAAAATGTATTTATTTCTGAACATTTTATTGCTTAAGTAATGTCAATTAATATTAAGCTGCCAATTAATATTTACACCAATAATTTTTTTAAAATATTTTATTTATTTATTTGACAGACAGAGATCACAAGTAGGCAGAAAGGCAGGCAGAGAGAGAGGAGGAAGCAGGCTCTCTGCTCAGCAGGGATAGATGCGGGGCTCTATCCCAGGACCCTGGGATCATGACCTGAGCCGAAGGCAGAGGCTTTAACCCACTGAGCCACCCAGGCGCCCCTATACCAATAATTTTTGAGTGCACCCATTTTGTGTCCCTGAGGTTAATACTAAATGTGCTCATTTTTAAGCGTCTACTAATTTTATAAGTAAAATTAACACCAAGAATGTTATAGCTTCCATTTCTTCAATTAGCAAAAATGCTGAACACCTTCTCACTTATTTTCCATATGTATTTTATTTTCGGGGAATTATTTACTCTGATTCTTTGTCTAACAGGTATTCCAACTGGTCATATGCTCCTAGCAATAATCACCATGTGCCAAGACCAATGGACAATTTTATATTCTTGCCCAGTTTATCTTTTCTGCTACATGCAATTCAGATGACCACTTCCTCCTCCATGAGAAAGTGACAGTGAAACATAGTCTTAACATTTCTTCTCACTTCTTAAGCTGCTTCCTCAGTTTCTTTACCAGCCTTTTCTTCTTCACTTGACCATTAAATTTTGGGGTTCCTCAGGGCAAATTTGTAAGTCCTTTATCCTATATTGTATTTGTAAGTCCTATATCCTATATTGTCTCTCCCTGAATGATCTCATTGATTCCCATGATTCCAAATATTATTTACATTTGTGGACTCTCCATACCTTCTGCTCTTCCAATTTCTAGACTGCTAAATAAAAATTCCTATTTGATATTTCCATCAAATTTCACCGAATTTTCCCTTTAAAATCCATCCATCTACCCCACTGCACCTTAAACATTTCAGAAAATAACACTATCAAACAGCTGCTCAAGCTTGAAGGCCACAAGTCCTCGCTTCTCTCCCTCCCTTTCACACATCCACCCTCATATTTTTTAGTCCAGTCGAGTAAGTGCTTCAGAGTTTGTAGTCTACTCACTTTCTCCCTTCTCCACAATCATGCTCTCAGCCCAGAACACAACCATCTCCTGCTTATAGCCTACTTCCTCTTTCACTCCCCTCCAATCCATTCTCCCTATAACCAGAAAGGAGTTTTCAGAAATGTAAATCAAATGACACTCTTCTCTTCAACTTCCCACTTTACTTTGAACAAAATCCACTTCTTACTGGGGCATCCCTGCAGAATCAGATTCCTTCTTGTTTTCTAACCTCAACATTCAGGCCAAAATTGCCTCTTCTCAACTACCAGGACACAAGGGGTCTTACGCCAGAGAGGTTTAGCACATGTCACTTTCCTTTTGTCTCAAACACTTTCCTTTTGTCTGCTTTTTACATCTTTGAAACTACTCCTCAAATCTACCCTGAGCCCTCCACCTCAAACCAAGTGGGTGCCTACTGCAACTTCTCTGCAGCCCTTCGTATGCTGTGAACTGTATGTTCTCTTTGTCTACTCTTCTAGGCTATTATATTCACTTAAGTAGAAACTCTATTTTAACCACTACTGTACACCCAACACTTGCATGAAGGAAACATGTAGATATTTGATAAATTAAAACATAAGCAGTACTCCCTATCTGAGGAGATAAGAAAGGGGAAGCAGCAAGTATAGACTACTAGAAGTTCAGCTGTGCAGAGAACGCCAGAGGATCTTTGGTTAAGGCAGAGTTTGCTTTTTACATCAGGGAGATCTGAAAATGTCTTTCTGAAAGAGAAAGACCAGAAGAGATTAAATATAGGGTGTGAAGGAAAGAGTATGATATACTGAAGGAAAGAGTATAATACAGTCAAGAGGAGTGAAGGCCCAAAAACATGGAGACATTTAGCCTTTCTCAAGAGGAAGGATGACATATCCCCCACAGACAGAAGCAGGGAGGTCAGGACAGTCCAGTGTGAACTTCATTAAGAGGACTGATTATCTGACGGCATGCCACAAATGCCCTCCTGCCATGTTTCCATTGATCTCATCATCACATTTGGCATACTGGATGGCAATTTTCTCATGTATCTCTCTCCCACCATGCTGTCAGTCCTTGCTACCACAGTACGAGAAGACTGTAAGGTGAGCAAGCACATGAACTTTGCAATGGTACTACCACCTGAGCTCGGCCAGCCCCCACCCCCACCCCACATGGTAACCTGTACTAGTGGATCCTTGCTTGGCAGCCTACTTCAGGGTGCTACAGTTCAATTTCCTCTGTACAAGGGGACACTCAACAGTTCCTGCCTCAAAGGACTGACAAGAATTCAATGTAAAGGGCCTAGCCTACCACCTATCTATTATGCACTCAATAAAAATGAGCTGTCAGTAACTGACATAATACCAGCTTTTTAAAGTAGGAAGTGAGCTGTTCTGCTGGGAGTAGGAAATGGGGTAGAAAGCCTGAGACTGGTAGTTTTTAAGTGATTATCGTGAAAAATGAGAAAGAGGGGCAAAAGGAAGATGATCACCAGGGAACATGAAAGGTGGTGGCACCAAATTCTGATCTTTCAGCTGCGCTCAGAGGCCTATATACAGAAACTGTTCAGACAAAGAACTGTTTGCCTCAGGCCTACATACAGAGAGAACTGTATATAAGCAAAGAACTGTTCTTGGGCTGCAGCTAAGGTAATATGAGGAAACAAAAAGCAGGAAAGGAAGTTAAGGGAAAAGGAGCATTTGTTCATTCCTTTACGAAATACTTCCTGACTACCTCCTATGTGCCAGGCCCTGGATTATTAAGTCTATGCTGGACAGGAAAGGAGGTAGAGTCAGAAGGGGACTGAGTAATCATAAGAAAAGGGGGGGTCAATATTCAAGATATCTGTAAGTCTGAAGAAGGGAGACAGTTGCCAATTTCTAAAGGAAAAAGAATTAATTACAAAATTGATTTTATAAAATACTAACAATTTTATGAGAGTGTTATCTCTAGTAAGTGGTTTTGACCCTTCTTTTCTTTAATTAAAGATTTATTTATTTATTAGAGAGAGATAGAGAGCACAAGTAGGCAAAGCAGTAGGCAGAGGAAGAGGGGGAAGCAGGCTCTCCACTGAGCAGGGAGCCCGATGTAGGGCTCGATCCCACGACCCTGGGATCATGACCTGAGCTGAAGGCAGCTGCTTAACCAACTGAGACACCCAGGTACTCTGGTTTTGGCCCATCTTTATACTTTTATAAATATTCCAACTTTTTAATCTTACATACTTTTTCATAATTCATAATTCATAATAAAAAAAGACCACTACTAAATAGGAAGGACAAGTAGAGTGGAGTGGGAAAGAGAACTATCAGTCAGAGAAATAAGATATCGCAACTTATGATATTGGGTAGAGCAACCCTGGGTGGTAATGGCTGGGCCGAAAGGGGTGCAATGAGTTAAGAAAAATGTTACTTGAGACCCTGAGGGGCAGTGAGAGAAGAGAACTGGAGAGGCAGTCCATCGGCACATCAGAGGCTATATAATGTACTAGTCAGGAGCAATTAGTCTGACATCACACCCCCCTGCACTTTAATCTCCATTCTGCCACTCAGTAGCCACACGGCATTAGGAGGCTACTTAGGCCCTACAAGTCCTTCCCTTGACTGTACCTTAATTCACAGGGCTGTTGGGAGAATTACATCGAGTCTGCCATTCAAAACCAATGCTTCCTTCATCATTATTCCAGTGTACTTTTATTATAGCTATAATTGAAGACTGCCTTGTGTTACAGTTAGTTGAGAATACCAGGATCTCCTACCTAGATTATTAAGGGCAGACACCTATCTCAGAGCCTTGCAAAGAGTAGACCCCCAGCTGAGAGTGAACTCTGGGGAAATTATACCATGATTAAGTTTTTCACTAAAATTATGGAATAATTATCTTATTTCCTTTCATTTACTCACTTTCCTCAAGGAATTTTAGAAATGTGTTCACCAGACCTCCCTTTTATTCAGTAGTATTATTCCATTCCCTCCAATTCAAATCTGACTTTCCTTACCCAAAAGTTCCCTTGTTTCATCTGTTTACACCAACCAATCTCCAGTCTTATATATTCACTGTTTTGTGTGGTTAGACCTTTCAATCTATTTTTCCTTAAAAAGTATAATTTTTATAATTTATAAATTATTAATTTTTACAATTTATAAAAATTACATCCTCACTTCCCTCATTTTTTACTTTGCAGATTTTCAAGCCTAACCAAAAACTGTAAGAGCATTAAAATGACCATACACAAACTTCACCCAATTTCACCAGCCTCGACATTTGTTGTATTAGCCTTCCCTGTCTCCCCACAAAACTTCTGAAGGTAGCAAAACAATAAGCTCTCTTTTAAATTTCACAACCGATTCTCCAAATATTGGTCTATACAGAACACATGTGCCAGTGACTTGGTCATGCAGCAGTGTCATGGGTGAGTTTCTCCATTTCCCAATCAACTCTATCATGGTTCATCTGGCTTTACAGGGCTCCTCCTTCCACTCCTTCCCTCTCCCCCAAGAAATCCCCTCACTCCTCTAGGCCTTGAATTTCTTATCTTCAAATAAAATCTATCCCCTCTGTACCCTTATACCCCCATCCACAGGATTCATTAGTTAAGCACATTTATTTTTCTTTCTCTGCATTTATACTGTGTGCCTTTGTGAATCCTGACCTATCCTTCCATAGTCTTTGAAGTCATAGTAACAGGAACTTAAATTTGTTCTCTTGACTTGCAGTTATTTCTATATCATCTTCTAATTAAGTGCAGAAACCTCAATCACTTCAAATTCTTACTCCTGCCATCCAATTTTCACTTTGAGTAGGGCTGACATCTCTTTTCTTTTGTTTATGATTCATTCTTCACTCTATAGATTAATCTCATGTTCCAGCACTAGCCAGACAAAATCACAAGAGCAGGCTGACATGAAGTTCATACAGAATGGGTATGTTCTGGGAAAAATAAGAGGCAACAAAAAAAGGGAGAATATAATTTAAAGATAATGAATAAGCAATTCGGCAATAAGCCATTTCTCTTGCTGTTTTTCTTTGGTTACAGTTTTCTCTAATTCCTACAAGATTAACACTCTGGGGAAAAAAAAAAATTCCTCTGCAGCTGCTCAAACTATGGTCTGCATAGTTAGAAAATGACTCTTTAAAAGTTAACCCTCTTAACAGAGTATTCAAAGTATCACTCTTAAAAGGCAGTGTTTTGTAGTCATGTTTGACCAGGAATAAGTTTAGACAATCATAAAATTAAAACAGCTCTTTTCAGATGCTTCTATTAGGAAAATGTAAAAGTTCTAAATAACTCTGAGTTAGATACTGAGCCCTGAAATCAGGATAGATATAATGGCATAACAGTAGAGGGGAGGGCAGGAGCTGAAAAAAGTGGGAACAGAGTGGATCGTCTCTAACACCTTCAGAAACTTCAGAGAAAACAGCTTAAGTGAGGGGTCAGTAGGGAAAAGATATTAAGACATCTTGGACTACCATATTACCCAGGATCAATATGCTAAAAGCTTCCCCCACTTCAATTAATCCTCAATGGATTAATAGTATATAATTGGAAAACTTATGAATTTTTAAGAATTCTAAATGCATATGCAAGTTATAAATTTTCAAGTACTTCTATTATCATTTAAACTAATCTGTACTATAACAGTTGCTAAATGAAAAGACTAAAATAATAATTTTAAATTAATCAATTAATAAAAATAATCAAAATACTGGACTCTAAAAGTGACTTTATGCAACCAGTTACACTGTCATGAAATGTGTTCAGAGTATACTTACCGCCATTCTTTGTTTTTCTCCACCACTGAGGACATCCATCCAATCCTGAACACTGTCCCAGCCTCCTTCACGTTCAAGGATATGACCCAATTGGACATTATCTAAGTATTCCTTTAGTACCTTTTAGCACAATGATTAAAGATGAAATAAAACATAACGTAGGCCAACATTCTCTATCTTGCTTTTATTTTTTAAACTACAATCACTATAATTCTATTGCCAATATCACTTCACAAAAGAATATGACACAAAGATAGCCCTGAACCTTCATTTCCTGTCTATACTAATTCTGACAAAACGTATCCAGTAGTTTAAATAAAATAACACTACTGTACATAATTAAAGGATGAGAGACAAGGTTAAATACTCACTAAGCCTTATTTAAGCAGAGTAATTAACATCTTACTTCCACTTGGAAAGTTATAAGTAATGACAATGTTTTAGAAGTTTTTACAGGATAGGGTAAACTATCTGGCAGTTAAAATACTTAACTAATCTGATTAAGATAAATAATCTGAAATGGAGGATTTCCAGTAGATCTAAGTCATAAACATTTCCTTACTAGATCAGATATCCCCTTCCTTCTCTGATCTTCTCTTCCATCTGGATATATCACTTGGTCTCGAAGTGTTCCAAGGGTCATATAAGGTCTCTGATAGTGACAGAGCAAAAATCACTGTAAGTGACCTTTTAAAAAATAAAAGATCTTTACATCAAAGATTACAAAATAACTAACTCAAACAAGGTCTTACCTGAGGAACATAAAACAACTTTCCTCTCTCAGGTTTAGTTAGACGTCCTCCAAAAAGAGGCCATAACTATAAAAGGAAAAGGAGTGAGGAGAAAAGCAGTTGTAAATTTCACAATGTGACAGATTGTATGGCAAAACAAGACCACAAAATCTTGAGACCAACTTGTACTTACTTCACCAAGAACACGGAAAAGTGAACTCTTCCCACAGCCATTTGGGCCACAAATTAAAACATTGGCCCCAGATCGAACCTGAAAGAAAATCAGTCTATGAATTTATAGTGAATATATACTCAGTGAACATTTCCTTACAGTCAAATTGTTTTTTGCTAATGCTAAGCTTTCTTTTTAGCTATAAATGTGATCACTGAATAAAATCAACTTAATCAGAATACAGAACAACAGCTTATAAATTTTGAGGATTCTCAAAAACAAGTATGTGTGTATATGGTCTCGTTTTTAAAAAATGGAATCATACGATATATGTTCTACATGTTACTATTTAACAATATATCACAAATATTCTTCCAAGTCAGTATATTCAGATGCCCCCATTCTATTTTTTAAATGTCTACAGTGTATTCCATTCTAAGAATGTACCATAATTTATTTAAAAACTTTCTTTTTGTTCATTGTTTAGGTCATTTGTATTTTGCTTTGCTCTTTTAGATAATACTGCAATGAACCAGAACCAGTGAGCGAATTTATGTATTAGTGAGAAATGTTTCTGTGGATCAGGTTCTTAGAAATCTACATATATTATAAATATTTACCAGTGATACCAAATCGCTCTGCAACAATGTAAAGTTAAATGAGAAAATGTGATTAAATTCTGAGCTTACAGTCTCATGTAAGTATTTAATAAACTCTGTGAAGAATCAGAAATCTGGGTTACAATTCCAGTATCACAGTATCACACAGCAGTGTATCACAGAAGGAAAGAAGACAACAAAGATGTGAGTTACTCTGGTTGTGGAACCTGCTTTGACAATTTTCAGGCCCTACATTCCTATTATTTAACTCAGTGAAGATTTATTGAATGCTCACAGTCAGGCTCTGCTCTAGGTAATGGGGCTACACTAACTAAACAAAACAAAACAAAACAAAACAAAACCTGCTCTTACCACCTTACATTTTAGTAGGAGAGACATATAATAGAGAATACACACAATAAATGAGTAAATTACAGTGTATTGGAAAGTAAGTGCTATGGAGAAAAAAATATATCAAGGTAAGGAAATTTGGGAGTTGGTAGGGGAGGTTACATTTTTAAGGTGGTCAGGCCAGGTCTCACTGAAAATGGTAACTGGGGGCACCTGGGTGGCTCAGTAGTTAGGCATCTGCCTTCAGCTCAGGTCATGATCCCAGCGGCCCCAGAGTCCTGAGATCCAGCCAAGTACTGAACAGAGTAGTTCTAAACAAGTGGTATCGAGTGGGCTCTAGACTTGGGAGATGGCCTACATGGTAGGAATCTATTACTAATCATCAAGATTTTCTGATCTGAACTACTCATAAAGTCATAATAGACATATATCCTAATGGTAACCCTTGGGTCTGGGAGTGTCTTACAAATATACAAAAATACTCCTCTTTTTCTTTTTAATTGGGTCTGCCATAGTCCCATTTGATTAGGAGACTAGACTGAATCAGCATCACTCTTCACTGAGCATGAGATATTACCCACTGCTACTGTTCTGCTCTCCCACTGTTTCCGTGACAGCAGAGTCTATATTTGGCTTGTACAGGGACAGAGCCTCCTGCACAATCAAAACAATACCTAACTCTAATTTTTTTGAACTTAAACTAAAATTATATTGAATGTTTAAATATTCATTTCCCACTAGAGATTACAATCAACTATATCTTCTGAGACAGACTTTATCTGTAAAAGGTTTTTTTGTAAGTCTTAACAACTAAGAAAAGTAGATTTCTAAGTATTTCAAAGACTTACTTTTTAAAAGAATTTTGTGGATTCAGAGACTAAGTCAAACCTTACAGTTATTTTATTTATTTATTTTTTTAAGATTTTATTTATTTATTTGACAGAGATCAGAAGTAGGCAGAGACACAGGCAGAGAGGAGGCAGGCCCCCTGCCAAGCAGAGAGCCCAATGCGGGGCTCGATCCCAGGACCCTGAGATCATGACCTGAGCCGAAGGCAGAGGATTAACCCACTGAGCCACCCAGGCGCCCCAAACCTTACAGTTATTTTATAATATTAGACTAGCTTTTCATTTCACATTTTAAATCTAAGCTTATATACAATCATTTAGTAACTTACTTCAAAATTAAGGTCTCGGATCAAAATATCTCCATTTGGCGTTGCTAAAGGAACATGATCAAATCTACAGAAGAAATCGATAAAAAATTACAATTTTACATTAAACATTAAGCAAACATAGCTGAAAGAGAATGCCACTACATGGTTTAACAAATGTTTATGGTGCTAAAGAACTTTTCCTATACATACTTTATAATGTTATCAGCATTGATGATTTCTCCAGCACCAGGTATCAACGGAATGACTTGTGCTCCTTCTTCAGTACCTTAAGTGGAAAATAAGTATTAGAGCATCACAGGACGTCAGCCAAAACTTAAACTATGGGACCTAGTGCATTCATATTTACCCCTTTCCTGTTGCGAGACCATTGTGCGCTCATATTTGCCTTGATTTAAATCCTTTAATACTTGCATTAATTCTGTAATTCGAGCAGTAAAACTGAAATGTAAAAAAAAAAGTCATAATGAAAACTCCAAAGGCCATCGTATCTTTTACTATTATTTTTGCTACTTATTTGAGATGGAACTGACATACAGCATTGTGTAAGTTCAAAACTTTTATGCAAACTTAACTGAAATTCCTAAAAATTATAATTTAGTTTAAATGAAATAACCTAAAAGAAGTTTCTTCGTCATAAAGTATGAGTGATAGTGTATGCATGCTTTATTATCATGTTTCAGTAGGACAGCAGAATGAGGATAAGGGAAGAGGATTCATAGGCTCTCCACCTCAAGAGATAATTACTTCATTAACAGTTGAGTCAAGAAGGTTGTTTGCCACTAGAATTTAAAGGTTTCTAGTAGACACTACACAAGGACTAGTACTAGTTAGTACCCTCCACCGACATAGGAAGTACGGACCGAGTTCCTCCTGGAGTGAGTGATAGCCAGGTATAAAGTTAGTCTTCTTGTGTGAGGAAGGCATTTATTACACATATGCCAATTCCCTGCAAACATGGAAGAATATGGAAGATTCCTCTCTTTCCTACTCCAAAATTGGAGAAAAGCTGAAGTGTTCTTAATATGAGATAGAATCACTGAAGCAAGAGAGAGAAATCAACACTCATGCCAAGACATCAAGGAAATAAAAATAACATGATGGTCAAAGAGAAAGCAATCTGCATCAAAGAAGCAAAAGAGAAATTTTCTGTGGAAATCAAGCAGAAACCTCCTGAAGGAAGAGAAGCACCTCATTTACCATGAACCGTAAAGGCATAAGAAAAGTTATTAACAACTAGGAAGAATGTCTATATTCTCAAGAAAGACAGACTCCTCATAGTAGTTGACAATCAACTCCATTTTGCCATAAAGACTTAAATTGCCGTAGAAAAGGAGGAATAAAGAAGAAATATGTGGATGAGTCACAGGTCTGGGAAGGATCTGAAATGATCCAATTTCTTTAGATGTACTTTTTACATTATGGTGTTCTTTTATCCCATACCAAAGCCCTTTATATTAGAGTTTAAAATACTGAAATACTTAATTCCATATTATGCTCTAAGAACAATTTTACTAAACAGAATGATCATATTTGCAATTGCATCTACAGATACCACAAAGTGACTTTTCACTTTTTTCCCCCATTAAAATCAACTTCATCTTTATCTTTTGCTAGGTTGCCAGTTTCAAAAACCTAAGAGGAAAAAAATACAGTGGAGGACAAAAAAGTTCAAATACAAAAAATTCTATTCATTAACTTAATTTCCCATGAATTCAGAATAGACTGCCATGACTTAACATTTTCTAACTTACTAAATACTACTGTCCATGGAGCAAATAGCTTGAGAACCATTAACCTGGCTGAAGACTCAAAACAGCTCTTAAGGAAACATGAAAAACTCAGAGAAAAATCATCTTTAATTTGTCTATCAAAATCAGCTTGCAGGAGTAAGAAATGGGGCTTCCGTTGCCCCGTATCTTAACCTCACCAGGGCACAATCATTAAGTATAACATATTCTTAAAACTTATTTTCTGCAATTGCTTAGTATTACTAATCTTACTTACCCAGCCAATCTAGTCATCTCACGGCCAGCCAAAACTATCCGACCCAGAGCTTGAGACATTCGCAAAAGCATTCTTCCACTTTGGTAGTAATCCTTAAATAGAAATAAATACTAGTTTTCACTTGTATTTCTAAGACTAAAAACTACCTTTTATTTGTTTTTATATTACTAATACTTTACCTCTAGAAGTTCTGAATGTGTACTCTTGAGATGTCGAGGATGAGACAAATCTAGGAAAGGACGACTTACAACAAGGTAACCAACAACAGTGGCAAGATCTGAAACAAAACCGTTAAAATTTAAACATTTAATAATACTTCACTTTCTCCATAAATTTCATTCCACTATCTCTTTGAAAGCATACTTACATTTGGCAACTATGCTATCAATGAAGCCCATAGAAAACCGAAACAAAATGAAATTATGGAGATGCTCCACCTGGCAGAAAACAAAAACAATAAAATATATATTATATGTGTACATAAGAAAATGAATCTACCCTGAAAATAAAAAGAACTGCATGAGCTATTTATTCCACAAACACTTACTGAAAATTTTTAAAAAATGTATAACTTACTGATTCCACAAATATTGTCTGATTTCTGATTATACTGTACATCACATTTCATGTACAATACTTATCACAGAGCAGATGCCAAATACTTCATGAAACCATTTTTATGCAAACAGAATGGAAATTACATATAAATGTTAATGTGGTATCATTTGTATATAATACTGTATTCACAATATTATCAGATACACACTTCACAATATTATCAGATACATACTTGCATTAAAAATGGTCAATAATCAAAACAACAACAATAACACAGAAGGATGAGCTAATTTAGGTAAAACACTACAGTCTAGATTGGCACTCAGTGCTTTGCTTTAGCTGGAGACATCTGGTCTATGTTTTCCTTAAGAATCTTACTACACTCAATCTGAAGCAAGTGATAATTTCATCAAGGCTGTACAGCCCTAGTCTGCAGCTTTAATCAAGCACACTCTACCTCAAAATTACAAGTCTAATAAATGTTTTATATTCTGCTTTTTCAGTGTTCTCAACTTTTGCATCTATCAGGTTATTCAAGGCCCTGCATGATCTGGCACTGGGTTCCATCATAAACTTCATCTGCTTCCATGTTCCTTCTCACTCAGCTCCAGAATTACTGGTTCCTTAAACTGCCTTAAGGCTTTCCTCTTGTTCTCTCTGTCAGGAATACTGTTGCTGTCCCAGACAGTTTTATTTTGTGACTAATTCCCTCATTCCATGTGGGTTTCTGATAAAATGTCACCTCAAGAAAAGACCTCCCTGGGGCGCCTGGGTGGCTCAGCAGTTTAGAGCCTCTGCCTTTGGCTCAGGTCATGGTACCAGGGTCCTGGGATGGAGCCCCACATCAGGCTCTCTGCTCAGCGGGGAGCCTGCTTCCTCCTCTCTCTCTCTGCCTGCCACTCTGCCTACTTGTGATCTCTCTCTCTGTCAAATAAATAAATAAAATCTTAAAAAAAAAAAAAGACAAGACCTACTTGCCATCCTACCCAAAATAGTGAGGCAACCACTCCATCACACTGTACCATGTCATCCCATTTTATTTTTGATCATAGAATTCATAACTACCTAAAAGCATATAAAATAGTCAGTTGTTATTTACTATCTCCCCCACTAAAATGTGAGTTTTCTGAGTACAGGGTGGCCTCCTCTTCCTATCTTTTGTAAAAGCACAATGACTGAAACATTAATCAGTGAATGCCATTTGTTACATGCTGTGCTCAATGCTGGAGATACAATGAACAAAACAGAAAAGGTCTCTGAGTTCATGAAGTATACATTTTTTTTTAAATTTTTAAATTTTTTATTTTTTATAAACATATAATATATTTTTATCCCCAGGGGTACAGGTCTGTGAATCGCCCAGTTTACACACTTCACAGCACTCACCAAAGCACATACCCTCCCCAATGTCCATAACCCCACCCCCCTTCTCCCAACCCCCCTGGCCCCAGCAACCCTCAGTTTGTTTTGTGAGATTAAGAGTCACTTATGGTTTGTCTCCCTCCCAATCCCATCTTGTTTCATTTTAATGAAACAGACAAACTAGGAAACAAATAAGATAATTATAAATTGCAATACATCTTTTAAAGAAACAGATCATTAAATTGGGAACTGGAGGAAGCCATTTCAGACAGACTAACCAGAGAAAAGCAAGGCCACAGTAAGTTGTTAACTTTGGGGCTAAAATCTAAAGGTAAGAGTAAGTAAGCCATGTGAAGAGTGAGCTGATATAACAGCAGATCCCTGGAAAATTACGTTAAATGCATTTTCTCAGCACTATCAAAATTCAGTCATATTAAATCTAAATAACACAAAAAATTCAACGTCTAAAATAATTCATTTTTAAAAAAAAAGATTTACTTATTTATTTTAGAGAGAGAGATAGAGAGAACTTGAGCATATGTGAGGTGGGGAGGGACAGAGGGAGAGAAACTTCAAGCAGACTTCCTCTTGAACATGAGCCCCGGTGTGCTGCTCAGTCCCACAACTTATGAGATCATGACCTAAGCCAAAACCAAAAGTTGGATGCTCAACCAACTGAGCCATCCAGGTGCCCTGAAATCATTTAAAATGTCTATTTCTTTAAGCTTTTTAAGTCACCTTCATATAGATTTAATTTCACAAGCTTCCACTAAAATGTAAGCTCCTTGGAGGCAGGATTTTGTACGTTATGTCTACCACTATTATTACTAGCACCTGGAATAAGCAAAGGCATCTAGATGGCACTCAGTATCTTTTAAATGAAGTAATAAAATTACTTGAATTTTCCCAATTTTCCAAATGGCAAGAAAATAAAAACTGATATATGTATAGTTTTCACAAGAAACAATGTTTTTAACTCTAAATTATGGGTCAACAAACTGGCCCACAATCCAAATCCAACCTGCCATTTATTTTTATAAAAAAGCATTACTGGAACATAGCTACACCTACTTATTTACAAAGAGTATATTCCTTTTTTAAAAATTAATATATAATGTATTATTTGTTCCAGGGGTACAGGTCTATGATTCGTCAGTCTTACACAGTTCACAGAACTCACCATAGCATATATCCTCCCCAATGTCCATCACCCAATCTCCCCATTCCTCCCCCCCACCCCTCCAGCAACCCTCAGTTTGTTTCCTGAGATTAAGAGTCTCTTATGGTTTGTCTCCCTCTCTAGTTTCATCTTGTGTCATTTTTCCCTCCCTTCCCCTATGATCCTGTTTTCTTTCCCAAATCCTTCATATCAGGGAGATTATATGATAACTGTCTTTCTCTGACTGACTTATTTCACTTAGCATACTACCCTCTAGTTCCATCCATGTTGCTGCAAGGGGCAAGATTTCAATTTAATTATTTTTTTAAAGATTTTCTTTATTTATTTGACAGACAGACATCACAAGTGGGCAGAGAGGGAGGCAAAGAGAGAGGGGGTAGCAGGCTCCCCGCTGAGCAGAGAGCTGATGTGGGGCTTGATCCCAGGTCCCTGGGATCATCACCTGAGCCGAAAGCAGAGGCTTTAACCCACTGAGCTACCCAGGCACCCCAAGATTTCAATTTTTGATGGCTGCATAGTATTCCATTGTGTGTATGCATATATACACACATCACATCTTCTTTATCCATTCATCTGTAGATGGGCATCTAGGCTCTTTCCATGGTTTGGCTATTGTGGACATTGTTCCTATAAACATTCAGGTGCACGTGCCTCTTTGGATCACTACATTTGTATCTTTAGGGTAAATACCCAGTAGTGTGATTGCTGAGTCGTAGGGTAGCTCTATTTTCAACTTTTTAAGGAACCTCCATGCTGTTTTCTAGAGTGGCTGCACCAGCTTGCATTCCCACTAACAGTGTAGGAGGGTTCCCCTTTCTCAGCATCCTCGCCAGCATCTGTCATTTCCTGACTTGTTAATTTTAGCCATTCTGACTGGTGTGAGGTGGTATCTCATTGTGGTTTTGATTTATAGTTCCCTGATGCTGAGTAATGTGAAGCACTTTTCATATGTCTGTTGGCCATCTTGATGTCTTCTTTGCAGAAATGTCTGTTCATGTCTTCTGCCCATTTCTTGAATGGATTATTTGTCCTTTCCATGTTGAGTTTGATAAGTTCTTTATAGATTTTGAATACTAGTCCTTTATCTGATTTGTCATCTGCAAATATCTTCTCCCATTCTGTCAGCTGTCTTTTGGTTTTGTTAACTATTTCCTTTGCTGTGCAAAAACTTTTTATCTTGATGAAGTCCCAATAGTTCATTTTTGCCTTTGCTTCCCTTGGAGTATATGGCTACTTTTGAGTGTCAATACAGACGATAAGGTCTGAAAAGTCTGAACTACATATGTACTATCTTGTCTTTTATAGAAATAGTTTGCTGACCCCTACTGTAAATAATAAACATAACCATCATAGTATCTTCAAGAATGCTACAGAAACAAAGTAATTTATCACTAAATAAA
This sequence comes from Mustela lutreola, assembly GCF_030435805.1. Taxonomy (NCBI): domain Eukaryota; kingdom Metazoa; phylum Chordata; class Mammalia; order Carnivora; family Mustelidae; genus Mustela; species Mustela lutreola. The sequence continues at coordinate 80,345,478 of NC_081299.1, read as the reverse complement.
ACTTCTAAGCAACCTCTAAAAATACACTGACTTTTATTTTAAAAAATCAACCTATTTTTATAACTGGGCAGCTTAATATACTGGCATGATAGTTTTTATTCTTTTATTTTGTATAAAAATACTCACAGTTACTTAAAAATAAATATCTTAGAGATTAGAGGTTGAAGATATATATACCTATATAGATAGATACAGACAAACATCAGCAAATGCCAAGAAAAAAAAATTTTTTTCCCTAAATACATGAGTCTCAAGCATGCTACCTTACCAGCTTTCGGAAGACTGAGTGGATTGTCTGCTTTTCTCTCTTATTCCCATTGTAAAAGGCAATTTCTTCACTATTAAAGAAAATAATTTAGTAATTAATTTTGATATTACTGGTGCCTGAAAAATAATTGAAATACAGTATTTGATGACTGAATATTTTATTTAAATATTAATATAAATATATTTATGTTTATATATATAACATATATATATAAACATTAAATAAATATAAAAGACACTTAAGACTGTAAGCTTAGTGGGTGCGTCTGGCTACAGTCCTGTACTTGAGAGTCTGCTCCTTGCCTGACTGATTAGAGGGCAAAGAAATACATGCCTAAACTGGATCAGAGACTGAACAGGAGCCACGTGTTGGATATGCCATATATAGCTGGAAAAGATATGCTGGGCTAGTTCTCAGAAAATTAATTTAATTTCTTTAATAAGAAATAAGAAGGAGGTTGCTATGATGTATAGGAAGGCAGGGCTGGGACAGCCATTACAGATGACAAATGGAATACAGACCCTACAGAAGGGAGAGGAGAAAACAACAGCTAATAGAAGCTATGGAGTGATGCCATGACATACAGCCTTTGAAAGACAGAAAAGCAAACCAAGTATGAATGACTTCACAGTGCCAGCTTCCAGGAGCCTTGGACAGTCATTGCACAGTCATTCTTTTGCTGGGAATCTCACCATACCCTCACAACAACCCCCCTTTTCTTGAGCTGGCCTGAATGGGTCCATAAGGGCCACAAGAATCGTGACTAGAAGAAAAAGGGCATTCTTACAGATGAAGACACTGTAGTTAAGAAAAGTCTGTCAAAGTCTTACAGCTAGCAAGTCAAGCAGCTAAGACTATAACTCATATCTGACATTCCACTCCCAATTCAGTACAATGTAAAAAATCCCAGGAAAATAACTCTTACAGCAGAGAAAAGTAAAGATCCGCACAGGAGTCTATAGGGTACAGTTAAAAAGCCTTCAATAAACACCCAATCTTCAAAGTCTATTTTTTCCCCTTAAAAATGTATGTGAATTTAATATTCTACTCCAAAATATATCTACATCTTTTCCATTACAAAAGCAAGGTAGCTCTTACCTCAATCCTTTCAAACAAAATTAACTTTGTATAAAGATGAATCATGTTTGACTTGTGTTTCACCATTCCCTTGACACAATAACACGGAGACCCAGGGTATCACAATTACGGTTTAACAAATAATTTTATACCTATATTACTTTTCTTACTTCCTTCCAACCCCTCTGCATGTTTAAGCCCATGGAAGATGAGAAAAGCATTCTACTTCCTTCTCATTTTAGCCCCAACCCAAAACCTGGAAGGGCAAAAATAACCCAGAATACTATGGCTGCCTATCCATCACTGTTTTCTCTTCTACAACCTTCTTATGTAAGAGAACTTCACTTTTCTTAGCTACCCGTTTATCCCTTTCTATGCACCAAAGGGTTTAGGAATGGCCGCAACCCCATCTCTAAGGAATTATGAGTTCCTTTTGGTCTAAGCCAATCACTTGGCTGTGACTGCTTCAGGCAAGGGCCAGTGATCATTCTGGCCAAAGAGAGGTGAAACAAAGTCAAGGGTGGGGCATCGGAGAAAGTTTCCCTGCTCTCCTGAAGAAAGGGCCTCTTTTTATTTCTGGGCTTTTTACAGGGGAGGAGGGCTGGTGAGATCTGAAACTGCTTTTGCCATCTTGTGATCATAAGAAAAATTAGGCTGAGGAAGACAGCAACATACAAAGGAGGGCTGAGCCAAGAGAACATCAAAGGACCAGAGCCCTGATCATGTTGTACCTGGAATGGGGCTACCTTAAGAGTTCTTATGTCAAGTAGTAAATGTCCTTATTGTTATTGCTACCTAAATCAGGGTTTTCTGTTTCTTGCAAAAGAAAGCCTTCTAGCTGATACCATCTTTCATTCACTTGGCAGATCACCTCTCCACTTAACCAAAATTCTATTCCTCCGCCTCCCTAAGGCACTGAACTCTATTTAAAACTGGTACCATTTTAGCAATATAAGGAAACAAAGGAAAAAGGAACTGTTAAAAAAGTAATCTTCTAAGTAGTTCTATAAATGCTTTAGGGTCTCCATAAAGATTAGGACCCTCAAAATGACTTAAAGTTTACAGATCAATACGTGAGAAAATCTATCAAGTACCTACTACATATCAAAACTTAGGCTGGAAGCTTTGTATGTATTTCATATTTAATACTTATGATAGTCCTATATTCTCTATTACAAACAAGAAAAGTAAAGCTATAACTAACTTGCCAGAAGTCATATAATATATAATTGATAAGAAGAGGAGGCAGATTTTGAAACTAATCAGGCTTGCTCCAGAGCCTAATACTTTTTCTTCCTATTTTGGAAACTATCAGGAAAATAGGTAGACACATGTGCAGTTAGACTGAATTACTGAGCATACACAGTCTCAAAATAAAAGTATTTGTGGATAAACTGAGAATTTTCTTTGAAGAAATATTGTAAGTAAACTTGAATTTGAATGTATTTTGAGTGTGTTTAAAGTGAAATTAACAGAAAATTAGTCAATAAAAGAGATGAGGAGGTGAACCAGGGATACTACACAATTAAGAAAAAGAGAAATGTTGAGGATTACTACTTTATAAAACTGGTATTTTTTATAATCTATTATTCAAAAGAGGTAAATAAAGAAACAATTTTGGTAACAGTGTCTCCCAGACTGTTTGGAGTAAACTTATATGACATCAATATCCATAAAAACAGTTTTAGTACAGCTAAATTTAACACATTTCTTCTTACCTGTTTGTGATGAGCCGGGAATTAACGAACCTATACTCTCCCTCATACTTTTGCTCAGTTATTGTCATCTTACCAATAGGTCTTCTAAGTCGAGTTAGGAGTAGCCCAGAAATAATCAAGTAGGCCATCATACTTGTTGGGCCCTATTATTATTGGAAGAGAATATACAATGTTCAAGGATATCATAATAAATTCACTGGATGCAACATGCAACATGCACAATTTCTATAAATAACTGCAGTGACTTGGCTAATTTCCCCCCTTAATTATTTCTTTTTTGGGAAAATACACATTGTTCACACTTTTCACTACTCGTCTATTCTGTTCCTCTTCCAACACTGTATCTCATCCCCAGCTCTTCTGAATTTGCTTACCTAAAAAACTCCTAATTGTGGGTGCTTGGGTGGCCTAGACTAGTCTGTTGAGTGTCTGCCTTTGGCTCAGGTCATGATCCCAAGGGTCCTAGGATCGAGCTCCGCATTAGGCTTCCTGCTCAGTTCTGCCTGCCACTTCCCCTGCTTGTGCTCTTTCCCTCTCCCTCTTTCTGTCAAATAAATAAATGAAATCTTTAAAAGAAATTAATAAATAAAAATAAAAACCCCTAATTGCATCCTTACTCTTCCTACAGCATCTAAAACTCTTCTGATGGAACTCTACCTGATATTCCCTTAATATTCCACAGACACTCTCAGATGTTCTCTTAGAATGTTAATATTCCCTGAGATTTCTTCCTTAGATCTTTCCTACTTTTTATCTCTACTCCAATCACTCTTAAAAATCCAAGATAGTATTTACAAGTAAGTGTCAAGTACTACAGAGTACTTAGCTCACTACTCTGTAGGGTGTCAAGCTAAAGTCTCCCAAACAAGCTCTACCTGGTTTTCCCTTCTCCTACATCTTGCTTGTAGCTGCCATACTTTCTAACTTGGTGAGTAACCTCATCACCCATTGACCAACGTAAGAGGAAAGCTTTAAGCTTACCTTCCCAAATCATCACAGGCACTTTTCTCATTCCCATCTCTATACTGTATTCTGCCATACTGAATAAACTATTTCCTAAACATGCCATTTAAGGAAGCTAGTATTGTGCCTAGCAAGCCTGACATATCTAATGGACACCTACTCATCCTCCTCAGAGCAACTCAAATATCACCTCCAATTCTTCTGGACACTAAATATGTTTATCAAACTTCTGTCACTTATCATTCTGCATTAAAACTGAATACCTATTCTTTCACTGGACTGTAAACCTTCTTCAGCTGGAACTTTGCCTTACTCATCTTTTTTCCCCACTACCTAGTACAACATGTGTGGACTATGATTTGTATTCAGTATTTTTAAAATTAAATATGATTCAAATGTATTTCAACAGTCAATGCAAGAATGGGCAAAGGAGAGAACTAAAACATAGTTTCTACCTTTGAGAAATGCAGAATCAGATAACAGGAATACATGGAGAGATATTTAGGTATTATAAAAATGTAATAAGTACCATAAAAATATTATAGTACAAAGACAAAAGGGATTAGGCCTATTCATCTGCTTAGAGTAAAAACAAGCTAGAAGAATGATAAAACCCAGATCATAGGATAGCAGATTAGGACGGTAGACAAGAAATTCAAATAAAGCCTACTTTCTCCAGTGTTCTGGAAAGTAGCAAAAACTACTATATAAATTGTATGTTAATCAACTATAAGATGTGTATGCATATACATGTACATATATACATAGTACAGCCACACTATTACATGGTTGTATAATAAATATGTAAGAGTAACATCACATATTACACGATTAAAGTTGTATTTCAACAAGAATACTCAAAGAAAATTTAAAGGTCATTCTTACCAACACAAATATTAAAGAGACAGGGTATGGCTCAGGAGATAGTCAACCATTTATATAATTATAAAATTACATATTATATTAAAAAAACCATTATATTTAAAGGTATTTCTCATATTTTAACATTCAAGTTTCATATTAAAATGGCTGTCTCCAAATCTCTTTTTAGACATTACAATAGTAAGTACATCATGTCAATATTTAAGTACTTCTCGTTATTAATGCCACAAAAATTTTCCAAGTATCTGACTTAAGGAAAATTCAAACACCAAATTAGAGGACTTTTTTAAGTCTCTAATACAGTATTATTTTATAACTAGACTTTCTTAGGTACATGTTGTAAAAACACAATCTTTGAGATACATAAAAATTTCTACAATCCAGCTATTTACAACATAGAACTATAGCAATTTAAAAGATAGATTAAACTCACCTGAGCTCCTATTGCACTTGTTAACTTGAAGATATACAAAACTATGTCTAAAAATGGCTGTAAATATGAAAAGGTAAAGAATTAAAAAGAAGTAGATTGTATAGACTGAAAGCTAATAAAACATGATAAATATAAAATGCTATTTAACATTTGAACACATAATTGTCAACATGCAGAGTTCCCACCATATATAATGTACTATAAACAGCATACAGACCAACAAAAACATAAAATAAACAGTTCTTATAGCACGACCAAAGGCTACTGATAATCAAGTGGGAAAAACATTTTCCATTTTCCAACAATTAAGGTAGTTCAACTATGATAATTAACCATTAGAACTTAGTAATTTCTCAATGCAGTGTAAAGACAATGAATAAAAGGCACTGTATCCTCAAATCTACTACCAGCTTTCCAGGTTTCCATAGATCTACACCAATAAAATGAAAGGCTCTTCCTGCTTGTAACATTGCTTTAATTCTATTACTTTATCACAATATCCGTATGTTGAAATAATTAAATGAGCCTATAATTTTCTGATATAAAACTCAAGCGTCTAGAACTAAGACATTAATATACTGTTCCTTACACATGGAGACAACTCAAATGACATATCAAATAAATGAAACAAGATGGGATTGGGAGGGAGACAAACCATAAGTGACTCTTAATCTCACAAAACAAACTGAGGGTTGCCGGGGGGAGGGGTTGGGGAGAAGGGGGTGGGATTATGGACATTGGGGAGGGTATGTGATTTGGTGAGTGCTGTGAAGTGTGTAAACCTGGTGATTCACAGACCTGGGGATAAAAATATATGTTTATAAAAAATATATGTTTATAAAAAATAAAAAATTAAAAAAAAAAAAAAAAAAAAAGTTTATACATATTTTGAAGTGTTTTTAAAAAACCCCTATATTCTTTTACTTTAAGTCTACAGCCATCCTTTTCTTGGCTTCTATTAAGATTAACCTGTTCTTTTTTGACTTATAAATTATCAAAAAGATAGACACATTTATAAAATGTAAGTAGATTTAAAAGTTGACAAAAATGACTCATCACTTAAGTCACAGTTCAAATAATGAGATATTAAAAACAGTAAAAATACTGTAGTACAGGGCCCACTACCATTATATTTTTCTCTATTACCAATGTGACAACACCTGAGCTGTAGAGTGTCAAGATGTAAGGAATACAAAACAGTATGTACAGAATTACAAAAATATTTGTATATACACTCCCCTGACCCTAGACACACATATACAACAAATGTCAAAATGTGGTAATGAATTAATCAATAATTTATAGCTGTCAGAATTCCTCCAGTAAAGAATAAGTTAGCAAAGGCTTCTGGAAAGTTGAATAAAAAGTATGGCATGAAGTGAAAAGGCATCCTACTAATGGGCCTGTCATGAGTGGGGGAATTCTTGCAGATCAATAGCACTTTTCTAAGAATTGCCTATCCTCCCTCCAGCCACATGGTTGAAGCAGGAGCATTCCTCTTCTTACAGGGTGACCCAGACCCCTGGGGAGAGTTCTTTTGTCTCAGACTGGGTATCTGGATCAACTGTGGCCAGGGACAAAGATACTATAATTGGTCCACTTTGAGACAAGCTCTCACCCCAGACCAAGAGCAGCCATGTGGATAGTGGTAGGAAACAGGGCCTCTGAGATGACAAGAGGAAGAAATGCTGGGTAGATGATCTCGGAGGTGCCCTGTTCATGTCCCAGACGAGGCAGGAGGTAATGGCAAAGACGACAACTTAATGAGAAGACAACAGCAAAAACTGTAAAGGGTGGTGAGACAAGATAGTACAAAAAAGAACTGAGGAAACTGGCAGGAAGAAACCTGGTTAGGGCCTATCCTCTGTCCCAAGAGCTCTGGCAATATTCTGGGATGGCGGGGGTAGGGGGAGATAATAATTAGAAAATGGAAATCAACTAGTATCTTGTGAAGATTTTTGACCATTACTCAAATGATCTATTAGAATTAGAGATATGAAGCACAGAAATGAACAGGAAGAAGTCCAGCCTAGTGTTACACATGTGGAACTAGAAACATAAACTGATGGTCAATTTCTAACAACAAGTCCACAAGTCAAGTGACAAAAATTCAAATTTCTGTTCTTCTCCTGAAATCAGCCTACAAAATTCATACAAAATCTTTGTAAGACACTCTAAGTTGGCCCAAGCACCTCACAAAAATAATAGAGAAAATTAAACAACTGTAGTTAAAGCTATTATAACAACTCTAATTTTCTCAAAAAAAGCACTTAGTAGTTATGCTGTTATGTCCATCAAAACAATTCTATATAAATATGCTAACAACTCTATATAAATATGCTAAGATTCAAAACTCAACAAATCAACACATAATTTTTAAAAAGAAAATAGAGAAACTTACCTTACTAAGATTTGAATACAGATCAACTACACTGTTACAAAACTTTTCTACATCTTGAGTAAGCAGCTGGTCTGGGTTGGCTATTCTGTTGTCCAGATTTCCCATTTTATAATATGTGAAAGCTCTGAAACAGATGAAAGAAAATGACATGAAAACTGAGGATTTTAAAAACAAAAAAATTCACATTCTAGCACACAGGGCAAATTCATAGAAATGGAAAGGTCTGGAGCTGGAAG